>NC_038050.1:42871556-43554708 GCF_002211085.1 Panicum hallii | reverse complement strand
TTTATTAGGTGTTTGGGAAGAATCCCAAGTGCGTGCACACACTTTGTCTGAAGGCTAACGGGATGCAGTGTGTATATATATGTACCTTCTCCCCTATTTTCAGAGAAGTCTAAGAATCTCGGCCTGCACATCAATTCGATATTTCTTTAGATAATGGAAGAAAATCTGGCTTCAACCTTCTCAAAGAGAAGGAATCAGTCCACACTTATTACAAATGTTTATCAAACGTTACTATCAAAAGTTGAATTTAACAAAAGCTCCAACACAAACACAAATTAGCAAATGAAACTGCCATCCATGGGGACTAAAACAGTGTAGAGCCGTCATCTCCAATGTACGACAAGCCTTAACCAAGTACTTTTAGGCTTCATGTCACTGCAATTGAGTCCAGAATCGGAGCCAATAGGTTCCCCTAAATAGAACCTGCAAAAAAAAGGCTTCTGGTTGGTTTTTACCAAAAACAACATCGTTTCTCATTAGCCATACAGCCCAACATAAAGCGCCCGCTCCTGTCAGCAAGCTATTGTTCGTCTTTTGTCCCCCTTGCCTTACCCATAAACCAATTAAACAAGTTATTCATTGATGTTGGTGGAGCAATACCAACCACTATATAAAAAGCACTCCAAAGAAATTTGGCGTAACTACATTCAAAGAAGATATGGTTAATGGTTTTCTCCTTACTAAAATAGCTGCAACATTAGTTCCCATTCAAATTTCACTTAGCTAGATTATCCTTTGTAAGGATAACCCCTTTTTCAAATACCACATGAAAATTTTAGAGTAAAGTGCATGCACCATACATGAAGTTGTATTATTGTTTCACTTTGGTCCAACAAGTTACAATTGTAACAAGACCATACATTAAGTTGCAAAATACGCTAATGTACGGTCCAAGATGGTTATAGGATTAGGAAATCTCAAAAGAAAAAAAATAAAGAAAAGAAAGAAGCAGACCTAATGACTAATAAGCAGCTAGCAGCCAACGACGATCGGATCCAATTAGAAACCAAGCAAAAAGCTGCTTGCATCGGCCAGCAACTAGACAAAAAGTGATTCGTGGTTCACGATGGCCGGCGAGTCTGAACATTAGCCTGCATCTTCTAGCAGGGCCTCAAGTCGCGTAGCTCGAAGACTCTGCCCGCTCCGGTGGTCCCGTGGGGCATGCGCAGCTCGAGCGTGGAGGTGAGCAGCAGCTCGACAATCCATGCTGCAGTGCTGCGGAGGGCTACATCAATGGCTGCGAGGAACGTCACCAGGTCGCGGGTGTTGAAGATGATATCCATCTTGAGCGGATTGAGCTCCATGTCGCCTGGATCGATCTCCACTCTGCCGGAATCAAGTCGTTGGCCAAGATTCCCAGTTCTCCCCGTCGCCTGTAAGCTACCTTACTCGAACCTTATCCAACTCCTAATCTACCCTCCTGACCGGGCTGGGATACGAGGTTTATCGTATGTCCTTCCCATAACCTTGTATCCCATGAACCAAACGCCAACGGAGGGGTTAAGGGGGATGTGAGATGGCATCACGTCTCTGCAGCGATATATGTGGAAAACTCTCTGCTTTCTGTTTGTGGCTCCGTTATCGACTCAGTTAAGGTGGAAGCATCGGGGTCGTCGGAGTGATCCGAAGGCGATCGAAAGTCAGACTGGAGGCACATTATTCGCCTCCCCTCACTGGAGATGGAACCGCGGTGGCGTGAACCCAGCGGCCTTCCTCCGGATTACGGTTAGTCCAACTGCATCTATCGTTTTCATGATGAAATCAACAATTTTGATCCGCGAATTATGGTGCAATTAGAGTTGGATAGGAGTCTTAATTAGTAATTAGGAATGCAACAGCCTATCAAAGGCTATCAACTACTGAAACACCATGTACTGGCCTTGTAAATGAATTAAGAGTTTGAGTTTGTTTGACGAATGCTTCGTCACTTCTAAAATGCAGGTTCATCTGACGAATGGTTCAGTGTAGAGGTACATTCAGGATTTTTCTGTGGGATTGGAAGAAACATAACCTATCTAAAATGACATGATCGACTAGTTTGATTATTGCAACAATGATACTTGGTCACTGCTATGGGTGGAGGATTTTTTGAAGCAACTACAGATTGCATTCACAGGCTATGTGAAGGGGTACTGCTGTGTGCCTAACCAATCAATAGGAGAAGCATTGAGGCCTCTTAAGTGTGATGCTCACATAGTGGAAATGAATATAGCCAGCCAAATTGCAAAGAACATACTCTTATATGTTGACCATCATAACCTGTTGGAGTCACAGAAAAGTAAGTTGGTGGATGACCCCTTGTTTGATGGACAGGAGTAGTTTCCTTATGTGACTCTTGACAATAGAAAGAAGCTTCACGAGAGTGAACAAGGTGGAGGTTCAGATGAGGATTCTGAAACAGAACCAATTTATGTTGACTTAGATTATGAAATAGACAATGATGATGACCTCTATATGCACAATGTCGATGACACGGTTCATGATCAAATGTGTGTGAAGAAAAGCAAATGGCCTGCACTAGAGCGAGTGGAGAACGAGGAGGACAGTGATACACCTGATGTTGAAGAGCTGCAGCTGCCTGTTCAAGAAGAGAAGGAAACCATTAATTTTAATTTCCATACATTCAGGGCTGATATTGATATGACAAATCCAATTTTTAGAGTTGGAATGATTTTTGCAGATGTTATAGAGCTTAGAAACGCTGTGGATGCTTACAGCCTCAAGAATAGAAGGCCTATTTGGAAAGTAAGGAATGAGAAGAACAGACTTGAAGCTGTGTGCAAAGAGGGTTGTCCTTGGTTTTTAAAGGCAGGATATGATAGTAGAAGCCAAAGCATGGTGGACAGTAGTTTACGGATGTGGGTATAGATGGCAATGACATTATATATCCAATTGCTTGGGGGGTTACAGAAGTGGAGTCAACTAATAGCTGGAAATGGTTTCTGACCGCATTCAAGAACGACCTTAACATCATTAATACTGGACCATACACCATTATGAGTGACAAACAGAAGGTGAGCATTACTTAGTAGGCCTTTCTACACTCCAATAGCTGTTTTTTTCTTTTTTATATGCACCACTAATATTTTTGGCCAACCCCCTTAGACATTGTCACAAACGTCAGATTTTTGGTTGCCACTTGTCCAAGGGTGTATGACCTTCCTGCAGGCTTTGCCAGATATCTCTTACCATATCAAAGAATCCATGACGAAGTAACCATCCCAATTCAAACTTGAACATAGATGGATTACTAAATGTAGATGCATCCCCAAAGTTTAGGAAAAGCGGAGTGTGATCAGAAATTTCACGTGTTAAAGGTTGTACCATGCTACGCGGAAACTTGGACTCCAAATCCGTACACACCAAAATCCTATTAAATTTTTCATAGTTTTGTTTTTGTAGATTATTTGTCCATGTAAATTGTCTACCTGACATTGCCGGTTCTCTGTAATTAAAAGCATCAATGATAGTGTTAAACAAGAATTGACCATTTTCCTTATTTCTTAATTTAAATCTAACAAAATATTCACCTCCTCAATCTCACCAATATCAAAAGTCAATAAATTTACCCCTAACAGCATGCCACCAGAATGTCCTCTCGGACGTTTAAAATGCCACAAAAATTCTTTCCCGGTGCAAAGATTTTTGAGCAAAGACAATAAATGTATTCCTCCCAGTTTTTTGATAAAGCAATAAAATCTAACCCTTTCTCTTTGATGAGATCAGACAGGAACATATATCTTTTTGGATCACCTAAGCCATTACAATTCCAAAAAAAATCCTTTCATCCTTCAACGGTACTAAAAAGTAGAGTATTTACTCAAACTGAATAGCACTCTTTCTTTTTCTTTTTTGCCCTTTTTGTTCTTGAACTTGAATACTTTTTGTGAGGTGCAGATTGTAGATCAGATTAGATCACAATCCTCATCACTCAATCCCTCGACTAAATCACCACACAGGTTATTCAAGGTGGGGAGATCAAGTTCTTCGTCACTTTCTAAATGCTCATTAAGAAATAAATTCCACTTCCACATCATTATTATGAACCGGAAACTCAGCCATAGTGTTATGGTAGCGTCGGCTGGTCTTGGCTGGAACTAGTTCGGCAGCAGCAGATGTGATTAAGTTTGTTCAAGTTTGTTAGCTCATACTAGGATTTGTTAGTTGATTCGATAAGATTTGTTAGTGGGTTTGTTAGGCGCCTTGTCTATAAAAGGCTGTCTTGAGTCCTAGGTTAGTCAGGCAGAAAGTAGATCAAAGGAGCAGCTCAGAGTCTCTAGAGGAAGGGCGAGTTAGCCGATCTATCCTGCTGTTCGTATCCAATTAAGTAGCCACATCATTTTGTATTCAGAGCCATCTCTCCTGTGACCAAATCTGCTTCTGCCGCGCTACAAATCCCACCCAACCCCACCCTAATTCAGTTCAGCACAACGTCCAGATTGCCTATCCACAGCCCACCATCAATTGCAACTAGCACTGGAGTACCCGAACTCCGCATCCCATCTTTTGATGGCAGTACAGATCCGGTGCAGTGGTTGTGCCAGTGCAACCAGTGCTTTGATGCATGGGAGACCATCGAGGATGATAAGGTATGGATTGCTTCCTTCAAGATGACAGGCCTCGCCTACAAGTGGTACTGCAAGATCGAGCTGAACGTGGGTGTACCTACGTGGCTGGGCTTCGTTGACGGGTCAGACGTCGATTCATGCCGGCTATGACGTCGGCTGCTGCAGCACCAGGCCTGGCGGCAATCGAGTCCCCCTCACCTGCAGCAACAACAATACCTCCAACAACCTCGTTAGCAGCTCCACCGGCAATTGCTGCGGCACCCCCACCCACCGAGTCGATGTCAGCAGCGCGGGCTACGACTTCATCTTCCGCCATCGCCGAGATCCTCGCCAAGCTCGACTCCATCATGATATCTCTACCGGCAACCTCATCAGCCGCGACGACAATGGCATCACTGACCGTTTTGGCATCCGCACCACCGTTGTTTGTACTTCAAGCACCTCCGACCTCGCCATCCCCTGCCACAACGTTCGCAACTGCGCCCCCTTCATGGACATCAGTGCTGTCGATAACACCGGCACCTTCTGTAACTACTTTGCCTGCAGCAGCCACAACATCATCAGCTCTACCAACGGCAGTCGCTGCAGCACAAGCACCAGGGAAAGTCGAGACGGATGCACCAGCAGCCTTGACGGCCACTGCAACACCTTCACGGGTCTCAGCAACACTGCTAGTACCGCATTTGCCGATGGCATCTGTGGTTGCTGCTCTGCTGGCAACCGCACCTGAACCAGCAATCGGCCAATGCGACAGCACCAGTATCCTCTTCCCGACTATTGTAACAGCACCTCTGCCTACATCAGCGCCATCTCAGCCACCGTTGGAGGCAGCTACGGTGTGGGATCCCCTCCGCAACCACTGGTGGACCTGCCTCCCTCAATGGTCGTTACATTTTCCGCATCGACCCACTCACCAGCAGCTCCAACAACAGCCACGGTACCATAGCTCTCATCTTTGGGTCTGACAGCAGCGCTGGATCCTACGCTAGTGACATCGACCCATCCTTTGATGCAGATCGTGCCAACAGACGCGCACCAACATATCTGCCACCCATGACTATGATGGCTCCACCTGCGATTGCAGCACCAGGCACAACGCCGGCAATCTCGGTGCTGTTGGCCTCCACTGTACCACATGTGACATCAGCGCTCCCATCAGCATCGACGCACACAAGGGGCCACTATTGTCTCTGTACGTGGCACCGGCTCCTTCTCTGGACTTCTGCGCGTCAACGGCCGCTTGGATTCCGCCTCCAGTATAGCCAGGCTCTGCCCCCATGGCGGCGCGTGCTCCAGCCACCGCACCGATAGCTGAAACAGAGGAGGCACTCGTTGCCACGCTGTTGCGCTCGTCTTTGCAAGCGAGCACCATGCTGGTTCGTATCCCATGCGTCACCGCCCAACAGGAGTCCCCCGTCAGCGCGGCTACATTTTGCATCCATATATGTGCATGATCCAGCTGCGACAACATCTTCAGAAAAGCCATCTGCCTCCCCGCGGCTCACTCGGGCGCCCTGCTTTTTCTTAAGATAATGGAAATCATCCGGCTTCAGACCTCTTCGTAGAAGGGGCATCAGTCCAAAACTATTACATCGCATATAAAATTTAAAACATAATGGTCCCTCATTATTGACCAATGCGTAAAATAAAAGACCATCCATAGGATATGAAGAACTCAATAGATTTTAACTCTAGACACTGGCATGCTTTGACAATCTCATCCTTTCTGTCATCAGTGCGCTGCAACAGAGCCTAAAACCGGAGACAATGCGTCCATCTGAAAACAACCTGCAAAAAAAGTTTTTGATTTGCATTTGTTAAATACAATTTCATTCCCTATGAGCCATATTGCCCAGCACAAAGAAGCAGCCCTATCAATACCATTAAGTTGTGATTATGATTTCCGAGTTTAGACCAACCATTAAACAAATCAATGGTACTTTGAGGTGGTGAAATCCCAAACGCAATATGTACTAGACGCCATAAAAATTTGGCTTAATGACATTCGAGAAAGAAATGTTGGATGGTTCCTGGTTTACTATAAAAGCAACAAGTCTTACTTCCTTTCCAATTTCTCCTAACTAAATTGTCTTTCGTTAAGATCACTCCCTTTTTAACATACCATATAAAAATCTTTATTTTGAGAGGAATCTTCATACGCCAAATTTCTTGTATAACTTTAATATTGTTATTGACTAGGCGCCCTGTTGGTTCAGCATCGGGCCTTCCGTATGCCACCGCAGCGCTGCGTGCTGAAGGGGCTGGTTCAACCTGCTGCACCCTCATCGTGGTGGATGTTCCCACTTTCATGTGCCGCCATTCTTCCCACCTTATTAGAGGGCATGATTCCGATGTGAGCTCAGGACAAGCGGCTATCCGATGCCGCCACGTGATGTTGACTTGCTGGACGTCTTCCTTCTCGACTACCATAACATTGTGGGCTTCTTTAAGCTGGGCTGCACCTCGCTTCAGGCATCAATCCTTCGGCCTGGCTTATTTTGGGCTCGGACTGCGCTCACCCACCAACAGCAACACATCCAGGACTGTCCATGAGCATCGGCATGTAGGCAGTCGGTGCCATGCCGTCAGAGTAAGACATGCCACATCCACATCTGTTGCCTTCAGAATCTCATGGCTTCTGTAAGTAACATTGCCTCCTTAGACTATTACCGTGGTTTTGATGATTAAATGATAATATAATTAATGGGACTAACAAGTTTATGAGATCATACTTGTAAAATTTCTAGATCCCATGGATGAAATCCAATTCATAGACAAGATAGTCCAAATCATAGTCAAGACACCTGAGTCACGGTGAAAAACCAGAGTGACTAGCAGAAAGCACTTGACCGGATAAACCAACGCCCTAAAAATATAACAGGTCGGTGCATTCCTGATTTGATACCTGATTTGATACGGTAATCAAGTGAAGAAAGGACAATAGCACCAGATAAACCGATGCCATGGAGACAAGCGTCGGTGCATCGGTACTTTAGTGTGCTAGAGACCATTTTTCCTCCACAAGGTTTAGGACAAAATGTGCATCAGCATTGGATTAACCGACAATACTAATAGCGTCGGTGCAATCGTAGTGTGATTACCCAGATAACATTTCAACATGCAGAAGACATCAAGGGACAAAGTGTTTGGCACCGGATAAACCGACGCCCATCGGTGCAACGCGTCGAAGCAATGATGCCAGCAGAAGGGGACATTAGGGTTCAATGGCTAGCATGTAGGTTTAGTATGACCGGATGAACCGACAGTAGTGACCGGATCATCTGACGCTTTAAGCTTTTTGGCAGAACGACAGGTAACGGCTATGAGTGGCTCTCTATCGTACAGAAGGGGTTTCCCTGGGTCATTTGAGGCTGCTGGACTTCAGAGGAAGCATACACACACTGAAGAATATCTCCAAGCCATCATAGTGCAAGTTGATCACATTCATAGGCTTTAGCACATGCTTTGAGAGTGTTAGTGGTAGGTTAGGCCTAGAGCGAGAGAGCAAGGTGTTGCTACCTTGTGTATGGTTCTAGAGTGAACCACCGCTGTAATCTTAGTGTGCCGGCGTCTTGGAGTCTTGGTGACTTGCCGGCAAGTCTTCGACCTTCCGGCTTGGTGTGGAGTGGTGTCGATGACCGTGTTCAGGGGACGAGGAGACTCTTCCTTCACAGGAAGCTCCATAGTGAAGATGGTGTCAAGGTGACCGGTGCAAGAGGTGGTGAGTATTGCCTTTGTGGTAAGAACCTCACCTACTTGGCATGAGCCTTAGTGGCAAGACAAGTTCTTGATCGGAAGAGACTTGGTAATCGGGTGCGTACCTTGGTGAAACTACAACGTGGACTAGGGATGGCTTTAGCCCACCGATACCACGGGATAAAATCGACCTGCCGAGTTTGCATTTTCCTAACCTAGTCCTTTACATATCCGTACTTCTTTCATACAACTTGTGTGCCTTTTCTTTCTTATAGTAGCATCAAGGTAGAATTGGATATAGATTGCAAAAATCTTGTTTTTTGGTGGGTTGGAAGACTAGATGAACCGTGGTCGCATATCTAGATAGCTTGTTCTAGTTTATATTTTGTACAATTTAGTTGAAGCCATAGATTAAGATTTTAGCTTTTCCTAATTCACCCCCTCCCCTTCTTAGGATACGAGCACCGATTCCTTTCAACTTTCCAGCTCGAGGAGGAGCTGTCTTCGAGGGGTGGAGAAGTGCTATGGTAACGTGGGCTGATCTTGGCTGGAACGGCAGCAGCAGATATGATTAGTTTGTTCAAGTTTGTTAGCTCATAAGATTTGTTAGGCGATTTGTTACTGGGTTTGTTAGGCGCCTTTTCTATAAAAGGCTGTCGTGAGTCCTAGGTTAGTCAGGCAGAAAATAGATCAAAGGAGCAGCTTAGAGCCTCCTGAGGGAGGGCGAGTTAGCCGATCTATCCTGCTGTTTGTATCCAATTAAGTAGCCACATCACATAGGTTTCTGTAGCCTATCTTATTCTAATTCCTTTAAACCATTAACAGACCTACTAATTAAACAGCTCGAGGAACCTAATGAAACACCAACTTTGCTAATATTATAAATTATAGTGCAGTCTGAAAAAGAATTGAAAGAGCACTTTGCAAAATCATTACCTCCCAGGTGCGGCTCTTCTAGGTTCCTGCGTGCCTCGAGCTTGCTAGTGCGAGTAGGAGTGATTGGCACATCGGAAATCAATTGCTTGGGAGGGAGGACTTTCACAGGAGTAGCGATATTATTTTTCTTGGTCGCTGGAATTGCCTTGGCTGTCCATTGAGTGCCTGCCTTCTGGACCTGTAGGGCGCAGCACAACCATTGGTTTTTGCTGTACCGAGCCAAGTTGTGCTCGACCAGCTGCTTGCCCCTTGGTGCCACTGCCTGAAGTCTCCAAAACCACATTCGAACCAGCACCCGCACCAGCCTCTTTATTTCCCATCTTTTCTTTGCCACTTTGCTTTTCTTGCTCATCAGACTTGCCTTCCTTTTCCTTATCATTTACAGGGTCAATATCCATGCCAATGGGTGTAGGATTTCTGCATTTTCCTCCTTTTCAACTCTAAATTGTAGCTCATAAACAGAGTCCCCAATAACCACATCCACTAAATCTGGAATAAGATCAGGATCTAGTACTGTACTGCTACTCTGATTCTTGCCGCATCATGTTTATTTGTGAATTTCAATATCCACCATCTTAGTTACCCCCAAAATGAAACCAGGTGCCATGATAGGAAATTCCATTAACACCTTTGCAATCCTCAAAATTGTATCCATGCCTTTGGGATCTCATACTTATAAACTATTGATTCACTTTCCTCTAGAACTTTCATCTTAGCCTCAACACACTGTGTCTCTACACTCCCCCACAACACCATTCGCTGTAGATCGGTCTGTGATGGGAATGTGGTAGTGTAAATCAATACTACAAGCTAGACCCGACGCCCGCGCTGCTCCTCCTCGGGGCGACTCGGACGGACCGCGAATCCCCAATGCTACCGCCCTCTCCCTCCGCCTCCCTCCCTCGCCGCAGCCCGACCAGGCCAGCAGAAGTCCGCCTGGCTGCAAGGAAGGTGGGCCACCTTCCTCCTCGCGCAAGCGCAGGCGAGGCGAGGTCCTCTTTCCCCGTTAGTGGTGGCCGATTTTGGCTCCCTACGACCCGATCTGCTGGCCTCTCGGCTTGATCTATTCCGCCGGGACCTGATCTATGCCAGAAGCAGCGCCAAGATGTGGGCCCCGCGTACGCCCGCCCGTCGTCAAGCCGCACCGCGCGCGTGGAGAGGAGGCCGCACGGCGAGCCGGCCCATCTGCGGGTGTACATGGTGGCGTCCGTTCGCGCGGCGAGGTGGCAGTACGATGGCGAGTAGGTTGGCGTGGTGCGGTGCGGCGGCTTCGCAGGGCAGCATGATGGCGTGGCCCCTATTGAGGTTCTTGGTGTTCCAATCCCGCGGGGACATCGGCGGTCTGGCCTGCATCGCCGATGGCCGCGAGGAGGGGCAGCTGCAGTGGAGGTGCGGCTGAATGGAGGCTCCATGAAGGAGCAAGATAGCCGCGGCTCGAGGGGGGCATAGGCGGCGGCTCCGCCCCTAGGAGGGCTTCCATGGCTGTGGTCTTGCATGCCGGGCTGAGTGCGTACAGCTTGGGATGGGATTCTCCGAGCGAAAGCCTTGCCGGCATCCTTGTTGGTGGCGATGGCGACGGCGCCCTAGGGCGTCGTTCTCCTAGTTGGGGGCGTCATCTTGGAGTCCATCTGAAGCGTCCCCTCATCAGAGGTGACTAAATGTGAAAATATCAGTCCTAGGAGGTTGATAACATATTTATTACATCAATGGCTCATTACCGTAAAAACCGTCGAGGTAGCGGGCACTGAAGCGCCACTATCAAGAGGGACAACATAAGGACTAAAAGCCAAACTAAAGTGCCAATGAAATCTAAGATAACATCAGAGTCTTGTGCCATGGTAAGTTTCCTGTGGAGACCCTGAACCACAGGCAAGGTTGGGTGCAGGATGGCGACCTACTCGACGTCTTCAGGAACGAAGTTCGGATCCTCCTCTGTAAAAACTAGGCAAGAGTGAGTACATACGTACTCAACAAGTCCAACCACACCCACGGAGGGGGATAATAAAGATCATGCACAGGATATATCAAGGATAAGACTAGGGTTCGTTTGCGATAAAGCAAGATTTTACACATGCAAGGGTTCATTTAATAAAAGAGTTTTCTCAAAACATTTCTGTAGTAATCAAATAATAAGTGGGGTTGATCCTACACAAAGGATCCAAGTTTTAATGCTACCGGACTCCACATCCACAGTAGCTCACGGCACAACTGCTGGACACTTTCAAAACAACTCGTGCCACAAAACCAACCATCCCAAAATATCTATTGAAGTGACCATGCCGTAACTCGTCCAATACAATGGACACGGCTATTCGAATAGATTTTACACTCTGCAGAGGTTGTACACTTTACCCATAAGTAGGGTACCGCACTACGAACATCTTGGTGTCGCTGCGGATCCTAACAAAGCCATTATCCACCTTAGCTGAATCTAACTGGCCAACACGGAAGCAACCATGGGGTTAATGGCCTATCAACAAAGTCATAACCGGGATATAACTCACACAGATCGTATTCCTTCTCCATGATCTCCCATTGCTCACCAGCTCTCCTTTTGGCTAGCAGAAAAACTAGTGGGGTTTATGCTAAGCCGTTGCCCACACAGCGGTCGAGTGGTTGTACAATAAGCGGGTTAGGCAAGATGACACCTCAGTTCATCCTTACATTGACAAGATGTCCCAACCATGCTCAACCACAAAGGTACAAGCTCACTAGTGGCATTTCACACAGGAAACACCGTCCATCTCATCAGGTTATATCTTTCTTTTATTTTTCCGAAATTCCATTTTATCTTTTAAAACACTCACACCTTTATTTTTGATAAAGCGCGTTGTGGTCATGATTAAAATATAATAAAGGGAATAAAAGGTCCTAAGCATCTCTAGCAGCCGTTAACGTCCACGGAGCAACTCCTATATAGACATTAACCTAGGTCATCAAGGAATGGTCATAGCAATCATGGGGTGGCTATCCAACCATATCTTGCAATAAAACAATACATTTTACAAAACAAGCCAATAGGTTGTGTTTATAAAACTGGGATAAATATGCATCAAAGGATAGGATTGGACTTGCCATCCTCAAAGCCTTCTAGAAGCTCCTCCTCGAGGTACGGGTCTTCGGGCTCCGGCTCGCGGTACTGCTCCTCCTCGGTCACACCGTTGGCTACGACACACAAACAATCACACAATAAAAACAAAGTACGCCAACGAGCTTAAAAAAGAGAGAGGGAAATAGGGAGCTTCGATTAAAAAATAGAGAAGACTATTATATTTGTTCGATGTGGATCCTGAGACTTGGAGAAAATATTTGGAGATGATGCATGGTGGAGTTTGGAATCGATTCGGAACAAAATGTTGCATGAACTGATGAGGTAAAGGTCATTTAGGGAGTAGTTTAAAAGGACAAGGACCTATTTGTAATGAAATAAAGAGATAGAAGGAGCTCTGATTAAATATTTGAGAGAGGGAGGTGGAGGGCTGCGGACTGCATAAGAAGAAAAGTGGAGGGGGTTATGCACAAGTCTGCCTTTCTTCTTCCTCGAGACAGAATAGGAGGGGGAGGAGAATGGTAGGATGGGGGAGGGGGGCGGCCAGGCCATGGGCGCCGGCCCCCTGGTGCATGGCAACGCCCGGGGCGGAGGTGAAAACGGAGAGGAGGCCGAGGGGGTCCGATTCCGGCCCTCACCTCGTGCGGAGACGGTCTACGGAGGGCTGTCCACGGAGATGGGTGGTGGCCGACAATGGTGAGCGGCGGCAGCGAGCTGCAGCATGAGGTAGAGGAGGGGAGGAGCTGGGGCGGCGTGGGCGGAGTGAGGGGTGGCTCGGGGGCTGATTTATAGGCCGAGAGGGAGAGGGGAGATGGCCGGCATGGGAGGGTCACCGCAGTACAGGAACCTCGCCATTAATGGCAGTCGGGATGCTCAGGGATAAGGCGCAAGCTGCGAGAGCGAGGGGATGGGACGGAGACGGGCCGACGCAGCAGCGGGTCGCACGCCGGCTTGGCGTGCACGGGCAGCAAGCACGCAGTGGCACAGCGAGCGGCAGCGGCCGCGACGGCCGTGGCATGACACGAGCGGCACGATGCGAGCGCGCGTGCACAGCCAGCAATGGGGGCAGCGGCGAGTCGTGCGCTGGCCCGCGCGTGCGTGCAAGGAGCGGGCTACAGCTCGAGCAGGTAGCACGTGCGTGCCTGCGTGAAGGAGATGCAGTGCCAAGCGCTGGAGCAGGGAGCAGGAACGCTAGCGCAAGTAGCAAGGCAAGGCAGCACAGGGGAGAAAAAGAAAGAGGAAGCCAGCGCCAGGAGAAAAAGAGAAAGGAGAAGAGAAAGAAAAGGAGGGAAATAATGAGTATGGGAAAAAAGTTAGAAGAGAGAAATAAAATGGATTTGAACAAAATATGAGAAAAGAAAAGAGGGGACACGCGCGCGACACCGACGATCGTGGCCGGGCAGGTGCACGCAGCTGACCGCGACACGATGGTGATGCGACGGGATGGCGGGGCCGGTGGAAAAGGAAAAGGGACGGGCGGCTGCGCGAAAAAGGAGGACTGCACGATGTCGGGACGGTGGAAAATCGGGGGGTGGGTTTCGGGTGCTCGAGCTGTGGAAAAGGTTTAAAAGATTTTTAAGCGAGTGATTGGTAATGCAATTTAAATAAGATAAAAACGCGGGCGTTACAAACCTACCCCACTTAAAATGAATCTCGCTCTCGAGATTCGACTGGCTCCTAAATAGATGTGGGAAACTCTTTCTTCAAGGCATCTTCACGTTCCTATGTAGCTTCTTCCATTCCGTGTCTGCTCCACTGAACTCTGCAAATCCGTACTTCGGAGTTTCTTGTCCTTTTTGTGATAGTGTCCAAAATCTTGACAGGTACTTCCTGGTACCGAAGATCTGTCTATAAATCTATTTCTTCTTCCGGCACACGCTCTTTCGTGGGTACCCTCAGACATGTTCTCAGTTGGGATACATGGAATGCTGGGTGTATGTCAGCCATTCCTTCTGGTAGCTCCAGACAGTATGCTATGGCTCCAATTTTCTTCTGTACTCGATACGGTCCAATGTACCGAGGGGCTAGTTTCCCATGTACCCGAAATCTTCGAGTCCCTCGAATAGGTAAAACCTTGAGATAGACGAAGTCTCCTGGATTGAAGCTTATTTCTCTCGTCTCTTCTTGTTTGAGTAACTCTTCTGTCGAGATTGGACGGCCTTCAGTTTTTCTCTAATTTTTGCCACTCTTTCTTCTGCTTCCTTTATGAGTGCGGGTCCAACTAGGGCACGCTCTCCAACTTCTGACCACATCAGGTGGGTTCTGCACTTTCTCCCATAGAGAGCTTCAAATGGTGACATGCCCAAGCTTGCTTGATAACCATTGTTGTACAAAAACTCAGCATAGGGTAAACTTTGTTCCCAATCCTTGCCATTAGTAAGGACACATGCTCTTAGCATATCTTCTACAATCTGGTTCACCCTTTCTATTTGACCATCGGTCTTCGGGTGATAAGCCGAACTGAAATCCAACTTGGTGCCCATGGCCTTATGCAAACTTTTCCAAAACTTAGAGGTGAATTGGGTTCCTTTATCTGAAACAATTCTGCTAGGCACACCATGCAGCTTCACTATGTTGTCCACATAGAGCCGGGCTAGCTTTTCTCCACCATAATTGGTCCGTACGGGTAGGAAGTAAGCGACTTTTGTGAGCCGTGGTCCACTATCACCCATATGGAGTCATGTCCTTTCGGTGTCTTGGGTAAACCCATTACAAAATCCATTCCTACCTCATCCTATTTCCAAATCGGGATGGGTAAAGGTTGCAGTAATCCTGCTGGCTTCTGATGTTCGGCCTTGATTGTTTGACAAGTACCACAATGGGTGACGAACCGTGCAATGTCCGCTTTCATACCACTCCACCAATACTTTTGTCTTATATCCACATACATCTTGGTGGATCCTGCGTGGATGGAATATGCCGAGTTGTGGGCCTCATCCATAATAGTTTGCCGGAAGTCTCTTTTCTTGGGTACGCAAATTCTATCTTTGTACCATAAGGTTCCTTTATCATCCACTCTAAAATCCGGTGCCTTGTTTTCTCCAGTATGCATGCGGATTTTCATCAAGTCCTTGTCTGAACCTTGGGCCTTTCTGATCTTATCCTCCAGAGTGGGTTGAACACTCAACTTGTGACTGGAACCATGGGGGGCGATGTGCACATTTAATCGTGCCATTTCTTCTAGTAGGTGGGCATCCTTAGGTCCATAAGATTTTCGGCTTAAGGCATCTGCTACCACGTTTGCTTTACTAGGGTGGTAACGAATTTCCACATTATAATCCTTAACTAGTTCTAACCACCTCCTTTGCCTTAAGTTCAAATCTAGCTGGGTGAAGATGTACTTCAAGCTCTTATGGTCTGTGTAGATCTCACACTTATTCCCAATCGGATAGTGTCTCCAAATCTTGAGGGCATGCACTACGGCTGCAAACTCCAAATCATGGGTTGGGTAATTCTGCTCATGAGGCTTGAGTTGTCGGGAAGCATATGCCACTACTTTCCCATCTTGTATAAGGACACATCCTAATCCTTGACGGGATGCATCACAATAAATGACAAAGTCACGTTGAATATCCAGCAAGGTTAATACCGGGGCGGTTGTCAGTCTTCTCTTTAACTCCTGGAAGCTTCTCTCACATGACTCGGTCCAGGTGAACTTCTTCTCTTTCTTGAGTAGTTCTGTCATGGGTCGGGCTATCTTGGAGAATCCTTCAATAAATCTCCGGTAATATCCGGCTAAACTGAGAAAGCTCCTGATTTCACTGACATTGGTTGGTTGCTGCCAATTGGAGACTGCTTCGACTTTTTCGGGGTCCACTGCTACTCTTTCTGCGGTCAAGATATGACCAAGGAATGCTACTTTCTCAAGCCAAAATTCACACTTGCTGAACTTGGCGTAGAGCTTGTGCGCTCTCAACTTTTCCAAAACCACTCGTAGGTGCTGCTTATGTTCTTCGACACTCTTAGAGTAAATAAGTATGTCATCAATGAAAACTACGATAGACTTATCTAACTCTTCCATAAACACCTTATTCACGAGGTTCATGAAATAAGCAGGTGCATTGGTGAGTCCAAAGGACATCACCGTAAACTCATATTGCCCATAGCGGGTGACGAAGGCCGTCTTCGAAATGTCACTTTTCTTAATCTTGAGCTGATGATATCCTAACCTTAAGTCTATCTTGGAGAAGTACTTGGCTCCCTTCAACTGATCAAAGAGGTCATCAATTCTGGGAAGAGGGTATTTGTTCTTGATGGTGACTTCATTTAGTGCACGGTAATCCATGCACATCCTCATGCTTCGGTCCTTCTTCTTGACGAACAAGACTGGAGCTCCCCATGGTGATGAGCTCGGTCTAATGAAACCACTTTGTTGTAACTCTTCCAGTTGTTTCTTTAGTTCTGTCAATTCAGAGGCTGCCATCCTATAGAGTCTCTTAGCTATAGGGGTGGTTCCTGGGATAAGGTCAATGACAAACTCTATATCCCCTATCTAGCAGCATTCCCGAGAGTTCTTCAGGGAAAATATCTAGGTATTCATTTACTAGTGGAACTTCTTCCAAGGATTTAGCTTCCATACTAAAAACTATTGGGTCTAGTCCACTTCCCCGAGTATGGCAGGTTACTTCTACTCCTTCTGGGTTGGTTAGGTGTACCACTTTGTCAGCACATCTTATAAGGCCATTGTGCA
This sequence comes from Panicum hallii, assembly GCF_002211085.1. Taxonomy (NCBI): domain Eukaryota; kingdom Viridiplantae; phylum Streptophyta; class Magnoliopsida; order Poales; family Poaceae; genus Panicum; species Panicum hallii. Next base: position 43,537,769 of record NC_038050.1, on the reverse strand, counting down.
GGCTTAGCCAATCCATTCTAAGGATCACATCTATACCTTTAGACTTAAGTACTACTAGGTCTGCTAGGAACTCTACCCCACTTAAAATGATCCTTACCCGAGAACAACCCAGTTGACACTTAATGTCACCTCCAGGCGTTCGGGTTTATAAGGGTGTTTTTAGTAGTACTGTAGGTATATTGTGCTTTTCCACAAAACTTGAGGATACAAATGAATGTGATGCTCCAGAATCAAGTAATATTGTTGCCAAAACTGAGCTGACTAGAAACTCACCGAGCACTACGCTCTGAGCATCCTGAGCCTCTTGCGCGTTGATGTGGTTGACACGGGCTCGTCCGAAGGACTGCTGGGGCGGCCTCATCTGCTGGTTTTTGCTGCCGGTGTTGTTGCTGTGGATGGGTACACGATTGGCTCCTGATAGAGTTGGCCTTGGTCTATTCACCGAGTTGGAGAAGGCTGATGCTACCGGCTTGTTGTTGGCATATGGACAGTTGGCAATGAAGTGCCCTGTCTCATGGCAGTTGAAGCATGCTCTGGCATTGTTGCTGGCAGTAACTTGGCTTGCATTGCTTTGTGGGGCCTTCATAGTGTTCTGGCTCTTGAACTGCCTGAACTGGGTGTTGGGGGCCTGAGAGCCAGTAGCTTGTGACTGGGTTCTGTACTGCATAGGGGTTTGGGACCTAGGCACTGGAGGGCCGAAGTGCCTCGGCTTCTGGAAACGGTCCTACTGGCGAGCCTTGGTTTCCAGGAACTTACACTTATTGTCTCTCTTTTCCTCTGCCATGGCTCTCTCGGTGATGATAGCCATGTTCATCAGTGTGTTGAAGTCTGGGTAGATGCATGGGGAAAGCAGCTTCTTAAGTTCTGCATTCAAACCCTTTCTGAACATATCCTGCTTCTTTTCATCCTTGTTTACTTCCTCCGGTGCATAGCGAGCTAGTTCTATGAACTGATATGTGTACTCCTCAACGGACTTATTGCCTTGTTGCAGCTCACGAAACTCATCTGCCTTGCGCTTCATGGTGGCTGCTGGGATGTGATAATGATGGAACTCATCCACAAATTCCTTCCAAGTGATAGTGGAGGCATCCGAGCAGCTGCTAAGTAGTTCTTCCGCCAAGCCAAAGCAGTTGCAGTGAGTTGGTGAGCAGCCAAACGGACCTTGTCACGGTCTCCATGCTCAAATGGCTCGAGTTTTCTCTTAATAACACACAGCCAGTCATCTGTATCCAAGGGGTTGTTGGATCCTGCAAAGATGGATGGCTTGGTCCTCAGAAAAGCTGTCAGTTTGTCATTTGTACTCTGCTCACGGGGCTTGGGTTGGTGATGACATTGGTCAAAGCTTCCAGTAGGAGGTTCTGGTTGTTCAACACTTGCACCAGGTCAATGGACGGTGGGGGTTGTCGGTGTTTTACCGGCTGCCCACCGAGGGGTATACCCAAGGTGGTAAGTTTTAGGTGAGGAGACGCCAAGATCAGGAACTCGAAGGTGCACCGCGTTACCTGGGACGATGCCATAGAAAGGGGACTTGCTCGGAACCAGCATGTCCGTGAAGTCCAGACCCATTTTCCTCAGAGTGCTGGCGAAGATGAGGTTGAGACCACTCCCACCATCGATGAGCACCTTGGTGAGCCTGACTTCTGCTACCACTGGATCCAGGACCAAGGGGAACTTACCGGGCTCTAAGAAGCTCGTCCATTGATCATCGCGGGAGAACGAGATGGGGAGCTCCGACCAACGGAGTGGTCGTGGTACCGCCAGCTTGATGGACATGATCTCCCGGAGAAGCAGCTTCTGGTCCTGCCTAGAGCTGAAGTCTCCATCACCCCCGAAGATGACGTTGACGGTCTTCGAAGCATCCTGGAACTTCGCGTTGCGCCCTTGGTCCTCTTGGTCATCATCCTCGGGTTCCTTGTCCACTGGCTTCTTGTTCTTCTTGCCACCACCGGAGTTGCTGAATGTCCTCCGGAGGTGGTTACAGTCGATGGCCGCGTGATTGGCACCTGGATGCCACGGGCATTTCTTCTGCAGGAGCTTCTTGAACTCCTCCTGCCTTGTCGACTTCTTGCCTCGCGAAGGACGATCCACAGCCGCGATGAGAACATCTGGCTTGCGTTTTCGGGGTGGACCCGAATAGTCCCGCTGGCTTTTATCGTTGCGGTTGTCATTTGGACGCCTCAGATTGCTATCTTGGCGCCGCGGAAACCGCTCCCGCATCTTCTCCTCCTATTCAGACCAGTCGTGCGTCATGTCACGAAGGCCCGCAACAACTTTCAGCCTGTTCGCCCGAAGTCTCTGTAGATGCCTGGGTCGGTGATGCCGTTGTAGAAGCAGTCGATGATGTCTTCCTCTGAGATGTTCGTGATGGTAGCGCGAACATCGAAGAAACGACATGTGTAGGACCGCAAGAGCTCGTTACGTTCCTGTTTACACTGAGCAAGATCGTGATGAGTACCTGTGCGAGCGATCACCCCCTGGAAGTTGTCGATGAAGACCTTCTTGAGCCACTCCCAGGAGTCGATCGAGTTGTTCTGAGGCTCTCCAGCCACGTGAGTGGCGCAGGGTCCAAAGCCATTGGGAAGTAGACGACCTTGGCGATGTTGGAGCCCCCTGTGACTTCAGTGGCCGTGGAGTAGCAACGTAGCCATTGCTGAGGAGCTGCTTGCCATCATACTTGGTGATGCCGATCGGCTTGAAGCCCTCAGGGTATTTGTAGCTGCTGAACCGTGCGGAGAAAGCTGGGAAACGGTCGCTGCAGTCAGTACCTTCGGTCTTGACTTCTTCGCGAACCTTGTGCCTGGAGTCGATCACGGACCGCACATCGCGGCCTTCATTGATGTGCTGGCGTAGGTCTTCTGGAGGAGGCTGATGATTGGCCTATCGCGGGTTACCCCCTGGAGGTGGTTGCTGCCTCCCGCCAGGGGCCTGGTTCCCGCAAGCGTTGTCGTTGTTGTGGCTGGGCTGAGGTCGAGGACGACTGCAGGCCGTTCGGCTATGAGCCTGGCTCCGGCTCTCGCCCATGCGCTCCTCCCTGATGGTAGATGTTGGGTTTTGCTGATCCAGCTGGATCCAGGCCTTCTGCTCGTAAAGAAGTGCTTGACGCACATTCAGATCGTTACTGCGCTCGAGTATGGCTGTAACCCTGGCGATGTTTGCCACCGGAGTCCTGAAGCCCCGTTCACTTACGACGGCGAATTCAGGGTCAAGCTCGCGATGCATAGATTGCCTGCGCTTGTTGAGCCTCCTCTGCCAGATTGTGCGGGCTCTATTTCTGGCCCTCCGTGCCTCACGATCAGCATCGTTTTTGTCGCCGGTGTTGGCTGTGACCTCATCTTCAGATACAACATCGAATTCGATAATGGGAAAATCGCCATTGTCCTCGCCTTCTTCCGCCATCAGCACCTGGCGAGAGACGAGCTCATCAGAGCTCGCGTCGGCTAGTTCAGTTGACTCCTCCGCCACGGTGGCCAACGGCCTGCCCTCCTGGAAAGGCAAAGGCTCGAGGTGTGCCACAAGTCGATCATCGGCTTTGAGTAGATCAGAAAGGCTCATGCCCTTCCAATGCACGAAGCGCCCCTCCGGAGTGGAGGTGATCATTAGACTGTTGGCACCAAAACAACCCGAAGCCCCCAGACATGCGGTGGCTTTGAGCTTTTGGAGTAGAGAATCCAAGTCCTCCTCCAATATGGAGAGGGACTCGGAGCTGTTGGCCTCCTGAAGATCGGTGGCCAAATTGCGTTGGCCGAGTCGTGATCAGCTACGTGAGTCCTTAGATTGGAACAAGTCCAACCCAAGGAAAGTTGTTGCAGCGCCGGATGAAGTTGTGCTGGAAGCAGACTCCTCCTCGATCCTCGTCGCGGACCCATGAATTGACAAATCGTCGAGATCATCGACGAACTTGTTGAGGTCGCTTTGAGAAAATGCTGTGGGGTTTTCGGCTTCATGTCGATGAGGAAATGATGGAAATCCTCCTCACCATCTGCGACGTAGACCCATGAGCCAAAAATGAAAGTTGTACCCTGAGAAGGTACTGACCTGATGAACTAGAAAGATGCCATCGAGTTCGCCGGTGGATCTTCGATGCGCACCCCTACTTGGCGCGCCAACTGTCAGTGTTTTACTGGCTGCCCACCGAGGGGTATACCCAAGGTGGTAAGTTTTAGGTGAGGAGACACCGAGATCAGGAACTCGAAGGTGCAAGGAACACAAGATTTAAACAGGTTCAGGCCGCGAGGTACGTAATACCCTACATCCTGTATGGTGGTTTGTATTCTCTTGGGTGTGGATGTTGTGTTTTGAATGGGTCCTTACCCCCTCTTATATATCCGGGAGGTCAGGGTTACAAGAATCCTAGTCCAATACTAGATAAGGAATCGTAACCGAATACAACTCGAGTAGATCCTTTCTGTACCGACTAGTTTTATCTCCTATTCATACGGGATAAATAAGAAATAAATGAGGTAAATAAGAGATAGGACGGGCTTTATCTCTTAAGCCTGTTTAAACTATGTTATGTACACAGTCCTGTGGCCCCGGGTCTGATAGGGGTGGGGCCTGACGTGCTCCCACTTGGCTTTCTCCTCCCTGCTGGCTTACTTCCTGATCTTCTTGATCTTCATGGCTGGGGGCTTGTCCTGCACACACTGCTGCCTCTCCGCACTTGGAGTGATACGTGCCTGACTTTGGGAGGTCCTGGCGTTACGCCTGGGGGCCATCTGTGGATTGGGTAAAACTTTTATTTGGAATTAAGTGATGTTTAAGTTATTTACTTTCGTATTTTCAAAAAGGCAGAATCCACCTCCTGCCGACAAGCACACAGACTAACAAGCATCAAGCACAAATAGTTTTATTTATTAAGCTGGGGTACAACACTTGGGAGGGTACAGCCAAAACACGCACTAAACAGTCGGGTCCAAAGGGCACAACAGATGGGAGGGGCACAACTCTAAGCTTGAGGCCGGGACGGCTTCATTCCTAGGGGCATCTCTGAGGCATGCTACTCGCGGGGTGAGCTGTCTTCCGGGGCGGAGTGCACTTCCAGTGGGATGAGTAGCTCTTCCTCGTCGTCCTCGAGGATCCCATTTTCTCGGGGCTGTTCGATAGCTCCTTCTTCTACGGCTACAGCTGACCTTTCGGCACTTTCGAGTGGAGCTTGCGGGGTCCCAAAAAGTCCTCCCCATCCTATGATGGGTGTTCCAATTAGGACTTGGGTCTCCCCGATTGCCAGGACGGGCGTTCCACTGTTGGTCCATTCTTGCATACGCCGATCCTGGATCCGCCTGAGGTTCTCATGAGCAACGGCTTTGCTACTTATAGCGGCCGCGGTTCTTGCTTCGGCTTGAGCCACCTAGATTTGGTGCATCCTCACTGCAAGCTCTGCTTGCTCGGCCCGGTGGGTTTGCTCCCTTAGGAATCAGGCTTGCTCGTCGAAGAGCTTGTCCAAGGAGACGGGGTAGGCGACCACATGGTACAAAAGGTCTTCTTGATGGCGGCGCCATTCCAAGTTCCTCATGCGGGCCTGCTAGACTTGCATCCTGATGGCCGGGGGAAAAAGCCTCATCGGTGTGGGAATGAGGTGTTCCTCGAAGATCTGGCACAAGTAGCGGAGAGCCTTTCCGATGGCCAAGGAATAGGCATCCCGATGTTGAAATCCTATGGCAGTCACTCGCCACGGCTCGATGTCGGGGTAGTGGGTGCTTCTGGTGATGGAAATAACCACCCTACAACAAAGAGTGTCGAGGTGTTCGTACTCTCTGCTGTAGTACCTTGGCACTCAGTAACACCAAGGCGCTCCAGGGAGTTGATCAAAAGGTGGGGGAAACCAGGCTCTCCTTGGCAAATGCCCTGGGTCCAACCATTCTCAGCCATCTAAAAACAAAGGTAGAGTGAACAAGCCTTGCACACATGGTAGGGTACAAAAAGGATAGACGGTCTTTATTTTTCAACAGGGTCGCGTACATCTCCCATGGGTACATTATTACTAGGATGATAGCTCTAGCTTAGGTACTCTACTCTTCCCAAGGGGCTTCTTCCTCGATCCAGTTAGGGCACTTCTTTGGTGGAAGACATTGCTCCAATATTTCATCTTCGGTCTGAGTGCCCTTATCCCAATGGGTTTCTTCAGGTTCTCCTTCCAGTAATCCAGCTTCTCTTCTGCGTGCCTCGATACATTCCCTTTCTCGAGCATTGCTTCGCCATGTGTCTTGGAGAGAGGCTAGGGAACTCTCAGCTTGTGCCTCAGCTTCTATTGTTCTCCTCCATTGTATTTCCAACTCTGGTTCTGCCTTTTCTGCCCTGCGGATTTGGTGGTTTAGTTGTTTTGCCTGTTCGCGGTAAAGTTGGTCTAGGTTAGTGAGGTAAATGGACAGGTGGGAAACCATGTCTTCTAGTTCTTCTTCCCTTCCCAATCCACTCATCCGGGTAATCCATGAGCGTCCTCTTCCTCCAGCAGGTTGGAAAAATCCCATAGGAGTTTGCTGAAGATGATGCTTATAGACCACGCATAGGCGTTGCAGGGCTTTTCGGGCAGCCTTTCGGTAGGTGTCTGGGAACCCAAAGCCGATGGTGGAGATGAACCAGGGATCCACGTTGGGGTAGAGTGTGCTTTTTCCCAGGAAGATCATCAGGTCACACCGAAGGGTGCCTCTGAAGTTGTACTCCCGGTAGGTGTACTCTGGTGGGTCCACAGCTCCGACGTGTTCCAGGCTGAGTAGCAATAACTTAGGGAGCCCAGGCTCTGCGGGGCAGATACCGTCACTCCATCCAATGTCAGCCATCTGGAACCAGACAAGGGCCAAAGGTAAGTGCCGTGTGGAAAGGTGAGTTAAGTGGGGAAAGATCTAGTGGGAAACGGCTTAGAAAATGTCCTCGGTCCTAAGGGTCACGTCCTACGGCCAACCTATGGCTCTGATACCACCTGAAGCATCCCCTCATCAGAGGTGACTAAATATGATACAAATATCAATCCCAGAAGGCTGATAACATATTTATTACATCAGATGGTTCATTACCATACAAACCGTCGAGGTAGCGAGCACTGAAGCGCCACTATCAAGAGGGACAACATAAGGACTAAAAGCAAAACTAAAGTGCCAACAAAATCTAAGATAACATCAGAGTCTTGCACCATGGTAAGCTTCCTGTGGAGACCCTGAACCACAGGCAAGGTTGGGTGCAGGATGGCGACCTACTCGACGTCTTCAGGTACGAGTGAGTACATACATACTAGGCAAGAGTGAGTACATACATACTCAACAAGTCCAACCACACCCACAGAGGGGGACAATAAAGATCATGCACAGGATATATCAAGGATAAGGCTAGGGTTCATTTGCGATAAAGCAAAGTTTTACACATGCAAGGGTTCATTTAATAAAAGAGTTTTCTCAAAATATTTCCATAATAATCGAATAATAAGTGGGGTTGATCCTACACAAAGGATCCAAGTTTTAATGCTATCGGACTCTACATCCACAGTAGCTCACGGCACAACTGCCGGACACTTTCAAAACAACTCGCGCCACAAAACCAACCATCCCAAAATATCTATTGAAGTGACCATACCGTAACTCGTCCAATACCGTGGACACGGCTATTCGAATATCTTTTACACTCCGCAGAGGTTGTACACTTTACCCACAAGTAGGGTACCGCACTACGAACATCTTGGTGTCGCTGCGGATCCTAACAAAGCCATTATCCACCTTAGCTGAATCTAACTGGCCAACATGGAAGCAACCATGGGGTTAATGGCCTATCAACAAAAAAAGTCATAACCGGGACATAACTCACACAGATCGTATTCCTTCTCCATGATCTCCTGTTGCTCACCAGCTCTCCTTTTGGCTAGCAGAACAACTAGTGGGGTTTATGCTAAGCCGTTGCCAACACAACGGTCGAGTGGTTGTACGATAAGTGGGTTAGGCAAGATGACACCTCAGTTCATCCTTACATTGACAAGACGGACATCTCCCAATCATGCTCAACCACAAAGGTACAAGCTCACTAGTGGCATTTCACACAGGAAACACCGTCCATCTCATCAGGTTATATCTTTCTTTTATTTTTCCGAAATCCCGTTTTATCTTTCAAAACACTCACACCTTTATTTTCGATAAAGCGCGTTGTGGTCATGATTAAAATATAATAAATTGAATAAAAGGTCCTAAGCATCTCTAGCAGCAGTTAACGTCCACAGAGCAACTCCTATATAGACATTAACCTAGGTCATCAAGGAATGTTCATAGCAATCAAGGGGTGGCTATCCAACCATGTCTTGCAATAAAACAATGCATTTTATAAAATAGGCCAATAGGTTGTGTTTATAAAACTGGGATAAATATGCATCAAAGGATGGGATTAGACTTGCCGTCCTCAAAGCCTTCCAGAAGCTCCTCCTCGATGTACGGGTCTTCGGGCTCCGGCTCGCGGTACTGCTCCTCCTCGGTCACACCATTGGCTACGACACACAAACAATCACACAATAAAAAACAAAGTACGCCGACGAGCTTAAAAAAAGAGAGGGAAATAGGGAGCTTCAATTAAAAAATAGAGAAGACTATTATATTTGTCGGATGTGGATCCTGAGACTTGGAGAAAATATTTGGAGATGATGCGTGGTGGAGTTTGGAATCGATTTGGAACAAAATGTCGCAGAACTGATGAGTTAAAGGTCATTTAGGGAGTAGTTTAAAAGGATGAGGACCTATTTGTAATGAAATAAAGAGATAGAAGGAGCTCTGATTAAATATTTGAGAGAGGGAGGTGGAGGGCTATGGACTGCATAAGAAGAAAAAGTGGAGGGGGTTATGCACAAGTCTGCCTTTCTTCTTCCTCGAGACAGAACAGGAGGGGGAGGGGGGCAGCCAGGCCATGGGCGCCGGCCCCCTGGTGCATGGCGACGTCCGGGGCGGAGGTGAAAACGGAGAGGAGGCCGAGGGGGTCCGATTCCGGCCCTCACCTCGTGCGGAGACGGTCTACGGAGGGCTATCCACGGAGATGGGTGGTGGCCAGCAATGGTGAGCGGCGGCGGCGAGCTGCAGCGCGAGGTAGAGGAGGGGAGGTGCTGGGGCGGCGTGTACGGAGTGAGGGGTGGCTTGGGGGCTGATTTATCGGCCGAGAGGGAGAGGGGAGATGGCCAGCATGGGAGGGTCGTGGGCAGTACAGGAACCTCTCCATTAATGGTGGCTAGGATGCTCGGGGACAAGGCACAAGCTGCGAGGGCGAGGGGACGGGACGAAGACGGGCCGGCGCAGCAGCGGGTCGCACGCCGGCTTGGCGTGCACGGGCAGCAAGGACGCAGCGGCATAGCGAGCAGCAGCGGCTGCGGCGGCCGTGGCGTGACGTGGGCAGCGCGATGCGAGCACGCGTGCACAGCCAGCAATGAGGGCAGCGGCGAGTCATGCGCTGGACCGCGCGTGCGTGCAAGGAGCGGGCTACAGCTCGAGCAGGCAGCACGTGCGTGCCTGCGTGAAGGAGATGCAGTGCTAAGCGCTAGAGCAGGGAGCAGCAACGCTAGCGCAAGTAGCAAGGCGAGGCAGCACAGGGGAGAAAAAGAAAGAGGAAGCCAGTGCCAGGAGAAAAAGAGAAAGGAGAAGAGAAAGAAAAGGAGGGAAAAAAGAGTATGGAAAAAAGTTAGAAGAGAGAAATAAAATGGATTTGAACAAAATATGAGAAAAGAAAAGAGGGGTCACGCGTGCGGCACCGGCGATCGCGGCCGGGCAGGCGCACGCGGCCGACCGCGACACGATGGTGATGCGATCGGACGGTGGGGCTGGTGGAAAAGGAAAAGGGATGGGCGGCTCCACGGAAAAAGAGGACTGCGCGATGTTGGGACGGCGGAAAATCGGGGGGTGGGCTTCGAGAGCTCGAGCGGCAGAAAAGGTTTAAGAGATTTTTAAGCGAGTGATTGGTAATGCAATTTAAATAAGATAAAAAACAGGTGTTACACCATCCATGTTGCATGGGGTTCTCTAGGTGAAAGCCCTGTCCAGTCTGAACGAGCAACGGCGGCGCCATTGGTGTTGTCACCTCCTTGGAAGCATCGTTGGTAGAGACCCATCTCGGCCCGTGGCATTGCCGGTGTCACCATTGGTCATGGGTGACTTCTGCCTGTGGCATAGTAAGGCGGCTGGTGCAGGTGGCTGGATCGAAGGGGGTTGTCGAACCCACATGGTGGCAACCAAAGTTATGCTTGTGGCCAGGGGTTGTCGCATGGGTGTCAGCTTTGGTTGCTTGCAGCGGAGTGCGGTGGCTGGCATTGCTCGGTAACTGTCAGTGTGGCGTGGGACTACGTCGGAGGATGACGCTTGCAGCAATGACATCGTGGGATGACTAGGTTTGCAGAGGGCTGCAGCGGGTTGCTCAGCCTTGCTCCGCGACTCCGGTGCGGTACATCGTTGGAAGATGGCGCAAGCAACAACTTGCCTTGCTGGAATGGCGGCGGAGGCTGTGTGCATAGGTGGTCCAACAAGATGCTGTTGTCCCAGGGGAGCGTGGTTTGACTGTTTGATGGGGATCTTCAAAATGGGGCAACACTGTTCATCATCCTGATGGTGACATAATAAACGGATCTGCGACGTGGTGAGGCCCCCGCATGCGGTGTCTTCCGTGAGGCAACGAGCGCGAGGTGGAGTCCAACTGCGGATGTGGCGAGGCCCTCGCGCATTGTGTTTCATGGTGGTGACTGCGAGGCAGCCTGCGAGAGGTCCTAATTCGGTGCTTTCACCCTGTCGGATGATGTGTGATGTTGCAGCGGTGCTACGGCGGCGGATCCTGCATGACGGTGGCCTTCGCGGTGCAGTGTGGTTTGTTTCTCTCATTTTCTTATTAGCACGGGGTCGTGCCTTGACTGCGACTTCATGAGATGGAGAGGGTTGTTTGCCACGATGGCTAGTCTTCATTTTGCCTCCGTTATCTAGTGGAATTGTTCGACCGTGGTTGACATCCCAATCCAATCGGTCGGGCCTTTCGAGGTAGTTTTGAGTGCATACCCGCGTTGACGTTCCAATTGAATCGGGCGAGTTGAGTTGAGTTGAGTAGGTTTGTTGCTTTGTAGTTTTTTTCCTTTTGTTGTTTGCCCAGTCTGGATTTCATCTGCTTTTTAATGTAATTGGCAGCTCTCCTATCTGGTTCGTTTAAAAAAAATGTGGTAGCGTAAGTGTTAGTGCCTTTCTCCTCAACAACCCGAGGACCTTTGCCTTGTAGAAGTCTATCAAGTTCCACTGTAACCTGGGTTGCAGTCATGGAACCCTCGACAACCGTCACCACTGCATCATCCTTTAAGTCAGTTTTAACCTTCTGATTGGCCACATGAGGAATGTGATAAATCATAAAACCCAAGACCATCCACCGCATACCACATGGCATTGGTCTATTGTCACATGAGTGTCAGTGCTGGAATTAATGGGCTTGGTCCATTGGAAATTTTAGAAATTTCTATAAATCTCAAAGGCCCATGAGTGTAAGAGGAAATGGTGCAAAGTGTAGTCCCACCTTGCTAGTGGAGGAGTGGGATGACCGACATAAATATGAATGTTGTCTCCACTCCGCCAAGCTATGTGATGGGGGAGGAAAGAGAAACACCACACGCGCGCATGCCACGCCTTCGCCTCACGGCCTAAACCCTAAATCTAATTGGTTTAGATCGCTAACGCAACGCGATGTCGGTTGGCTTCCCTATATTATATATGACCTATCGGCCTTCACCAGATATATACAAAAATCTGTGTTTTTGCCTTTTCTCGCTGCTGCACCGCCACTGTAGCCTCCTCAACTCGGCTGCCACCGGGAGAGGGCGAATAAGATTTTTGGGAAGAGCTTCGCGCGACTACTCAAGGTCTTTACCATGGCGTTGTGACACTCAGGTAATTAGTGTTGTCACACCCTAGATTTAAGTGTGATGTTATGTGCAATAGGTGGTAAAAGTGTATCTAAAAATTTCAATGCTAAGGGAAAAGGGTTGTTTATATAATTATATTTTAATAAAGGTCCTTTAGTGCTAAATGGGTAAGCATGGAGGGTAGAATTTAAATGTATGAGGGTTGTTTTGCAAAAGTTAAAAACTTGTGTTTAAATCGCAAATTTAGATGAAACTACATATAGGATGTATATGTAGTGTAGTTTTAAAAATAGAATTTATGTAAAGTTTGGAAATCTTGTTAAGTTTCAAATTAATTACACATCCTTAGCTCTTCTGCAAATAAGCCTTAAAGCAAAGTTGTAGATTTTGAAAAATCATACATTTTTGCTTTTGGGCCCATCTCCATTTGAGCACTGATTTGAAAGTTATTTAACATTACAGTGGAGTCCCTGTCTTTTCTAGATTTTACAACTGGGTCCCTCTTCGTCTACCTCTCTCTCCCTCTCCTCTGCCGCGCGCCGCCGCCGCTGTCCCGGCCATGTGCGCCACCCCTGCCGTCTCTGTGCTGCTCTGGACCTTGCCACGTGCCACCCCCGCCTCTGCCCCGCCGCTTCCTGCCCTTGCGCTGGCCACCCTCTGCCCTCGCCACGTCGCCCGCTGTCTGCCCGAGTTGCACCTCGCCGCCGCTCGCCATCGCAGCATCTCCCGCGCCACCTCCTGCCTTCCGACGTTCCACGCGTCACTCCTCTGCCGTGCCGCCGCCCTCCCGACCCCGTGCTGGCCCGCCCTTGCGTCCTCCATGTCGCATTGCTTCTGCCCGAGCTCTGCTGCGGCTGCCACGTGCGCCGTCGAGGTGCCAGCTCCTGCTCGCGCACGGGCACATCCTCTTCTCGACCCCGAGCTCTTCCTCTAGCTCCTCTAGTACACGTCCTGGCATTTGCACACTTCTTTACCATTCCATTTTCCCTGCTCCGATCGCCAACACTCACCGAACCTCCTCCGTGACTCCGGCTCATCGTCGGCAGCCCCCACCGCCGCTCCCCATCCTCGATCCGAAGTACGCACAGCACCCCCAGGATCCACCGCAGCTCACTGAGTGATTCAATCCCAGTTTCCCTCACTAGAACCGCCGGACCGCAACGCCGGCGAGCCCCTTCCCTCCGCGGCCGCTCGGCCTCTCGTCGACCCACCGATACATGCCCTCTTCGCCCCGATCAACGGCACCATCAGCACCACATCATCCTCCTGAAGCGATCCCGCCCCTCCTTCACCGCCCTCCGTCACCCTAGCCTGCAGAACGCCGGTCGCCATTGCCGCCGGTAAGGACCCGAGGTCTACCCCGCCGTCAATCACCACTCCCCGACCTGCTTCTGTCCAAATTGAGTTGGGGGAAAGCATCCCCGCACTCCCCCGGTGCTCACGCGCGCCTTGTTCCCCCATGTTCGCCGGCCCCTCACCGAGAATGACGACGCCCCGACATGGCCGCCGCCATTGCTCGTCGCCGGCCGTGCTCCGCTACTGCCCTTCAAACACATCACCCCCCATCGTGTTCAGTAGCCTCTATAGGTCATGTGGCACCGATCCCTCCCCACCCAGGACCTCGCCGCCGGCGAGAACGCCGGAGACAGGGATGCCAGACGCCGTCGAGAGCCGGCAAGGGCATATCTGTGATATCCTTTTCTGTTCTAAGGGCCTGAGTGCAAGAATCCGAGGACCCTAGTGTAAACTCATGTGTTATTTTATGTGAGCAAGGCTGCTGACTTGCAAAATTCATAGAAAATAGTAGAAAAATCCACAAATTGCCAAACTGGTTTTGTTGGAAACTAGATTTCAAACCCTACAACTTTTATTAATGAAGTTTGATTTGAAACTAAATATTTTTGAATCTATTTTAAACTTAAGGTAAAAGGGTATAGTGTGCATAACTTTTACATATTAACTTTGTTGCTTGTAATTTTTGGTATGTAGCTTCTATAGGTCATGTGTGAGCTTGTGAAAAAGTTTAAAACTTAGCACTATTTTGTAGTTTAAGTTCTTTTGAATTTGGGCAATTCAAATTTGAGATGATTTGAAATTAATTAAGCATGTTCCTTAGACTTATTTAATTAGATCTTTTTATCATAATCTAATGTGTTGATAATTAGTTTATAATTAAATTTTCAAGACTTTATAATTCTATTTACCTAGGATTTAAATTTAAACTTGAAATTTGAATTCAAATTCAAGGGTTTTAATTTCTGTTTTCAGTAATTCCAGTACTATGACCCTAACTTAAGTATAAGTGGTAACTTAAAACTAAACCCCCTTGCTTCATGAGTGTGTATTGATTAAGTTGTTGGATTGCAACTTTATTGTGAAATAAAAATTCTTAAAACTCAAGCACCATCTCATTTTTAAATTATTGCATGTCATGTAGAATCAACGACACTCGACAACGGAGACTACGAGCTAATCTTGAGATAGGATCAAGGGTTTTCTGAAGACCCAACAAACGTCGCCGAGAATCTAATTGAAGCCCCAAACCAAAGTTCGGAAGTTTCTGACACTCCTGCCCCCAACCCCACTCAAGAAGGCAAGCCCCGATGCATACCCCAGTATTTCAATTTATTACAATTTCATTATTACATTATATATCTTGCATTACGTCTAGGAGTTGAAATGAAACCCTAGTTGCATAAAATCTTAGGGATCCAATGTATTGTACCCGAGTCCTTATCGCATAGACGCTCTGCTTAATAGGACCGGTAAAAGACAAGTGATTTCCTGTCACTCGCGCGACATAGGAGGTGCGTGTTTACTATTCTGCAATCACTATAAGGATGATGGACAGGGTCATGTACGGAGTCATGACCTGGAGTTTTACCCTGTCTGTTTTGATAAAAGTTGTTAAGGTCGCAGCGTGTGGTAGTGGTGGCTAAGCGTTTGAAAGTACTAGCCACATGCCATGAAATATGGTAAAGCGGTAAGCCTAGTAACCAATCGGCCCGGCAAGTGGACATACCGCCCACCACTCGTAATTTGGTTTTTTTTTCACGCACCGACGTGCGGGAGTACGTTCCATGCAGCGGACAGGAATACGGTCATGTAGTCGCGCTACAGACGTATGTCCTGCACAATTGGTGTGCGTACTGTCCTACAGTCGCTTGTGGTGGCCCTGTTCCACAACCCGGAATGAAAGGCAAATGGTTGCTTCGGAACAATCTTTGGATGTTCCAAGCGTGTGAGTTAGGTTTACCCTTGCAAGGTTGAAACTCGATTCAGAATCGTCCGTATCTCGCGAAAATTAAGACTGCTTATTCCTTCTGCCATATTGAGTAAGAAGTGTAACTATTGATGGAACAATCTTGATGAATGATAATCTCTACCTTGCTTGCTTAGTGTAGGTGCTAATCTAGAATGGATAATCAACTAGAATATGAAAGCTAAAATTTGAAAGTAGATCATACTCTTTGTTGCTTTTCAGCTGAAAATAAACCCAGAAGCTTTACAATGCCTCCATGAGTCTAGTTACGGGCTAAAGTATACCCAATCCCGGGTAAGCCTTGCTGAGGATTAGAATACTCAGTCTTGCTAGTATCATTTTCAGGTATAACCTTCAAGAACCCCACGGATAGTTCTACGTGGCCAACATCTGTTCCACATGGCTGGTCCGTGGAGTGGGATCCGTCCTCGGCTGGTAGTGACCCTCCTGAGTGACACCAGGCCTTGGGCTGAGCATGGTGTCAACCTTTGCGACGTATGTAGTCGCGTGTTTATTTTCCTTCCGCTGTGAGCATGGACAAGCTGTTTAGCTTGTCGGTTTAAATACTGTTTGTATAAGTTTTACTTTAAGTTTGAACAAGGTTTGTAATAATATTTGCATATCTGTAAGTTAAAAGTTGATGAGCTGTACTGTGATTGTAAACTCGCCTTCGTGCGAGGTAAACCTGCTTCGATCCTATTGAACCGTGGTTGTATCGGGCGGAGACCCGACAGACCAATGAGTTGTTCCGTTTGAAGTGCGTTGAGTTAGTATCGGCTAAACAGTGATGACTAGTGCACTTGAGCCGGAATAATTCAGGCGGTTCTGCCATAGCTGGTATCAAAGCTGTAGGTTTGCCTTTACAACTACAGTAGCTCTTAAAAAGTATTTTTAGGAAAAATTGATCAACAAATGAATTTACAATGTGCGTTGGATTCGTTAAGGTTGATGCTAGAGCTCAAAACCCTAGGGATGTATAGGGGTAATATTAGGTGGCTGCTAGAATATGTATATATGTATAGATAGCTCTAACTTGCAGCACTACTTTCCGTCAAAACTTAAATTCATGTTCAACTCAACTTTACTTTGTGTAACGACTCCTTCGGTGGTGAGGTTAGAAGGTAAGGATCCTCAGCTAACTAGGGAGTTAGCCTTCCCGTCAGTGATGCGAACCGAACGCTGTTTCTCAAGCAGTGGCCTACTTGAGATGCTGCCAATATATCATCTTAGGATGATTATATTGGGAGTATATGGTTCGGCGCAGGGTATGGCGATCGCTGTTCATACCCCAGCATTTTGCGGTACCCCCGTGAATATGTTGTTTAACGACGTATGTTAACGTTGTTTGTACGGCGGTAATTGTACAGATGCTGTTTCTATAGTGAACAGTACTGTTTGGGGACACTTTCATGTCATGCTGCCATGAAAGGTTCGTGTTATATATATGTGGTCTTTTGCAGGTACACTAACCACGATAAAGAGGTTAGGACGAATAGGATTTATCGACTAGTTATTAGGGAGTGTCGTATGTGTTTTGCCACCGAAATTAACCGCGTAAGTCCGAACATATTCGGCAGTTGTTTTTGGTTGTGAGGACGAATAGTACGTGCATGCAAAATCCATTATCGAACAAATGAATGCAATATATGTTTAATTCTGTTAAGGACGAATAGTGTGTTGCTTGTTTCTAGAATGGTAGTAGGATTTTTGTGGTAGTTCTAAGTGGAGTATCTTAAGCATCCATCTGATTTTTAGTCTTTGCTGTTATCAGAATTGATTATCTTATTCCATTTATCTTGTGATTTCTCAGCAAGGTAAAAAGTCTCACCATTTGCATTCTTGTTGCAGATGGCAGTCCCTTCCAACGTCTTTTGGGATCCGGCAGGGCATCTCCACACAAATGCCCTGCACTGGGAGGGTTTCCCTCGTCTTCTCTGGGAGTCACTGCGTTCGCTCCTTTATACCGAGCCTCCACAGTATGATGCAGTAGAATATCAGGAGGAGGGTGTTCGCTGATGTCGAGTCAGGATGACCATTCCCCAACATCCTTTTTGCTCCCAATGGCAGCCTATTGAAGTTGATGTGGTGGGCATCGTATAGTTGATACGATTGAGGGAGCAGCTCTGGAAGCTATCTATCTGTTCTGCAACCAACATCCAAGGGAAGTTGCAGGACAGCCTATTGGTTTATTTTCTACCACAGATCCCAACGATCCTGAGTGGAATCTCAGGGTAGTCCCTGAAGGTCACAGGTTGGAGGGCTCAACTGAAGAAGCGCTTCAGGGTACTATGCGGTTTATGAATGTTCAACATCACTATCAGCTTCTACTACGTCGCGGTATGGGTCAATTGATCAGTATCGTGCAAGGTCACTTTAGAAATGCTGACCGACAAGTCACCCAAATACAGCAGCTTCAAGCTTCGGTGACAGAGAAGGAAGAAATCATCGCTGCACGTGAAGAGACTATTCATCACCGGGAAGACCAGATCAATGAGAGTGATGCGATAATCACCCAACGCAACACGATCATTAAGTTTCTCGAAGAACAGATCCACGACCTCATTCTCGAGGTTGATGATGCTCAAGCACAGATCAATGAACTCCAACTGCAGCCAGCACCTCCTGCTGTACAAGCTCCTGAAGAGGAAGAAGATCCTGAAGAAATCGAAGGAGTCTCCGAGATCGATTCTGAGCATGGAGATCCTGTTATCAGTCCCCATCATTCTTCTTCAGGCAGTCAGTCATTAGTGGGCAATTTTGATGACTTTTAGGTTAGTTTGAGTTGGTGACATCCTAGTTGTAGTTAGTATAGAAAAGTGTGACATAGGTAGTGTGTAGTCTACCTAGATCTAGAGCCACTTGTTGTGTTATATGTGGCATGTGTACTCATGGAATGGCTTATGGTAGTTAAAGTACGTTGATGTAAGATGTAAGGACTACCAGTGTTTGAGTAGTAATCCAAATCTCGTGTTTTATCATCTTGCTGAATATCCTTGCATCTGATCTGAGTGGATTGAATGGAGCATATTGTGGCAGAACCAACCTGAATTACACCGGCTCAAGTACGCGAGTCCTCTCTTGAGGGCTACCTCGTGCTTCAAACGGTATAATCCTTTGGCCTGTCGGGTAACGTCCCGATAAACCATCGAAAGCAGGATCCAACAAGGTACCTCGCATGAAGGCGAGTCCAGAGATATAAAAGCCATTACATTTTACATCACAGGCAGGTATATTACATTAGTGCATAAAAGCAACATTAGATTCCCAAAGGAGGGACATTATTACAAAACAGATTAAGTATTAGGTTACAGCAGCGGAGTTTGAAAACACGAACACTGTACACGTCGATACTACGGGTATCATGCTAGCCCTGGCACGATATCACTCGGCGGAATTTGTGTTGGCCGGGGACGGATCCCACTCCACGGACCAACCATCAGGCAGGGGATATGGCCACGGTGTAATGAAAGCTGGCTCATCAGGGGGATTACCTGAAGTAGATAGTTACAAAGCAAGGTTGAGTATGCTAATACTCAGCAAGACTTACCCGCTCATCGTATACTTAGCCATATATCTAGACTTATGCAGGCTTTTCAGGTTTTGGGTAGAGTTTTCAACTGAAAAGCAACAAAGAGTAGGTCCTTAATTTCAATTTTTAGCTTTCAGGTTCTAGTTGATTATTCATTCTAGGTAAGCACCTATAACTACTCAAGCATGATAAAATCTTTAACCAAACATCATCTTTGATAATCATAACATTTCTCTTGTTACTCTATGTGGCAAAGGAATCAAGCAGTCTCAGTCATCGTGAGAAGCGGACGATTCTGAATCAAATTCAAACCTTGCAAGGGTAAACCTAACTCACATGCTTGGAACACCAAAGGGTCGTTCTGAAGCAACCGTTTGCCTTTCATTCCGACTCGTGGATCAGATCCACCACAAGCGACTGTAGGACCATACGCACTTCCAAAGTGCAGGATGTACGTCTGTAGCGCGACTACAAAACCCGTACTCTTGGTTGCCCAGCAACACGTATTCCTACACGTCGAACCCAGTAACCAAAAGAACCAAATACATGTGGTGGGGGGTATGTCCACTCCTCGGGCCGATTGGTTACTAGGCTTACCGCTTACCATATTTCACGGCATGTGGCTAGTACTTTCAAACGGTTAACCACCGCTACCACACACTGCGGCCTTATCCAGTTCAACAACACAGACGGGGTATCATCTCAATATGATACTCCACATAATTCCCGTCCGTCATCCTTATAGTGATAACAGTAATGTAAACAGTACAGTTCCTATATCGCGCGAGTGACAGGGAATCACCCGACTTCTGTGACAGTTCGTGTACTTGCAATACTAGATATATTTTGTTAGTGTGAAATATATGTTTGTTAAGTGTAAAGCTTGTGTATGGTTATGTGAAACTTTTGAAAATTTAAAAGTACAAGTAAAAAGGGGTATTTTTGTAATTATAGAAAAACCCAGGGTTGTTTTTGCAAAATGTATTTGGATTAGGGTAATTTCAAAATAAGTGAAATATGTTTTTCTTACTTTATGTCTTGTAAAAATATATATTTATTTAAAAGCTTCATTTGAAATGTATATGTTGAATTGTGTAAAATTTTGGGTAAAGTGGTAAAAAAAATAAAATAAAAAAATAAAAATAATAAGGGTATTTATGTGATTTTATAAAAGTACAAGTCCTTTTATGCAAGTTTCTGATTTACAAAAGTAACTTTCAAAATTACTCAGGACTAAAGTGTAAAAGTGCAAGTCATCATGACATGTCTATCCAATTATTATGACGTGTCTATCCCGTCATCATGACGTGTCATAAATGCTTACATTTAGGTCCTGAATTTTATAAAATTTTATTCCTTAGGACAAACACAATTCAAATCTGACTTTTGTTCAAAGATTCACGTGTAAAAATATAAGTTTTGAGTTTTTGAATTTGAGCCCTAAAGCAATGTTGTAGAGTTTGAAAAACTCTCCAACTTTCGTTTTGGGCATTTCTTCATTTGGGTTTTAAATCAATGGGAAATTTTTTTTACACTCAGGCCCTTGCAGTTTTCTGTATTTACGTAAAGGTCCTTGGGAAATTCCATTTCCCTTTCTCCTCTGTTCCCCTTATCTCTCTGTCTGCCTTTGATTTCCCCTGGCGTCTTCTTTCTCCTTCTCCACCAAGCGATGCTCATTTCCCCTGCCTCCCTTTACTGCTCTGAGCCGGCACAGGGAGCTTCTCCCTGATTTCCTCCCTCTGCGCGCTGGGGCCGGCAGGGATTGGTGCGAGCGGCGCAGGCAGATGGGCCCAGGGCGGCGGCTGCAGGAGCCAAGGCGCCAGCGCAAGGCGGGAACGAGCGCGCGCGGCGCGGCTGAGCGAGCGCGGGCGCAGGCGGCGGCTCGGCCGCGGCCCGAGCGGCGACAGGCGAGCGCGCAGCGGGCCCAGGCGCTCGGAGCAGCGCGGCTGGCGGCCCAGGCGGGGCGAGCGGCGGCCTGGCGCAGGCGGAGACGCTGTGCGGTAGGCAGACGCGTGGGCGCGCGCGCGAAGCGGAGCCGGGGGCGGCGCGCGGTGTGGGCCCAGGCGCAGGGCGGCGGCTCGGCCCAGGCGCGAGGCGGACACGCGGTGTGGGAGGCGCTGGCGGTGCGGGCACTCAGGGTTAGACGAGCACAGGGGCCCGAGCGGGCGAAAGGCGGCCGGCTGCAGCAGGCAGCGGGCGTGGAGGGCCAGCAGCGCGGGAGGCGTGACGCTGACGCGTGAGCGGTACGCGGGCTCCAAGCGGCAGCTGGGCACAGTGCAGGGCGGCGCGAGCAGAGGTGGTTCGGCTCGGCGCAGACGCGTGGCAGCGCCGGAATGGATGCGGAGGCAGGTGCTGGCGCAACGTGGCGACGCGTGCGGGAGCGGTGCGGCGTCAGGCGTTGAAGCGACGGATCGACGCGCGTGGAGGCGTGGCAGCGCGCGGTGTTGTTAGCGCGGAGATGCGCGGATGGAGCTGAAGCGTGGCGGCTCGGGACAGACTCGCACGAAGGGCAACGAGGTCACGCACGGCAGTACCTTGGCAAGGACGGTCGCGGAGGGGCCTGCGACGCGGCAAGGCCGAGGCGAGTGCGGGACCGGCGACAGGAGAAGAGCTATGCAGGGCAACAACGTGCAGAGCGGCAGCGTGCTGCGCATGACGGTATTTCCGCTGGGCGAGCTCAGGCTGCGACCGAGTTGGTGTGCTGGAGGGTCGCGCATGGTGGACATTAGAAGCCGTCGAGGAGAAGGCAACGGACGAAGTCCGATGTCACTACGGTCTACTCGTGGAGAGTTTGGAGGTGGCCAAGTGCGAGCAAACCTCAAACCTCGTGGAAGCGGAGAGGCGCTTATGGCGCGGCAAGTCAGAAGCAAAGGTCCGGACGGGTTTAGACTAACACGTCCGCGTATACGAGCAAGAGTGTTCTACCGGTAACCGGCTCGACTCGATTCAACAAGCGCGTGCGTGTACAAGACAACAGGCCATCTTCCACCCACGACAACCCTTCCCGGAGAACTTCTTCGTTATCCACGGGATCTCGTCATCGTCGAGCTTTTCTCTTCGCCAGTTCTGTTCACCGCGGGAATTCACTTTCCGCTTGTCCTTCTCCACAACCAAGGTTTGCCCTAATCCACTGAATCTTTCTAATGCCGGCGATTCTTTTGCCGGAATATCGTCGTTAACTTCCTGTTATCTGTTTTCCCGAACCAGGGACTTGATTGCTTCGTTTTAGAAAGTTCTAGGGTGTTCTTTATAAAATTTCCAAAGCTTTCTGTATTTCAAATCGATGAACTTCTAC
Source organism: Panicum hallii (assembly GCF_002211085.1). Classification (NCBI taxonomy): domain Eukaryota; kingdom Viridiplantae; phylum Streptophyta; class Magnoliopsida; order Poales; family Poaceae; genus Panicum; species Panicum hallii. The sequence continues at coordinate 43,515,844 of NC_038050.1, read as the reverse complement.
ATTTCATAGATTTTCATAGGAAGTTCATAAAAATGTAAAATCAGTTTCGTTTGAAACCCTAAGTCAAAACCTATAAGTTTTATGTTGTGATCTTGAGTGAAAGTCTTTGATGTGTGGTTTAGGTCAAATGTTAGGGAATGAATGCTTTGTTTGTACCTTATATTGTATGCATGTGATATAGCTGGAAGATAAATTATAGAGTGTGATATCAAGTTGATTTTATCACCCTGGTGCTCATATCCTTGCCGTCAAGACGTTATTCTTGTCTTGATTGCCGTTTTTGTAAAATTCTCTTCGTATAAAGATCTTTGTTATTTCATGTGCATCTGTTGCGTAGCTTATATATCCCTGCAGCTGCATTTCAACATCAGCCTTTGATTTAGCTGCTAAGCATCCGTTTTCCTTGAGTTTATGATGTTCCCGTGTAACAGCTGTCGATCGATACTTCTACCATCGGCTGGTTAGCTGATACAGTTGTTACCTTTCTAGTATCGGCTGCTGCCAATACAATTCCTTTATTCTGTCCTACGTCGGCTGCACCTAGACGCTGTATCAGAGTTGCACGCACGACCTTAAGATTCTTGCTTTCGGCCGACCCAAGCCGATTCTAGTTGCTCTCCATATCGGTCACCTAGAGCCGATCGATCCTTAGTTTCCCCATCCTTATCCACAAACTTCTATCAGTTGATTTATCGACTGAGAGGTCGGCTTTACACCTATCGATCATATACCCCTAACCACATTCCAATCGGCTGTACGTCACTCAATTGTTGTGCTGACGTAATCGAGTCGATACAACCACACCTAGTTACCTAGAATAACACTTAAGCACATCTCAGTTAAGACAATTGCTTTAGGAATCATCCCTCTGCTAAGGTAATCGATGCTTTCATCGATCACTTAGGAAACCAATGCACCTTTCCATCAGCTAAACCCCCGTTGTTTCCAATCGACTCTGTTGTAATCCTCAACAAGTAGCCGATTCTAACTAGTTGTCCACCTAAAGCTCTGTTTAAGTTTAGCTTCAAATCTTTTTGGGTGTAATGTGAATTGTGTGTTATATGAGTGTTGGATTGTAACTGTATTGAGGAGTAAGGTAGCTTTATGTGCACACTTTGAATGTAATGTCGCATTGCATGTAGATACAACTTCTTCAACAATGGTACCTACGAGATCTCTCCGGAGTCTGCGGAGGATATTCCTAAAGACCAAGTGAACGTCACCAAGGGATTAACTGAAGCCCCGAACCAAAGTTCGGAAGATGTTGACTTACTGACTTCAGACCCACCAGTAAAGGCAAGCCCCGGACATATCCCACTACTTTATTTACACTACAATCTATGTCTATTTATCTATACTTATGCATTAAGTCTAGGAGTTGAGATGAAACCCTAGTTGCATGATCTCTTAGAAATCCAATGTATTGAACCCGAGTCCTTATCGCTTAGATGCTCTGCTAAATAGGGCCGGTAAAAGTCGGGTGATTTCCTGTCACTCGCGCGATATAGGAGTTGCTTGTTTACAATTCTGCAACCACTATAAGGATGACGGACAGGGTCATGTGCTGTATCATGACCTGAGGATTACCCTGTCTGTTTTGATAAAAGTCTTAAGGTCGAAATGTGTGGTAGTGGTGGCTAAGCTTTTGAAAGTACTAGCCACATGCCGCGAAATATGGTAAGCGGTAAGCCTAGTACCCGAATGGCCCGGCAAATGAACTTGTCTCCACCACTCGACTTTTATTTTATGTTTACACGCACCGACGTGTGGGAGTACGTTCTGCATGGCAGACAGGAATACGGGTTTTGTAGTCGCGCTACAGACGTATGTCCTACACGAGTGATGTGCGTACGGTCCTGCAGTCGCTTGTGGTGGCCCTGATCCATAACCCGGAATATGAGGGAAACGGTTGCTTGGAACGCCCTGTTGGTATTCCGAGCGTGTGAGTTAGGTGTACCTTGCAAGGTTAAATTCCATTCGAAATATCCGCCTCTCACGAAGATTGAGACTGCTTATCCCTTTTGCCACATCGAGTAAAAAGTGTAAATGTTGGTGGAATAATATTGATGGATGAGAATATCTACATTGCTTGTTTAGTATAGGTGCTTACCTAGAATGGCTAATCAAGCTAGAATCTGAAAGCTAAAACTTGAAAATAAGTTATACTCTTTGTTGCTTTTCAGCTGAAAATAAACCCAGAGCCCTCACAATGCCTTCATGAGTCTAGTTATGGGCTAAAGTATACCCAATCCCGGGTAAGCCTTGCTGAGTATTAGTATACTCAGCCTTGCTAGTTTTATGTTTTTCAGGTAAAGCCTTTGAAGACCCTACTCTTCCCTTGCCTTGGCCCTGTGCTCTTCCAGAAGGTTGGTCCGTGGAATAGGATCCGTCTCCGGCCAACACTGATGATACCGAGTGATGACGTGCCTGGGCTTAGCATGACATCCATCTTAACGACGTGTCGTAAGTCATCGCGTATGTTTTCCGCTGCTAAAAACCATAACTGTAGCAGTTTGTAATGTACTGCTTTTGAAAACTCTTGTAATATAAATCTCTGTGATGTAAAAATGTGATGGTGATTGTATCTCTGGACTCACCTTCGTGTGAGGTAACCTTATTTGATCCTGTGTATCGGTGGTTTATCGGGACGTTACCCGACAGGCCAAGGGATTATACCGTTTGAAGCACGTTGGAGCCCTCAGAAGTGGACTCGCGTACTTGAGCCGGTATAATTCAGGTTGGTTCTGCCACAACTTCTACCGGTCCTATAAGCAGAGCAGCTATTCGGACTCAAGTTCTAGTGTTCAATACATCGGTTCCTGGAATTATGCAACTAAGGTTTCCAAACAACTCCTAAGAACTTAATGCATAAAGATATATATAAATAGTATAGTTTGCAGTGTAAATAAAGTAGGGGTTATGTCCGGGGCTTGCCTTCGGAAGCGAAGCTAGGGTCAGATGAGTTAAAAGCTTCCGAACCTTGGTTCGGGGCTTCAGTCACTTCCTCAGTAACTTGGACGGAGTCTTCAGATAGCCCGGGTTCGGGTTCCAAGATCAACTCGTAGTTTCCGTCTTCAAGTATCGGCGAGTCTACATGATATGCAAGGATTGATGCTTAGTGACAAACAGGTTAAGCCTTTCCTTCATGATAAAGTTGTAATTCAACAAATCAACACACACCCAGCATCAACATCAAATTGACAAACTCATTTAAGCAGCTAAGTATTTGTCCTTAAGTAAGTATCACAAAGCTAAGGCAAGTTATTCCTAATCATAGGTTTAAATACATTTAGTATTAATTATACCCAAAGCTTAGTTATTTGAACTTATATGGAAAGTAACCTTAAATTTTATCTAAGTGGGTTTATTAATAATAAATAAGCCTACCATAAATTTTTCCTAATTTTTGGCTAATATTTCCTAAAGCAATTTGAATTGCATTCAAATTTAAAAGTTGATTCAAACATGGATTTCTTCAAATATTTTTAGCAGTCATATTAGGGCCATAAGATTCTAACATCAAGATATATAAGCATGATTTTATTAAAACTTACTTAATTAAACCTATCTTGATTTGAACTTAATTTGACCAAATTTGAAATTACTCAAATTACAAATTGTACTGGTCTTGAATTTTTCACACAATACTAAACACTACTTAAGCTAACTAGTAGCCAAGAATTACAGGAAATAAAATTAAATCACACAAGTTATACACAAAAGATCCCCTTTTGAAAACATTTAAATAACTTCAAAAATAATTGATTTCAAACTACACTTTAGTAACAAAAGTTGCAGATCTCATTTTTATGAATACAACAGAACTTGTTTTGCCATTTTTGGATTTTTCTACAATTCCCTATGAATTTTCAAAGCTGGCTGAATTTAAATTGGAAAAAGGTACTGATTCTTCACAAAAAGGCCCCTGGAAAGTTCTAAAACAAAGCAATCAGGTCCCTGGCCGGTTTTCCTCACGGGGTAGATCACCGGCGACCAATTCCGGTGAGATAGCTCGTCGGCGGTGAGGGCAAAGGGAGGGGAATTGCTCAGGAGCTTACGGCGGACTCAGGGGTGACCGGAGTTGGGCTGGGGAGGAACTGTAGCGGCGGAACGGCGGTGACAGATGCAGCGGCGGAGCTTGGAAGCTCGGTGGCGGCGTTCCGGTGGCCGGAGGGTCGGGGAGTGGATGACAAGTGCCTGGAGAACTTCGTGAGGTTGATGTGGTGCTATTGCTCTACTTGGCAGGGGCTGGGGGACGGCGGAGCAGTGGGACGGCGACGAGGCCGAGCTGCGGCGGCGGAGGAACGGCGGCGTGCTCATGGGCAGACGTCTCCGGTGGAGGAAAAAGAAAATGGCCGGTGCGATGAGCTTCAGAGAGTAGCTGTGGTGCTGATGGAGGTCTGGATCGAAGGTGGGAGGCTCTGGAGGAGGCTACCGACGGCTAGGCCGAACGATGGCGTGGCTTGGACGGTGGCGGCGCGAGGAGGAAGATGACCGGGGGTGATTTGAGCTCGAGGAAAAGGCAAAAGGAGTTGCTCACGAGGTACTGAAGGGCTTTATACGCTCGGAGAAGCACTAGGGCGCGGCAAGGAGGAGCTGGACGCCGGCGACGTCGTGGCGGCCGTGGAGAGCTCGGGGATGGCGTGGCGGCTCGGAAAAATGGCCACTAGGGCCTGGCAAGCGGCGGGGGCGATGCGCTGGAGGTGGAGGTGGCACTGGCGAGCGGCGAGGGGCAGGTGGCGGCCGGGGCAGCTCGCCGGAGTTAAAGCGGCGGTGGCAGGAGCTCACGGGGGAAACAGAGGAGCTGGAGGTGGACGACGAGGACCCAGTTGTAAATGTTCAAAAGTTCAGGGAGCTCACTGTAATGCTTGAATAACTTTCAAACCAGTGCTCAAATGAAAATGCTCCAAAAACCAAAAGTGTAGAGAATAAAAATTTCTACAACTTTGCTTTAGGGTTCAACTTCAGGAGAGTTGAGGTTTCAAAGTTATTTTAAAAACCATACAACTAGTCAAATTTTTGTTAAAACCTATTTGAATTTTACATTTCAAAAAGCTCCCTGGTTTGTTTTCACTTTTTACAGTGGTTTAAAAGTAAAAGCATCATTGCAAATCAGCCCTTCCTATATTTCAAAATTATCCACCCTCACACACATTTTGCACATTAAGCCCTATATTTTTCTAAAATTACAGAAAACACCCTAAAATCTTGCCCTTAAATAGCATACAAGAGCACATCCTACACTCAATGCACTATGTCTGGCTCCCATATACCTGAGATGTCACACATATGAATTACATTTCTATTTGGTAATTGTATATCATCTGAAATTGGAGTAAAGATATGATTGACAATGGATATCTCCTTTGTTTCAGATGGTTGGAGCTACTCGCGGAACCCCGGAAGGTTTCCGGGCAGATCAGGCCAGCGGTTCTCAGCAACCGCCACCGCCACCTCCAAATCTGGCCGAGGTCATGGCTTGACAAACAGAACTCCTCAACCAGCTTGTGCAGGCTCAGATGGGCCACTTCCATCAGCAATCCCGAGGCCGAGATGAACCCCTGTCGGCCAGTTATCAAGATTTCCTTAGTACCCAGCCTCCACTGTTCCATAAGGCGGACGAGCCTCTTGATGCTGACGCTTGGCTCCGTATCATTGAGACCAAGTTTGCCTTATTGTCTACCCCATGTTCGGATGAAAACAAGGTGCTTTTTGCAGCCCAGCAACTCCGTGGCACAGCTCGCCTATGGTGGGATCATTTTCATGCCATGCAGCCTGCCGATCATGTCGTCACTTGGGACGAGTTTCGGACTGCGTTTCGAGCGCACCACATACCTGAAGGACTCATTGAGCGAAAGCTCAATGAATTTCTGAACCTGACTCAGGGAACCCGCACCGTCATGCAATACGCACAAGTTTTCAACCACTTGTGCCAGTACGCGGGATACCATGCGGACATTGATGCCCGCAAAAGAGATCGTTTTCGCCGAGGCCTGAACACCAAACTTAAAGAACGACTGAATTTGGTAAGGACCGATAATTTTAATGAATTGGTCAACATGGCCATCACTCAGGAAGACTGCATCTCAGCCCATAGAGCAGAAAAGAAGAGGAAGACACCCACAGGGCCTACAACTCCTCGAGCCCCACTTCAAGGTATCGGTTGGTCCAGAGCACCACTCCTCGAGCCCCACCTCAAAGCAACTTGCCGGGCAGATGGGTAGCTAGACCACCCCAGCAAGCATGATTCAACCGACCACCAATACCACAATTTCAGCAGCAACAACAACAAGGTCCATGGCCGAGCCTTCCACCGGTCAATCAAGGAAACAGCAACTATCGTTGTTTCAACTGCGGAAGCCTGTCTCACTTTATTAAAGATTGCCCTCAACCTAGGAAATCCTTCCAAGGGCAAACATCCAGTCCAACCAGCAAGGGTAAGGGTAAGAGGCAAGTGGTCCAAGTCCGCCAGGGAAGGGTGAACCTCACCACTCTCTCCGAACTCCCTGAGGGGACACCAATAATGACGAGTACTTTTTCTATCAACAATCATCCAGTAATTGTTCTTTTTGATTCTGGTGCCACCCATAGCTTTATCAGCGAAAAGTATGGGACTAAAATAGGCTTGGATATCTATCCTACTAATGGAGATTATAAGATAACAACTCCTGGTGGAAAAACCTTATCAAATCAAATCTGTAGAAAGGTACCACTTCAGCTGGGTAGTCAATTGATAAAAACGGACTTGCTCCTACTAGACCTAGAAGGAATGGATGTCCTCTTAGGTATGAATTGGAATACCCAGCACCATGTGTCATTAAATATCTCTTCCCGAACTGTGGAGATAGATTCACCTGAGCACGAACCTACCATTCTCTATCTTCCACAACAGAAGTACCTTAACTCTTGCACCTATGCTACAACTGGGATCAAGCTAAAGAATATCCCTATCGTTTGTGAATACCCAGATGTCTTTCCAGATGATTTGCCTGGAATGCCCCCAGATAGAGATATCGAGTTTATTATAGAACTCCAACCTGGCACAGCCCCTATCTCTAAGAGATCTTATCGTATGCCACCTAACGAGTTAGCTGAGTTAAAAATCCAACTCCAAGACCTCCTTGACAAGGGTTTCATTCGTCCAAGTGCATCACCATGGGGTTGTCCAGCCTTATTTGTGAAAAAGAAAGACAATAGCTTAAGGCTATGTGTGGACTACCGTCCTCTCAATGCGGTAACTATCAAAAACAAATATCCCCTACCCCGCATTGATATTCTCTTCGATCAGTTAGCTGGAGCTAAGGTATTCTCTAAGATTGATCTTCGTTCCGGCTATCATCAAATTAAGACCCGGCCAAGTGACATTCCAAAAATTGCCTTCTCCACCCGATATGGTCTATATGAATACCTAGTCATGTCATTTGGTCTCACCAATACTCCAGCATATTTCATGTATCTCATGAATTCTATCTTCATGCAAGAACTCGACAAATTTGTTGTGGTCTTCATTGATGATATCCTGATCTATTCCAAAAACCCAGAAGATCATACCAAACATCTTCATGTCATTCTTCAGCAATTAAGAGACCACCATTTATACGTCAAATTCTCCAAGTGCGAGTTTTGGTTAGATACTGTGAAATTTCTAGGCCATACCATCTCGGGTGACGGTATATCCGTTGACCCCAGCAAAGTACAAGAAGTGATGGATTGGAAACCTCCAACATCAGTCCATCAGATCTGTTGTTTTCTTGGTCTAGCGGGCTATTATCGTCGCTTCATCCCGGATTTCTCCAGAATAGCCAAACCTATGACCGAACTGCTAAAGAAAGGTGTTAAATTCTCTTGGGATCAAAAATGCGATGATGCATTCCACACTCTCAGAGATCATCTTACTACTGCTCCAGTCTTAGCTCAACCAGACGTGTCAAAACCCTTTGACATCTATTGTGATGCATCAGGAACCGGACTTGGTTGTGTGCTTATGCAAGACAACCGAATAATTGCATATGCATCACGAGCACTCAGGGTTCATGAACAGAACTACCCTACCTATGATCTTGAACTTGCAGCAATCATTCATGCCTTAAAGATCTGGAGACATCATTTGATGGGTATGAAATGTCATATTTATACTGACCATAAAAGCCTCAAGTACATGTTTACACAGGCAGATTTGAATATGAGGCAAAGACGTTGGCTAGAACTTATCAAAGTCTATGACTTGGAAGTACATTATCATCCAGGCAAGGCCAATGTCGTTGCGGATGCACTTAGTCGCAAGGCACATTGCTCTTGCTTGTCTGTAGAAGTTTTCAACGAGACCCTTTGTTGGGAAATGAGAAAACTTAATCTAGAAATCGTTCCCCAAGGTGACTTAAACCATCTCTCGGTTGAAGCCACGCTTAGGGATAGCATTGTTCTAGCTCAACTGCGCAATAAAGGAGTCAAAATCATTAAGAAGAAGATAACACAAGGAGAAGGGAAGTATAAATGCTTTCGAGTAGATCCAGAAGGAGTTTTGTGGTTCAACAAACGTATAGTTGTACCCAAGAACCATAAGCTCCATAAACAGATATTGGACGAGGCTCACCTATCCAAATTCTCTATGCACCCTAGCAGTACAAAGATGTACCAGGATTTGAAGCAAAACTCTTGGTGGACTCGTATGAGACGAGAAATTGCCAAGTATGTCTCTGAATGTGATATCTGCCAAAGAGTCAAAGCCAGTTATCTGAAAACTGCTGGTATTCTTCAACCTCTACCTATTCCCTCTTGGAAGTGGGAGGATATCAGTATGGACTTTATTGTTGGTTTGCCCAATACTTCTCTGAAGCATGACTTCATTTGGGTAATCGTTGATCGATTAACCAAGACTACACATTTCCTTCCTGTGCATACTACATATAATGCCAAGAAGTATGCCGAGATATATTTAGATCAAATTGTTCGTCTTCATGGAATACCTAAGACAATAATTTCTGATCGTGGAGCACAATTCGTCACTCGGTTCAGGGAGCAACTTCATCATGCTCTCGGAACTAAATTAATTAGAAGCTCCGCATATCATCCTCAGACAGACAGATAGACTGAAAGAGTAAATCAGATACTGGAAGATATGCTCAGAGCCTGTGTTCTCTAGTATGACAAGAATTGGGACAAATGCTTGCCACTGGCAAAATTCTCTTACAACAACAGCTATCAAACCAGTCTCAAGATGGCCCCATTTGAAGCATTGTACGGTCGCCGGTGCCGAACTCCTTTGAGCTGGTCACAAATCGGCGAGCGAAAGATCTTTGGACCGGACCTCGTCACTGAAGCAGAGGAAAAAGTAAAGACCATTCAAAACAATTTAAAAGCAGCCCAATCTCGGCAGAAAAGCTACGCTGATATACAAAGAAGACCATTACAGTTTCAAGTCAGAGACTTCATATATCTTCGAGTATCTCCTACTCGAGGTATTCAAAGGTTCGGCGTAAAAGGGAAACTTGCTCCTCGACACATCGGACCCTTTGAAATCCTTGAAATCTGTGGACCCGTAGCTTACCGTCTTCAAATTCCTTCTCAATTAGAGGCCATCCATAACATCTTCCATGTATCCCAACTTAGGAAGTGTGTTAAGATTCCTACCGAGATCATCGATTCTCAAGCCATCGAAATCGAACCTGATCCGACCTATACAGAACATCCACTTAGAGTGCTAGAGACTAAAGAGAGAAGCGCTAGAAATGAAACCATTAGGATGTTCAAGATTCAGTGGAACCATCGTACGAAAGAAGAAGCAACATGGGAAACCGAATCTTATCTTCAGCATAATTTCCCAGACTTCTTCCAAGCCAACCTCCGGACTTGATCATTCAAATCTATTCTGTTCCGGAATCTCGGGACGAGATTCTTTTTAGGGGGGAAGGCTGTGACACTCAGTTAATTAGTGTTGTCACACCCTAGATTTAAGTGTGATGTTATGTGCAATAGGTGGTAAAACTGTATTTAAAAATTTCAATGCTAAGGGAAAAGGGTTGTTTATATAATTATATTTTAATAAAGGTCCTTTAGTGCTAAATGGGTAAGCATAGAGGGTAGAATTTAAATGTATGAGGGTTGTTTTGCAAAAGTCAAAAACTTGTGTTTAAATCGCAAATTTAGAAGAAACTACACATAGGATGTATATGTAGTGTAGTTTTAAAAATAGAATTTATGTAAAGTTTGGAAATCTTGTTAAGTTTCAAATTAATTACACATCCTTAGCTCTTCTGCAAATAAGCCTTAAAGCAAAGTTGTAGATTTTGAAAAATCATACATTTTTGCTTTTGGGCCCATCTCCATTTGAGCACTGATTTGAAAGTTATTTAAGCATTACAGTGGAGTCCCTATCTTTTCTAGATTTTACAACCGGGTCCCTCTTCGTCTACCTCTCTCTCCCTCTCCTCTGTTCTCCTCTGCCGCGCGCCGCCGCCGCTGTCGCGGCCATGTGCGCCGCCCCTGCCGTCTCTGTGCTGCTCTGGACCTCGCCACGTGCCACCCTGGCCTCTGCCCCACCGCTTCCCGCCCTCGCGCTGGCCACCCTCTGCCCTCGCCACGTCGCCCGCCGTCTGCCCGAGCTGCACCTCGCCGCCGTTCGCCGTCGCAGCATCTCCCGTGCCACCTTCTACCTTCCGACATTCCACGCGTCACTCCTCTGCCGTGCCGCTTGTGGAAGAACCAACCTGAATTATACCGGCTCAAGTACGTGAGTCCATTCGTGAGGGCTCCAACGTGCTTCAAACGGTATAATCCCTTGGCTTGTCGGGTAACGTCCCGATAAACCACCGAATACAGGATCTATAAGGTTACCTCACACGAAGGTGACTCTAGAGATACAGTCACCATCATATTTTATATCACAGAGAATTATGTTACAAGAGTTTCCAACAGTAGTACGAAGTTTCAAGTTTAGAGAAAACATTACAAACTGTTAAAGTTTTGGTTTTGGCAGCGGAAAACAAATGCGATGATTTACAACACGTCGTCAAGACTGATGCCATGCTAAGCCCAGGCACGACATCACTCGGTATCATCAGTGTTGGCCGGGGACGGATCCCATTCCACGTACCAACCATCTGGAAGAGCACGGGGCCAAGACAGGGGAAGAGTAGGGTCTTCAAAGACATTACCTGAAAAACATATAACTAGCAAGGCTGAGTATACTAATACTCAGCAAGGCTTACCCGAGTTTGGATATACTTTAGCCCGTAACTAGACTCATGAAGGCATTGTAAAGGTTCTGGGTTTATTTTCAGCTGAAAGGCAATAAGAGTATAATCTACGTTCAAGTTTTAGCTTGCAGATTCTAGTTTGAGTAACCATTCTATGTAAGCACCTATACTAAACAATCAAGATAGAGTTTCACATCCATAAAAATTATTCCATCAACAATTACACTTTTTACTCTATGTGGCAGAAGGAATAAGCAGTCTCAATCCTCGTGAGAAGCGGACGATTCTGAATCGAATTTAACCTTGCAAGGTAAACCTAACTCACACGCTTGGAACATCCAACGATAGTTCCGAAGCAACCGTTTGCCTTTCATTCCGGGTCGTGGATCATGTCCACCACAAGCGACTGTAGGACCGTACGCACACTAATTGTGTAGGACATACGTCTGTAGCGCGACTACAAAACCCGTATTCCTGTCTGACATGCAGAACGTACTCCCGCACATCGGTGCGTGGGAAAAACCAAATTACGAGTGGTGGGAGGTATATCCACTTGCTGGGCCGATTGGTTACTAGGCTTACCGCTTATCATATTTCGCGGTATGTGGTTAGTACTTTCAAACGCTTAGCCACCACTACCACATGCTGCGACCTTAACCACTTTTAAGAAAATAGACAGGGTAAACCTTCAGGTCATGATACAACACACGACCCTGTCCATCATCCTTATAGTGGTTGCAGAATTGTAAACAAGCAACTCCTATATCGTGCGAGTGACAGGAAATCACCTGACTTTTACCGGTCCTATTTATCACATCTAAGCGAGAAGGACTCGGGTACTTTACATTGGGTTCCTAAGTTCTTATGCAACTAGGGTTTCATTGCAACTCCTAGACGTAATGCAAGATATTATTATAATAATAAAATTTTAGTAATTTGAAATACTGGGATGTGCATCGGGGCTTGCCTTTACTGGTGGGGCTGGAGTCAGGGATGTTAGTATTATTATCTTCCGAACTTTGGTTCGGGGCTTCAGATAATCCCTTGGTGACATTCACTTGGTCTTCAGGAATATCCTCTGCAGACTCCTGGGAGACCTTGTAGGTATTGTTTGCGGAAGTAGTCGTATCTACATGCAATGCAAAATTACATTCAAAGTGTGCACATAAAACTATCTTACTTCACAATAAAGTTGAAATCCAACACTCATTTAACATACTACTCACATAACAACCAGAAAGATCTGAACTAAACTTAGACAGAGCTTTAGGTGGACAACTAATTAAGATGGGCTATTTGTTGAAAACTACCACAGTCGATTGGAAACAACAGAGGTTTACTTGATAGAATTGGTAAAGAAGGGAACCATCTACACAGTATTAGGAAATCTTCTAATTTCTGTTTGGAAGAGAAAACAGCAGAAACGGTCTCTGTATATAAGCAGAAGAGGTTAGCCGATTTGAGTTCACCTGGGGTCAAATTGGCTGATATGGGTAGGAATGTTAAAGGTACAGTGCTTCAAGGATAGAACAAGGAAGGATCTTGCTGATTGGATCTAGTTATCAGCATGCTATTGCCTAACTGATGGTTGGTGTATCGGCTTGCCTTAGTTGACAAGGGAGCATCAGGTTCAGCCGATTGACGTGCTTTGGTCGTGCCTAATAGAGGCGTGTCTACTGTGTTAGCTTACTGATCTAGAGTTGTGTACTTTGGCCTGTGTAGCCGATTGATAGGTGCATTGGGTTCCTAATTGATCGATGAGAGCATCGATTACTTTAACAGAGGAGTGATTCCTAAATCAGCTGTGTCTTAACTGAGATGTGCTTAAGTGTTATCCTAGGTAACTAGGTGTGGTTGTATAGGCTTGATTACGTCAGCACAACAATTGAGTGACGTACAGCGGATGGGGTTATCTAAGTTAGACCTGTTACAAGAATTAGGTGTAACAGAACATTAATATCGAACTAGGCTGATGAGACCACAAGTGCGGAATTAGACTAAAGAGGATGTGGCTGATGGGTTTGTGCTGATGGGACATGTTCTACAGATGTGCAGCCGATTGGAGTGGGGTTAAGGGTATATGACCGATAGATATATAGCCGATTTCCTAGCTGATAAATCGGCTGATAGAGGTGTGTGGATAAGGATGGGAAAACTAAGGATTGATCGGCCATATTTGACCGATATGGAAAACAACCAAAATCGGCTTAAATCAGCCGATAGCCAGAATCCTAAGATTGTGTGTACACTTTCGATACATCGACTATGTGCAGCCGATGTAGGACAGAACAAAAAGAATTGTATCAGCAGTAACCGATATTAGAAGGATAACAACTGTATCGGCTAACCAGCCGATGGTAGAAGCATATGAATTGCATCGGCTGATAGCCGTTACAATGAAACATCATAGACTCAACGGAAACGGAAGCTTAGCGGTTGAGCTAATAGCCGATGCTGAAGCATAGCTACAGAGATGTATGAGCTAAGCAGCAGATACACACGAACTAACAAGGATCCTTATACGAAAAAGGACCTAAAGGAGACTGCAATCAAGACAAGGACAAAGTCTTGATGGCAGGGATATGAGCACTCGTGTGAAAGGATTAACTAAATATCACACATCTCCACTTGAGACCTACATCCTAAGATTTACCTTTCAGCTACAACACATGCATATCACATAAGGTACAAATAAAGCACACATTCCCTAATATTTAACCTAGACCACAAATCAAAAACTTTCAATTCAAGATGACAACATAAAACTTGTAGATTTTGATCTAAGGATTCAAACGAAACTGATTTTGTATTTTTATGAAATTCTTATGAATTCCTATGGAATGTAGAAGTTCACTGATTTGAAAATAAAGAAAGCTCTGGAAATTTTACAAAGAACACCCTAGAACTTTCTAAATCGAAGCAATTAAGTCCCTGGTCGGGGAAAACAAAGAATGGGAAGTTAACAACGATGTTCCGGCAAAGGGGTCGCCGGCATTAGGAAGATTCAGTGGATCAGGGCAAACCTTGGGGTAGCCTTGGTTGTGGAGGAGAACGGGTGGAAAGTGAATTCCCGTGGTGAACAGGATCGACGGTGAGAAGAGCTCGACAGTGGCGAGGTTCTGTGGGTGACGAAGAAGTTTGCTAGGGGATTGTAATGGGTGAAGAATGGCTGGAGAGGTATTTCTCACGGCGACCTGTGGTGACGGTGGTCGGTTGAGTGATCAACGAGGGGTAGGAACTGCTGGACGTCGTGGGCCCCTGGGACAAGACGATAGAGCCGGATTGGGTCGCTATGCCAACTCCTCCGCGAACCTCAAGGTTCTCTTGCTCACGGGCTGAGCCTCCTTTGCTAACGCACGTGTGTAGCTAAAGCATGGCCGGCCGAACGCTCCTGCTCGCACACGAAGAAACCCTCTTCGACCTGACTGCTCCGGTGCGTGCACTGCCGGCATGCTTGCGCAGCCACCCGTAGGGCCGCCACGCCTGGCTGCAGCCCCTGTGCGCCACTTCTGCTCACACAAGATGTAGCTCTGCCGCCCTTTCCGCCTGCTGCGACGTCATCCGGGTTGACCTACCACTGCCGCCGGTCTTGCGATGCGCGTCGAAACCGCGCCGCGTTGCTCCTGCCCCGACCTCCGCATGGATGAAGGGAGCTCGCCGTGCCTGGCTGCAACGTGGCTCCTCCGAGCTTATCGTGCCCAGTCGTCGCCTTCGCTTCAAATCCTCTCCTTCCGGCTCGCCGTGCCATAACCACCCCTCCGCCTCTACGAGGGCCGTGGTCTGCTCGCACTAGGCTACCTCCATGTCCTCCACGAGCAGCTCGCAGTGCCGCCTGACCTCGTCCGCTGCCTTCTCCTCAACCGTCGCCGCTTGCTCGGGGTAAGGAGGCCCCGGTCGTTGCTAGCCCCGAGCCCCGCACATCGCCGATAGTTGCGCCCCGGGCTCGCCCAGCCTGCACGCCGCAGCTCCCGCGCTGCCGGCCCGCTCCAGCACCTGCGCCGCGCTCCGCACGCCGCCAGCTCGCTCGGGCACGCACGCCAGCCCCAGCGCTCCAGCGCCGCTCGCCCGCGTCGCGCCGCATCAGCTCACACCGCCAGCGCCGTGCCCACGCGCGCGCCTGCACCTGAGCCGCCCGCGTGCCCACGCTCCTGCGCCGCCCCGCTCACCGCAGCCGCTAGTCCCGAGCACCCGCGCCAGCGCTTGCCGCGCCCGAGCTGAGCCGCCCCCGTGCGGGACCGCCCGCAGCAGCTGCACCACGGCTCCGCTTGCGCCGCGCCGTGGCTCACGCCTGCACCCCGCGTGCCGCCGGCCCCGCGCCAGCCGCGCCGCCCGCCTCCCGCGCGCCGCTGTTCCGAGCCGGGTAGAGGAGAGGATAGGGTGAGAGAGAGAGAGAGAGATCTACCGCCGGTGGAGGATAAAAGAGAGAGAGAGAGAGGAAGAACAGAGAAGAAAGGGAAATAAAACTTCCCAAGGACTTATGCGCAAACTTAGAAAATTGCAGGGACCTTTCTGTAAAACATAAAATTTCTCATTAATCTAAAACCCTAATCAGGAAATGCCCAAAATGAAAGTTGGAGAGTTTTGCAGACTCTATAACATTGCTTTAGGGCTCAAGTTCAAAAACTCAAAACTTGTATCTTTACACGTGAAATTTTGAATAAAGGTTGGATTTGAATTACTTTTGTCCTAAAGAGTATAATATCATAACATTTAGTACCTAAATGCAAGCATTTATGACATGTCATGATGACGGGATAGACACGTCATAATGATTGGATAGACATATCATGATGACTTGCACCTTTTACACTTTAGTCCTGAGTAACTTTGAGAGTTACTTTTGTAAATCACCTATTTTGCATAAAAGGACTTGTACTTTAATAAAATTACATAAATACCCTTATTTTCACAACTTTACCCAAATTTTTATACAATTCAACACATGCATTTCTAATGCAACTTTTTGGATAAATATATATTTTTACAGGGGGATAAAGTAAGAAAAACATGTTTGCGAAACCACCCTTCACTTATTTTGAAGTTACCTCCTATCCAATTACATTTTGCAAAAACAACCCTAGATTTTTCTGTAATTATAAAAATACCCTTTTTACTTGCACTTTAAATTTTTAGAAGCTTCACATAAGCATACACAAGCTTTACACTATCAAGCACATACTTCACACTAACAAAGTATATGTCTAGCTTACAAGTACATGAACTGTCACAGCCTTCCCCCCTAAAAAGAATCTCGTCCCGAGATTCAGGACGAAAGACTTTTAATAGAAGAGAAGCAAATCACCCATCAGAAGTGGCATACAGCAATCACACCAGAGAAACTTGAGGTTGATGATAAAAGCCGTTGGAGTATAGCGAGATGAGCATAATGAAAGCATGGATAGATTGTACATGGATGAGTATGATGAGAGAAGAGAGAGAAAGGTGATCAAGTCCTCATAGAGCTAGGATCATAACATGAGGATGATAAATGTCGGCGACATTCATCACAAAATTTATGGATAGCAAGTGAGGATAGTACAAAAGATTGAGTTACGAGTGATGTTTGAAACATTCCTGCTCAGAGTTTATTACCTGGATGATTTGGATGATGTTGATTGCAAAACTTGCCTATTTATACTGATGCAATCAAGGGATAATGACAAAATGCTCCAACTCAGAGTGCAATGCTCGATATATAATCATGAACATGATGTTCTGTTGAGATGTATGATTGCAATGATGGTGCAACATGAGGATGGAGAATTCCATGCACGATCGAAATGGTGCATATGATACAATGCAATTACCATGATGCAATGTTTACACCATGATGCAAGGATGTAACACCCTAATGTATTTCTCCCAAATTTTAAGGAATTTATTTGGGCTTAAATAAAGTTTTCAGGGTTTTCCCTAATTTATCTTGCATTTAAAGTAATTTTATAACACAAGGAAATAAAATTTATTATAGGATCAACTTGCTTGTGCATTCATGCTGGCGCATTGTTTTAATTGTGTTGAGTTTATAGCATTTGAATTCAAATTTATTTGAATTCATATGGATTTGTTTGAATGATTTGAGTGTAGAAGAGGAAAAAAAGGAAAAGAAGAAAGGAGGAAAGCAGCCCCAAACCTTTGGACTCGGCCCAGCTCTCCCCTCCTCTCCTTTCCCGCGTGGGCCGGCTCGGCCCAGCAGCCAGCCCAGCTCCCACCCGAGCGCTCTCACCTCCCTCCCTTTCTCCCTCTGCCAACCGGGCCCCGCTTGTCGGCGCCTGTCTCCCGCCCGCGCGCCCGCTCTCCCTCCTCTCTCCCTCTGACCCGCTGTCCCCACTTGCCAGCGCTATCTTTCCCCTTCCCCTTTCTTCTCCGGCGCAACGCCCTCCCCGAGATCTCCGGCGAGCTGCTCTCCCCTGGGCCCGCACGACGAGACTCCCGGCCGGGCTTTATCTAGCGACCCCGACCCACCCTGCGTCTTATCCCCAGTCTGGGCGGCGCTCTCAAACCCTAGAATCCCCTCCACCTTGCTCCGCCGCTCGGCGCCCCTGCTCCACCATGGGCTCGTCCCTTCGCCGCACCGCAGACTTCCTCGAGCCACGACGCAGCTTCACCACGTGCCCAGGAACCCTTCTGAAGCTTCAATTCCAACCCCGTCCCCTGCGGCCGCCAGGATTGCGCGTGAGCAACTCCGGTGAGCCCTCTGTCCGTCGTGCGATTCCTGGATGCCGGCGATCCCGGGACCTTCCTCACCTCCTCTACACCTCCACAGGTCCCGCACGGACTCCCTCGACAGATCAGCAGGCACGGGGCACCCCTGCAACGACCCGTTCGCGTGCGCAGTATCGGTTTCCGCCGCCGGACGTCACCGTCGACGCCTTTGCACGCCGCCCCGACCAATCCAAACCCTCGGTGAGCAATACCCGACGCCCCTCTTCCTATTGCGCATGTTGTAGTGTCGCGTAGCGCAATCTAGTGGCCGGAACACCACCCCGGCATTCCGTCACCGCCGCTCGCCGTGGCAAGACCCGACCCGGCCCCAATCCGCCGCACCGACTACCCAGACGGGTTCGCCGTCGTTCTCTCTCTCCCCGGCGCAGTCCTGACCACCCAGAGCCCCGGAGGACCGAGTCCGGTCGACTCCGACGAACTTCCGGTGAAGCCCGCCACGGAAACACCTCGCCGGCGACCCATTCGGTAGGCCCGAGCCGGCGTCGCGCGAGGGCCATCCGATCGATGGTGAACATGTGAGATTAGATCGCGAACTCATTTGATGTGAGCCGTAAGATCGTGATCCGAGTGACCACGTCCATGCGTACCGCTTCGGTGCGTGGGCTGATCTGAGCCGCCCGATCGGAAGAGGACGCTCCCGATTAGATCCTAACCCCATCTCATCCTGGCCCTTGAATCCAGATCCAGCGGATCAGATCCTCCAATACCGTTTCGCTCTCCTTTTTAAATCCAAGCCGCACAGT
Organism: Panicum hallii; assembly: GCF_002211085.1. NCBI lineage: Eukaryota > Viridiplantae > Streptophyta > Magnoliopsida > Poales > Poaceae > Panicum > Panicum hallii. The sequence goes on along the minus strand of NC_038050.1, from coordinate 43,497,180 downwards.
TCAAATCCAACCGCCAGGATTAGATCCAGATCGTGATAGATCCAAACCGTCAGATCCAAATCCTTCGGCCTAGAATAAAAGATACCGTTTCAGCTCGGTATTCTTGCTAAAGAGCCCCTATCTTTTGGAGAAATCAACTCGCAGTACTCTCTAGTTCAAAAGTAATTACGGTTAAGTCCTGTTTTATGCATTTAGGCCCCTGAGCTTCCGGGAATTAGTACCCGCCGTCCAGCCCTAGGGTTTTTAGCGGGTTAGCCCCTGCGTCTAGCCTTTAATTACATTTAGACCCTTGGTTTTTGCGCAGAACCCCCTGGTTTTTCCTGTTTTCTTACAGAAAAGCCCCTGGACCCTGTTTTAGCCTAGATTTCGCGTCTTAGCTCCGTTTTAGGTGATTCTTGCGCTCACGCGATCGTTGTAACGCGTAGAATAGTTCTAGCATAGTTTTGTGTGCTCTTTCTATGTAATGTTGTACTGTTTCTTATATTTTTTCCTCATTTGCATGTATGTGTATGTGCTGGACCATGTTTTGGCGTTGCGATCGTGAGTAGACGCGGAGCCTTTGGACCAGTACCAGGAGCCGCCATCTTCTGAGCAGTTTGAGCAGCAGCAGGAGAGTTTCGAGGAAGGCAAGTATAACATGAACCTATCACTTTTTAATACAATTTCATACTGCATTTTAATTCTGTAAGGATTTCCTAGCCACTTTTATCCTTTGTAAAAATACCTTGGGTTGCATTGTGGTTAGTTGTGCTAGGTGCTGCGCTCTCACATATCATGGTCCTTTTTAATTAAATTTGATTAATGGTTATATGCAACTTAATTCTGAGAGTGGCCCTCTGTGCTGTGTGCTTGAGCGGCTCACGTCTCTTAAAAGATGTTTTTGCTAGAAACATGGTTTAGGGGGCCAGCACGGTGCTTAGTGCTTGGTTGGCCACTCTCCATAAGGACCGGTTCATAGAGCGACAACCTGGGACAACCGCGCAACCACAAGACTGGAATGGGACGGTCTTGACTTACTAACTAGGTCATGTTGGTTCGGGAGTAACTTACCTGCGTGGGCAAGAGGGGTGGTAGGCTTCAATGGTCCCTGCTCCTCCGACTTGGTCTATGCTGTGTGCTTGTACCCCCGGAGGTGGGCCCCATCGTCGCTGATCCAGAATCCTTAGCAGTTGCACCTTACCAACGTGATCCTTTGTAACGGTCTCGTAGTGTGCTTGCTAGCCATCACACCTAAGGAAGTGTGATGAATAACTAGCGTAGCTCACGACTTGTGGGTAAAGTTGTGCAACCTCTCGAGAGTGTAAAACTGATATATCAGCTGTGCTCACAGTCATGAGCGGCCTAGATCCTCCTTTTTGATTAGTGGGGTTATCAACCTTTGATTAGGGAGATTCCCCGGGTGGTTTTGGTTTGGATGGTTCTCAGTAGTTCTTAATTAATATTGATTAATTTATTATGCAATTCGGGTTTATGGTAATTCATCCACTTGTAGTAATTAGATTTAATAAAATTCTGCCAAGACTAAAAGCTAATGCAGTTGAGTCAGCCAACCTTAGAGCCTCATAGTTTGTGTTATACTTGTTGAGTACGAGTTTGTACTCACACTTGCATCCCTACTCTTCTGTTCTCTTGGATATCTTCGACTGCTGCTCAGTGCCCGGCAACATGGAGGATTACGTCAGCGGCTTCGACGACTTCTAGGCGTTTGTCTCCCAGTCGACGTCCCTGTGGCGCCCTACTCTTCATGTATCTCTTTTATGCTTCCGCAACTCTTGAACCGATTCTTGATTCGGTTGTAATAAAATGATTCGTTTATGATTTATCTACAATTTATATTACTGTTATACGTGATATGTGTTATGATATCTTGATGATTCTGTTGTATGTATGCGTGACTTGATCCTGGCGCATATATGATTGCTCGATTTATGTTCTTTATAAATCGGGTGTGACAAAGGATGAGGATGCTTGTGATGTATGCACATAAGAAATGCATAAAGTATGATGCATGAGTTGATGACACACATGACTCGCACCCTACAACCATTTTCCCGTAACTAACACCTGGGTAGTTCTATATCCTTGAGCGAGGATCAAAAGTTAGGACACTAGTAAGGTTGCATAAGAAGAGATTGCAGTGGGGTTACGTCACATAGACCTAGTCACCCGTGCGCTCCTAATGGCTCAATCATATGGCTGTAGCGCACATGAGGCCTTAGGTTCCGACACGGCATCATGGTCATGTGATTAAACACCACCACAAAAGAGGAATAACAACCCTGTAGTGCCAAAAGCAACAAGATAGATTTAGGAAACCGAAGACAACCCAAAGTTGTACTGGAGGCACACCCGTTAGTCAGTCTACGGATTTTCAATGACGATGCAACACCATGCACTGACCAAAAATGGTATATGTTATGATGCATGACTTTTGTCGGGGAAATTGCATTCAGAAAGTAATTATTGTCATACATCTTTTTAATTTATCCAAAATCATCTGAGCAAAAATTGAAGGTGCAACTTTCAGATGTTGTAACCAGAATAGCCAACAATATAAGATACAACATCGAGAGAGGACAGATGAATCACTGAATGATGGATTGAAGGGTTTAATGATAATTATCAAGGTTTAACCATCAAAGGAAAAGCTCAATGCTTCTGCCGGAACAGATCAAGGGTTTGATTTGGCTGTAAAGCTAAGATCTGCGATATGGTCCAAACATGACCCACCCCACTTGATTCACAAAAGACCTTCTCAACTCCAGGTTAGCCTAGCAAATTATGTTGGCTCCTACAACACAAAGTCTAGGCGGGTATTCAGATACAAGCAATATATTTTAGTACAACAACATAACTAGCAAGGCAATCAAATCAATCCAAGATGAGATGATGCATGCACGTTCTACACGTCCTCACAACCAAAAATAACTGCCAAGTAACCTTGGTCTTACGTGGTTAATTACGTGGCATCATATAAATACGTCTCTCCCTGTAATAGCTAGTCGATAAAACCTACTCGTCCTAACCTCTTAATCGTGGTTAGTGTACCTGTAGAAAACCACAAGATATATATATATATATATATATATATATATATATATATATATATATATATATATATATATATATATATATACCGAACCTTTCATGCCAGCATGTCATGAAAGCGTCCCCAATTATTACTGTTCACTATAGAAACAGCATCTGTACCATTACCGCCATACAGACAATGTTAACATACGTTATCGAAACAACGTATTCACGGGGGTACCGGAATATGCGGGGGTATTGCTGTTCATACCCTGTACCTAACTATATACTCCCAATGTAGTCAACCGAAGTTGGTACATTGGCAGCATCTCAAGTAGGCCACTGCTTGAGAAACAGCGTTCGGTTCGCATCACTGACGGGAAGGCTAACTCCCCAGTTAGCTGAGGATCCTTACCTTCTTACCTCATCGTCGAAGGTGTCGTTACAGAATGTAAAGTTGGGGTTGTGCATGAATTTAAGTTTCGACAGAAAAGTAATGCTGGTAGTTAGGGTTATAAATATATATATATATATATATTATAGCCACCTCTAATTTTCCTCATAAGCATTACCCTAGGGCTTTACGTACTAAGCACAATCCTTAACGATTCCAACGCGGCTTTGCCAAACATTTTTGTTGGTCAAACTTTTATACTGAAAGCATTTTTTTTAAGGTAAATGTATCTCCAGAGTAACCTTATAGCTCTGATACCAGCTGTGGCAGAACCAACCTGAATTATACCGGCTCAAGTACGTGAGTCCATTCATGAGGGCTCCAACGTGCTTCAAACGATATAATCCCTTGGCCTGTCGGGTAACGTCCCGATAAACCACCGAATGCAGGATCAATAAGGTTACCTCACACGAAGGTGAGTCCATAGATACAGTCACCATCATATTTTACATCACAGAGAATTACGTTACAAGAGTTTCCAACAGTAGTATGAAGTTTCAAGTTTAGAGAAAACATTACAAACTATTAAAGTTATGGTTTTGGCAGCGGAAAACAAATGCGACGATTTACAACACGTCGTCAAGACTGATGCCATGCTAAGTCCGGGCACGACATCACTCGGTATCATCAGTGTTGGCCGGGGACGGATCCCATTCCACATACCAACCATCTGGAAGAGCACAGGGCCAAGACAGGGGAAGAGTAGGGTCTTCAAAGACATTACCTGAAAAACATATAACTAGCAAGGCTGAGTATACTAATACTCAGCAAGGCTTACCCAAGTTTGGGTATACTTTAGCCCGTAACTAGACTCATGAAGGCATTGTAAAGGTTCTAAGTTTATTTTCAGCTGAAAGGCAATAAGAGTATAATCTACGTTCAAGTTTTAGCTTGCAGATTCTAGTTTGAGTAACCATTCTATGTAAGCACCTGTACTAAACAATCAAGATAGAGTTTAACATCCATAAAAATTATTCCATCAACAATTACACTTTTTGCTCTATGTGGCAGAAGGAATAAGCAGTCTCAATCCTCGTGAGAAGCGGACGATTCTGAATCGAATTTAACCTTGCAAGGTAAACCTAACTCACATGCTTGGAACATCCAACAATAGTTCCGAAGCAACCGTTTGCCTTTCATTCCGGGTCGTGGATCAGGTCCACCACAAGCGACTGTAGGACCGTACACACATCAATTGTGCAGGACATACGTCTGTAGCGCGACTACAAAACCCGTATTCCTGTCTGCCATGCAGAACGTACTCCCGCACGTCGATGCGTGGGAAGAACCAAATTATGAGTGGTGGGAGGTATGTCCACTTGCCGGGCCAATTGATTACTAGGCTTACCGCTTACCATATTTCGCGATATATGGTTAGTACTTTCAAACGCTTAGCCACCACTACCACATGCTGCGACCTTAACCACTTTTAAGAAAATAGACAGGGTAAACCTTCAGGTCATGATACAACACACGACCCTGTCCATCATCCTTATAGTGGTTGCAGAATTGTAAACAAGCAACTCCTATATCGCGCGAGTGATAGGAAATCACCCGACTTTTACCGGTCCTATTTAGCAAAGCATCTAAGCGAGAAGGACTCGGGTACTTTACATTGGGTTCCTAAGTTCTTATGCAACTAGGATTTTATTGCAACTCCTAGACGTAATGCAAGATATCTATTATAATAATGAAATTGTAGTAATTTGAAATACTGGAATGTGCATCGGGGCTTGCCTTTACTGGTGGGGCTGGAGTCAGGGATGTTAATATTATTATCTTCCGAACTTTGGTTCGGGGCTTCAGATAATTCCTTGGTGACATTCACTTGGTCTTCAGGCATATCCTCTGCAGACTCCTGGGAGACCTTGTAGGTACTGTTTGCGGAAGTAGTCGTATCTACACACAATGCAACATTACATTCAAAGTGTGCACATAAAACTATCTTACTTCACAATAAAGTTGAAATCCAACACTCATTTAACATACTACTCACATAACAACCAGAAAGATCTGAACTAAACTTAGATAGAGCTTTAGGTGGACAAATAATTAAGATGGGCTATTTGTTGAAGACTACCACAGTCGATTGGAAACAACAGAGGTTTAGTTGATAGAATTCGTAAAGAAGGGAACCATCTACATAGTATTAGGAAATCTTCTGATTTCTGTTTGGAAGAGAAAACGGCAGAAACGGTCTCTGTATATAAGCAGAAGAGGTTAGCTGAATTGAGTTCACCTGGGGTCAAATTGGCTGATATGGGTAGGAATGTTAAAGGTACAGTGCTTCAAGGATAGAACAAGGAAGGATCTTGCTGATTGGATCTAGTTATCAGCATGCTATTGCCTAACTGATGGTTGGTGTATCGGCTTGCCTTAGTTGACAAGGGTGCATCAGGTTCAGCCGATTGATGTGCTTTGGTCGTGCCTAATAGAGGCGTGTCTACTATGTTAGCTTACTGATCTAGAGTTGTGTACTTTGGCCTGTGTAGCCGATTGATAGGTGCATTGGGTTCCTAATTGATCGATGAGAGCTTCGATTACTTTAACAGAGGAGTGATTCCTAAAGCAGCTGTGTCTTAACTGAGATGTGCTTAAGTGATATCCTAGGTAACTAGGTGTGGTTGTATCGGCTTGATTACGTCAGCACAACAATTGAGTGACGTACAGCCGATGGGGTTATCTAAGTTAGACCTGTTACAAGAATTAGGTGTAACAGAACATTAATATCGGACTAGGCTGATGAGACCACAAGTGCGGAATTAGACTAAAGAGGATGTGGCTGATGGGTTTGTGCCGATGGGACATGTTCTACAGATGTGCAGCCGATTGGAGTGGGGTTAAGGGTATATGACCGATAGATATATAGCCGATTTCCTAGCTGATAAATCGGCTGATAGAGGTGTGTGGATAAGGATGGGAAAACTAAGGATTGATCGGCCATATTTGACCGATATGGAAAACAACCAAAATCGGCTTAGATCAGCCGATAGCAAGAATCCTAAGATTGTGTGTACACTTTCGATACATCGACTATGTGCAGCCGATGTAGGACAGAACAAAAAGAATTGTATCAGCAGTAACCGATATTAGAAGGATAACAACTGTATCGGCTAACCAGCCGATGGTAGAAGCATATGAATTGCATCGGCTGATAGCCGTTACAATGAAACATCATAGACTCAAAGGAAACGGATGCTTAGCGGTTGAGCTGATAGCCGATGCTGAAGCATAGCTGCAGAGATGTATGAGCTAAGCAGCAGATACACACGAACTAACAAGGATCCTTATACGAAAAAGGACCTAAAGGAGACTGCAATCAAGACAAGGACAAAGTCTTGATGGCAGGGATATGAGCACTCGTGTGAAAGGATTAACTAAATATCACACATCTCCACTTGAGACATACATCCTAAGATTTACCTTTCAGCTACAACACATGCATATCACATAAGGTACAAATAAAGCACACATTCCCTAATATTTAACCTAGACCACAAATCAAAAACTTTCAATTCAAGATCACAACATAAAACTTGTAGATTTTGATATAAGGATTCAAACGAAACTGATTTTGTATTTTTATGAACTTCTTATGAATTCCTATGGAATGTAGAAGTTCACTGATTTGAAAATAAAGAAAGCTCTGGAAATTTTACAAAGAACACCCTAGAACTTTCTAAATCGAAGCAATTAAGTCCGTGGTCGGGGAAAACAAAGAATGGAAAGATAACAACGATGTTCCGGCAAAGGGGTCGCCGGCATTAGGAAGATTCAGTGGATCAGGGCAAACCTTGGGGTAGCCTTGGTTGTGGAGGAGAACGGGTGGAAAGTGAATTCCCGTGGCGAACAGGATCGACAGTGAGAAGAGCTTGACAGTGGCGAGGTTCCATGGGTGACGAAGAAGTTTGCCAGGGGATTGTAATGGGTGAAGAATGGCCGGAGAGGTATTTCTCACGGCGACCTGTGGTGACGGTGGTCGGTTGAGTGATCAACGAGGGGTAGGAACTGCTGGACGTCATGGGCCCCTGGGACGAGACGATAGAGCCGGATTGGGTCGCTATGCCAACTCCTCCGCGAACTCAAGGTTCTCTTGCTCACGGGCTGAGCCTCCTCTGCTCACGCACGTGTGTTGCTAAAGCATGGCCGGCCGAACGCTCCTGCTCGCACACGAAGAAACCCTCTTCGACCTGACTACTCTGGTGCTTGCACTGCCGGCATGCTTGCGCAGCCACCCGTAGGGCCGCTGCGCCTGGCTGCAGCCCCTGTGCGCCACTTCCGCTCGCACAAGATGTAGATCTACCACCCTTTCCGCCTGCTGCGACGTCATCCGGGTTGACCTACCACCGCCGCCGGTCTTGCACTACGCGTCGAACCCGCGCCGCGTTGCTCCTGCCCCGACCTCCGCATGGATGAAGGGAGCTCGCCGTGCCTGGCTGCACCGTGGCTCCTCCGAGCTTATCGTCCCCAGTCGCCGCCTTCGCTTCGCCTCCTCTCCTTCTGGCTCGCCGTGCCATAACCGCCCCTCCGCCTCCGCAAGGGCCGTGGTCTGCTCGCACTAGGCTACCTCCATGTCCTCCACGAGCAGCGCGCAGTGCCACCTGACCTCGTCTGCTGCCTTCTCCTCAACCTTCGCCGCTTGCTCGGGGAAAGGAGGCCCCGGTCGTTGATGGCCCCGAGCCCCGCACACCACCGACAGTTGTGCCCCGGGCTCGCCCAGCCTGCACGCCGCATCTCCCGCGCTGCCGGCCCGCTCCAGCACCTGCGCCGTGCTCCGCACGCCGCCAGCTCGCTCGGGCACGCGTGCCGGCCCCAGCGCTCCAGCGCCGCGTCAGCTCACGCCGCCAGCGCCGCGCCCACGCTCCTGCGCCGCCCCGCTCGCCGCAGCCGCCCGTCATGAGCACCCGCGCCAGCGCTTGCCGTGCCCGAGCTAAGCCGCCCCCGTGCGGGACCGCCTGCAGCAGCCGCACCGCAGCTCCGCCTGCGCCGCGCCGTGGCTCGCGCCAACGTCCCGCGTGCCGCCGGCCTCCCGCGCGCCACTGTGCCGAGCCGGGTAGAGGAGAGGATAGGGCGAGAGAGAGAGAGAGAGAGAGAGATCTGCCGCCGGTGGAGGATAAAACAGAGAGAGAGAGGAAGAATAGAGAAGGAAGGGAAATAGAACTTCCCAAGGACTTATGCGCAAATTTAGAAAATTGCAGGGACCTTTCTGTAAAACATAAATTTTTTTTATTAATCTAAAACTCTAATCAGGAAATGCCCAAAATGAAAGTTGGAGAGTTTTTCAAACTCTACAACATTGCTTTAGGGCTCAAGTTCAAAAACTCAAAACTTGTATCTTTACACATGAAATTTTGAACAAAGGTTGGATTTGAATTACTTTTGTCCTAAAGAGTATAATATCATAACATTTAGGACCTAAATGCAAGCATTTAAGACATGTCATGATGACGGGATAGACACGTCATAATGATTGGATAGACATGTCATGATGACTTGCACCTTTTACACTTTAGTCCTAAGTAACTTTGAGAGTTACTTTTGTAAATCACCTGTTTTCAATAAAAGGACTTATACTTTTATAAAATTACATAAATACCCTTATTTTCACAACTTTACCCAAATTTTTATACAATTCAACACATGCATTTCTAATGCAACTTTTTGGATAAATATATATATTTTTACAGGGGATAAAGTAAGAAAAACATGTTTGCGAAACCACCCTTCACTTATTTTGAAGTTACCTCCTATCCAATTACATTTTGCAAAAACAACCCTAGATTTTTCTGTAATTATAAAAATACCCTTTTTACTTGCACTTTAAATTTTTAGAAGCTTCACATAAGCATACACAAGCTTTACACTATCAAGCACATACTTCACACTAACAAAGTATATGTCTAGCTTACAAGTACATGAACTGTCACACCGTCGCCCTCCCGACCCCGTGCTGGCCCGCCCTTGCGTCCTCCACGTCGCATTGCTTCTGCCCGAGCTCCGCCGTGGCTGCCACGTGCGCCGTCGAGGCGCAAGCTCCTGCTCGCGCATGGGCACATCCTCTTCTGGACCCCGAGCTCTTCCTCTAGCTCCTCTAGTACACGTCCTGGCATTTGCACACTTCTTTTCCATTCCATTTTCCCTGCTCCGATCGCCAACACTCACCGGACCTTCTCTGTGACTCCGGCTCACCGTCGGCAGCCCCCACCGCTGCTCCCCATCCTCGATCCGAAGTACGCACAGCACCCCCACGATCCACCGCAGCTCACTGAGTGATCCAATCCCAGTTTCCCCCACTAGAACCGCCGGACCGCAACGCCGGCAAGCCCCTTCCCTCCGCCTCCGCTCGGCCTCCCGTCGACCCACCGATACAGGCCCTCTCTGCCCCGATCGACGGCACCATCAGCACCACATCATCCTCCTGAAGCGATCCCGCCCCTCCTTCACCGCCCTCCGTCGCCCTAGCCGCTGGTAAGGACCCGAGGTCTACCCCGCCGTCGATCACCACTCCCCGACCTGCTTCTGTCCAAATTGAGTTGGGGGAAAGCATCCCCGCACTCCCCCGGTGGCTCACGCGCGCCTTGTTCCCCCATGTTCGCCAACCCCTCGCCGGGAATGACAACGCCCCGACACGGCCGCCGCCATTGCTCGTCGCCGGTCGTGCTCTGCTACTGCCCTTCAAACACATCAACCCCCATCATGTTCAGTAGCCTCTGTAGGTCATGTGGCACCGATCCCTCCCCACCCAGGACCTCGCCGCCGGCGAGAACGCCGGAGACAGGGACGCCGGACGCCGTCGAGAGCCGGCAAGGGCATATTTGTGATATCCTTTTCTATTCTAAGGGCCTGAGTGCAAGAATCCGAGGACCCCAGTGTAAACTCATGTGTTATTTTATGTGAGCAAGGCTGCTGACTTGCAAAATTCATAGCAAATTGTAGAAAAATCCAAAAATTTCCAAACTGGTTTTGTTTGAAACTAGATTTCAAACCCTATAACGTTTATTAATGAAGTTTGGTTTGAAACTAAATATTTTTTAATCTATTTCAAACTTAAGGTAAAAGGGTATAGTGTGCATAACTTTTACATATTAACTTTGTTTCTTGTGATTTTTGGTATGTAGCTTCTATAGGTCATGTGTGAGCTTGTGAAAAAGTTTCAAACTTAGTACTGTTTTGTAGTTTAAGTTCTCTTGAATTTGGGCAATTCAAATTTGAGATGATTTGAAATTAATTAAGCATGTTCCTTAGACTTATTTAATTAGATCTTTTTATCATAATCTAATGTGTTGATTATTAGTTTATAATTAAATTTTCAAGACTTTATAATTCTATTTACCTAAGATTTAAATTTAAACTTAAAATTTGAATTCAAATTCAAGGGTTTTAATTTCTGTTTTCAGTAATTCCAGTACTATGACCCTAACTTAAGTATAAGTGGTAACTTAAAACTAAACCCCCTTGCTTCATGAGTGTGTATTGATTAAGTTGTTGGATTGCAACTTTATTGTGAAATAAAAATTCTTAAAACTCAAGCACCATCTCATTTTTAAATTATTGCATGTCATGTAGAATCAACGACACTCGACGACGAAGACTACGAGCTAATCTTGGGACAGGATCAAGGGTTTTCTGAAGACCCAACAAACGTCGCCGAGAATCTAACTGAAGCCCCAAACCAAAGTTCGGAAGTCTCTGACACTCCTGCCCCCAGCCCCACTCAAGAAGGCAAGCCCCGATGCATACCCCAGTATTTCAATTTATTACAATTTCATTATTACATTATATATCTTGCATTACGTCTAGGAGTTGAAATAAAACCCTAGTTGCATAAAATCTTAGGGATCCAATGTATTGTACCCGAGTCCTTATCGCATAGACGCTCTGCTTAATAGGACCGGTAAAAGATGAGTGATTTCCTGTCACTCGCACGACATAGGAGTTGCGTGTTTACTATTCTGCAATCACTATAAGGATGATTGACAGGGTCATGTATGGAGTCATGACCTGGAGTTTTACCCTGTCTGTTTTGATAAAAGTTGTTAAGGTCGCAGCGTGTGGTAGTGGTGGCTAAGCGTTTGAAAGTACTAGCCACATGCCGCGAAATATGGTAAAGTGGTAAGCCTAGTAACCAATCGGCCCGGCAAGTGGACATACCTCCCACCACTCGTAATTTGGTTTTTTTTTCACGCACCGACGTGCGGGAGTATGTTCCACGCAGCGGACAGGAATATGGTCATGTAGTCACACTACAGACGTATGTCCGGCATAATTGGTGTGCGTACGGTCCTACAGTCGCTTGTGGTGGCCCTTTTCCACGACCCGGAATGAAAGGCAAACGGTTGCTTCGGAACGATCTTTGGATGTTCCAAGCGTGTGAGTTAGGTTTACCCTTGCAAGGTTGAAACTCGATTCAAAATCGTCCGTCTCTCACGGAAGTTGAGACTGCTTATTCCTTCTGCCACATAGAGTAAGAAGTGTAACTATTGATGGAACAATCTTGATGAATGATAATCTCTACCTTGCTTGCTTAGTGTAGGTGCTAACCTAGAATGGATAATCAACTAGAATATGAAAGCTAAAATTTGAAAGTAGATCATACTCTTTGTTGCTTTTCAGCTGAAAATAAACCCAGAAGCTTTACAATGCCTTCATGAGTCTAGTTACGGCCTAAAGTATACCCAATCCCGGGTAAGCCTTGCTGAGTATTAGAATACTCAGTCTTGCTAGTATCATTTTCAGGTATAACCTTCGAGAACCCCACGGATAGTTCTACGTGGCCAACATCTGTTCCACATGTGTCACACCCGATTTATAAGAACATAAACCGAGCAATCATATATACGCCAGGATCAAGTCACGCATATATACAACAGAACCATCAAGATATCACAACACGTATCTCGAAATAAGAGCGCATAAATTATAAATGAATATCTTTATTACAACTGAATCAAGAATCAGTTCGAGGAATGTGGAAGCGTAAAATAAATATATGAAAAACAAGGCGCCACAGGGACGTCGGCTGGGAGACAACGCCTAGAAATTGTCAAGTCCGCTGATGTAGTCCTCCACGTTGCCTGGTGCTGAGCAGCAGTCGAAGATATCCCAAAGAGAACAGAAGGGTAGAGAAGGCAAGTGTGAGTACACAAATTGTACTCAACAAATATAACACAAACTATGAGGCTCTAAGGTTGGCTGACTCAACTGCATTAGCTTTTAATCCTAACAAAATTTTATTAAAGCTATTTACCACAAGTGGATGAATTACCATGAACCCACGTTGCATAAGAAATTAATCAGAATTGATTATGAACTATAGAGAACCCATACCAAACCACCAAAGATAAACTCCACTAATCAGATGGAGGATCTGGGCCGCTCATAACCGTGAACACGGCTAGTATACCAGTTTTACACTCTCGAGAGGTTGCACAACTTTACCCACAAGTCGTGAGCTACGCTAGTTGTTCATCACACTTCCTTAGGTTAGATGACTAGCAAGCGCACTACGAGACCGTTGCAAAGGATCACGTTAGTAAGGTGTAACCGCTAAGGTTTCTGGATCGGCGACGACGGGGCCCACCTCACGGGGGTACAAGCACACAGCACAGACCAAGCCGGAGGAGCAGGGACCATTGAAGCTTACCACCCCTCTTGCCCCGCAGGTAAGTTACTCCCAAACCAAAATGACCTAATTAGTAAGTCAAGACCGTCCCATTCCAGCCTTGTGGTTGCGCGGTTGTCCCAGGTTGTCGCTCTATGAACCGTTCCTTAGGGAGAGTGGCCAACCAAGCACTAAGCACCGTGCTGCCCCCCTAAACCATGTTTCTAACAAAAATATATTTTAAGGAGATGTGAGCTACTCAAGCACACAGCACAGAGAGCCAATCTCGGAATTAAGTTGCATATAACCATTAATCAAATTAATTAAAAAAAGGACTATGTGTGAGAGCGCAGCACCTAGCATAACCAAAATGCAACCCAAGGTATATATATAAAGGATAAGGTGGCTAGGAAGTCCTCATAGGCATACAGAATTAAAATGCAGTATGAAATTGTATTTAAAAGTGATAGGATGTTTATGTTATACTTGCCTTCCTCAAAGTTCTCCTACTGGTGCTCAAAGGCTTCTGAAGATAGTGGCTCCTGGTACTCCTCCGGTGGCTCCACGTCTACTCACGATCGTAATAGCAAAACATGGTCCACACATGCACACACATATAAACAATGGCAAAATATAAGAAACAGTACAACAATACAAAGAAACAGCACACAAAACTAGTCTAAAGCCATTCTATGCATCACAATGATCATGTGGATATGAAAACCATTTAAAACGGAGCTAAGATGCGAAAACTAGGGTTAAAACAAGGTCCAGGGGCTTTTCTGTAAGAAAATAGGAGTTCCAGGGGGTTCTGCGCAAAAACTAAGGGCTTAAACCTAATTAAAGGTTAGACTTAGGGTCTAACACGCAAAAAACACAAGGCATGGACGGCGGGTACTAATTCTAGGAAGCTCAGGGGCCTAAACCTTAAAAACAGGACCTAACTGTAATTACTTTTGAACTAGGGGTGGACTGCGGGTTGATTCCTGGAAAACACAGGGGCTCTTTAGCAAAACTGGCGGGCTGAAGTGGTATCTTCGCGTATCAGCCGTAGGATCTTGATCTAACGGATCGAGCCCCTTACTTAACTAGGTCTAATCTGGATCGCCTATTCCGGATCGGACGGCTCTGATCTATTCCATGCCCCGAACCGGTATGCTTTGCTCGGGTCCATTGGATTTCGATCTAAGGGCTACGTTTTGGGTGAGACCCGATCTAATCGTTAGCGCAGGCTACGAATCGGATGGCCCGTGGAGTTTAGGGCGCGGGCGGCGGTGATTGCTCACCGGAGACGGCCCTCGCGGCGGTGCTTCGCCGGTGTTTGCCAATCTCGGCCGTCCGGGCTCGATTCTGGGTGGGGCTTGGCCGGGGAGGAAGCTCGTGACATGCCTAATCTACCTAGGGGCTCGCTTGGGCACGGCACGGTGGCGAACTCCTGTTACGGCGGCAAACCCGTGCGCGCTCGGCGGCGCTCCGTCATGACGACGTTCTACCTTAAGAGCAAGAGGGGATTGGGGCGGTGCTCACCGAGGCACGAATTTGGCCGTGGTGCCGTGCGGGGTGCCCGCGTCGAGGTCGAGCGGCGGCGCGCACGGGGTGATCGCGGTCAGGCTGCGGTAGGGCTCCTCCTGGCCTTCTGTTCCTCCAAATCATCTCGTGCGGGTCCTGCGAAGGTGTGCAGGGGGTCAGCTCGGCCCAGGGCCTACCGGCGGTGAGCAATTGCTCGGGGGTGGCTTGCGGCTTACCTATGGTGGCGGCTAGGGTTTGGGTGACGGCGAGGGTAAGGCGTAGAGGGTTAGGGTTCAACTTTAAGGGGAGAGTCGGGGTATTGGCATGTGGGCCGGGCGTGGGCTCACCGGGATTCTTGGGAGGGCGTTGCGCGCCGGGGAAGAAACGGAGAAGGGGGAGGACGGAGCAGCTGACGGGTGGGGACAGGCTGCCAGATAGAGAGAAGGGAGGAGGCGTGGCTCGGGCTGGCGCTGAGGGAGCTGGGCCGGGGTGGCTGTTGGGCCGCGGGGAGAAGAGAGGAGAGGGAAAGGAAGAAGTGGGCTGCCGGTGAAAGAAAATGGGCCCGAGGAAAAGGAAGAAAGAAGGGGGAAAGGGCTTGGGCCGCGGACTAGGAGAGTTGGGCTGCCAGCTAGGCTCCTCTTCTCGTTTTCTTTTCTTCTTTTCTTTTCTTTTTCAAAACAACTCAATTCAATTTGAATTCAAATGGGATTTGAATTCAAACTCAACTATTCAAACTAACAAAATAGATGCACCAGTATGAATGCACAAACATGTTGACCCTAAAGTAAGTTTTAATTACTTGTGATATAAAATTAGTTTAAATGCAAGATAAATCAAGAAAGACCTTAGAAATTTTATTTAAGCCAAAACAAATTCATTAAAATTTAGGAAATTTATATTAGGGTGTTACAAACCTACCCCACTTACAGGAATCTCGTCCCGAGATTCGAATAGGCTAGATAGCAAAGAGATCGGGATATGTCTTTCTCAGCTCATCTTCTCGCTCCCAAGTAGCCTAATCCTCTGTGTGATGGCTCCACTGAACACGGCACATCTTGATCTTCTTGTTCCTGGTAACTCTCTCGGACGTCTCCAGAATCTTCACCGGATGCTCGGTATAGGTCAGATCCTCCTGCACTTCCAACCCATCCAACGGTGCTTGCTCTTCTGGCACCCTCAAGCACTTCTTCAGCTGAGATACATGGAAGACATCATGCACTCTTGAGAGACCGGGAGGTAACTCCAAACGATATGCCACCTCACCTTTCTGTTCCAACACCTTGAACGGACCAATGTATCTAGGGGCTAACTTCCCCTTCACATTAAACCTACGGATTCCCCTCATCGGTGAGACCTTCAGATACACATGATCATCCACTGCAAAGGTCAAATCCCGACGACGTACATCCGCGTAGCTCTTCTGACGAGTCTGAGCGACCCTCAGATTCTCTCGTACCTGCTGCACCAACTGTTCTGCCTCCTCAACAATATCCGGACCGAACACCTGCCTCTCACCAATCTGGTCCCAATACAGCGGAGTTCTGCACTTCTGACCGTACAGGGCCTCGAAAGGAGATTTCTATAGACTGGCCTGATAGCTGTTGTTGTACGAAAACTCTGCAAATGGCAAGCATTTATCCCAGCTGGTACCATACTGAATAGCGCAGGCTCGAAGCATATCCTCCAACACTTGGTCAGTTCTTTCTATCTGCCCATCTGTTTGAGGATGATAAGCGGTACTGAAGCGTAGCTTCGTATCCAACGAATCATGCAACTGCTCCCAGAACCATGAAGTGAACTGAGATCCTCGATCAGATATGATCTTCTTTGGAACACCATGCAGACAGACGATCCTGGAGATGTACAACTCTGCCAGTCTAGCTCCGGAGTAAGTAGTGTTCACTGGGATGAAGTGGGCAACCTTCGTCAACCGATCCACTACTACCCATATAGAGTTGTACCCTTTCTGAGTACGAGGCAATCCCACAATGAAGTCCATAGTGATCTCCTCCCATTTCCACTCTAGAATCTTCAAAGACTGCAATAGACCTACTGGCCTTTGATGCTCTGCCTTGACACACTGACAAGTGTCACAGATAGCCACGTACTCTGCAACGGAACGCTTCATCCCATACCACCAGAATCGTTCCTTCAGGTCGTAATACATCTTCGTGCTGCCCAGATGAATGGAATACGCTGTATCATGAGCCTCACTCAAGATCAGCTTCCTGAGATCCTTCACATCTGGCACACATATCCGGCCCTTGTACCACAAGGTACCCTGATCATCCTCTCTGAAATGAGGTGCTTTGCCAATCTTGAGCAATTCATGGATCTCCTGCAGCTTCTTATCTTCTTCCTGATGCTGCCTGATCTCTGCCTCTAGAGTGGGTTCTGCCTCGAATGATGCACTAGAGGTGTGATGCAAGAAACCCAAACTCAACTGCTCAAATTCCTCGCATAATTTCTGAGGCATCTGAAAAGCCACGGCCATGTTGACACAGCTCTTCCTGCTCAGAGCATCTGCTACAATATTGGCCTTGCCCGGATGATAGTGAATCTCCAGGTCGTAATCCTTGACCAACTCTAGCCATCTTCTCTGCCGCATGTTCAGCTCACTCTGAGTGAAAATGTACTTGAGGCTCTTGTGATCGGTGTAAATATCACACCTTTGCCCAAACAAGTAATGCCTCCATATCTTCAGAGCATGCACAACTGCAGCTAACTCCAGATCATGAGTGGGATAATTCAGCTCGTGCCGGCGTAACTGCCGTGAAGCGTAAGCTATAACTCTGCCTTCCTGCATCAGGACGCAACCAAGACCATCCCTCGAAGCATCACAATACACTGTGAACCTCTTGCTCTGGTCTGGCAGAGTAAGGACTGGCGCCGTAGTTAACCTCTTCTTCAACTCCTCAAAGGCCTTCTGACGCTCATCAGTCCAGGAGAAATCCACACCCTTCTCTAGCAAGGAAGTCAAAGGCTTCGCAATCTTGGAGAAATTCTCAATGAACCTCCGATAATATCCTACTAAGGCCAGAAAAGAGCGGACTTCCTTCACTGTCTGCGGTACCACCCAGTCAAGCACATCCTTCACCTTGCCGGGGTGCACATCAATACCTCCCTTGGAGATGACATGACCGAGGAATGGAACCTTGTCAATCCAGAATTCGCACTTGCTGAGCTTGGCATACAGCTTGTGCTCTCTGAGCCTCTGCAACACAAGTCTCAGATGTTTCTCATGCTCTACCTCTGACTTGGAATATACCAGGATATCATCAATGAATATCACCACAAAGGTGTCCAGATAATCCATGAAAATCTTGTTCATCAGATGCATGAAGAAAGCCGGAGCATTGGTCAAGCTAAAGGACATGACCGTATACTCGTATAGCCCATACTTGCAGGTGAATGCTGTCTTCGGGATATCCTCAGGATGAATCTTCAGCTGGTGATAACCCGAACGCAGATCAATCTTTGAGAATACACAAGCACCCTGAAGCTGATCAAAGAGATCCTCAATACGAGGCAATGGATGCTTGTTCTTGATGGTGACTGCATTCAGATCCCGATAATCGACGCACATTCTCTTTGCTCCATCCTTCTTCTCTTCAAGCAATACATGGAAAGCCCAAGGAGAGAAACTACGACGGATATAACCCTTGGCTACCAACTCATCGACAGTCTTCTTAACTTCCTCATGCTCAACAGGTGCCATACGATAGGGCCGCTTAGCAATAGGAGCTGTGCCAGGCAAGAGATCAATAGAAAACTCAATGTCGCGATTATGCGGCATACCTGGCAAATCATCCGGAAAGACATCTGGGAATTCAGACACCACACGAATACCATCCGTGGGTCTAGCCTCCATCTGACAAAGAATTCCAGAAGGCTCCAAAGCACTGACTCTGACCTCCTGTCCATCCAGTGCTGACAAGTGGACAGTCCTCTGAGCACAATAAATCCTGACACCCCATCTAACAAGGGTCTCCATTCCCAAGATCACATCGATACCCTTGGTGTCTAGCACCATCAGATTTGCACTGAACTCTACCCCCCTTATGACAACACTGACTCTGGGACAGAAGATATGAGACCTCAACTGCCCTCCCGGTGAAGATACTAACATGCCCCTCT
The DNA here is from genome assembly GCF_002211085.1 of Panicum hallii. Taxonomy (NCBI): domain Eukaryota; kingdom Viridiplantae; phylum Streptophyta; class Magnoliopsida; order Poales; family Poaceae; genus Panicum; species Panicum hallii. Next base: position 43,478,449 of record NC_038050.1, on the reverse strand, counting down.
TTAATGTGCTAGTATGAATGCCATGATGCTCGACAAAAGACCGAGTAATGAAGGAACGCGTGGCACCAGTATCAAAAAGCACTGTAGCAGGGTGAGTATTGACCATGAACGTACCAATAACCACGTTGGGAGCCTCAGCCGCCGACTCGGCCGTCACATGGTTCACCCTGCCCTGGGATGGCGCCTTGGGCTGAGTTGGGCGCCCCTGCTGTCCGGACTGCGCCTTCCGGGACAAATGTTGGCATAGTGTCCCTGCTCGCTGCAGTGATAGCACACCCGTGGGAATGCTGGAGCCTGCTATCCGGTAGGAGGAGTAGGCACTCCCTGCCGCGGAGCTGGTGGAGCCGGTGGAGCAGAGCGTGCCGGAGGTGTTGGAAGCCTCTGGCCCTATCCCGCCTACTGCTGCTGAGGACGAGGCGGGTACTGCTGCTGTCGCTGCTGGTACGACTCGATCTGCCTCTGCTGCTGCAGCAGCTGCGGGTACTGGTACCGAGGCCGAGCGTTGCTGCCAGACGCAACAGGAGCCATCTTCCTCTTCTTGTCCTCAATCTCCCGGCGCTTGCGCTCGGTGTTGAGGGCAGAGTCAACCAGATGGTTGAAGTTGTCGAAGCGGTGGTTCATAAGCGCGTACTCCAAGTGATCATCCAGCCCCTCCCAGAAGCGCTCCTGCTTATCGCCATCATTGGCGACCTCAGCGGGGGCGTAGCGAGCGAGTTGGAGGAAACGATCATGGTACTCAATCACCATCATAGCTCCCTGAAATGATAAGCACCGGAAAAAGAGAATGGAAATTACTCAGCATTTCCAATTTCATGAAGATAAACAAGGGTGAGCTTGAGCTCAAAAAGGAATTGCGGAAAGATTTTACTCTAACTTACCTGCTTAAGCGCAAGGAACTCCTTGTGCTTCATCTTCATCACTCCAGCAGGGACGTGGTGGTTCCTAAAATGCTCGCGGAACTGGACCCAAGTGAGGGCGTCGCGGTCCCGAGCTGGGTAGGACTCCCACCAATCGAGAGCTGAGCCACGCAGCTGCCCTGCTGCGTACAGATCTCGCTCCCGGTCGTCGCACTGAGCGACATCCAACTGACGTTCCACCGAGCGAAGCCAGTCGTCAGCCTGGAGTGGATCAGCCGCATGGGAGAACGTCGGTGGGTGACCCCTCAGAAAATCCGCAAGCCTATCGCGGGGCTGTTGCGGTGGAGGATGCGGCGGCTGAGCGTGGATCTGCTGCAGTGTCTGAACGGTGTTGTTCAGAGTGGCCATCATCTGCATCTAGAGTTGGGAGAATTGCTCCGGAGTCAGGGGTGGAGGCATCGGCAGCGGCTGGTCGGTACCCTAGTTGTTTTGCCCCTGCTGGCCAGAACCGGTGCCGGTGCTCCTGATGTTCACCATCTGTTTGCAGCAGAACGAATTTTATAGGAGACAAATATTGTACGATTCTGGAAAAAAACTCTAGCAGGATAAAGTAGAGAGTAGAGAGTGTACGGTTTTACCCCCCAACGGTCTATCTCAATTTTTTATTACTTAATTCAGGTTTGCATTAGAGTCGATTTGCATGAGCAAGTTTAACTTCTAAACTATGCAATCAACCAAAAATCCAACTCAAACATTTTGCACAATCACAAACACTCAATATTCAAACATTAGCCGAGTTTATCACACCACTCGACTAAAACAACCATACGCATATATACAACAGAATCATCAAGATATCACAACACGTATCTCGAAATAAGAGCGTATAAATTATAAATGAATATCTTTATTGTAACTGAATCAAGAATCAGTTCGAGGAATGTGGAAGCGTAAAATAAATACATGAAAAACAGGGCGCCACAGGGACGTCGGCTGGGAGACAACGCTTAGAAATCGTCAAGTCCGCTGATGTAGTCCTCCACGTTGCCTGGTGCTGAGCAGCAGTCAAAGATATTCCAAAGAGAACAGAAGGGTAGAGAAGGCAAGTGTGAGTACACAAATTGTACTCAACAAATATAACACAAACTATGAGGTTCTAAGGTTGGGTGACTCAACTGCATTAGCCTTTAATCCTAACAAAATTTTATTAAAGCTATTTACTACAAGTGGATGAATTACCATGAACCCACGTTGCATAAGAAATTAATCAGAATTGATTATGAACTACTGAGAACCCATACCAAACCACCAAAGATAAACCCCACTAATCAGACGGAGGATCTAGACCGCTCATAACCGTGAGCATGGCTAGTATACAAGTTTTACACTCTCGAGAGGTTGCACAACTTTATCCACAAGTCGTGAGCCACACTAGTTGTTCATCACACTTCCTTAGGTGAGATGACTAGCAAGCGCACTACGAGACCGTTACAAAGGATCACATTAGTAAGGTGTAACCGCTAAGGTTTCTGGATCGGCGACGATGGGGCCCACCTCACGGGGGTACAAGCACACAGCACAGACCAAGCCGGAGGAGCAGGGACCATTGAAGCTTACCACCCCTCTTGCCCCGCAGGTAAGTTACTCCCAAACTAAAATGACCTAATTAGTAAGTCAAGACCGTCCCATTCCAGCCTTGTGGTTGCGCGGTTGTCCCAGGTTGTCGCTCTATGAACCGGTCCTTAGGCAGAGTGGCCAACCAAGCACTAAGCACCGTGCTGGCCCCCTAAACCATGTTTCTAACAAAAACATATTTTAAGGAGACGTGAGCCACTCAAGCACACAACACAGAGGGCCACTCTCGGAATTAAGTTGCATATAACCATTAATCAAATTAATTAAAAAAAGGACCATTATGTGTGAGAGCGCAGCACCTAGCACTACTAACCAAAATACAACCCAAGGTATATATATATAAAGGATAATGGCTAGGAAGTCCTTATAGGCATACAGAATTAAAATGCAGTATGAAATTGTATTTAATAGTGATAGGATGTTCATGTTATACTTGCCTTCCTCAAAGTTCTCCTGCTGGTGCTCAAAGGCTTCTGAAGATGGTGGCTCCTGGTACTCCTCCGGTGGCTCGACGTCTACTCACGATCGTAACATCAAAACATGGTCCACACATGCACACACATGTAAACAATGGCAAAATATAAGAAACAGTACAAAAATACAAAGAAACAGCACACAAAACTAGTCTAAAGCCATTCTACGCATCACAACGATCATGTGGATATAAAAACCACTTAAAACGGAGCTAAGACATGAAAACTAGGGTTAAAACAAGGTCCAGGGGCTTTTCTGTAAGAAAATAGGAGTTCCAGGGGGTTCTGCGCAAAAACTAAGGGCTTAAACCTAATTAAGGTTAGACTTAGGGTCTAACACGCAAAAAACACAAGGCATGGACGGCGGGTACTAATTCTAGGAAGCTCTAGGGCCTAAACCTTAAAAACAGGACCTAACTGTAATTACTTTTGAACTAGGGGTGGACTGCGGGTTGATTCTTGGAAAACACAGGGGCTCTTTAGCAAAACTGGCGGGCTGAAGCGGTATCTTCGCGTATTAGCCGTAGGATCTTGATCTAACGGATCGAGCCCCTTACTTAACTGGGTCTAATCTAGATCGCCTATTCCGGATCGGACGGCTCTGATCTATTCCATGCCCCGAACCGGTATGCTTTGCTCGGGTCCATTGGATTTCGATCTAAGGGTTACGTTTTGGGTGAGACCTGATCTAATCGTGAGCGCAGGCTACGGATCGGATGGCCCGTGGAGTTTGGGGCGCGGGCGGCGGTGATTGCTCACCGGAGACGGCCCCCGCGGCGGCGCTTCGCCGGTGTTGGCCAATCTCGGCCGTCCGGCTCGATTCTGGGCAGGGCTTGGCCGTGGAGGAAGCTTGTGACACGCCTAATCTACCTAGGGGCTGGCTTGGGCACAGCACGGCGGTGAACTCCTGTTACGGCGGCAAACCCGTGCGCGCTCAGCGGTGCTCCGTCGTGACGACGTTCTGCCCACGGGGCCGGCCTACAAGCTACGACTTCTACCTTAAGAGCAAGAGGGGATTGGGGCGGTGCTCACCGAGGCACGAATTTGGCCGTGCTGCCATGCGGGGTGCCGGCGTCGAGGTCAAGCGGCGGCGCGCACGGGGTGATCGCGGACAGGCTGCGGTAGGGCTCCTCCTGGCCTGCTATTCCTCCAAATCGACTCGTGCGGGTCCTGCGAAGGTGTGCAGGGGGTCAGCTCGGCCCATGGCCTACCGGTGGCGAGCAATTGCTCGGGGGCGGCTTGCGGCTTACCTACGGTGGCGACTAGGGTTTTGGTGATGGCGAGGGTAAGGTGCAGAGGGTTAGGGTTCAGCTTTAAGGGGAGAGTCGGGGTATTGGCATGTGGGCCGGGCGCGGGCTCACCGGGATTCTCGGGAGGGCGTTGCGTGCCGGGGAAGAAAGGGAGAAGGGGGAGGATGGAGAAGCTGACGGGTGGGGACAGGCTGCCAGACAGAGAGAAGGGAGGAGGCGCGGCTCGGGCTGGCGCTGAGGGAGTTGGGCCGGGATGGCTGTTGGGCCGCGGGGAGAAGAGAGGAGAGGGAAAGGAAGAAGTGGGCCGCCGGTGAAAGAAAATGGGCCCGAGGAAAAGGAAGAAAGAGGGGGGAAGGGGCTTGGGCCGCGGACTAGGAGAGTTGGGCTGCCAGCTGGGCTGCTCTTCTCGTTTTCTTTTCTTCTTTTCTTTTCTTTTTCAAAACAACTCAATTCAATTTGAATTCAAATGGGATTTGAATTCAAACTCAACTATTCAAACAAACAAAATAGATGCACCAGCATGAATGCACAAACATGTTGACCCTAAAGTAAGTTTTAATTACTTGTGATATAAAATTAGTTTAAATGCAAGATAAATCAAGAAAGACCTTAGAAATTTTATTTAAGCCAAAATAAATTTATTGAAATTTAGGAAATTTACATTAGGGTGTTACAACATGGCTGGTCCGTGGAGTGGGATCCGTCCCCGGCTGGCAGTGACCCTCCTGAGTGACACCAGGCCTTGGGCTAAGCATGGTGTCAACCTTTGCGATGTATGTAATCGCGTGTTTATTTTCCTTCCGCTGTGAGCATGGATAAGCTGTTTAGCTTGTCGGTTTAAACACTGTTTGTATAAGTTTTACTTTAAGTTTGAACAAGGTTTGTAATAATATTTGCATATCTGTAAGTTAAAAGTTGATGAGCTGTACTGTGATTGTAAACTCGCCTTCGTGCGAGGTAAACCTGTTTCGATCCTGTTGAACCGTGGTTGTATCGGGCGGAGACCCGACAGACCAATGAGTTGTTCTGTTTGAAGTGCGTTGAGTTAGTATCGGCTAAACAGCGATGACTAGCGCACTTGAGCCGGAATAATTCAGGCGGTTCTGCCACAGGTGTGTCTTCCACCCAACTCCGTCACGTCATAGGCTAATCGCCTTTGTCATCTCCGGCAGCTACGGTTCGTCGTCATCAACTCTCCAGCCAAGGCTCAGGACGGGTTCTGTGATCTGATCTATTTCTTAAACATGTACCTGAGTTCCTGGCTATACTGTTTTTGATGTCTAATATGTTAGATCTATGCATGCTAGTTTCTGTATTCATTATTATTTATTTCATACGGAATTTAATACTGCGTTTGCCTATATTCTCAACAGTCAGTGTTACAAATATCAGAGAGTGTGGTACTTTGAGTTTTAATATATCTCCTAGTGAGACATCTATAATGGTAAGGCTTATGTTTACCTCCCCCACGTGCAGCGCCTTGCGCAGATCGAAGGTTCAACATCCATATGCACATCATTGCTTTACTCTATCACTTCCTGCCCAGCACTAGCAACCGGCACAGCTGGTGCGGCAGCCTCTGTTGACAGATTAGGAACATTGGTCCCTACCGGCGGCACATCTGTCGCCTGAGCCTTGCCAATGCTGTCGTCGCTCAAGTCGCCGTGTAGACCATGACCATGGCTAGCCGGTGCCTTGTCGTAGCCATGGTTCTGGCCACGACCAGCATGAGCATTGAGCACCCCGGCCACCACGACCGCCATGGCCAGCAACGTGCCAGCCATCATGGCCAGTCGTAGGAGAAATTTAGATTTTTGCTATCGCAGTCGTGTGGCTTCGCAAATTTGCCATTGTTAATATTGACTTTGCAAAATTACCATTAACTTCATTAACACCTTGATCCCTGTGATGCAGCTTTGCTAGAATGGACGGAGCGAGCATCAGGCACCGGCGACGCGAAGTCATGCGCCGGTCCTCCTTACCTCCATCGCTCTCGGAAGAGATTAAGGAGCATTTCGATGTACCGCTATGCGATTAAAGAACAGTTCGTGAAGGAGCAGCCCCCTCGTCCCGGTGGTGGCAGCGGTGTCTGAGACCTGCAGCTAGTGCATGCGCGGCCGCCGTAGTAGTTGTTGCAGTGAGTGGAATGGATTTCGCCGCCGTTGATGCAGTTAGTGCGGGCAACGGCGTCCTGTCGTGCCGATTACGCTAGCTGATAGATGCAAGAAGATAGGCGGTCCCTCGGCTCGTACGCGGCGGAGTAAGAAGGGTACGAGTGTACGACGAGAGGACAGTGGCCCTATCTTTAAGAAATTATTGTTTGCACATACTCTCCCTAGACCCTACTTCACTAGTAAGTAACATCTCGGGCCAGAAAAATATACAGTACATGCATTTAGACATATAGGACAACAACAGTAACCTAAACACTGCAATGAGAAAACTCACGTGAACGAAAAAAATACTACTAACGAACTAATAAGTACCATAGGAAAGAAGAAAATACTACAGTACATAGGAATGTAGGATTAGGGTACAACAACACTGATGGGCCTATCAAAGATCCAGTTGATCGGGATGAGCGTGGGCTTCTTTTTTGCCTTGACCGCCCTATCGTGGGCCTTCTCCTCCATCCTCTTGATCTTGTGGGGCAGCGCGCACAGGTAATCCTGCGCGTGCCTCCCGTCGCTGGAGAGCCCTGCCGTGAGCTCCTCCACGCGCCACTGCCGCATCAGGTGCTCGAGGATGCAGCGGTAGTCGGACAACGTGTACGTTCCGGCCTTCTCGGCGATGGCGATGAAGCGAGCGTAGAAGTCACCGCTGCTGTGGCGGCCGTCGTTGATGAAGGCGGTCGGCATGTCGATCCTGCGCCGCATCATGTACGCCATCGCGCGCACGGCAGCGTCCGGGTCGGCCTCGAAGAGCTTCCCCATGATGCGTGTGTAGGCCGCCTCGTGCCGCTTCTCGTCTGCGGCGACGGTGCCGCAGATGCGTGCGAGCGCGGCGTCCCCGGCCCCGCGCGCTCCCACGAGGCGCGCCGTGTTGCCGTGCGCGATCGCTGTGGCGCGCTCCTGGAAGGCAACGTAGGCGAAGCCGTGGAACGGGCTGGCCGGCGCGTGCACGGTCATCCCGTCGCGGATGAGGCGCTGCACGGTGCGCTCCACCTCGCGCATGTCGAAGCGGCCGGAGAGGTGCATGTAGCGGTTGAGCACGTCGCCGTGGCGGTTCTCCTCGGCGGACCACCCGCGGATCCAGCGCGCCCACGCCGTGGCGTCGGCGCCCGTGGTGTCCCGCACGACCTCGAGGCGGTTCAGCCCGCTCGGGTACATGGGCAGCGCCTCCTCCGTGACCATGTTCGCCACGAGGCACACGAGGAGCTCGTCGGGCACACCCGCCGCCCGCTTGCGGAGCTCAAGGCACGCGGCGTGGAAACCGTCGCTGCCCAGTGCCGCGGGGTCCGGCAGCAGGTCGGACGGCTGCCACGACGCCTCCACCGGCTTGAGCAGCGGCAACACGTTCTCCTCCACCCACGGCTCAATCTCCCTCAGCACCTCCAGCCTCTCCGGCGCCAGGTAGCTCCGCCATTCCTCCTCCTCGTCCACGATGTCCATCTCTTGCCGGCGTCCAGCCATAGACTCTCTACTCGCTGTAGCCGTACTCCTGCACCTCATGCACTCACCACTCAACTTGTATACGTCAAAAATCACGCAACACAGCTGCTGCGGTTAAGACACAACGCCTGCTCGATCGTCAAGATTAATATAATCGCGCGACATTAATTAGATAGCGGAGTGTGCCCATAACTTATGTAACCGTGCTACTGATGTGATGAGACAATGCACGTACGTACCTGCTGCTGCGGTTAATCGCTAGGACGCCATTGCCATTGCCAGCAACAGCAGCAGCTGCTGCTGCTTTTGTTGGTGGCCTGTATCCACCTGCAGGAGCATTTGGTTTACACGACGGGTAGTAACCACCACACCTGAACAAGGTTGCTGCTGTCAAGGCCATGATGTTGAAGCGGCTCGCAGTCCGGGAGATACCTGTGAACGTGTTAACGAGTGTTGTGTGGCTGCTCCATGTCGCGGGGCGTCCTTATAAAGCCCGAGCAGGGAGGTACGGTGCGTGGTAGAAAATGGCAGTTACTACCGCGCAGTTGTTTGGTTGGAATAGATGCCATGGAGTTATTCAGTCTCTGGTGGGCAGTGGCTCATTAATGTTACCACTGTACCGGCGGCAGTCATAGGCAGTTACGACACGTCGTCAGCTCGTTTCAATATCCCAGTGTACCACCTCGACACCGTCCTTCGCCATATATCGCGTGGTTCTCATCAGTCCATGGATGCAATAGGTTACAGGGCTCCGTTTTAGATTGCAAAAAATTTGCAATAGTGCTACTGTAGCGCTTTCGTTTGTATTTAATAAATTTTATCTAATCATGGACTAATTAGGTTCAAAAGATTCGTCTCGTGATGTACCATTAAACTGTGCAATTAGTTATTTTTTTTACATATATTTACTGCTCTATGCATGTGTCCTAAAATTAATGTGATGGAGAGAGAGTGTAAAAAGTTGGAATTTGGAGGTGATCTAATCAAGACCCAGATAGTGTTTTTGGTTCATGTAAACAAAGACCACTGTATCCCCTCCGCATGTTTATTTGTGCTCGTTTTAGGTTGGACGACTATACAAGGCATTGTAGCAGCATTTCCTTGTCCAGTAAATGGCGTCCTCTCTCCTCCGGACGCCCTCCAACGGAATGTTGGCGAGCGAGCAAAACCGAAGCACCGGCCATGGCCACTAACAACCCTGGTACACGCTAAAAATACCGGCTACTGTTGCAACAAGCATCAGTACCAGCACTAATAAGTCCCGCATGTATTAGTAGCGGGTTGGGTATGTATTATTACCGGGTCGTGGCATGACCAGGCACTAATATCCAACCCATTAGTATCTATTATCAGGTTGTGGCTCTACCCGGTACCTATTACTGTACCGGGTCGTGGCTCTACCCGGTACTAATAATCAAACATTAGCGGGTCTAGTTTTAACCCGGTACTAATACTGCTGCCTATATATACTAGGCCTCATCCCCATTTCCGAGGGCCATGAACTCGGTCTCTGTTCATGGCAGCTTGGCAAGAAGAGGCGAGAGGAATTTTTTAATTTTTTAATCAAAAAAGGTTAGCAATTTTCTACATGAGTTTGCAATTAATTTTTTTAGATATAGTTAGCAACTGATTTAGGTCATAATTGTTATACATTTGATAATTATTTTTTTAGATGTAGTTAGCAAGTGATTTCGTTTATAATTGTTATATGTGATAATAATTTTTTAAAATATAGTTAGCAAGTGATTTAGTTTATAATTGTTATACATGTGACAATAATTTTTAGATTTAGTTAGCAAGTGATTTAGTTTATAATTCATATACATATGATACTAATTTTTAGATGAAGTTAGCAACTGATTTAGTTTATAATTGTTATACATGTAATAATTATTTAGATGTAGTTACCAGGTGATATAGTTTATTATTTTTATAATAATTGTTAAACATATGAGATAGTGTATTCATTTATAGTTTTAATTACGTATTCTGAAATGAATTATTTTAACAATTTATACTAATGTCCTGTTTTTCTTCAGGGTGGGGCAAAATGTAAGCCGTTCCGACTAAAGGAGTGGGGTTAGTGTAGTAGTTGACCCACCCCTCAAAAATCATTTTTAAGGGCGCCCCGAAAATAACATTTACAGGGGCCGGTGACGCCGTCACCTGCCCCCTAAACATACGGCTCATTTTCAAGGGCGGATATGGCGTCACCCGACCCTAAAAATGCTTTTCCAGGGGACGGGTCATGCCATCACCCGCCCCTAAAAATGTATGACAAACAGCCCTTCTTCCTCCTTCTGAGAGCACAGTGTTTGCTCGGAGGAGGTGCTGCCCGAAAATCCAAAAAAAGAAAAAAAGGAGGGAAGGTTTTAAACTTGAGTTCCTTCGAATTGGGGGCTCTAGGAGGTAAGTTGATACTAATTCCATATCTTTTCTAAGCTTTTTGGATAGTTTTAAGGCTCAAATGGAGCTCACTTACATCTAGCTGGATCTAGATCTCCATGGTGTGGATTTTACGATTTGGGGCTCCATTTGCCTTAAACTTTTGGATGAAGATATGTTATTTTAGTAGGAGAATAAGATTATGTAATTATTTGAGTCCAATATTTATGTTTTACCCTCATTCCTAAGTAAACAAATTGCTTGATCCATGGAGGAGGGAGAAGAAGATTTGATGTTTTTCTATATTTACACATGCGTGATAGTTTTTTCATAAAATTTATTTGTTCAATAATAGGTTGGGTTTTGATTTTTTTAGTTAGTACATGTTAAATTGATATTTTTCAATATCTACGTATATATAAAAGTATATATTTATGGCCATTTGGGGCTCCATTTCCCTCAAACTTTTGGATGAATTATGTTAATTTAGTAGGAGAACAAGATTATGTAATCATTTGAGCCCAATCTTTATGTTTTAGCCTCATTTCTAAGTAACCAATTTCCTAGATCTGTGGTGGAGATAGAAGAAGATTTGAGTTTTTCTTATATTTACACACACGCATATCTACGCGTATATAAAGTTATATATTTTCAAAATTATTGAAGAGCTTGTTTTAATCCATTTAAATTATTTGTTGATGTTCAGAGATGGATAGGATATGGATGTACAAAGCACGAAGGACGAATGCCTATTTTCTTGGAGAACTTAATAAATTCATTCAAGCTGCGGAAAACCATGCAAGATAGAGGATTCCTTGCCCATGCAAAACCTGCAAGAATATGAGAGTATTCAGCGACACAACTATAATTAGATTGCATGTGTTGGTGGATGGTTTTGTTGAGAATTACATGATCTGGATGTATCATGGCGAGAAAGCACCACCTCCAATGGAGAATCCACTTGATGAAATGGTAGAAGCCATCGAGTTTGATCGATTGTTTGATGCTTATGATGATTTTTGTGTGGGTGTTGGTGATGATGATGGTGATGGTGTCAGTGAGGGGCCCATCGATGGTGGTAGTGATGATGGTAGTGATGATGAACTTGATGATGGTAATTTTCTTAGCCAGTTATTGTGCCACACCAAAGCAGAGTATTGCTAGGTAGTGCAAAGAGGTTAGCAAACTTCGAGACGGTGAAAAAAATCTGCGGAGGAAAGTATAAATGAGCGATCAAAGGGATGTCCGGAATACTGGACCGTGCTTCATTTCATACTATTTGGTCAGACAGTAGTTTCAATGATCTCCTGCGTATGTTGGTGTGACGCCCTGAAAATTTATCGAATTAAATCACGCGCTAGAGTGTTTCAATTGAAAACCACCCGTCGTCGAAACCCTAGCCCTAACCCCTCCTGACCGACACTAAACTTTATCGCCGCGTCGCTCGGAGGCCTGCCGCCCGCGCACGATCATCCGCCGCGATTAGCGCCGCCGCGATTCTTTTCTCGCGCAGTGCGCGAATCCCGCGCGCGCGTGGCCGACAGGCCACGGACGCCGCCGCGACCGGCGCCGACGCGCCCTTCCTTTTCTCCCTCTCTTTTCTCTTCTCATTTTCTCTCTCCCTCCTATTTCTTTTCCTTTTTCCTCTCTTTTCTTTTCCCTCCCTTTTTCTTTTCCCTCCTCCCTTCTCCTCCCTTCTCCTCTCCCCTGTTCCCGAGCGCCGCTCAGCCCGCGCCGCCCCCTCCTACTTGGCCCGAGCCATGGCCCCCCCCTCCTTCCCTCGCGCGCGCGCGCCTGCCCCGGCCAACCACACCCGCGCCGTGTACGCGTGCACGCCCGAGCATTCCCGCGCGCTCACCCCGAGCCACGCGCGAGCCTCTGCCGCGTGCCCGGACGCCACCCCACCCCGGCCACGCCACGATGCGCGCACGCGCAGCGCGTGGCCGTGCGCCGCGCCGTGCGCCACGCCGTGTCCGCGCCCCGCCCTGGCCCGCGCTTCGCCGCGCCGTTCGCGCACGCGCGTGCCCGCCCCCGGAACGCGGCCGCGCCGCCCGTCGTCAAGCCGTGCCGCCCGCCGCTGTTCCCTGCCGCACCCCGCGCGCACGCCCGCCCTGTGCACGCACAGCTCCCTCCCCACGTGCCCTACGACGCCTCGACGCCCTCGCCGCACGCCGCATCACGACGACAGCAAGCGGCCGAGGCGCCATTAATGGCGCCCCGCACCGGCCGCCGCCGCGACCACCCCTCCACCGCCTCCTCCCGGCTATAAAGCGGCCCTTCGCGCAGCTCACCTCCCCCACAACCCTCCACCGCCACCCAGCCCTCGCCTCCCCAAGTCCAGCACCGCCGCCGCGCATTGCTCTGCCGCTGCCCGCCGGCCCCCGTCGCCACGACCCCACGCGCCACCCCGGCCCGAGGTGAGGCCGGGGATCGAACCCCCTCCTCTCCCTCTCTCTTTTCCCCCACTCCCCGACCGCCACCGTGCCCCGAGCCGCCGGATTTGGCCGGGCACCGGCGCCCCCACCTCCCCTCCTCTGTTCTGTGCGGGGGGAGGAGGAAGAAGGGGCGTTTTTGCCCATAGCCTCCCCCCTTTTCTGTTTTCCCCAAGAGAAACCCCCCCTCCTTTAATTACTTCTTTTGCTAAAAAGACCTTACTCTCTTTCAATATTTCAAACCAAGCCCTTCATTACGTAAACCCGATTATACTCGACACCCTTTAGCGTACCCTGAATATTTATAGGGTTTGCAAATAAGCCCCTACTCTCTTTAGATAATTATGAATAGGCCCCTGGACCCCGTTTAAGCCCTAAAACCCTCTTTAGCGCGTCATTTTATGCGCGAAACGACCTCCGATTAACCCGAAACTTTACCACGCCCTTTCTAGTATAGTTCTAGCCATGTCATTAAGAAACCACCCAAAAATATTACCCCTACCTCCATAACTAAATCATTTCCGATTCAAGCTCAACGATAAAAGCTTTTAGTTCTTTCGCTTGATTGTATGCCTGTTTGTTTGCGTCGTAGGACACGGAGTGAACGGGGAAGTTCCCGACTGCGACCAAGCAAATGAGGACCAGTTCTGCGACCCCGAACCCGAGGGACAGTGCTTCGATCAGGACCTTCCGCAAGGACTTGACGATGGCAAGTTCAACTCCACCCTTTGATGCATGTTTCTGTCCTAGTTTTTATAAACACAACCCAGAGGCCTGTTTTATAAAATTGCATGGTTTTGTGTGCTGAGAACATGGTAGAATAGCCACCCCTACTTGTGATAACTATACCGTGACCATCTGGTTTCGCAAAGAAAGTGTGTGTGCGTGTGGGAAGGGATAAAATGTGGTTTTGAAAAGTGAGTTAGACGGGATGGATGGCATTTCTGTGTGAATTGCCGTTGGTATGCTCGTACCTGTGTGGTTGAGCGTGGAAGGGAGATATCCATCTTGTCACCCCTAAGGACCGAGTTGATGTGTCGTCTCACCTAGCTTCCTGTCGTGCAAACCACTTGACCGTTGTATGGGCAACGGCTTGGCCTAACCCCACTAGTTAGTCTGATAGCCATCAAGAGAGCTGGGAGCAACGGGTGATCAAGGAGACGGGATAAGCTCTGTGTGACTTATGCCCCGGTTAAACCTTGGTGATAGGTCAAATGACCCCTTGATAGATCCCGTGGTGGCTAGTCAGGTCTAGCTAAGGTGGGTAAGGGCTTTGATGGGATCTGCATCGGCACTAAGGTGTTCGTGCTGTGGTACCCCACCTGTGGGTACAGTTGCACACCTCTGCAGAGTTGAAAATCTATTCGAATAGCCGTGCCCACGGTATTGGGCAAGTTATGGTGTGGTCACATAACTAGTGTTTCTCTCTGGGAATGGTTGAGCTGGTGTGAGTTGTTTGGAAGGTGTCCGGCAGTTGTGCCGTGTGCTACGGCGGACGGGGAGTTCGGTAGCAGTTTAAAACTTGGATCCGTGTGGATCAACACCGTGTGCTCCTTGGTACTGGAAAACTCGTTTTGAAAATGCTTTTAAAACAAACCCCTGCATATAACCGAGTTTTTCCGCAAATGAACCATAACCTTATCATTGGATTATCCTGTGCATTAAATTCTTTTATACCCCCCTCCGTGGGTGTGATTGGACTTGCTGAGTACGTTTGTACTCACCCCATTCTTACTTTTACAGTGGAAGACCCAGACTACGTCCCCGAAGACAACGAGTAGGGTTTCGTCCTGCACCCAGTCTTGCCTGTGGTTAAGGCCACCGTTGGAGCTCCGCATGGCGCAAGATTCTGATGATCCTCTTTTCGTAGCTAGTGTAGTAGTGTGGGTTTTAGTTGTAATCCTCGCGATAGTGGCGCTTCACTGCCCATTACCGCGTAGAGTTGTACGGTGATGTACCATCTGATGTAATAAAAGTGTTATCAGCCTCCTGGGACTGATAAATCGACACTTTTAAGTCTTCCCTGATGGGAGGACGCTTCAGTTGGTTTGGTTGCTTCCAAAGCCAAATAAAGTGCTCGCCAACACCTATCGAGCAAAGAAGCTTGTCAGTATGTTTATGATCGGTGTGGAAAGAATTCATGCATGTCCAAATCTTTATATTTTGTATCATGATGATACTTTTGAAGATTTGGATAAATGCCCTGTTTGTTCTGCAAGTCGATACAAAAACAATTCCAGTTATTGTGGTGGCGACATTCAAGGTCCAGGCGATAGGAATAAAAGAAAGAGCAAAGATGCAAGGAATAGTGTTGCCTCTGTTGAGCCAACAGACACTACTTTAGGCATTTATGAGAAATAGAGCAGAATTCCTACGATGGTTATGTGGTACCTCCCAGTTGCCGGTCACCTGAGGCGTTTCTTCTCCAACCCAAAGGATACTGAACTGATGCGGTGGTGGGATTCGGATAAGCGCAAGAAGGGCGCGGAAAGCTCCAACATCAAATTGATGCTCGCCAATGGAAGAAGTTTGATGAGCAGTATTATTTCGAATTTTGTAAGGACCTGAGGAATATTCGGTTTGGGTTGACTATGGATGGAATGAATCAATTTGGTGATAGAACTAGCACTCATAGCACATGACCAGTGATCTTGATGATGTATAATCTGCCTACATGGTTGTGCTAGAAGAAAAAGTATCATTTGCTATCGATCCTTATACAAGGCCCCAAGCATCCTGACATTGATATAGATGTTTTTCTTAAGCCTCTGATGCAAGAGATGGAAACTCTATAAAAGGAGGGTATCTGTATCGTTGATGGTTTTACACGGCAACCCTTTAATCTAAGAGCCATTAACTTCGTCACCATCCATGATTACCGGGCTTTGTTTGTCCTTTTAGGACAGGTCAAAGGTAGGACAGGATGCACGGTCTGCGTGGATGGCACCGTATCATCTTTCCTGGAAGGTTCTAGAAAGGTAGTTTAACTTGGGTACATGCGCTTCTTGGTAGAACAACATCGGTATCGAAGTAAGAAGTTCTATAATTTTTTTGATGGTAAGCCTGAATTATATTCTGCTCCAGTAAAACGAGACAGACACTATATTTTCAAAATGGTCAGAACTATCCAGGTAATCTATCGGAAGATGATGAAAGATAGGAAGAAGAGAAACAGAGATAAGGCACCTATCGATGGCATACCAATCAAGAAATAGTCCATCTTTTACAAGTACTTGCTGTATTAGGCAGATCTTGAGGTCCGCCATGAAATCGATGGTATGCACCTAAGAAGAATCTATTTGATAACACAATTGGGCTCCTTCTGAAGACATCAGCTAAGACAAAGGAAACCTTGAAGTCACGTCAAGACCTGGTAGCCATGAAGATAAGAGAAGATCTTCACCCTGTGGATAAATAGAATGGAAGATATGAACTTCCCCCGGCTAGCTACAACTTGACACATGATGAGAAGAAGGCAATGTGTGAGAGCTTACGGGGGATTAGAGTCCCAAGTCATTTCTCATCTAATATAAGCAAACTAGTCTCGATGAAAGACCTCTCACTATGTGGCTATAACTTTCACGATTGTTATGTATTGCTGATGGTGTTCCTCCATATTGCAATCAGAGCGATCAAGCTAGTATACGTGAAGATGGTAATCACTCGGTTGTGTTATGTAACACCCTAATTTTCAAATTAGGAACCTAAATAAATTTTTCTAGATTATTTACAGGATCCATAAGGTTTTTATTCAATTATTATGATTTTAGAGCATTTACCGTGGATTAATAGTAATTTACTTGACCCTAAAAAGAAATATAAGGAAATATAGGTCTTGTGCATTTCATGCTAATGCATTGTTTTATTGTTGGTCTTCCATTTGAATTTAAATTTCAAATTCAAATTCAAATGCATTTGAATGCAATTCTTTTTCTCCATCTTTTTCCTTTTGGGCCCGTCCCGTTCTCTCTTTCTCTTTCCCCTCTCTCTTTTTCTTCCACGCGGCCCAAGCCTAGTCGGTCTTTCTTACTTCCCCTCCCTTCCTCCCGCACGGCCCAACCGGCCCTGTCGGGTTTTATCCGGCTGCCCACCAAGGGGTATACCCAAGGTGGTAGGTTTTAGGTTGGGATGCGCCGAGATCAGGAACTCGAAGGTGCAGACAACACAAGATTTAGACAGGTTCAGGCCGCAATATGCGTAATGCCCTACGTCCTGTATGATGGTTTGTATTGCCTTGGTGTTGATCTGGTGATCTTATGTTTTGAGGGGGTCCCTGCCCGCCCTTATATATCCGGGGGGACAGGGTTACATGAATCCTAGTCTGATACTAACATAGAAATCGTACTCAAGTACAACTCGAGTAATTTCCTTCTGTATCGACTAGTTCTACTCCGCATGCGGGTAGAATACAATATAAATAAGGTACAGGACACGTCCTATCCCCTAGCCCAATACGGACTCCTTGATGTACGCAGCCCCGTGGCCCCGGGTCTGACAAGCCCCCGAGCTCTTCGTAGCTGAGTACTGCAGACTCTTCGAGTACTTCTGAAGCTGTCTTTGACTTCTTTCGAAGCTCTGTCTTGAAACTTCCCTTCGAGTACTCTTCTGACTGCATCGAAGCTATGAGGCGCTCATGCCCCGAATTCTTTCCTTTATATGGGGTGCGATGAATAATCGCACTCCATATGGAGTAGCCCCCGAGCCTTAGGTTGAATCAAAGAATCAAGCTGAGGGTCAAACTAGCCTTGAATCTTTCCATCTTATCCTTCGAGTACTTTCGAAAAATAAGTAGTCGATGCCACGTGTCGTACAGCCCCCGAGCCTTGAGTCCAAATCTTTTAGAAAAAAGGATCCCAAAGGTCGTGGCAAAAAAGAGTTCCTTTTGAAAAATAAAGTCTAAGAGGAGGCAATTAGCAAAAATTAGACTCGAAACCCGAAAAACCTCTTTTTTCAGGACAACTAACCCAGAAAAAATGGTGAATCGGGTAACGGTCCCAAAAATCTGCCAAAAAACCGCCTGTATCCAATTAATTCCATCGTGCAACGCTTCATCTTACACACAGTAAACCACTGCCTGACCGCTGGTTATTTAACCCCGCGGTCAGTTAGGGTTTTTCCTATGCCATCAGATCTGACGCCGCCACCAGAGAAAAACAAAACCCCAACTAGAGTCTGACCTGCCCGAGCCCTTCCGCCGCCCAGCATAGTCGAAGATCTTCGAGCCCACTGCCGCAGCCCCCGAGCGCTTGTAAAAACAACTCGTGGCTGTAAGGATTCGAAATGGCTCCGAAGAAAAACAACCAGAAGGACCTGAAAGAGGCGCAAGCGGCAACCGGAGAATGGGCAATTAGTAAGTGTTCACGCCATAATTTAGCAAATTTGGTATTGGGGGTCTGCTTCAGGAAAGGGATCTCATCAATTGGCGCCTTCCTCTTCGCGATCCATTTCCCATGGAAAATGTCGATGAAATCGTTTCTTTCTGCTCTTTTTCTGAACGGGGATTCGCCCTCCCCACTTGCTCCTTCTTCCGTGGTCTTCTCTACTTCTATGGGATTGAGCTGCAACACCTCAAACCCAATTCGATCTGCCATATCTCCATCTTCATTCATTTCTGTGAAGCTTTCCTCGGAATTGAACCACATTGGGCTCTTTTCCGCTATCTTTTCCGTGTGAAGCCCCAGCCCACCTCGAAAAATCCTTCTGCAATAGAGGGCGCTGGAATCCAGCTTAGGCAACACGCTAGTGACAAATACATATCATACAAATTTCCGTCAAATGTCCCCGGGTGGAAACAACACTGGTTCTACATTGCGAACCATGCCCCCCAACTCCCTGTGCGGTCCGGCAGGCCCCCTGTTCAGCGTGGCGAATGGACATTGGAGCCAAATGAAGCCGAAATGGACCAAGTCAAAGAACTGCTCGAGTTAATTGCCGCGCACAAAGAGACAGGGGTAACCGGGGCATCAGTGATGCTATCATTTTTCAAACGCCGGGTCCAACCCATTCAGCAGCGCCATACTTTAGGATTCGAGTACTTGGGAACTGAAGACCCATCCCGTATGTGCGCAGAAGAGCTTGGGGACGATGTTGCACTTATGCGCATCAGGCGAATTGTACTAGATGTGGATGCTGTCCCGTATGTTCCAGCAGGGTTTACAGCCCAGAATCGACCACCAGCAGTAAGTGTTCGACTTCTCGACTTCTTCCCTTGATCTGAAGAGTTAATACTAACTGATTGTCTTAATACAGGATTCATTAGCATTGTATCGGAGTTACCGCCACACCCCGATCTGCCCCGGCCTTACCATACGCTGCCCAGCGCCGCCGCCAAAGCACAGAAAGAACAAATTGCTGGCAGCGAATCAGCCACGGGCAGCCGGGCGGCTGGGGAGAGGGTGCAAGCCGACGACTCCTCCGGATCATCCGTGGACTGGTCGGACGACGCACCTCTCGTTCCCCGGCGACGTCGGGATATGAGGAAACGCAAAGCCAGCGCCACTGACCTTGCCGGGTAAGTGCTTGTCGAACTATAAAAACTGTCGAGTTGTTTTGCTGAACACTGATGACAACCCTGTCTTGCAGCCCCTCGTCTTCCTTGCCCGGCTCCCAGCGCCAAAAGGTAGCTGAAGTGCCCCCCACCAGAAAAGGTGCACCAGAAGCCGAGCCCATAGAGGTCGATAGGGCTGATCCGTCACCTTCTGTCGCAAACGATGTAACTATCACCGTGGCAGGCACAAGGTCGGGGCAGCTCACGCCCTCGACTGAAACAGTGCCGCCGCCGGCAATAGGTGCCCCGGACATCGTCCTGCCAGAGCTGCCAGCCCCCTCATCCTGTGCGCCAACTCCTCCAGCCACAAGTACCGTGACAAAGAAGCCGTTGAAGCTGGTGTGGAGGAAACCGACAATGATCCGATCCCAGAGGTAAGTAATGCCTTGGACCTTGCCCTTAGCCATGTGTAAAAATCACAGTAAAAATGTTGTGCTGTTGTCTTGAGCAGATCAACAGCTGCGGTGACACCCGAACTCGAGTTGGCTCCACCAGCCTCCGAGCCGTCGCCTGGGCAACCCAACACGCTGGAGCCAGCAGGGGGGCAGATGTAATCATGCTTGATTCGCCACTACCCGAGCTCCAGCACACAGAACCCGAAGCCCCCGGCAATGAGCAAGTCGAGGTCACCACTGCCGTACCCGTCGGCGGTGCAGGTAAATGATCCCACTGCCTTCTGCCACAATCATTGCTATATTAATACTCGTCCTTTGCAGGGACCTCGCAGCCGTCAGCCTTGGAGGGTGTGGGTGCTTCTTGCGAGGCACCCGGGTTGCCGACCCCTGTAGGGGAAAACACCGTTATACTCCAAGAGATGCACCTCCCGGGGGATGATCTGAGCCGCCTGCGCCAAATGATCAAGGCGATCGACTCATTTGCTCTGGTAAATCTTGACTAGACCGCTGGTAACTGTATGATTAAGTCGATATCCTCTGACGCCCAAAAACATGTAGGACATGAACCAAAAAACTTCAACGAAGCTGGACGAGTCCACCAGGCGTATCGACGAGCTGTTGCAGGAGCGAGCCGGCTTCGAGCAGAATATCGTCGAGCTCCAAGGCCGACTCAAGGAACAGCGGAAAACCCATCAAGGTATGTTGAATTCAATTCTCGGAGTCATACCCGTAGTCGACAACTTCATGATCTGAAACCTGCTTATCATCGCAGAACTTAAGCAGCTGTTAAATTATAAAGAAGAATTGCTTACTGATTTGAAGAACATGCTATATCGCCGCGCAGATGAAGTCGAGGGTCTGCGGAAGGTGATGGCCGACACAGAGAAGCAACTCGTCGACTGCCTCCAGCAGATCAAGACTTTGGGCGAGGAGAAAAAGCAGCGCTAGAAGCAACTCGATGATTTGAAGGTGGCAGCTCAAGAACTCGAAGAGATGGTGGATCCCCGGGAAGACGGTGCTGAAGATGGGCAACCACTACTTGATCGTCTTCGCGGGGCGCCACAAAAGATCCTCAATTTCATCACCGAGGCTGCCACATCTTACGTGGGCCATGCCCTAGGCCTTGTAAAGTCCTTCTGGCCAAAGGCTCGGCTAGAAGTACTCGCGGAGGGTGCAGCTGCTGATTGTACTGATGAAAGCTTCCGTGAGTATTTGCTAGAGGTCCGGCCTGTAGCTGAAAAAATTGTTGGAAACATGGTCCAGGATTGAACCGTTAGTGCTTAAGACTTTTGTAATATAAGAAACCACTTTTGTTCCTTTGTAGACTTATGTGCAGACGAAGAGCCCCATCTGCTTTGGAGCATAGGCGTGCTACCTCTGAGTGCATCGACTCAGAGAGTAGTCGATTTAGCCCTTCACGAGAGCTCATCGGGTGAGCTAAATAAGATCCTGCCAAAAAGGATCCACTCGGACCCGGAACGCGCAGTCTGTGGCGCGACGACTAGGATGCTCATGGCAAACAGTCGAAAACTACCCTTAGGTGTAACCACCGCAGGAGTAGCCAAACGAGTTAGATAGAACCCGAGCCAGACGGGCCTAACCAGTTTGAAAGAGCACGATTAGCATCGCGACGACCCCTGTGCCACTGGCAAGTAGTCGATTTTATATAAAATTTAAGCGTGGCCAACAGCCGCCACCATTATATTCAAGAATTTACATTTCGGGTTGTGTGGCACAAAGCCGCCAAATCGACCCAGAAAGGTAAAACTTGGCATTGACGCATACAGAAATTGGACACGAGTCTGCTTAGGGGTAGAACCGTCGCAGGTGCTGGATGTTCCTCGAGTTGGGTACATGTGACGCCCTGAAAATTCACTTAATAAAATCATGCGCTAGGGTGATTCGTAAAAAATGGTTCGACGTCAAAACCCTAACCCTAACCGGAGCGCTGTTCCGTTCCGCACGCTCGCCCACGCGCGACCGTCCGCCGTGATTAACGCAGACGCGACTCCCTTCCCTTTTCTATCTCTCCTCGCGCGAATACCGCGCGCGTGGCCGACCGGCCGCGACCGCTGCCGCAAGTAGCACCGGCGCTCCTCGTGCCGCGCGCGAATCCCCGCGCGCGCGTGGCCGACCGGCCGCGGTCGCCGCCGCGACCGGCGCCGACGCGTCCCTTTCCCCCCTCTCTCTCCTTTTCCTTTTTTTTCTCCCTCCCATTTCTTCCTTTTCTTTTCTTTTTCCAATCTCTCTCTCTCTTTCTCTCTTTCCTTTCCTTTCTTCCCTTTTCCTTTTTCCTTTTTCCCTTTTCCTTCCTTCTTTCTTTTCCCTCCTCTCTTCTTCTCCCCTCTCTTTCCCCTGTCTCTGCTCCCGAACGACCACCCGGCCACGTGCTGCCGTGCCGCGCGCACGCTCGCCCCCGCGTGCCCCGTGCGGCCGTGCGCCCCGCCGTGCGCCGCGCCGTGCCCGCGCCCCGCCCTGGCCCGCGCCTCGCCGCGCCGCGCGCGCACGCGCGCGCCCGGCCCCGCGACGCCGCGCCGCCCGACGCTGCCGTGCCCGCGTGTGCCGCGCCGCCCGTCGTTCGCCGTGCCGCCCGGCCTCCGGCCCCAGCCACGTCGCCCCGTTTCCCCGGCCGCGCACGCCGCCGTACGCGCCCGCGCCGCTGAGCCGCGCACGCGCACGCGTCCGGCCCGCGCACACGCGCTGCACAGCGCCGCCCCGCTGCCGCTGGCGCCCCGCCTCGCCGCTCGCGCCGTCGCCTGTGCTGCGCAGCCTCCGGCCCCTCTCCCCCCACGTGCTTGACGCCGCCCTTGGCGCTTGCGCCTTGCCGCCCGCCGTGCCACGACGCGGCCGCCATTAAGGCACCCCACGCCGCTCGCCGGCCCTCTCCACCGGCCTCCACCGCCCACCGCCCCGGCCGCCTATAAAAGGGGCCGAGGGGCACCCCCAGCTCCCCACCAACGGCGCCGCACGCTTGGCCCCTCCCCTCCTAGCCTCCACCGCCGCCACGCCGAGCCGCCTTGCGCCGCCGCCTCCGCTCCCGTGGGCACACCTCCCTGCTCCACCCCAGCCCGTGGTGAGTGGGGGAATCGACTCCCCTCTGTCCCCTCTCCCTTTTCCCCGTCAACCCCGAGCCGCCCCGGGCCCCGGCCGCCGGAATTTGGCCGGCGCCGGACCTTCCCCCCCTCCCCTGTTTCCTGTCAACGGGAGAGGAGGAAGACAGGGCAAAATGCCCGATAACCCCTGCCCTTGCTCTCATTTCTAAATAAGGACCCCCCCCGTTCTAATAGCTCCCTTTCGCAAAAGAAACCCTGCCCATTTTATTATTTCAAATTGAATCCCTCCGTTACATAAAAACCCAACTATGCCCGACCCCCTCTAGCATGCCCTAGGTATTGCTAGGTGTTGCAAATAGGCCCCTACCCTTTTCAGATAATCACGAATAAGCCCTTAGACCCCCGTCTAACCCCTGAAACCACCTTTAACTCGTCATTTTATGTGCGAAACGACCTCCGATCGACCCGAAACTTTACCACGCCCTTTCTAGTATAGTTTTAGCCATGCCATTAAGAAACCACCCAAAGATATCACCCCTAACTCCGTAACTAAATTATTTCCGATTCAAGCCCAACGATAAAAGCTTTTAGTTCTTACGCTTGATTGTATGTCTGTTTGTTTGCGTCGTAGGACACGGAGTGAACGAAGAAGTTCCCGACTGCAACCAAGCAACCGAGGATCAGTACTGCGACCCCGAACCCGAGGGACAGTGTTTCGATCAGGACCTCCCGCAAGGACTGGACAATGGCAAGTTCAATTCCGCCCTTTGATGCATGTTTCTGTCCTAGTTTTTATAAACACAACCCAGTGGCCTGTTTTATAAGATTGCATGGTTTTGCGTGCTGAAAACATGGTAGGATAGCCACCCTTGCTTGAGATAACCCTACCTTGACCACCTAATTTTATAAAGAGAATGTGTGTGTGTAGGGAGGGATACAATGTGGTTTTGAAAGGCGAGTTAGACGGGATGGATGGCATTTCTGTGTGAATTGCCGTTGGTGTGCTCGTACCTGTGTGGTTGAGCGAGGAAGGGAGATATCCATCCTGTCACCCCTAAGGACCGAGTTGATGTGACATCTCACCTAGCTTCTTGTTGTGCAAACCACTTGACCGTTGTATGGGCAACGGCTTAGCATAAATCCCACTAGTTAGCCTGATAGCCATCAGGAGAGCTGAGAGCAACGGGTGATCAAGGAGACGGGATAAGCCCTGTGTGACTTATGCCCCGGTTAAACCTCGGTGATAGGTCGAATGACCCCTTGATGGATCCCGTGGTGGCTAGTCGGGTCTAGCTAAGGTGGGTAATGGCTTTGTTGGGATCTGCACCGGCACTAAGGTGTTCGTGCTGTGGTACCCCACCTGTGGGTAAAGTTGCACACCTCTGCAGAGTAAAAATCTATTCGAATAGCCGTGCCCACGGTATTGGGCAAGTTATGGTGTGGTCATATAACTAGTGTTTCTCTTGGGAATGAATGGGCTGGCGTGAGTTGTTTGGAAAGTGTCCGGCAGATGTGCCGTGTGCTACGGCGGACGGGGAGTCCGGTAGCAGTTTAAAACTTGGATCCTGTGTGGATCAACACCGTGTGCTCCTTGGTACAAGAAAACTCGTTTTAAAAATGCTTTTAAAACAAACCCCTGCATACAACAGAGTTTTCCACAAATGAACCGTAACCTTATCCTTGGATTGCCCTGTGCATTAACTTCTGTTATACCCCTCCGTGGGTGTAATTGGACTTGCTGAGTACGTTTGTACTCACCCCATTCTCACTTTTACAGTGGAAGACCCAGACTACGTCCCCGAAGACAACGAGTAGGGTTTCGTCCTGCACCCAGTCTTGCCTGTGGTTGAGGCCACCGTTTGATTCCGCATGGCGCAAGACTCTGATGATCCTCTTTTCGTAACTAGTGTAGTGGTGTGGGTTTTAGTTGTAATCCTCGCGATAGTGGCGCTTCACTGCCCATTACCGCGAAGAGTTGTACGGTAATGTACCATCTGTTGTAATAAAAGTGTTATCAGCCTCCTGGGACTGATAAATTCACACTTTTAAGTCTTCCCTGATGGGGGGACGCTTCAGGTGGTATCAGAGCCGTAGGCTGGCCGTAGGATGTGACCCTAGGAGCGAGACCCTTTTCAGGCCCTAGAACTTGTCCCGGTTTAGAAACTTTCTGCACAAACGCTCACCACTGGTCTTTGCCTTGTTCCAGATGGCTGGCAATGGATGGGTTAGCGGAATCTGCCACGCAGAGCCCGGCCTCCCCAAGTTACTATTGCTCAGCCTGGAACGCGTTGGGGTTATGGAACCACCAGAGTATGCCTACCGTGAGTACATCGCCGGAGGCACCCTTCGGTGCGACATGATGGTTTTTGTGGAGAAAAGCACCCGCTACCCTGATGTGGACCCTTGGTTCATCTCCACCACTGGTTTCCGCTTCCCCGACACCTATCGAAAGGCCGCTCGTAAAGCCCTGCGACGACTGCGTGTGCTCTACAGGCACCACCTTCAGCGGACCCCTATGGGATTTTTCCCACCCGCTGAGGGAAGAGGGCGCACTTGGATTGCCCGAATGAGGGGACTTGGACGAGAAGAAGAAGACCTAGAAGACACGGTTTCCCACCTGTCCATCTACCTCACTGGCTTGGATGCACTCTGCCGCGAACAGTCGGCGCAACTGAAGCAGCTAATCCGTGGGATTGAAAGGATAACCCAGGAACTGGAAGAACAACGGACAAGAGCTGCAAACGCCGAGTATTCCTTAGCCGCCCTCCAAGCCCAGATGCAAGAATACGAGAACCGCAACGGGATAGGTGGATGGATAGAGGAAGAAGAAGAAGAACCCATGGAAACCCATTGGGATAAGGGTACTCAGACCGAAAATGAGATGGATTGGTTCCTTCCAATAAAGAAGCGCTCTATCAGGACCGAGGAAGAATCCCCGTAATAGGATTAGCACTCCAAGTTAGAACCCGACCCTAATAACCCCGTGCCCTGGAAACTGTACCCCACCATGTTGCAATAATAAATGATATCTACTCCCTCGTTGTACCTGTACAAAATTTGTTTACCCTGTTCATGTTTCAGATGGCTGAGGAAGGATGGACCCAGGGCGATTGCCAAGCTGCACCTGGATTCCCCAGCCTCTTGATCAACACCCTGGAAGACCTTGGCGTTACGGAGCGCCCAAGGTACTACAGCTGAGAGTACGAGCACCATGGTACCCTCCGCTGCAGGGTGATCCTGGTCATCGCCAGGAGCAACCGCTACCCCGACATTCAGCCCTGGCGGGCGACCGCCACAGGGTTCAGACACCAAGACACCTACCCCCTGGCCATCAGAAAATCACTCCGTTATTTGTGCCGGATTTTTGAAGAACATCTCGCCCCCACGCCAGCGAAGTTCTTCCCGCCGGCCATCAGAACCCCAGTCTGGGAAGCACGCATGAGAAACCTGGAACGGCGTCGCCACGAAGAAGGCCCCCTGTACCAAGTGGCTACTTACCTAGCCGCCCTGGACCAACTCTTTGATGAGCAAGCCAACCTTCTGAGGGAGCAGACCCATCGAGCTGAGCAAGCGGAGCTCGCAGTGAGATTACAACAGATCCGAGCCGCCCACGCCGAGGCAAGAGCCGCAGCCGCGGTCAGTAGCGAAGCAGTCGCCCAAGAAAGCCTTAGGCAAGCCCGAGACCGGCGCATGCAAGATTGGACCCGAAGTGGGATACCAGTCCCGGCAATTGGGGAGGACCATGTTTTACTCGGGACGCCCATCATAGGATGGGGACCCCTTTTTGGAAACACACAAGCCCCACCCGAGAACCCTGAAAGTTCCGCTGCCGCCATCGAAGTGGATGCTGCGGCGCGACCCTTGACGGATAGGAACCCAGAGGACGGCGAACAAGGATCACTCACGTTTCCCGCCCCAGAAGAAGGCCTGCCCCGCGAGTGAAATGACCGACGCCACCCTAGTAATGTGTCCCCAGCCACTTTTGTTGTTGTGCCTGATCTCTGGCCGAGTAGCACGAGACCGGGTCGTACTCCAAGTTGTACCCCCTTTGTAGTAATAAAATGGTTTGTGCTTGTTGTTTGTGATATTGTGTGATGGTGTGTTGTGTTGCTTGCTTATATAACTACTGGCAGGAGGTAGATTCTGCCTTATATACGAATTAAACAACTTAAACATCACCTAATCGTAACCCCACTCTGCCCAATCAACAGATGGTTCCCCGGAGCGTCACGAGGGCCTCCCGTAGCCGGAACCCCGCAGCCGCTGGTGCCGGAGCACAGCCTGCTGGGCAAAATCCTCCTCAGGCAGAACAAGAAGTAAGCCAGAACCGAGGAGAAAATCAGGGAGGAGAGCAACTACCGCCACCCCCACCTCTCGAAGACCTGGCGTAGATAATTCACAACCAGACCCTCATACTGGAGACTCTGGCCAATTCCCTCGTTAACCGGCAGCCACGAGGGCAGAATATGAACGACAAGCTGACGGCCTTCCTAAGGACCAAGCCACCCACTTTTGCCGGGTCCTGCAACCCGTTGGATGCTGACGACTGGTTACGAGTGATTCAGAGGAAGCTCGAACCATTCGAATGCCAGGACTGGGACAAGGTTCTCCTGGCAGCCCACCAGCTCACCGGGACAGTATTATCCTGGTGGGAAAACTACTGTGCCGCAGCCGAAGATGCTTCTACCATCACCTGGGGAGAATTTGTAAGGGAGTTCCGCCGCTACCACATCCCTTCGGCCACCATGAAGCGCAAGGCGGATGAATTCCGCGCGCTACAACAAGGAAGCATGACGGTGGAAGAGTACACCCACCGGTTCATAGAATTGGCCCGATATGCACCGGAAGAAGTAAACGACGACGATAAGAAGCAAGACATGTTCAAGAAAGGGTTAAGCCCAGAACTCCGGACCTTGCTTACTCCCCAGATCTATCCGGACTTCAACACCCTGATGAACAAGGCTATCCTCACAGAAAGGGCCAAAGCTGAAGAGAGAAAGGATAATAAACGCAAATTCCTGGAAAGTAAGGCCCGCCAACAGGACCGCTTCCAAAAGCCGAGGAACTCCAACTACACTGCACCAAGATCTCAGGCCCCAATGCAGTATAGGACTCAGTCCCAAGTGACAGGATCACGAGCCCCTGAAGCTCAGCTTAAGAGTCAGAATACCATGAGGGCCCCGCAGAGCAACACGAGCCTGGTCGCCCCCGACAACAACAATGTTAGGGCCTGTTTCAACTGCCGGGAGACAGGACACTTCATCGCCAATTGCCCCTACGCCAAGAATAAGCCGGCAACGTCAGCCTTCTCCAACACAGTGAATGGGCCCAGACCGGCCCTGACCGGTGCCAACCGAGTGCCCGTCCGCAACAACGACGGCAGCCAGCAGGTGAAGCAGCAATCATTCGGACGAGCCCGCGTCAACCACATCGACGCGCAGGAGGCTCAAGAAGCTCAGGGCGTAGTGCTCGGTGAGTACTTAGTCAACTCAGCTCTGGCGACAGTATTATTTGATTCTGGAGCATCGCACTCGTTTATATCCTCGAGCTATGTGGAGAAACACAAAATACCTACAGTACTACTAAAAACACCCCTATTAACCCGGACGCCTGGAGGCGACATTAATTGTCAGTTAGGTTGTCCACGGGTAAGGATCAATTTAAGTGGGGTAGACTTTCTAGCAGATTTGGTAGTACTTAAGCCTGGGGGAATAGACGTGATCCTTGGGATGGACTGGTTAAGCCGACACAATGGTCTCATAGGCTGTACCGACAAGGTGGTACACCTAACAAACCACGAAGGAGTATAAGTGATCTGCCGCACCCGGGATAGCAAGTTTGACCCAATGGTATTTAGCATGGAAGCCAAGCCCTTAGAAGGAGTCCCGGTAGTAAGCGAATACCCAGATGTATTCCTCGAAGAACTTCCCGGTATGCCGCCAGACAGGGATATAGAATTCGTCATAGACCTTATTCCCGGAACCTCTCCAATAGCCAAGAGACCCTATAGGATGGCGGCTTCTGAGCTAACAGAATTAAAGAAACAACTAGAAGAACCGCAGCGAATTGGCTTCATCAGACCAAGCTCGTCGCCATGGGGAGCCCCAGTGCTATTTGTCAAGAAGAAAGATGGGAGTATGAGGTTGTGTGTAGACTACCGAGCACTGAACGAGGTTACCATTAAGAATAAGTACCCCCTCCCCAGAATTGATGACCTTTTCGATCAGCTAAAAGGAGCCAAGTACTTTTCCAAGATCGATCTAAGGTCAGGGTATTTTCAGCTCAAGATTAGAGAAAGTGACATCCCTAAGACAGCTTTTGTCACCCGCTACGGGCAGTATGAGTTCACCGTAATGTCCTTCGGGCTAACCAATGCCCCTGCCTATTTTATGAACCTCATGAACAAGGTATTTATGGACGAGCTGGATAAGTTTGTCGTAGTCTTTATCGACGACATACTTATCTACTCTAAGAGTATTCAGGAACATGAGCAACATCTGCGGGTAGTATTGGAAAAGCTGAGGACACATAGGTTATATGCCAAGTTCAGTAAGTGCGAATTCTGGCTAGAGAGAGTAGCTTTCCTTGGTCACATTCTGACCGCGGAAGGCGTAGCGGTGGACCCAGAGAAGGTCGAAGCAGTCTCCAACTGGCAGCGACCAACTAACGTTAGTGAAATCAGGAGTTTTCTTGGATTAGCCGGATACTATCGGAGATTTATTGAGGGATTCTCTAAGATAGCCCGACCCATGACGGAACTTCTTAAGAAGGAGAAAAAGTTCGCTTGGACAGAATCCTGTGAAAGAAGTTTTCAAGAATTGAAGAGAAGACTGACAACCGCCCCAGTGCTGACCCTACCAGACATTCATCGGGACTTTGTCATTTATTGTGACGCATCCCGACAAGGATTAGGGTGTGTACTGATGCAAGACGGGAAAGTCGTCGCATATGCTTCCCGCCAACTCAGGACTCATGAGCAGAATTATCCGACCCATGATTTGGAATTAGCAGCCATAGTGCATGCCCTCAAGATTTGGAGGCATTACTTGATTGGGAATAAGTGTGAGATTTACACTGACCATAAGAGTCTGAAGTATATCTTCACCCAGCCAGACTTGAACTTAAGACAAAGGAGATGGTTAGAGCTAGTCAAGGACTATAATTTGGAAATCCACTATCACCCCGGAAAAGCGAATGTAGTAGCCGACGCCTTAAGCCGGAAAACCTATGGGCCCAAGGATGACCATCTATGCGAGGAAATGGCACGATTAAATGTGCACATTGTTCCTCGAGGTTCCAGCCAAGTGCTAAACATCCAATCGACACTAGAAGATAGAATTAGAGAAGCCCAACGATCAGATCAGGAGTTAATAAAGATCTGCAAACAAACTGGAGAAAACAAAGCGCCGGGTTTCAGAGTAGACGATAAGGGGACATTATGGTACGAAGATAGGATTTGTGTGCCCCAGAATGGAAACTTCCGGCAAATAATCATGGACGAAGCCCATAACTCAGCCTACTCCATCCACCCAGGATCCACCAAAATGTATATGGACATAAGGCAAAAATATTGGTGGAATGGAATGAAGGCGGATATTGCACGATTTGTGGCACATTGTGATACCTGCCAAAGGATCAAAGCCGAACATCAAAAGCCGGCAGGATTATTGCAACCCTTGCCTATCCCGGTGTGGAAATGGGACGAGATAGGAATGGACTTTGTGGTGGGTCTACCCCGAACACAGAAAGGACACGATTCCATATGGGTAATAGTGGATCGACTCACTAAATCGGCTCATTTCATACCCGTACGAACCACTTACGGTGGAGAAAAGCTGGCAAAGCTTTATGTGGAAAACATAGTAAAATTACATGGAGTGCCCAGCAGAGTTGTCTCAGATAGAGGAACCCAATTCACCTCTAGATTCTGGAAGAGCTTGCATCAAGCCATGGGCACCAAATTAGATTTCAGCTCTGCATATCACCCGCAGATGGATGGCCAGACCGAAAGGGTGAATCAGATTATGGAAGATATGCTGAGAGCATGCGTCCTGACCTATGGACAGGACTGGGAGCAGAGTCTGCCTTATGCAGAATTCTCGTACAACAATAGCTACCAAGCCAGCCTGGGCATGTCGCCATTCGAAGCCCTCTATGGAAGAAAGTGCAAAACCCCTTTGATGTGGTCGGAAGTCGGAGAACGTGCACTAGTAGGACCCGCACTTATAAAAGAAGCAGAGGAGAAAGTAGCGGAAATCCGCGAGAAATTGAAAGCGGCTCAGTCCCGACAAAAGAGCTATGCAGACAAGAAGAGGCGGGAAATAAGTTTCAATCCGGGAGATTTTGTTTATCTCAAGGTCTCACCCATTCGAGGAACGCGAAGGTTTCAAGTACAAGGAAAATTGGCCCCTCGGTACATTGGGCCGTATCGGGTTCTAAAGAGAGTCGGAGCCGTAGCATACCGACTAGAGTTACCAGAAGAAATGTCAGATATACACCTAGTGTTTCATGTTTCGCAGTTAAGAAGGTGTTTGAGAGTACCCGAGGGAGAACGTGTGCCGGTGGAAACAATAGATCTGCAGCCGGATTTGCGATACCAGGAAGTACCGGTCAAAATTCTGGACACAGTCACCAGAAGGACAAGAAACTCCGAAGTACGGATATGCAGAGTTCAATGGAGCAGACACAGAGAAGAGGAAGCCACCTGGGAACGCGAGGAGGCTCTAAAGAAAGAATTTCCCCATCTGTTTAGGAGCCAGCCGAATCTCGAGGACGAGATTCATTTAAGTGGGGTAGGTTTGTGACGCCCTGAAAATTCACTTAATAAAATCATGCGCTAGGGTGATTCGTAAAAAACGGTTCGACGTCAAAACCCTAACCATAACCGGAGCGCTGTTCCGTTCCGCTCGCTCGCCCACGCGCGACCGTCCGCCGTGATTAACGCAGACGCGACTCCCTTCCCTTTTCTTTCTCTCCTCGCGCGAATACCACGCGCGTGGCCGACCGGCCGCGACCGCTGCCGCAAGTAGCGCCGGCGCTCCTCGTGCCGCGCGCGAATCCCCGCGCGCGCGTGGCCGACCGGCCGCGGTCGCCGCCGCGACCGGCGCCGACGCGTCCCTTTCCCCCCTCTCTCTCCTTTTCCTTTTTTTTCTCCCTCCCATTTCTTCCTTTTCTTTTCTTTTTCCAATCTCTCTCTCTCTTTCTTTCTTTCCTTTCCTTTCTTCCCTTTTCCTTTTTCCTTTTTCCCTTTTCCTTCCTTCTTTCTTTTCCCTCCTGTCTTCTTCTCCCCTCTCTTTCCCCTGTCTCTGCTCCCGAACGACCACCCGGCCACGTGCTGCCGTGCCGCGCGCACGCTCGCCCCCGCGTGCCCCGTGCGGCCGTGCGCCACGCCGTGCGCCGCGCCGTGCCCGCGCCCCGCCCTGGCCCGCGCCTCGCCGCGCCACGCGCGCACGCGCGCGCCCGGCCCCGCGACGCCGCGCCGCCCGACGCTGCCGTGCCCGCGTGTGCCGCGCCGCCCGTCGTTCGCCGTGCCGCCCGGCCTCCGGCCCCAGCCACGTCGCCCCGTTTCCCCGGCCGCGCACGCTGCCGTACGCGCACGCGTCCGGCCCGCGCACACGCGCTGCACAGCGCCGCCCCGCCGCCGCTGGCGCCCCGCCTCGCCGCTCGTGCCGTCGCCTGTGCTGCGCAGCCTCCGGCCCCTCTCCCCCCACGTGCTTGACGCCGCCCTTGGCGCTTGCGCCTTGCCGCCCGCCGTGCCACGACGCGGCCGCCATTAAGGCACCCCGCGCCGCTCGCCGGCCCTCTCCACCGGCCTCCACCGCCCACCGCCCCGGCCGCCTATAAAAGGGGCCGAGGGGCACCCCCAGCTCCCCACCAACGCCGCCGCACGCTTGGCCCCTCCCCTCCTATCCTCCACCGCCGCCACGCCGAGCCGCCTTGCGCCGCCGCCTCCGCTCCCGTGGGCACACCTCCCTGCTCCACCCCAGCCCGTGGTGAGTGGGGGAATCGACTCCCCTCTGTCCCCTCTCCCTTTTCCCCCTCAACCCCGAGCCGCCCCGGGCCCTGGCCGCCGGAATTTGGCCGGCGCCGGACCTTCCCCCCCCTCCCCTATTTCCTGTCAACGGGAGAGGAGGAAGACAGGGCAAAATGCCCGATAACCACCTGCCCTTGCTCTCATTTCTAAATAAGGACCCCCCCCCCCCCCGTTCTAATAGCTCCCTTTCGCAAAAGAAACCCTGCCCATTTTATTATTTCAAATTGAATCCCTCCGTTACATAAAAACCCAACTATGCCCGACCCCCTCTAGCATGCCCTGGGTATTGCTAGGTGTTGCAAATAGGCCCCTACCCTTTTCAGATAATCACGAATAAGCCCTTAGACCCCCGTCTAACCCCTGAAACCACCTTTAACTCGTCATTTTATGTGCGAAACGACCTCCGATCGACCCGAAACTTTACCACGCCCTTTCTAGTATAGTTTTAGCCATGCCATTAAGAAACCACCCAAAGATATCACCCCTAACTCCGTAACTAAATTATTTCCGATTCAAGCCCAACGATAAAAGCTTTTAGTTCTTACGCTTGATTGTATGTCTGTTTGTTTGCGTCGTAGGACACGGAGTGAACGAAGAAGTTCCCGACTGCAACCAAGCAACCGAGGATCAGTACTGCGACCCCGAACCCGAGGGACAGTGTTTCGATCAGGACCTCCCGCAAGGACTGGACGATGGCAAGTTCAATTCCGCCCTTTGATGCATGTTTCTGTCCTAGTTTTTATAAACACAACCCAGTGGCCTGTTTTATAAGATTGCATGGTTTTGCGTGCTGAAAACATGGTAGGATAGCCACCCTTGCTTGAGATAACCCTACCTTGACCACCTGATTTTATAAAGAGAATGTGTGTGTGTAGGGAGGGATACAATGTGGTTTTGAAAGACGAGTTAGACGGGATGGATGGCATTTCTGTGTGAATTGCCGTTGGTGTGCTCGTACCTGTGTGGTTGAGCGAGGAAGGGAGATATCCATCCTGTCACCCCTAAGGACCGAGTTGATGTGACATCTCACCTAGCTTCTTGTCGTGCAAACCACTTGACCGTTGTATGGGCAACGGCTTAGCATAAATCCCACTAGTTAGCCTGATAGCCATCAGGAGAGCTGAGAGCAACGGGTGATCAAGGAGACGGGATAAGCCCTGTGTGACTTATGCCCCGGTTAAACCTCGGTGATAGGTCGAATGACCCCTTGATGGATCCCGTGGTGGCTAGTCGGGTCTAGCTAAGGTGGGTAATGGCTTTGTTGGGATCTGCACCGGCACTAAGGTGTTCGTGCTGTGGTACCCCACCTGTGGGTAAAGTTGCACACCTCTGCAGAGTAAAAATCTATTCGAATAGCCATGCCCACGGTATTGGGCAAGTTATGGTGTGGTCATATAACTAGTGTTTCTCTTGGGAATGAATGGGCTGGCGTGAGTTGTTTGGAAAGTGTCCGGCAGATGTGCCGTGTGCTACGGCGGACGGGGAGTCCGGTAGCAGTTTAAAACTTGGATCCTGTGTGGATCAACACCGTGTGCTCCTTGGTACAAGAAAACTCATTTTAAAAATGCTTTTAAAACAAACCCTGCATACAACAGAGTTTTCCGCAAATGAACCGTAACCTTATCCTTGGATTGCCCTGTGCATTAACTTCTGTTATACCCCTCCGTGGGTGTAATTGGACTTGCTGAGTATGTTTGTACTCACCCCATTCTCACTTTTACAGTGGAAGACCCAGACTACGTCCCCGAAGACAACGAGTAGGGTTTCGTCCTGCACCCAGTCTTGCCTGTGGTTGAGGCCACCGTTTGATTCCGCATGGCGCAAGACTCTGATGATCCTCTTTTCGTAACTAGTGTAGTGGTGTGGGTTTTAGTTGTAATCCTCGCGATAGTGGCGCTTCACTGCCCATTACCGCGAAGAGTTGTACGGTAATGTACCATCTATTGTAATAAAAGTGTTATCAGCCTCCTAGGACTGATAAATTCACACTTTTAAGTCTTCCCTGATGGGGGGACGCTTCAGTACATCCTGACCATCGGGGTGCCGAAGTTGATAAGATCCCGGTCTTGTAACCCTCTTGACAATGAACGGTCCTTCCCATCTTGAGTTAAGCTTGTGCAAACCCGACTCGTCCTGAACGCGACGAAGGACAAGGTCGCCAATGCTAAACGACCTTTCCTTAATGTTGCGATCATGATATCGCCGGATTCCCTGTAGATAACGGGCTGACTGAACGAGAGCAGAGCAGCGAGCCTTTTCGACAGAGTCCAACTCCAGCTGTCATGCTTTGTCCGCCTCGCCTTCTTTATACATCTCAACCCTTGGGGATTTCCACATGATATCTGCTGGGAGAATCGCCTCGGAGCCGTAGACAAGAAAGAACGGGGTCTGCCCTGTGGCTTTTGAAGGTTGAGTCCTGAGCCCCCAGATTACGTGTGGCAACTCGTGAATCCACTTCCCGCCCTTTTTGCTGTTGGCGTTGTAAAGTCTCTTCTTGAGGCTGTCGATAATCAAACCATTCGCCCTCTCGACTTGCCCATTTGCCCTTGGGTGAGCCACTGAAACATATTTGACCTCGATGGATGAGTTTTCACAGAATTCCCAGAATTGGTTGGCCGTGAAATTTGAACCCAAGTCAGTGATAATAGTGTTGGGGAAGCCGAAACGATGTAAGATGTCGGAGATGAAGTCGACCACCCTGTCTGGGGTAAGCTTGGCGATCGGCTTGAACTCGATCCACTTGGTGAACTTATCGATAGCCACCAGAACATGAGTAAAACCTCCTGGCGCCGTTGTGAAGGGCCCAATCATGTCAAGGCTCCAGCAAGCAAACGGCCAGGAAGGCGGTATAGTGATGAGGGTGTGGGCCGGGACATGAGTTTGCTTACCGAAGAACTGGCAGTTCTGACATCGACGTACCAGATCTTCGGCGTCGGACACGGCGGTAGGCCACCAGAAACCGGCTTTGTATGCTTTGCCAACCAGTGACCTTGAGGCGGCATGGTTACCACACACGCCCTCGTGTATTTCTCGTAATATGTCCAGACCGTCCTCTGTTGTGACGCACTTCATGAGTACTCCGGATCGTGCGCCGCGCCGATAAAGTTTGTCTTCGACTAGGACAAACCCCTTGCTCTGTCGCATGAGGCGGGCGGCGGCAGCGCTTTTGGGGTCCATCCCGGTCGGTAAGACAAGATCTCGGATGAAGTCGATGAAAGGTCCTCTCCAGTCCTCACCGACCAGCATTACCACCCGTTCTGGTTGTACGGAGCCAGTGGCGGTGGAAACCGGTGGTGAAGGGCTGATGGACGGGTGCGTCAGCTCCTGAACGAATACCCCTGCCGGGACTTGAGCTCGGGTTGATCCCAGCTTGGATAAGGCATCGGCAGCAACATTGTGTTCCTGCAGCACATGGTGAATTTCTAGGCCAGAAAATTTGTTTTCTAGCTTGCGTATTTCTTGTACATAGGCTTCCATGGTCTCCTTGTTGCAGTCCCACTCCTTGTTGACTTGCTGAACGACCAAGAGTGAATCGCCATATACAAGTAGTCGCTTGATCCCTAGTGATATCGCCAAACGGAGCTCGTGAAGCAACGCTTCATACTCGGCTTCATTGTTGGATACCTCCCAGAGAATTTGGAGAACGTATTTGAGTTGTTCGCCTCTTGGGGAAATGAATAAAACTCCAGTGCCGCCGCCATCGAGCTTGAGAGAACCATTGAAGTACATGGTCCAATGCTCTGGCTTGTCAACTGGATTTGAGACTTGATTTTCCCTCCACTCAGCCATGAAGTCGACTAGAGCTTGGGACTTGATTGCAGTGCGTGGCTTGAAGTCGATCGACAAAGCCCCCAGTTCCACTGCCCATTTTGAAATACGACCCGTGGCATCTTGGTTGTGTAGGATATCCGCCAACGGGTAGTCTGTGATCACGACGATCTGGTACTCTTCAAAGTAGTGGCGTAATTTCCTCGAAGTAATCAATATGCCATAGAGAAGCTTTTGGACCGCCGGGTAGCGCACCTTAGACTCCGAGAGTACTTCACTGACAAAGTACACGGGCCGCTGCACGCCAAAAGCATGGCCTTCCTCGGAGCGTTCGACAACAATAGCACTGCTAATAACGTGGGTAGTTGCCGCAATGTAAAGTAAAAGGGTCTCACCCGACAATGGTGCTGTGAGGATCGGGGGCGACTGTAGGTGTTGCTTGAGATCCTGCAGAGCTCGCTCGGCTTCCTCTATCCAGTGAAACTTGTCCTGACGCTTTAAGAGTTTGAAAAAAGGTAATCCTCTCTCCCCGAGCCGGGAGATGAATCTGTTGAGAGCTGCCATGCACCCTGTAAGTTTCTGTACATCTTTGATTGTGGCAGGTGCCTCCATATCAGTGATGGCGGTAATCTTTTCAGGGTTGGCCTCAATGCCCCAGTTACTGACTATGAACCCGAGCAGTTTTCCTGACGGAACACCAAAAACGCACTTGGTCGGATTAAGCTTCCATCGATACTTCCTTAGGCTGGCGAAAGTTTCCTCCAGATCCGTGATGAGGCCCTCGGGACTTCGAGTTTTCACGACCACGTCGTCCACGTAGGCCTCCACATTCCGGTGTAACTGATCAGCGAAGCACATCTGAATTGCCCGCTGATAGGTGGCGCCAGCGTTCTTCAACCCGAAAGACATCGTCTTGTAGGCATAAGTCCCAAACGGGGTGATGAACGCGGTCTTGATCTGGTCTTCTTCCTTGAGAGCGATCTGGTGGTAACCTGAGTAACAATCAAGGAAACATAACAATACGCAACCTGCGGTCGAGTTGACTACCTGATCGATGCGAAGGAGCCCAAAGTGATCCTTTGGGCAATGCTTGTTGAGATCGGTATAGTCGACACACATTCTCCATTCTTTGTTCTTTTTTAATACAAGGACGGGGTTAGCCACCCACTCTGGGTGGATTACTTCTTTAATGAATCTAGCCGCGAGGAGTTTAGCTATTTCCCGTTTGATAGCCTCCCGTTTATCGGGGGCAAAACAACGAAGTCGTTGCTTCTTTGGTACAGCCTGTGGGTACACATTAAGACTATGCTCGATCAGCTCCTTGGGCACCCCTGGCATATCCGATGGCTTCCATGCGAATATGTCTCGGTTAGCCCGCAGGAAACTGACGAGCGCGAGTTCCTATTTGTCACCCAGGCCCGCGTCGATGATGGCTGTCTTAGATGAATCGCCTTCTTGGAGCTGGATCGTCTTGAGAGCCATCTCGCCCGTCGACTTGACGCCCGATTGACTCGCCTTCTTCGTCGGGATGTCCAGCTCAGCTTGAGAGAGTTGCTGTGCGGCCGCGAGTACTTCAGCGGAAGCATCTGGCACGCGGGAAGTCGATGCATACTGGATGGCCTCTTGGTTACAATCATAGGACTTCTTCAAGTCGCCTCGGAGCGTGAGCACACCGTTACGTCCTGGCATCTTGAGAAGCAAGTAGACATAATGTGGCACCGCCATGAACTTGGCGAGCGCCGGCCTCCCCAGTATGGCGTGGTAGGAAGATTCGAAGCTGGCCACCTCGAACTTGATGAACTCGGTACGATAGTTCTCCTTCGTCCCGAAAGTGACTGGAAGAACAATTGTCCCAAGCGGATGCGCGGCATTGCCAGGAACAATACCGTAAAAAGGAGCTTTGCTCGGAGTAAGCTTGTTGGTGAGGTCCAGACCCATCTTCTTTAGTGTACTGGCGAAGATAAGATTGAGTCTGGTCCCGCCATTGATAAGAACCCAAGTAAGCTTGACTTCTGCGACCACGGGATCCAGCACCAGTGGGAACTTCCTAGGCTCGGAAAAGCTAGTCCATTGATCATCACGGGAAAACGATATGGGGATCTCCGACCATCGGAGTGGTCGTGGTACCGCTGGTTCAACTGATAGGATCTCTCGTAGCAGCAACTTCTGTTCCCGCTTGGAGCAAAAATCTTCGTCACTGCCAAAGATAACATTGACGGTCTTGGAGGCATCCTGGAACTTAGGCGTCTCAGATTTGTCTTCCTGTTCCTCGTCTTCGGGCTCTTTGCCCGTCGACTTGTTCTTCTTGCCATTCCCAAGAGAGCCGAAGGTGCGCTTGAGCTGAAAGCAGTCGATCGCTGCGTGTTTGGAGTTGACACACCATGGGCACTTCTTCTGCAGGAGTTTTTCGAACTGCTCCTGCGTGGTCGACTTCTTGCCCCGCGAAGGACGGTCCATAGCCGCGTCGAGATTGTCTGGCTTGCGTTTTCGGGAAGAACCCGAAAAATCCCGCTGGCCTTTGTCAGCCCGGTTGTCGTTGTTGCGCTTCTGGTTGAGGTCGGTACGTCTTGGAAACCTCTCGCGCATCTTTTCTTCTTGTTCAGACCAGTCGTGCATCATGTCGCGTAAACCTGCAACCGTCTTTGGCCTGTTACGCCCAAAATCATGATATATACCTGGGTCAGTGAGGCCGTTGTAGAAGCAGTCGATAATGTCCTCTTCTGAGATGTTGGCGATGGTGGCCCGCACGTCGAAAAAATGGCGAGTGTAGGAACGGAGGAGTTCATTGCGCTCTTGCTTGCACTGGGCGAGGTCGTGCCGGGTTCCTGCTCGAGATATGGCCCCCTGGAAGTTGTCGATGAAGACCTTCTTGAGGCCTTCCTAGGAGTCGATGGAATCGTTGGGGAGACTTTCCAGCCAAGTCAACGGTGCAGGCTCCAAAGCCATCGGAAACTAGACGACCTTGGTAGTGTTGGAGCCACCAGCCACCTCAATGGCAGTAGAATAACAGCGGAGCCATTGTTGGGGGGCCTGCTTGCCGTCATACTTGGTAATGCCAATTGGTTTGAAACCCTCCGGGTACTTGTAGTTGTTGAATCTCGCAGTGAACGCGGGGAAACGATCGCTGCAGTCAGCATCGTCTCGCTCGACTACCTCGCGCTCCCGTCGCCTCGAGTCGAGGACTGACCGGGCATCGCGCCCCTCATTGATCTTCTGGCGAAGATCAGGTTGGTGACGTGGAGGGTTGGGCTGCCTCGGGTTGTTTGCCGGAGGTGGCTGTCGCCTCCCACCGGTGATCTGGCTTCCACCCACGCCATCATTGTTGTTGCTGCGTTGGGGTCGCGGGCGATGACCCGTTGTTCGACTTGGGGCCTGGCTTCAGCTGTCTCCGACATGCTCGTCCCTGACGAGCGATGCCGGAGCCTGCTGGTCCAACTGGACCCATGCTCGTTGGGCGTAGATGAGTGCTTGTCGGACGTTGGGGTCATTGCTTCGCTCGAGTAGTGCTGTTACCCGAGCAATGTTGGCCACAGGAGTCCTGAAGCCACGTTCATCTGCCACGGCGAATTCGGCGTCGAGTTCGCGCTGTGCAGAACGTATGCGCTCGTTGGCGCGCCTTCTGCGAACCGCACGAGCTCTGTTCCTTGCACGTCGCGCGTCGCGCTCGGCGTCGTTCTCGTTCTCGGCTTCTGCGGTGTCTTCATCTTCTGATATGCCATCAAGTGCGCCAATGGGGATGAGGGCGTCGTCGTCCCCTTCTTCCGCCATCAGGACTTGGCGAGTTGTGAGTTCTTCGGAAGGGGCTTCGACTAGCTCAGTCGAGCCCTCGGATATGGCAGCCAACGCCCTGCCCTCCTGAAAAGGCAAAGGCTCAAGATGGGCTACCAATCGGTCGTCATGTCCGAGTGAGTCGGACAAGTTCATCCCCCTCCAATGAACAATTCATCCTTCGGAGGTGGTGGTGATCATCAGCCCGCAAGCGGCCAGGTGATCCTCAGCCTCCCGACATGCGGTGGCCCCGGAACCTCCAGCCTGGAGCAAAGAGTCCAAGTCCTTTTCCAACGTGGAAAAAGGAAAAGTAGAAACAGATGCTGCCTCGGTCTCCCTGGCAGAGTCAGAAAACAGCGACTCATCGAGATTATCGACAAAGTCGTCAAGCCTTGCGGCGAGTGTCTTTAGCTTGAAGGTGTCGTCGACGGTGTGCCGACGGAAACCGCCTGCGCCGTTGGCAACGCAGACCCACGAGCCAAAAACAAAGGTCGTGCCCTCAGGGAGCACGGGATTGGGGAACTTAAAAATCGCCATCGAGTTCTCCAGCGGATCTCTGATGTGCACCCCTACCTGGCGCGCCAGCTGTCGGGTTTTATCCGGCTGCCCACCAAGGGGTATACCCAAGGTGGTAGGTTTTAGGTTGGGATGCGCCGAGATCAGGAACTCGAAGGTGCAGACAACACAAGATTTAGACAGGTTCAGGCCGCAATATGCGTAATGCCCTACGTCCTGTATGATGGTTTGTATTGCCTTGGTGTTGATCTGGTGATCTTATGTTTTGAGGGGGTCCCTGCCCGCCCTTATATATCCGGGGGG
The DNA here is from genome assembly GCF_002211085.1 of Panicum hallii. NCBI lineage: Eukaryota > Viridiplantae > Streptophyta > Magnoliopsida > Poales > Poaceae > Panicum > Panicum hallii. The sequence continues at coordinate 43,437,423 of NC_038050.1, read as the reverse complement.
ACAGGGTTACATGAATCCTAGTCTGATACTAACATAGAAATCGTACTCAAGTACAACTCGAGTAGTTTCCTTCTGTATCGACTAGTTCTACTCCGCATGCGGGTAGAATACAATATAAATAAGGTACAGGACACGTCCTATCCCCTAGCCCAATACGGACTCCTTGATGTACGCAGCCCCGTGGCCCCGGGTCTGACAAGCCCAGCTGCTTGCCCCTCCCCCGGCCCAGCCAGCCCGCGCGCCCCCCTCTCCTTCCCTCCTCTCTCACTGACAGCCAGGACCCACCTGTCGGGGTCTTCCCCGACCTCGAGCTCGAGCTGGGCTCGGACTCGCATTGAGTCCGGCCGCGGCATGGCCTTCCCCTATAGCACAACGCCCGGGCCCGCACACCAAGGCACCCACGGCCGCCCTATAAAACTGCTGCCCCGTGCCCTAGGACCCTAGCCACGCCGCCGCCTTTGCTGCCGCTCCTCGGTCGCTGTCATCGTTGCCGCCTCGCCACTCTTCTGTTGCTACAAGCCGCCACCGGAGCTTCACCTTGGGGTGAGGAACCTCACCGGCCTCTTTTCCCATTCTTCCTCGCCTTCCCGCCGTGAAGATTGCTCGCCGATGCTGCCGTGCCATGCCTCGCCGTCGTCCGCCTTCCCCGGCCCCTGGTGCCTCGTCTTAACCCCCTAGACGTGTTCCCCATAGTGCCCGCGTCCTTCCCGTGCAATCCCGAGTTGAAGTAGTGACCGGAATCGCGTAAACGACATTCTCCGGCGAGCCCGCCGTCGCCCGCCGGCGCAAGACGTCGCCGCCGGCGCCAAATCCGCGGCCCCATAGCTACCAGCCGTTCCCCGCCGTCCGATCCAGATCCGAGGGTCTAGATAAGATCTAAACCGCGGTCAAATAACCGATACCGGTCAACCCTAGGAAATTTTGCACTTTAGCCCCTGAGTTCTATGGAAATCAACCTGCAGTCCACGACAGTTCAAAAGTATTCACGAATAGATCTTTTGTTTTCTATTTAAGCCCCTATCCTTTTCCAAAATATAACCCGCCATCCCTAGTCCCTCTGTTTTTCAATCTAAACCCTAGTTCTAAGGTTTAATTATATTCTAGCCCTTGGTTTATTTGTTCAGAGCCCTTCTAGTTTCAAATCTTCTACAAATAAACCCCTAGAATCATGTTTTAGCCATAACTTCTCCGTTTTCATCGATTCTCGCGCTCACGCGACCCTTGTAACGCATACATTAGCATTATAGCAATGTTTTGCTCTATTCATATTGCTTGGTGTACTGTTGCTTATTTATTGTACTTGTTTGTTTGTATGTACTTGTGTGTTACGATAGATGGTGTGCAGTTCGAGGGTCCGCAAGAGCAAGGCTTTGAAGATGTTCCCGAGCAGTAGCATTTCTTTGACGAAGGCAAGTGGTCCTTGACCATATTCCGATCCTAATATCATTCTAAATACACATATTTACTTTATATGCATGCATTAGTCTAGAATATAATGGATCTCAAACTAAGGATGTGCCTAGTTTCTTTTGAACTTCCTTGATTAAACCTGGGTTATTATATTTATGTTGTAGCTACGCTAGTTGCTTTTACTAGACTTTGGTTGGATAATCTGAAATCATGCTACACTGGTTTACTCATGTTCTGGAATACTTTTATGGTGATAGTTAAGACCATTGCATTAATTGGAATATGGAGAACCACTCAGGAAAATAATGCAACCACAATACTACATAGATCTGGTCTTGGCTAATTAATCAGAAACTTTACCTTGTAATAGTCATATCGAAAGGGCAAGAGGGGAGTGCGTTGATGGGGTATAGCTCGGTCCTCTTGGAGGCTTTGTTTATGGTCCTTGGCTAAGGTACCGCCTCATTTGGGAGGGTTATGACCACTGCGGCATGAAACCTTAGCGGACCATCCGATCCAGATTCGACGGTGTAGATTAGATCTAAACCGCAGTCAAATAATCGATACTGGTCAACCCTAGGAAATTTTGCACTTTAGCCTCTGAGTTCTATGGAAATCAACCCGCAGTCCATGATAGTTCAAAAGTATTCACGAATAGATCTTTTATTTTCTGTTTAACCCCCTATCCTTTTCCAAAATATAACCCGCCGTCCCTAGCCCCTCTGTTTTTCAATCTAAACACTAGGTCTAAGGTTTAATTATGTTCTAGCCCTCGGTTTCTTTGTTCACAGCCTTTCTAGTTTCAAATCTTCTACAAATAAGGCCCTAGAATCATGTTTTAGCCATAACTTCTCCATTTTAACTCCATTTTCATCGATTCTCGCGCTCACGCTAACCTTGCAACGCATACAGTAGCTTTATAGCAATGTTTTGCTCTATTCATATTGCTTGGTGTACTATTTCTTATTTATTATACTTGTTTGTTTGTATGTACTTGTGTGTTACGATAGACGGTGCGCAGTTCGAGGGTCCGCAAGAGCAAGGCCTTGAAGACGTTCCCGAGCAACAACATTTCTTTGACGAAGGCAAGTGGTACTTGATCATATTCTGGTCCTAATATCATTCTAAATACATACATTTACTTTATATGTATGCATGAGTCTAGAATATGATGGATCCCAAACTAAGGATGTGCCTAGTTTCTTTCGAACTTCCTTGATTAAACTTGGGTTGTTATATTTATGTTGTAGCTATGCTAGTTGATTTTACTAGAGTTTAGTTGGATAACCTGAAATCATGCTACACTGGTTTACTCATGTTCTGGAATACTTTTATGGTGATAATTAAGATCATTGCATTAATTGTAACATGGAGAACCACCCAGGAAAATAGTGCAACCATAATACTACAAGGCTCTGGTCTTGGCTAATTAATCAGAAACTTGTCTGCCCCTCTTCCCGGCCTGGCAGCCCACCGGCGCCCTTCTCTTTCTTTTTCTCCTTTTCTTTCCTCTTCGCGCGGCCCAGCAACTCGCCTCGGCCCACATTCCTCCGCGCGGTCTGCTTCTTCCCCTCTCCCCCGTTCTCTCACTAGCGAGCAAGTCCCACCTGTTGGGGCCTTCTCCCTCCCCGCGCCCGACTCAGACTCGAGTCCGAGTCCGGCCGGCGTACGGTGCCGTTTCGTGCCGCGCGGGGCCTCGGGCCCGCACGCCTAGGCGCCTGGCCGCCCCTATTTAAGTGCCCCCGTACCCTAGCACCTCTCCCGAGGCTGCAGCTGCCGCCTTTCGCCCGAGAAACCCTAGCACACCGAGCTCCTCTGCCGCCCACCATTGCCGAGCTTCGACCGCCCGTCGCGCCGCCGCTCCACCGCTTCTTCCTCTCCGCAAGCCGCCGCAGGAGCTCCGTAGTAGGGTAAGATTGCTCCCAGCCGCTTTTCCCTCTTTCCCTCTGCCTTCTCACACCCACGCGACCTCGCCATCGTTCCCGAGTCACCCCTCGCCGCCAGCCGCTGTCTACGACCACTACCGCCACCTCCAGAGCCCCTAGATGGATTACCCGTGACGGCTGCAACCTCCTAGTGCAACCCGCGCTCGAAATCGAGGCTGGGAGCGCATTTACGCTTTTATCCCGGCGAGCCGCCGCCGCTCCCCCCTCGCCGCCGCGCCCCGCGCCTCCAGCCACCCCTGGCCGTTAGATCTAGATCCATCGGGTTAGATTAGATCTAACCCGGGTCAATAGACCCAGATACCGGTCAACCTGATGTCATTTTGCACTTTAGCCCCTGAGTTTTGTAGAAATCAACCTGCAGTCCATGGTAGTTCAAAAGTATTCATAAATAGGTCCTTTTTCTTCTGTTTAGGCCCCTGTCTTTTTCAAAAATAGAACCCGCAATCCTAGTCCCTTCTGTTTTACAATCTGGACCTAGGTCTAAGGTTTAATTATGATTTAGCCATCCATTTCTTTGGTCAGATCCCTTCTAGTTTGAAATCTTCAACAAATAGGCCTCTAGAATCATGTTTTAGCCATAACTTCTCCGTCTTAACTCCATTTTCATCGATTCTTGTGCTCACGCGACCCTTGAGACATATACAGAGCTTTATAATATTATTTTGCTCTGTTTATATTGTTTGATATACTGATTCTTATTTATTATATTTGTTTGCTTGTATGTACTTGTGTGGTACAGTAGACGGTGCGCAGTTCGAGGGTTCGCAAGAGCCGAGCTTTGAAGATGTTCCCGAGCAGCAGCAGTTCTTTGATGAAGGCAAGTGGTTCTTGATCATACTTCAGTCCCAATAACATTATAAATACACATATTTACTTTATATGCATGCATGTGTCTAGAATATGATGAATCCCAAACTAAGGATGTGCCTAGATTCTGTTGAACTTTCTTGATTAAATCTAGGTTATTATATTTATGTTGTAGCTACGCTAGTTGCTCTTACTTAGACTTTGGTTGGATAATCTGAAATCATGCTATACTGGTTTACTCATGTTCTGAAATATTATTATGGTGATAATTAAGATCATTGCATTAATTGGAATATGGAGAACCACCCCGAAAAATAGTGCAACCACAATACTACATGGCTCTGGTCTTAGCTAACTAATTAGAAATTTTAGCTTATGATGATCTTACCGAAAGGGCAAGATGGGTTGCATCGTCGGGGTATAGCTCAGTCCTCTTGAGGGTGTGATATGGTCCTCGGTAAGGCGTCTGCCTCCTTAGAGAGAGTTATGACCGCTTTGACTTGAAACTTTGGCGGATTGTCATAAGTTAGGGAATCTTTATAAAGGCCTCGTAGTGAATCCCTACCACTCACTTCAGAAGTGTTTAAGGGTCTTGCAAACCCGGGCATCAAGGGAATCATGAATTGTGGGTAAAGTGTCAGCCGTGCTCACGGTTAAGAGCGGCTTGGACCCTCACATGATAATTGAACTTAAAGATGATCTAAATCGACGTTCTTTATTTATTTATATCGTTGTTATCTTATCTCTGGTACTTATTTAAGGGTCAGTATATACTTACACTTAGTTAATGCTTGCTTAATAAAATTTGATCAACTAAAAATGCTTATCGCAGTCAAACCATATCAGCTTTTTCCTTGATTATAGCCTTGCATGTCGTATAATCTACTCCACTTGCTGAGTACCAACTATAAGTGTACTCACACTTGCTTTATTAAAACCAATGCTGCTCAGAATAAGATAATTGTCCGGAGTTCCCCGAAGATTTCGAAGAGTACTAGTCGTATGTCTCCCAGTCATCTACCTGTGAAGTACTATTATATTCTATTTTGTTAATGCATTGTTTCGGGTATACACTTGTGACGTCTACTGAATGTGCGGAACTTAATCCTGACGCATATATAGGATGCATTCGGTTACCTTTTCTAAACTGGCTGTGACACTGAGTTGCTCCCAGGTCGCGGTGAAGAAACCATACTACTTGGCATGGAAGTTTTTTATCAATCCGATCGCGACCATCTAACTGACTAACTGTTATGGTGCAAGCCGACTGGATCGATGGTTTTCACAGCTTGACGCCATCCTACGTTGGTGCGCCGCACCGCTTCCGTCGAAGCGAAGTGAAAGACCTGCAACGCTTAAGTAATAGCAGATGCCTTGCTTGCACATGCTCGTTAGTGCAAAACACAGCAACCAAGAATGAGCCAATGAAATTATCAAAGAAAAAAACGGTTTTGTGTTGGATTTTACAAAATGTTGGCTTTCCCACTTAGTGTTAGCTATATGATCAGCTTGGAATAGGACTGCCAAATGATTAAGCTGTGAGGTACCGCCGGATAACCATAGCGATGGTGGATCAACCTTGCCGCCTTAGTATATGTGGGTGGGCAACATACTTCCACGACTCTACCGGCGGTGGTGGGAACTATCACTTGAGACTCCTTCACATTGAGTAATACCTCAGCCCGCTCGCACCCTTTGGCATGGAGACATAGGTGTGGCTGTATTGGTATGGGTGGTTTTGGGATAACAGTTGGATTTTTTTTTGCCATTACTTTTGCTGAGGATGGTGCATAGCTACCCTCCGCCTTCCGATTGAGGTCAGACTTGCTTGAAACTTGTATCAGGGTCATCTTTGGAAACCCTTTGAACTTGAGCTTGATATTTGCTTTCTTGGATTTTGGAATTGCTTGTCACTTCGGTCATCTTCTTTGGAGACCTCTTGAAATTTGGATCTTGAATCTTGAAACTTGCTCTGATCTTAAAGGAACTTGGAGAGTAGCCATTCACCTCTGTGTATCTAGGTGAATCCTCGCAGGCATCTTTTTCTATCCCTTGTTTTCATCTTCCAAGGATTGCAAGTGGCTGCACACTGGATGGAATTTTTGTTGCACCAGGTTTGCATCTTTTTCTATCCCTTGTTTTCATCTTCCAAGGATTCGGTCATCTTCTTTGGAGCCCTTTTCTTGCTCTTCTCCTATAGTCTTCCCTGGAGTGTGTTGCCCCAAGACCAAGAAGCGCGAGGGGCATGGTCGCCTCGCTGCCCGGGAGTAACCCAAGTCATCTTCCCACTGCCTCCAGTAGAGCACGCTTGGCATGTGCCGTGCACAGTGTGTGGAGGGGCATCGGTTGCAAGCTCCACCAGGAATACTTCCAGACAAAGTCCCGAGGCAGTTCCACCCTACGCTGTAGCTGAACATTATATGGGGAAAGCCATTTGTTTTATTTAGGATGCATGAGTCTATTTTATTTTTGGAAAAAAGAAGGGTGACCAAGTAGTGCAATAGTGAATGCACACTGATCACTTCAGATGCAAAAAGATTTGTGCAAAACAAACATAAAGTTTGGATGAACGCAGGAGGTGTAGTCGGAATACCATCCACGGTATAGATGACTGAGGAGATGTACTGCTGCCCCAAGTATTGGATGTTACGCCAGAACATCATCGGCGCTACGTAAGGATGGGATGCGAGCTGTTGCCCTAGTGATGCTGCCAAAGAAGATCATGCCAGAATGTCATTGGCGGTGTAGAAGACCAAGGAGGCACACTGTTGCCCCCAGTATCAAAGGTTGTGCCGGAATGCCATCGGCGGTGTAGATGGTCGGGGAAATGCCCAGTTGCCCCAGTGATGTCGATGTAGAGGGTCACGCCAGAATGCTCATTGGCGGTGTAGATGATCGGAAATACACTGTGGCCCCCTGTGGTGTTGATGTAGATGATGACGTCAGATGTCGTTGGCGGTGTAGAGGATGAAGGAGACGTGGTGCTCTTTTTGCTGTCGATGTAGCAGAAGATGCCGGGAAGCTGTCAGCACTATAGGCGATCGAGGAGGCGTGGGGCTCCTTCTTGTGGTGTCGGTGTAGAGGAAGTTGCCGGGAAGCTATCGGCGGTGTGTAGACAATCGAAGAGGTATGGTGCAGCTCTTTTCTTGTGTTGCTGATGTAAAGGAAGGTGCCCGGAAGCCAACCGAGGACCTAGCGAGGTGCTGCTCCTCGTGTTATCAATGTCGAGCGGGACGTCGGAATGCCATCGGCGGTGTAGGAGACCGAGGAGGTAAGGCGCTGCTCCTTTCCCCGTGGGCTCGGTTACTTGATCAAGATGAATGGCTTTTGCGCATTGAGGCAGAACCGTATGCAAGAGCTAACCTGGGCGGTTGGCTGCTTCATTCGTGAATTAAATATCTTTAAATCCAAATAGGGCGCTTGCTTGCTTGCCACAGAAGCGCATTCGTTCATGCACATGCGAGTGAAAAGGCGCATGCAGCTGCTGTCGGTGTTTAATCGGCTGCCCACCGAGGGATATACCCAAGGTGGTAAGTTTTGGGTGAGGAGATGCCGAGATCAGGAACTCGAAGGTGCAAGGAACACAAGACTTAGACAGGTTCGGGCCACACGGAGCGTAACACCCTACGTCCTGTATGGTGGTTTGTATTCCCTTTGGTGTAGAATGAACTAGAGATCTTATTTTGAGAGGGGTCCCTGACCTCCCTTATATATCCGAGAGGCCAGAGTTACAAAGATGCTAACCAACCTCCGCTGAGGGATCATACCAGAACATATTTCGAGTAGATCCCCTCCGTGTTGGTTAGCTCTATCTTCTATTAGACCTCTTTAAACGGGATAAACAAGAGATAAACAAAATGAATAAGAGATAAAACGGACTTAATCTCTTAGACCTCTTTAAACAACATTATGTGCCCAGCCCGGTGGCCCCGGGTCTGACAAGCCCCCGAGCTCTTCGTAGCTGAGTACTGCAGGCTTATCGAGTACTTTCGAAGCAGTCTTCGACTTCTTCTGGAGCTTCGTCTTGAAGTCCTTCTTCGAGTACTTGCTTGGCTGCATCGAAGCTATGAGGTGCTCATGCACCGAATTTTTGTTATGGTGTGCGATTTAAAAATCACACTCCATATGGAGTAGCCCCCGAGCCTTAGGTTGAATCGGAGAATCAGGCTGAGGGTCCCATTCGTCTGTAATCCTCCTTATTCATCAAAGAAATTTGAAAAATAAGTAGTCGATGCCACGTACCCCACAGCCCCCGAGCCTTAAATCCAAATTCCACGAATATGGAGTTAAGGATCTAAAACCATGGCATGCAGGTTAAAAATGATAACTTGAAAAAGTACCAAAATGATGATACAAATGATAGAAGCTAGATCACCAATTCGAAAAATCCCTTCTTTCGAGCTAACTAGCCCTGAAAAAATGATTAATCGAATATTTAATCCAAACAGTCCACCAAATGACCTCTCATCTTCGAAATATTCCAAAAAACGACCATTCGACTTCGGAACAGTAACCTTTCCCCACCTCGCTGGTTATTTAACCCCGCGATAATAGTGGAAAAGACTGTGCTTTCAATCTGCATTTTGCCAAGAACCGCCGAAATTCCCAATCGGGACCAAGCGCCGCCGCCATCCCCCAAAGAAATCCTCCCGCTCCGACCTCCCCGCCCCTCTCCCCGCAGCCCCCGAGCATCTCGTGGCCAGCGCATCAGAAATGGCGTCCAAGCAGTTAGAGATCGAGGAAAAGAAGAAAGAGGCGCAGCCATCGATCGCGGAGTGGGCACACAGTAAGTGCTCCCTCAACAATCTGAACAAACTAGTTTCCGAGGGGTTGCTGCAAGAAAAGAACCTTGTCAACTGGCGCCCCTCTTACTGTGAACCTTTCCCCATGGAAAATGTCGACGAAATCGTCACATTCCTCCATTTTGCCGAACGGGGATTGGCCCTCCCCACTTGTTCCTTCTTTCGTGGCCTTCTTTATTATTACGGGCTTGAGCTCCATCACCTCAACCCTAATTCCGTTTGCCATATTTCCATTTTCATCCACTTCTGTGAAGCCTTTCTCGGAATTGAACCCCACTGGGATCTATTCCGCTTCCTCTTCCGCGTCAAACCCCAGCCTACCACGAAGAAACTTTCTGTTGTAGGGGGCGCCGGCATCCAACTGCGACAGCAGGCCGGCGAAAGATACCTTTCATACAAATTCCCCTCAAACCTCCTCGGTTGGAAGAACCATTGGTTCTACATTGAAAATCATGCCCCCCAGCTCCCTGGGAAAACAAACAGACCACCTGTAGTGAGGCCAGAGTGGAATCGTGAACTGACCAGAGGAGACCTGGATCAAGTCGAGGAGCTTTTAACAATCATAGAAGCACTAAAGACGACGGGAGTGACCGGCGCGTCCGTTATGTTCTCCTTCTTCAAATGCCGAGTCCAACCGATCCAACAACGCTACAGTTTTGGATTTGAGTATTTAGGTGCTGAAGATTCCTCTCGCATGTGCGCAGAGGAGTTGTCCGACGAAGCTGCACTCCATCGAGTTCAGCGGGTGCTGATGGACGAGGACGCCGTGCCATACGTGCCAACATTATTTTCAGCATGAAATCCACCCAAACCAGTAAGTATTCGACTTCTTTTGCTGAAGACAACCTCTGTTGCTACATGACTTAACTGAAGAACCTCCTGCAGGGACACACGGAGCTGTACCGTAGCTACCCGCCGCGACCGGACATCCCCCGACCAGACCACCTCCTCCAGTGCCGCCGTTGAGGCCAAGAGAGCTCGCGTTGCTGCAGCTCAACGCAGCAGCGGGTCTGCCGAGGACGTGAGCTCTCGGGCATGGGAGGAAGCCGAAGGAGAGGCGCGTCGTGACAACTCCTCCGAGCAAAGCGTGGAGCTGACCGGCGCATTACCACTGGTGCCAAAGGGCCATCGACTGGTGCGCAAACGCAAGGCGCAAGAAGTCGAGTCCTCCAGGTACTGATTTGCTGTTTTGACGAGTTGCCAAGTATCAATAGCATTGTATACTGACAGTATCCACTTGTAGTCTTCCGGCTCTGCCACCCGGGACCGAACCCGAAGAGGTGGAAACAGGCCCATCCGCCGTCGCGGCAGTGACCATTGCCGTGGCGGGAACCGCTCAATCGGCTGATCAAACCTCGCCGCCAGCAACAGGGATTCCGCGACGGGCCTTGCGGGTAAAAAAGGCCGCCAAAAAGAAGTCTACACTGTGAGTTTACCTCCGGTCGCATAAAAATCTTGCTCTTGCCAGGTTGTATAACAACGACTTCGACATCATCAGGGCTGCAAGCGTGGTGCAGCTTCAGCTGGACCCGGGCACGGCTACTGCAGCCCCAGAGCCATCAACCCAGACTGATCCTTCCGGTGCGGAACCGGCCCCAGCTACTGCAGCCTCCGAGCCATCGGCGCCTGAAGAACCAGTACCCACGGAGCTGGCCCCTGAAGCAGATGCAACGCTCCCCGACTTGCCGCCTCCCGAGCTCCGACAAGACGAAGCCGAAGCTGATGGCGGAGAACAAGTCAAAACCCCTGATGCCGCTCCTACTGATGGCATAGGTACGCGCTTATCTGCCCGCAGCTGGCTATCGAGATCTGGGCGCAATATATTGACAACATTGTGTACTTGCAGGTGTCCAGCAACCACCGCCCGAAGATATCGCCGGGTCCTCGAGGAATCCCCGTGAGATACTAAGGGCCGGGCCGGGGTACAAGAACGTCATCACCACTGACCTGGTGGACGACCCCCTGCTGACGGCAAAAAATTTAAAGACCTTCAAGAGCACCTTCAAGGAGTTATACGATTTTTCCATGGTAATACTTGGGTAATGTTTCGGTTGTGCATATTGATGAGCTGTTTTGACTCAATCTCTGCCTTTTGCGCAGCATGTAATCACTAAATCTAAGAAAAAATCGGAGAAGCTCAACGCGGTTGTGAGTGATGCGCGAGAGTTAGCTGCCCTGGACAAGCGCGTCTCCGAAGAAATTACGAAGAATTGCTATCTGCAGCGAGAGCTGGACATACTGAAGCAGAAAAGAACTCGAGATACTTGGCTACTCAAGAATGACCTGAAAAACCTCGAGAAGGCCAACTCCGAGCTCCAAAAATAGCTCAAGGAGCAACAAGCGGAGTACCAGGAGCAGCTCAAGGAAGAGAAGAAAGCGCACCAAGGTAGGCCCTCGCTTACCTCGAGTACTTTTCCTTAGTAATTTCCCTGAGTTGCTGAAGTATCTTCACCGCAGAGCTTAGGAAAATAATAAAACACAAAGAGGAGCTTCTTACTGACGTGAAGAATATGATGTATCGTCGTACAGATGATGTCGAAAGGCTGCAGAAGTTGATCGGCGATACTGAACGACAGTTCGTCGACTGCCTTCAGCAAATCAAAACGCTGGGCGAGAAGGACGAGCAGCAGCGGAAGGAGCTGGAGGACCTCAGGGGGGCCGCCCAGGAGCTGGTGGACATGGTGGATCCCCCAGAAGAAGGCGAAGCGAGCCTGCGGCCTCTGCTGGGGCGACTCCACGAAGCCCCGAAGAAAGTGCTCAAATTCCTATCTGAGGCTCTAGTCGCATGCATTAGCAATGCCCTCGCGTATGTGAAATCCTTCTTGCCAAACGCGCAGCTAGACATTTTTGCGCAGGGGATGGCGGCGGACTGCACGGATGAGCGATTCGACGAGTACCTGCGAGAGGCCCAACCTGTAGCCGAACAAATTGTACACAGTGTACTGCAGGATTAGGGTGTGAGAGACAAGTAGTCATTCCCTTATGTAAATACTTCACTTGATATCTCTACTTGTTTGTGTGCCTTAGCTGAATTTGGATCCAGGCTTACAAGGCTCAAGTAGTAGACGCTTCCCTGGGTGCAACGACCCGAAGGGTAGCTAATACTCGTCTAACAGATTAGCCATAACTCGATCGGGCGGGTCTAAGCTTGTTAGGAAAGGGCACGAGCATCGTCGCGGGATTGCCGTGCGCAGGGCAGAAAAACAAGACTACCCCTAGTGCGGCGACTCTGAGCGTAGCCGAAAGTCGCTCATGCTGTGAGCGTGCTCCGTAAGCTAGGTAGGACCCGGACGGACGGATCGAGCTTGCGAGGAGCAGGTGCGGGTGTTGCCGCGGGTTTGCCGTTCTTTTGGCAGAAACAAGACTGTTCTGAGTGCAGCCACTCAGGTTGTAGTCGAGATAGCTCTTTATGCGAGCCTTTCCAACGTACTGGGTGTAAGCCAGTCGAACGGATCGACTATGTTGGAAAAAATGCGACTACTGTCGCGTGCGACCATCCATGGTCGCAGCGGGACTCGATATGTAGAGGAGTTGGACGGAGCCAGAGGTTCCATCAGGAACTGAAGTCATAAGGAGATGATCGTGGCCGTAGCCCCCACATCATTCACGACGAGGAGTCGATTTATATATATGTGTTTGCACGTGACCATGGCCGTCGTGCAAGTAAGAAGGAATGTACAAACCGAGTCATGTGGCTCATAGCCTCCAAATTGATTCGGGGAAAAGAGATCTTCTGAGCCCCCGGGGATTCAGCGATCACCGGGCCTCGACTTAAGGGTAGAACTTGCGCAGGTTTTGAACGTTCCAGGAGTTCTGGACATCCTGACCCTCAGTATATTGTAGTCGATAAGACCCTGGCCTTGTAACCTGCTTGACGATGAATGGGCCCTCCCACCTCGAGTTGAGCTTGTGTAGGCCAGATTCGTCCTGAATACGACGCAAGACCAATTCGCCAACATTGAATGACCGCTCCCTGACGTTGCGATCATGATATCGCCGGATCCCCTGCAGGTACCGAGCTGACTGAACAAGAGCGGTGCAATGAGCTTCTTCCACAGAATCGAGCTCTAACTGCCGCGCCTCGTCCGCCTCGCCTTCATTGTACATTTCAACCCTTGGAGACTTCCACATGATATCGGCTGGTAGAATAGCTTCAGATCCATATACAAGGAAGAAAGGTGTTTGACCTGTGGCTTTGGACGGCTGAGTCCGAAGCCCCCAGACAACGTGTGGCAGCTCATGCACTGTGACGCCCCGAAAATTCACGTAATTAAATCCTGCGCTAGAATAGTTCGTAAAAACGATCCGATGTCAAAACCCTAACTCTAACTGATCGCTCCGCGTCGCTCGATGGCTCGTTGCCCACGCGCGACCGCCCGCCGGGATTAGCGCCGGCGCGACTTCTTTTCTTCGCGCAAATACCGCGCGCGTGGCCGACCGGCCGCGGCTGCGGCCGCGAATGGCGCCGACGCATTTCTTTTCCCCCCTCTGATCTCCTCGCGCTGCGTGCGCGCGTCGCGCACGCGAATCCCGCCACACGCGAACGAGGCACGCGCGCGGCCGACCGACCGCGGTCGCCTCCGCGATCGGCGCCGGCGCGCCCCTCCCTTTCTCTCTCTCTCCTCTTTCTCTTTTCCTTCCCTCTATTTCTTTTCTTTTCCCTTTCTTTTCTTCCTCCCTTTCTTCTTTTCCCTCCCTTCCTCTTCTCCTTCTCCTCTCCCCTGCTCCCGAGCGCCGCCCCTCCTGCTTGGTACTGAGCTTCGGCCCCTCCTCCCTCGTGCACACACGCGCGTGTGCCCGTGCGCGCCGCGCACCCCTGCCGCACCACCGCGCCAGCCCCTGCCCGGCCGCGCCGCACAGTCGTGCACTGCGTCGCGCCGCGCCACGCCCCCGCGCCGTGCCGTGCCGAGCCACGCCCCTGGCCTGCGCGACGCCGTGTCGCGCCACCCGCGCCCGCGCGCGCGTGCGCCGCGTGCCGCGCCGCCCGCCGTGCAGCGCGTCGCCTGCGCGCGCCCTGTTTTCCCCGCGTGGCGCGCCGCCCGCCGTGCCGCACGCCGCCTACACGCGCACGCCGAGCTGCAACGACGCGCCGCCCGCCGTGCCGTGTCCCGCCCCGCCGCACGCGCCGCCGCCTCACCGTCCTGTGCTTGCACGCGCGCCGCGTCACGACGCGGGCAAGCAGACGCACGCCTTTAATGGCGCCCCGCCGAGCCCGGAGGCCGGTCACCGCGCGGCCCCGCCTCCCCACCACCTTCCCCTGCCTATAAATAGGCTCCCACCCCGCTCCTTCCTTCCCCACAGCCTTCACTGCCACCGCCCGCTCCTTCCCCGGCTCACAGTGCCGCCGCCGCGAACACCTCTGCCGCCACCCACGGCCCGCCGTCGCCCCGCCCCACGCACCACCCCGGCCCGAGGTGAGGCCGGGAACGAGTTCCCCGTGACCCCCTCTCTCTTTTCCCCCTCTCACCCGAGCCGCCCCGAGCCCTAGATGGCCGGATTTGGCCGCCGGCGCCCCTCCCCACTCCTCCTCTGTTCCTGTTAGCGAGGGGAGGAAGAAAGGGGGGCCGTTTTGCCCAAAACCCCCTCTTGTTTTCCTATTTTCCCCAAAGGACCCCCCCCCTCTTCTTTAACTACTTCTTTTGCTAATGAGACCCTACTCTCTTTATTATTTCAAAACAAACCCCACAATACGCAAACCTAGTTATATTCGACACACTTTAACATACTTAGGATACCTTTAGAAAATCGTAAATAAGTCCTCACTCTTCCTGGATAATTACGAACAGGTCCTTAGACCCCGTTTAACCCCTAAAACCGCCTTTAGCGCGTCATTTTATGTGCGAAACGACCTCCGATTGACCCGAAACTTTACCACTCCGTTTCTAGTATGGTTTTAGCTATGCCATTAAGAAACCACCCAGAGATATTGCCCCTAACTCCGTAACCAAATTATTTCCGATTCAAGCCTATCAGTAAAAGCTTTTAGTCCTTTCGCTTGATTGTGTGTCTGTTTGTTTGCGTCGTAGGACACGGAGTGAACGACGAGGTTCCCGACCGCGACCAAGCAACTGAGGACCAGTACTGCGACCCCGAACCCGAAGGACAGTGCTTCGATCAGGACTTCCCGCAAGGGTTTGACGATGGCAAGTTCAATTCCGCCCTTTGATGCATGTTTCTGTCCTAGTTTTTATAAACACAACCCAGTGGCCTGTTTTATAAAATTGCATTGTTTTGCGTGTTGAAAACATGGTAGGATAGCCACCCTTGCCGTGATAGCCATACCTTGAATACCTGATTTTATAAAGAAAAATGCGTGTGTGTGGGAAAGGGTAAAGTGTGGATTTGAGAAACGAGTCGGACGGGATGGATGGCATTTCTGTGTGAATTGCCGTTGGTGTGCTCGTACCTGTGTGGTTGAGCGAGGAAGGGAGATATCCATCCTGTCACCCCTAAGGACCGAGTTGATGTGACATCTCACCTAGCTTCTTGTCGTGCGAACCACTTGACCGTTGTATGGGCAACGGCTTAGCATAAATCCCACTAGTTGGTCTGATAGCCACCAGGAGAGCTGAGAGCAACGGGTGATCAAGGAGAAAGGATAAGCTCTGTGTGACTTATGCCCCGGTTAAACCTCGGAGGTAGGTCGAATGACCCCTTGATGGATCCCGTGGTGGCTAGTCAGGTCTAGCTAAGGTGGGTAATGGCTTTGTTGGGATCTGCACCGGCACTAAGGCGTTCGTGCTGTGGTACCCCACCTGTGGGTAAAGTTGCACACCTCTGCAGAGTTGAAAATCTATTCGAATAGCCGTGCCCACGGTATTGGGCAAGTTATGGTGTGGTCACATAACTAGTGTTTCTCTCTGGGAATGGATGGGCTGGTGTGAGTTGTTTGGAAAGTGTCCGGCAGTTGTGCCGTGTGCTACGGCGGACGGGGAGTCCGGTAGCAGTTTAAAACTTGGATCCTGTGTGGATCAAAATCGTGTGCTCCTTGGTATTGGAAAACTTGTTGTGAAAATGTTTTCAAAACGAACCCTTGCATACAGTTGAGTTTTTCACAAATGAACCATAACCTATCCTTGGATTATCCTGTGCATATGATTACTGTTATACCCCCTCCGTGGGTGTGATTGGACTTGCTGAGTACGTTTGTACTCACCCCTCTCTTACTTTTACAGTGGAAGACCCAGACTATATCCCCGAAGACAACGAGTAGGGTTTCGTCCTGCACCCAGTCTTGCCTGTGGTTGAGGCCACCGTTGAATTCCGCATGGCGCCAGACTCTGATGATCCTTTGTTCGTAGCTAGTGTAGTTGTGTGGGTTGTGGTTGTAATCCTCGCGATAGTGGCGCTTCACTGCCCATTACCGCGTAGAGTTGTACGGTGATGTACCATCTGATGTAATAAAAGTGTTATCAGCCTCCTGGGACTGATAAATCGACACTTTTAAGTCTTCCCTGATGGGGGGGACGCTTCAGGTGGTATCAGAGCCGTAGGCTGGCCGTAGGACGTGACCCTAGGAGCGAGACCCCTTTTCAGACCCTAGAACTTATCCTGGTCTAGAAACTCTCTGCACAAACACTCACCACTGGTCTTTGCCTTGTTCCAGATGGCTGGCAATGGATGGGTTAGCGGAATCTGCCACGCAGAGCCCGGCCTCCCCAAGTTACTGTTGCTCAGCCTGGAACGCGTCGGGATTATGGAACCACCGGAGTATGCCTACCGTGAGTACATCGCCGGAGGCACCCTTCGGTGCGACATGATGGTTTTTGTGGAGAAAAGCACCCGCTACCCTGATGTGGACCCTTGGTTCATCTCCACCACTGGTTTCCGCTTCCCCGACACCTATCGAAAGGCCGCCCGTAAAGCCCTGCGACGGCTGCGTGTGCTCTACAGGCACCACCTTCAGCGGACTCCTATGGGATTTTTCCCACCCGCTGAGGGGAGAGGGCGCACCTGGATTGCCCGAATGAGGGGACTTGGACGAGAAGAAGAAGACCTGGAAGACACGGTCTCTCACCTATCCATCTACCTTACTGGCTTGGATGCACTCTGCCGTGAACAGTCGGCGCAATTGAAGCAGCTGATCCGTGGGATTGAAAGGATAACCCAGGAGCTGGAGGAACAACGGACAAGAGCTGCAAACGCCGAGTACTCCTTAGCCGCCCTCCAAGCCCAGATGCAAGAGTACGAGAACCGCAACGGAATAGGTGGATGGATCGAAGAAGAAGAAGAAGAACCCATGGAGACCCATTGGGATAAGGGTACTCAGACCGAAAACGAGATGGATCGGTTCCTTCCAATTAAGAAGCGCTCTATTAGGACCGAGGAAGAATCCCCATGATAGGATTAGCGCCCCTAGCCAGAACCCTACCCTAATGATCACGTATCCATGAAAACTGTACCACCCTTGTTGTAATAATAAATATCATCTACTCCCTTTTGCACCTGTACCAGATTGTTTACCCTGTTTCTGTTTCAGATGGCTGAGGAAGGATGGACCCAGGGCGACTGCCAAGCTGCACCTGGATTCCCCAGCCTTTTGATCAACACCCTGAAAGACCTTGGCGTTACGGAGCGCCCAAGGTACTACAGCCGAGAGTACGAACACCATGGTACCCTCCGCTGCAGGGTGATCCTGGTCATCGCCAGGAGCAACCGCTACCCCGACATCCAACCTTGGCGAGCGACCGCCACAGGGTTTAGACACCAAGATACCTACCCCTTGGCCGTCAGGAAAGCGCTCCGTTATTTGTGCCAGATCTTCGAAGAACACCTCGCCCCTACACCAGCAAAGTTCTTCCCGCCGGCCATCAGAACCCCAGTCTGGGAAGCACGCATGAGAAACCTGGAGCGACGACGCCACGAAGAAGGCCCCTGTACCAAGTGGCCACTTACCTAGCCGCCCTGGACCAACTCTTTGATGAGCAAGCCAACCTTCTAAGGGAGCAGACCCATCGGGCCGAGCAAGCAGAGCTCGCGGTGAGGATACAGCAGATCCGAGCCGCCCATGCCGAGGCAAGAGCCGCAGCCGCGGTCAGTAGCGAAGCAGTCGCCCAAGAAAGCCTCAGGCAAGCCCGAGACCGACGCATGCAAGATTGGACCCGAAGTGGGACACCAGTCCCGGCAATTGGGGAGGACCATGTTTTACTCGGGACGCCCATCATAGGATGGGGACCCCTTTTTGGAAACACACAAGCCCCACCCGGGAACCCTGAAAGCTCTGCTGCCGCCGTCGAAAGGGATGCTGAAGCGCAACCCCTGGCCGGTGGAAATCCAGAGGACGGCGAGCAAGGATCACTCGCGCTCTCCGCCCCAGAAGAAGGCCTGCCCCGCGAGTAAAATGACCGGCGCCACCCTAGTAATGTGTCCCCAGCCACTTTTGTTGCGGTACCTGATCCCAGACGAGTAGTACGATATCTAGCCTTACCCTAAGTTGTAACCCCCCTTTGCAGTAATAAAATGGTTTGTGCTTGTTGTTTGTTGTGTGCTGGTTTGCTGTGTGCTGATTATTTATATGAGTACCGGCAGGAGGTAGATTCTGCCTTATATATATATACGAATTAAACAACTTAAACATCACCTAAACGTAACCCCGATTTACCCAATCAACAGGTGACCCCCCGGAACGTCGCGAGGGCCTCCCGTGGCCGGAACCCCGTAGCCGCTAGTGTCGGAGCACAACCCGTTGAACAAGATCTTCCCCAAGGAGAGCAAGAAGTAAGCCACAACCGAGGGGGAAGTCAAGAAGGAGAACAACTACCACCACCCCCACCCCTCGGAGACCTGGCGCAAATCATCCATAACCAGACCCTCATACTGGAGACTCTGGCGAATGCCCTCATTAACCGGCAGCCACGAGGGCAGAATATGAACGACAAGCTGACGGCCTTTCTAAGGACCAAGCCGCCTACCTTCGCCGGATCCTGCAACCCGTTGGATGCTGACGACTGGTTGCGAGTAATTCAGAGGAAGCTCGAACCATTCGAATGCCAGGACCGGGATAAAGTCCTTCTGGCAGCCCACCAGCTCACCGGAACTGCATTATCCTGGTGGGAAAACTATTGTGCCGCAGCCGAAGATGCCTCTACCATCACCTGGGGAGAATTCGTAAGGGAGTTCCGCCGCTACCACATCCCTTCGGCCACTATGAAGCGCAAGGCGGATGAATTCCGCGCACTACAACAAGGAAGCATGTCGGTGGAAGAATACACCCACCGGTTCATAGAATTGGCCCGGTACGCGCCAGAAGAAGTGAATGACGACGATAAGAAGCAAGACATGTTCAAGAAAGGGTTAAGCCCAGAACTCCGGACCTTGCTTACTCCCCAGATCTATCCGGACTTCAACACCCTGATGAACAAGGCTATCCTCACAGAAAGGGCCAAAGCTGAAGAGAGAAAGGATAATAAACGCAAATTCCTGGAAAGTAAGGCCCGCCAACAGGACCGCTTCCAAAAGCCAAGGAACTCCAGCTACACTGCACCAAGATCTCAGGCCCCGATGCAGTATAGGACTCAGTCGCAAGTGACAGGACCACAGGCCCCGCCCAGGAGCCAGAATACCACAAGGGCCCCGCAGAGCAATACAAGCCAGGTCGCCCCCGACAACAACAATGTTAGGGCCTGTTTCAACTGCCGTGAAATAGGGCATTACATCGCCAATTGCCCTTATGCCAAGAACAAGCCGGCCACATCAGCCTTCTCCAACTCGGTGAATGGACCCAGACCGGCCCTGTCCGGTGCTAACCGAGTGCCCGTCCGCAACAACGACGGCAGCCAGCAGGGGAAGCAGCAATCATTTGGACGAGCCCGCGTCAATCACATCGACGCGCAGGAGGCTCAAGAAGCTCAGGGCGTAGTGCTCGGTGAGTACTTAGTCAACTCAGCTCTGGCGACAGTATTATTTGATTCTGGAGCATCACACTCGTTTATATCCTCGAGCTATGTGGAGAAACACAAAATACCTACAGTACTACTAAAAACACCCCTATTAACCCGGACGCCTGGAGGCGACATCAATTGCCAATTAGGTTGTTCACGGGTAAGGATCAACTTAAGTGGGGTAGACTTTCTAGCAGATTTGGTAGTACTTAAGCCTGGGGGAATAGACGTAATCCTTGGGATGGATTGGTTAAGCCGACACAATGGTCTCATAGGCTGCACCGACAAAGTGGTACACCTAACAAACCACGAAGGAGTACAAGTGATCTGCCGAACCCGAGATAGTAAGTTTAATCCAATGGTATTTAGCATGGAAGCCAAGCCTTTAGAAGGAGTCCCGGTAGTAAACGAATACCCGGATGTGTTCCCCGAAGAGCTTCCCGGTATGCCGCCAGATAGGGATATAGAGTTCGTCATAGACCTTATCCCCGGAACATCTCCGATAGCCAAGAGACCCTATAGGATGGCAGCCTCGGAATTGACGGAATTAAAGAAGCAACTAGAAGAACTACAACGGATTGGCTTTATCAGACCAAGCTCGTCGCCATGGGGAGCCCCAGTGCTGTTTGTCAAAAAGAAAGATGGGAGTATGAGGATGTGTGTAGATTACCGGGCACTGAATGAAGTTACCATTAAGAATAAGTACCCCCTCCCTAGGATTGATGACCTTTTCGATCAACTAAAAGGAGCTAAGTACTTTTCCAAGATCGATCTAAGGTCAGGATATTTTCAGCTCAAGATTAGGGAAAGTGACATCCCTAAGACAGCTTTTGTCACCCGCTACGGGCAGTTTGAGTTCACCGTAATGTCCTTCGGACTGACCAATGCCCCTGCTTACTTTATGAACCTCATGAACAAAGTGTTTATGGACGAGCTGGATAAGTTTGTCGTAGTCTTTATCGACGACATACTTATTTACTCCAAGAGTGTTCAGGAACATGAACAACATCTGCGGGTAGTGTTGGAAAAATTAAGGATACACAGGCTATATGCAAAATTTAGCAAATGCGAATTCTGGTTGGAGAGAGTAGCTTTCCTTGGTCACATTCTAACCGCGGAAGGAGTAGCAGTGGACCCAGAGAAGGTTGAAGCCGTGTCCAATTGGCAGCAACCGACTAACGTTAGTGAGATCAGAAGTTTTCTTGGATTAGCCGGATATTATCGGAGATTTATCGAGGGATTCTCTAAGATAGCCCGACCCATGACGGAACTTCTTAAGAAGGAGAAAAAGTTCGCTTGGACAGAATCCTGTGAGAGGAGTTTTCAAGAATTGAAGCGAAGATTGACAACCGCCCCAGTGCTGACCCTACCGGACATTCATCGGGACTTTGTCATCTATTGTGACGCATCCCGACAAGGATTAGGGTGCGTACTGATGCAAGACGGGAAAGTCGTTGCATATGCCTCCCGCCAACTCAAGACTCATGAGCAGAACTATCCGACCCATGATTTGGAACTAGCAGCCGTAGTGCATGCCCTTAAAATTTGGAGACACTACCTGATCGGGAATAAGTGTGAGGTTTACACCGACCACAAGAGTCTGAAGTATATCTTTACCCAGCCGGATTTAAATTTGAGGCAGAGAAGATGGTTGGAGTTGGTCAAAGACTATAATTTGGAAATCCAGTATCACCCCGGAAAAGCGAATGTTGTAGCCGACGCCTTAAGCCGGAAACCCTATGGACCCAAGGATGACCACCTATGCGAGGAAATGGCACGATTAAATGTGCACATCGTTCCTCGAGGTTCCAGCCAGGTGCTAAACGTCCAATCGACATTAGAAGATAAGATTAGAGAAGCCCAAAGCTCGGATCAAGAGTTAGTAAAAATTTGCAAACAAACTGGAGAAAACAAAGCACCGGGCTTCAGGGTAGACGATAAAGGAACGTTATGGTACGAGAATAGGATTTGTGTACCCCAGGATGGAGACTTCCGGCAAATAATCATGGACGAAGCCCATAACTCAGCCTACTCCATCCACCCAGGATCCACCAAAATGTACATGGACATAAGGCAAAAATATTGGTGGAATGGAATGAAAGCGGATGTTGCACGATTTGTGGCACATTGTGATACCTGCCAAAGGATCAAGGCCGAACATCAAAAGCCGGCAGGATTATTGCAACCCTTGCCTATCCCGGTCTGGAAATGGGATGAAATAGGAATGGACTTCGTAGTGGGTCTACCCCGAACACAGAAAGGACACGATTCCGTATGGGTAATAGTAGACCGACTCACTAAATCGGCCCATTTCATACCCGTACGAACCACTTATGGTGGAGAAAAGCTGGCAAAGCTTTACGTGGAGAACATAGTAAAGTTACATGGAGTGCCTAGCAGAATTGTCTCCGATAGAGGAACCCAATTCACCTCTAGGTTTTGGAAGAGCCTGCATAAGGCCATGGGCACCAAGTTGGATTTCAGCTCCGCATACCACCCACAGACGGACGGTCAGACCGAAAGGGTGAACCAGATCATGGAAGATATGCTGAGAGCATGCGTCCTAACCTATGGAAATGATTGGGAGCAGAGCCTACCTTATGCAGAATTCTCGTACAACAATAGTTACCAAGCCAGCTTGGGCATGTCACCATTCGAAGCCCTCTATGGAAGAAAGTGCAAAACTCCCTTGATGTGGTCGGAAGTTGGAGAACGTGCCCTAGTAGGACCCGCGCTCATAAAAGAAGCGGAAGAAAAAGTAGCGGAAATCCGCGAGAAATTGAAAGCGGCTCAGTCCCGACAAAAGAGTTATGCGGACAAGAAGAGGCGGGAAATAAGTTTCAATCCGGGAGAATTTGTCTATCTCAAAGTTTCACCCATTCGAGGAACACGAAGATTTCAGGTACAAGGGAAATTGGCCCCTCGATACATTGGACCGTATCGGGTTCTGAAGAAAGTCGGAGCAGTGGCATATCAACTAGAGTTACCAGAAGAAATGTCAGATATACACCCAGTATTTCATGTTTCGCAATTGAGAAGGTGTCTGAGGATACCCGAGGGAGAACATGTGCCGGTGGAAACAATAGACCTGCAGCCGGATTTGCGATATCAGGAAGTGCCGGTCAAGATTCTAGACACTATCACTAGGAGGACCAGAAACTCCGAAGTACGGATATGCAGAGTTCAATGGAGCAGACATGGAGTAGAGGAAGCAACTTGGGAACGCGAAGAGGCCCTAAAGAAGGAATTTCCCCATCTGTTTAGGAGCCAGCCGAATCTCGAGGACGAGATTCATTTAAGTGGGGTAGGTTTGTGACGCCCCGAAAATTCACGTAATTAAATCCTGCGCTAGAATAGTTCGTAAAAACGATCCGATGTCAAAACCCTAACTCTAACTGATCGCTCCGCGTCGCTCGATGGCTCGTTGCCCACGCGCGACCGCCCGCCGGGATTAGCGCCGGCGCGACTTCTTTTCTTCGCGCAAATACCGCGCGCGTGGCCGACCGGCCGCGGCTGCGGCCGCGAATGGCGCCGACGCATTTCTTTTCCCCCCTCTGATCTCCTCGCGCTGCGTGCGCGCGTCGCGCACGCGAATCCCGCCACACGCGAACGAGGCACGCGCGCGGCCGACCGACCGCGGTCGCCTCCGCGATCGGCGCCGGCGCGCCCCTCCCTTTCTCTCTCTCTCTCCTTTCTCTTTTCCTTCCCTCTATTTCTTTTCTTTTCCCTTTCTTTTCTTCCTCCCTTTCTTCTTTTCCCTCCCTTCCTCTTCTCCTTCTCCTCTCCCCTGCTCCCGAGCGCCGCCCCTCCTGCTTGGTACTGAGCTTCGGCCCCTCCTCCCTCGTGCACACACGCGCGTGTGCCCGTGCGCGCCGCGCACCCCTGCCGCACCACCGCGCCAGCCCCTGCCCGGCCGCGCCGCACAGTCGTGCACTGCGTCGCGCCGCGCCACGCCCCCGCGCCGTGCCGTGCCGAGCCACGCCCCTGGCCTGCGCGACGCCGTGTCGCGCCACCCGCGCCCGCGCGCGCGTGCGCCGCGTGCCGCGCCGCCCGCCGTGCAGCGCGTCGCCTGCGCGCGCCCTGTTTTCCCCGCGTGGCGCGCCGCCCGCCGTGCCGCACGCCGCCTACACGCGCACGCCGAGCTGCAACGACGCGCCGCCCGCCGTGCCGTGTCCCGCCCCGCCGCACGCGCCGTCGCCTCACCGTCCTGTGCTTGCACGCGCGCCGCGTCACGACGCGGGCAAGCAGACGCACGCCTTTAATGGCGCCCCGCCGAGCCCGGAGGCCGGTCACCGCGCGGCCCCGCCTCCCCACCACCTTCCCCTGCCTATAAATAGGCTCCCACCCCGCTCCTTCCTTCCCCACAGCCTTCACTGCCACCGCCCGCTCCTTCCCCGGCTCACAGTGCCGCCGCCGCGAACACCTCCGCCGCCACCCACGGCCCGCCGTCGCCCCGCCCCCACGCACCACCCCGGCCCGAGGTGAGGCCGGGAACGAGTTCCCCGTGACCCCCTCTCTCTTTTCCCCCTCTCACCCGAGCCGCCCCGAGCCCTAGATGGCCGGATTTGGCCGCCGGCGCCCCTCCCCACTCCTCCTCTGTTCCTGTTAGCGAGGGGAGGAAGAAAGGGGGGCCGTTTTGCCCAAAACCCCCTCTTGTTTTCCTATTTTCCCCAAAGGACCCCCCCCTCTTCTTTAACTACTTCTTTTGCTAATGAGACCCTACTCTCTTTATTATTTCAAAACAAACCCCACAATACGCAAACCTAGTTATATTCGACACACTTTAACATACTTAGGATACCTTTAGAAAATCGTAAATAAGTCCTCACTCTTCCTGGATAATTACGAACAGGTCCTTAGACCCCGTTTAACCCCTAAAACCGCCTTTAGCGCGTCATTTTATGTGCGAAACGACCTCCGATTGACCCGAAACTTTACCACTCCGTTTCTAGTATGGTTTTAGCTATGCCATTAAGAAACCACCCAGAGATATTGCCCCTAACTCCGTAACCAAATTATTTCCGATTCAAGCCTATCAGTAAAAGCTTTTAGTCCTTTCGCTTGATTGTGTGTCTGTTTGTTTGCGTCGTAGGACACGGAGTGAACGACGAGGTTCCCGACCGCGACCAAGCAACTGAGGACCAGTACTGCGACCCCGAACCCGAAGGACAGTGCTTCGATCAGGACTTCCCGCAAGGGTTTGACGATGGCAAGTTCAATTCCGCCCTTTGATGCATGTTTCTGTCCTAGTTTTTATAAACACAACCCAGTGGCCTGTTTTATAAAATTGCATTGTTTTGCGTGTTGAAAACATGGTAGGATAGCCACCCTTGCCGTGATAGCCATACCTTGAATACCTGATTTTATAAAGAAAAATGCGTGTGTGTGGGAAAGGGTAAAGTGTGGATTTGAGAAACGAGTCGGACGGGATGGATGGCATTTCTGTGTGAATTGCCGTTGGTGTGCTCGTACCTGTGTGGTTGAGCGAGGAAGGGAGATATCCATCCTGTCACCCCTAAGGACCGAGTTGATGTGACATCTCACCTAGCTTCTTGTCGTGCGAACCACTTGACCGTTGTATGGGCAACGGCTTAGCATAAATCCCACTAGTTGGTCTGATAGCCACCAGGAGAGCTGAGAGCAACGGGTGATCAAGGAGAAAGGATAAGCTCTGTGTGACTTATGCCCCGGTTAAACCTCGGAGGTAGGTCGAATGACCCCTTGATGGATCCCGTGGTGGCTAGTCAGGTCTAGCTAAGGTGGGTAATGGCTTTGTTGGGATCTGCACCGGCACTAAGGTGTTCGTGCTGTGGTACCCCACCTGTGGGTAAAGTTGCACACCTCTGCAGAGTTGAAAATCTATTCGAATAGCCGTGCCCACGGTATTGGGCAAGTTATGGTGTGGTCACATAACTAGTGTTTCTCTCTGGGAATGGATGGGCTGGTGTGAGTTGTTTGGAAAGTGTCCGGCAGTTGTGCCGTGTGCTACGGCGGACGGGGAGTCCGGTAGCAGTTTAAAACTTGGATCCTGTGTGGATCAAAATCGTGTGCTCCTTGGTATTGGAAAACTTGTTGTGAAAATGTTTTCAAAACGAACCCTTGCATACAGTTGAGTTTTTCACAAATGAACCATAACCTATCCTTGGATTATCCTGTGCATATGATTACTGTTATACCCCCTCCGTGGGTGTGATTGGACTTGCTGAGTACGTTTGTACTCACCCCTCTCTTACTTTTACAGTGGAAGACCCAGACTATATCCCCGAAGACAACGAGTAGGGTTTCGTCCTGCACCCAGTCTTGCCTGTGGTTGAGGCCACCGTTGAATTCCGCATGGCGCCAGACTCTGATGATCCTTTGTTCGTAGCCAGTGTAGTTGTGTGGGTTGTGGTTGTAATCCTCGCGATAGTGGCGCTTCACTGCCCATTACCGCGTAGAGTTGTACGGTGATGTACCATCTGATGTAATAAAAGTGTTATCAGCCTCCTGGGACTGATAAATCGACACTTTTAAGTCTTCCCTGATGGGGGGGACGCTTCACCACTGCCGCCCCAGCACCTGCCCCGCCGCTCCCCGGCCTCGCGCTGGCTTCTCCTCGCCTCGCCACGCCGCCTGCTGTCTGCCCGAGCTGCTCCTCGCCGGCGCTCGCCGTCGCTGTAAGACGATCAGTACCACCTCCTGCTTCCCGGTGATCCCACGCATCACTCCCCTGCCTTGCCGCCGCCCTCCCGACCTTGTGCTGTCTCGCACCCGCGTTCCCCACGTCGCACTGCTGCTGCCCGAGCTTCGCCGTGCCGCCACGCGTGCCGCCGGCGTGCCAGCTCCTGTTTCCGCGTGACCACATCTCCTTCGAGACCCCAAGCACATCGTGCAACTCCTAGCACACTTGCCCTTGCGTTTGCACACACGCATTTCACTCAATTTCTCCTGCTCCGATCACCTCCCTTCACCCGACCTCCGCCGCCGTCCCTGGCCATCATCAACAGCCGCCCACACCACCCCCGAACCCAGATCCAGTGCAACCAGAGCTCCGCCATGACCCGCTGGTGCTCCTCAGTCCCTCCAATTTCGTTTTCCCGCATTCTAGCACCATTCCCCGCAGCGCCGGTGAGCTCCAAGCTTCACCGCCGCTCGGCCTCCCGTCGAACCGCCGGTACAAGGCCTCTCCACCCCGACCAAGGTCACCATAAGCACCACACCAGCTGGCAGAAACTCTTCGACTACTTCTTTGCCACCCTCCAACACCCTAGCCTGCGGAACGCCGCACTGCCATCACCGCCGGTGAGAACCCGACCCGCCCCGCCGTCGATTACCACCTTCTGCTCGGTCTCCGACCAAATCAGGTAGGGGAAAAGCATCCCCGCACTCCCACGGTGCTCCTACGCGCCCTTCCTACCCACGTTCGTCGACCCCTCGCCGGGAACGATGATGCCCCACCACGGCCGCTGCCATCCATCGTCGCCGGCCGTGCTCCGTCACTAATCCTGGTGCACGTCACCCACCCGTGAGCACTGTAGATCATGTAGGTCATGTAGGACCAGATCATTCCCGGCCAAACCCTCGCCGCCGGCGAGAACACGCCGACCGAACATCACGGCCGTTGTCTTCCCCCGGCAAGGACCCATATGTAATTTAGATTGCTGTTCTAAGGGCCTAGGTGCAAGAACCCGAGGGCCTCCCTGTGAACTCTTTTGTTATTTCATGTGTGCAAAGCAGCTAGCTTGTAAAATTCATAGGAATGTGTAGAAAAATCCAAAATTACCAAACCAGTTTGGTTTGAAACTAAATGCTTTTTGGTTTATTTTAAACTTCAAATAAAAGGATATCTTATGCATAACTTTTGCATACTAAATTATTTTCTTGTGATTTTTGGTATGTAGCTTCTTTAGGCCGTGAGTAAGCTTGTGTAAAAATTTCAAGCTTAGTACTATTTTGTAGTTTAAGTTCTTTTGAACTTGTGCAAATCAAATTTGAAATAGTTTGAATTAAATTAAGCATGTTCCTAAGGCTTCTATGATTAGATCTTTTTACCATAACTTAATAGGTTGATAATTAGTTCATAATTAAATTTTTAAGACTTTATAGTTCTATTTACTCAGGATTTGAATTTAAACTTGAAGTTTGAATTCAAATTCAAATGTTTTAATTTATATTCCCAGAAAATTATGAAAAATTCACCATAAGCTTATTTGTTAACAAGAAACATCCACAAAAATTCAAGGTCAGACTCTTTATGATTTTCAAAATAAAAGTCAGACTGATCGAATTACTTCAAAGTAATTCCATTGAAATAACCTAACCTTAGTATAGCTAGTAGTTTGGAATCCCACCCCCTTGTTACATGAGTTTGTGAGCACTAATTTATTGGATTGCAACTTTATCATGAAATAAAATCTTTAACTCAAGCACCATCTCACTTAAATCATTGCATACCATATAGAATCGATGACGCTCGACGATGGAGACTACGAGCTAATCCTGGAACAAGGCCAAGGGTTTTTTGAAGACCCGATAAACGTCGCTGAGACTCTAACTGAAGCCTCGAACCAAAGTTCGGAAGTCTCTGATAGCCCCCAACCCCACTCAAGAAGGCAAGCCCCGGTGCATAACCCAGTATTTCAATTTATTACCATCTTACTGATATATTATATATCTTGCATTACGTCTAGGAGTTGAAATGAAACCCTAGTTGCATAAATCCTAGGAATCCAATGTATTGTACCTGAGTCCTTATCGCATAGATGCTCTGCTAAATAGGACTGTTAAAAGTCGAGTGATTTCCTGTCACTCGCGCGATATAGGAGTTGCATGTTTACTATTCTGCAATCACTATAAGGATAATGGACAGGGTCATGTGCAGTATCATGACCTGGAGGTTTACCCTGTCTATTTTGATAAAAGTTATTAAGGTCGCAGTGTGTGGTAGTGGTGGCTAAGCGTTTGAAAGTACTAGCCACATGCCGCGAAATATGGTAAAGCGGCAAGCCTAGTAACTGATCGGCCCGGCAAATGGATATACCTCCCACCACTCGTAATTTGGTTTTTCTCACACACCGACGTGCAGGAGTACGTTCCGCACAGCGGACAGGAGTACGGTCATGTAGTCGCGCTACAGACGTATGTCCTGCACAATTGGTGTGCGTACGGTCCTACAGTCGCTTGTGGTGGCCCTGTTCCACAACCCGGAATGAAAGGCAAACGGTTGCTTGAACGATCTTTTGGTGTTCCAAGCGTGTGAGTTAGGTTTGCCTTGCAAGGTTTGAAATTCGATTCAGAATCGTCCGTCTCTCGCGGAAATTGAGACCGCTTATTCCTTCTGCCACATAGAGTAAGAACTGTAATTATTGGTGGAATAATCCTGATGAATGCTAATCTCTACCTTGCTTGCCTAGTGTAGGTGCTTACCTAGAATGGATAATCAAATTAGAATTTGAAAGCTAAAATTTGAAAGTAGATCATACTCTTTGTTGCTTTTCAGCTGAAATGAAACCCAGAACCATTTCAGGCCTTCATGAGTCTAATTACGGGCTAAGTATACCCAATTCCGGGTAAGCCTTGCTGAGTATTAGTGTACTCAGTCTTGCTAGTGAATCTTTCAAGTATAACCCATGAGAACCCTACGGATATTTCTACATGGCCAACTTCTGTTCCGTTTGGCTGGTCCGTGGAGTGCGATCCATCCCCGGCTGGCAGTGACCCTCCTGAGTGACACCAAGCTTTGGGCTGAGTACGGTGTCAACCTTCGCGATGTGCGTAGTCGCGTGTTTATTTTCTTTCCGCTGTGAACCTGGACAAGCTGTTAGCTTGTCGTTTTAAACACTGTTTGTATAAATTTACATTAAATTTGAAAAAGGTTTGTAATAATATTTGCATTTCCATAAATTAAAAGTTGATGAGCTGTACTGTGATTGTAAACTCGCCTTCGTGCGAGGTAAACCAGCTTCGATCCTGTTGAACCGTGGTTGTATCGGGCGGAGACCCGACAGACCAATGGGTTGTTCCGTTTGAAGTGCATTGAGTTATTATCGGCTGTGTAGCGATGACTAGCGCTCTTGAGCCGGAATAATTCAAGCGGTTCTGCCACAGTTGGTATCAGAGCTGTAGGTTTACTTTTACAACTACAGTAGCTCTTAACAAGTGCTTTCAAGATAAAACTTTGCTAAACAAATGAATTTACAACGCGCGTTGGAACCGTTAAGGTTGTGCTTAGATCGTAAAGCCCTAGGGACTTATATGGGAATGATCAGGTGGCTATTAGTATATATATATATGTATAGGATATAATTCTAACTTGCAGCACTACTTTCAGTCAGAACTTAAATTCATGCACAACCCAACTTTACTATCTATAATGACACCTTCGGTGGTAAGGTAAGAAGGTAAGGATCCTCAGCTAACTAGGGAGTTAGCCTTCCCGTCGGTGATGCGAACCGAATGCTGTTTCTCAAGCAGTGGCCTACTTGAGATGCTGCCAATATATCAACTTAGGTTGGTTATATTGGGAGTATATGGTTCGGCGCAGGGTATGGCGATCGCTGTTCATACCCCCGCATTTTGCGGTATCCCCGTGAATACGTTGTTTAACGACGTATGTTAACATTGTCTGTACGGCGGTAATGGTACAGATGCTATTTCTATAGTGAACAGTACTGTTTGGGGACGCTTTCATGTCATGCTGCCATGAAAGGTTTATGTTATATAAATATGATCTTTTGCAGGTACACTAACCACGATTAATAGGCTAAGACGGATAGGACTTATCGACTAGTTAATAGTGAGAGACGTATAGGTAATGCCACCGAAATTAATCGCGTAAGTCTGAAGATATTCGGCAGTTGTTTTTGGTTGTGAGATCGAATAGTACGTGCATGCATAATCCATCATCAAATAAACAAATACAATGTATGTTTGGTTCTATTAAGGACGAATAGCGTGTTGCTTATCTCTAGAATGGGTTAATAGGATTTTTATGGTAGCTCTAAGTTGAGTATCTTAAGTGTCCATCTGATTTCCAGTCCTTGCTGTTAT
Organism: Panicum hallii; assembly: GCF_002211085.1. Taxonomy (NCBI): domain Eukaryota; kingdom Viridiplantae; phylum Streptophyta; class Magnoliopsida; order Poales; family Poaceae; genus Panicum; species Panicum hallii. The sequence continues at coordinate 43,406,550 of NC_038050.1, read as the reverse complement.
CAGAATTGATTATCTTGTTCCATTTACCTTGTGAGTTCTCAGCAGGGTAAATAAGTCTCACCATTTGCATTCTTGTTGCAGATGGTAGCCCCTTCCAACGTCTTTTGGGATCCTGCAGGGCATCTCCACACTAATGCCTTGCACTGGGAGGGTTTTCCTCATCTTCTCTAGGAATCACTAAGCTCGTTCCTTTATACTGAGCCCCCACAGTATGACACAGTGGAATACCAGGAAGAAGGTGTTCGTCGATGTCGAGTCAGAATGACTATTCCTCACCATCCCTTCCGCTCCCAATGGCAACCTATCGAAGTTGACGTGGTAGGTTATCGTATAGTTGATACGATTGAGGGAGTAGCTCTGGAAGCCATCTACCTCTTCTGCAACCAGCACCCAAGGGAAGTTGCAGGATAGCCTATCGGTCTATTCCCTACAGCAGATCCCAACGATCCTGAGTGGAATCTCAAGGTAGTCCCTGAAAGTCACAGGTTGGAAGGCTCAACGGAAGAAGCGCTTCAGGGTACTATGCGATTCATGAATGTTCAGCATCATTATTGTGACACCCTAGGTGTTAAATAGAACAAACCAATAGGAAGAATATTTGGTGTGGATTAAATTGTGTGTAAATTTATGAAAGTACATAATTTAATTGAAGTATAAAAGTAACATTCAAAAATTATCAAGGGCCAAAATTTCAGGTTCAGGGGAAAAGGAGCTGAATTTCAGAATTTTGACTGAGGAATACAGTAATGTTCAGGGCCTCATAAAGTAAAATTTTATGTAGAAAAGTTGAATAACAAGTATCCAATTCGGAATAGGAATGTTTAGGGAACAAAGTGGCATTATTGTTTTGCCCTAGCAAAGCACAGAAAGGTGTTTGAAATTAAAATCAAAGTTGACAGATTTGGGCAGTAACTGAAACTCTGAATTTCAGCTGAGCCAAACCTTTTCAGAGCAATTTTTCGAGGGGATAGAGGTCGAATCAACAAATCTTTCCGAAACCATAAATGTAGAAAAATGTCGGACCTATAATTTTTCTGTTGGAAGGTTTTGAATTTGATATGTGAAATTTGAAGAATTGAGGGCTATAAGTTTCAGGTTCAGGGGAGGAACAAATGCAGAAATGCAGAGCTTCAGAGTTCTATAGTAGGAGTCGTCTTTATCTCTTTCAGGGCACCGTTAGGATGAAAGCGCGGTAAAATTCTAAGGATAGACGTGTTGATCATGAGCGAGGCAAGCGTGGGATGTGGCAGTGTCACACCCGATTTATAAGAACATAAATCGAGCAATCATATATGCGCCAGGATCAAGTCACGCATATATACAACAGAATCATCAAGATATCACAACACGTATCTCGAAATAAAAACATATAAATTATAAATGAATATCTTTATTACAACTGAACCAAGAATCAGTTCAAGGAATGCGGAAGCGTAAAATAAATACATGAAGAATAGGGCGCCACAGGGACGTCGGCTGGGAGACAACGCCTAGAAATCATCGAGTCCGCTGATGTAGTTCTCCATGTCGCCTGGTATTGATCAGCAGTCGAAGATATCCCAAAGAGAACAGAAGAGTAGAGAAGGCAAGTGTGAGTACACAACTTGTACTCAACAAGTATAACACGAATTATGAGGCTCTAAGGTTAGCTGACTCAACTGCATTAGCTTTTAATCTTGGCAAGTTTTATGAAAGCTATTTACTACAAGTGGATGAATTACCATAACCCAAATTGCATAATAATTAATCAAAATTAACCAGGAGAGTACTGAAAACCAAGCCACTCCACCAGAGGTACAACCCACTAATCAGACGGAGGATCTGGGCTGCTCATGACCGTGAGCACAGCTAGTATACCAGTTTTACACTCTCGAGAGGTTGCACAACTTTACCCACAAGTCGTGAGCTACACTAGTTGTTCATCACACTTCCTTAGGTGAGATGACTAGCAAGCACACTACGAGACCGTTACAAAGGATCACGTTAGTAAGGTGTAACCGCTAAGATTTCTGGATCAGCAACGATGGGGCCCACCTCACTGGGGTACAAGCACACAGCACAGACCAAGCCGGAGGAGCAGGGACCATTGAAGCTTACCACCCCTCTTGCCCCGCAGGTAAGTTACTCCCGAATCAAAATGACCTAATTAGTAAGTCAAGACCGTCCCATTCCAGTCTTGTGGTTGCGCGGTTGTCCCAGGTTGTCGCTCTATGAACCGGTCCTTATGGAGAGTGGCCAACCAAGCACTAAGCACCATGCTGGCCCCATAAACCATGTTTCTATCCAAAAACATATTTTAAGGAGACGTGAGCCGCTCAAGCACACAGCACAGAGGGCCACCCTCAGAATTGAGTTGCATATAACCATTAATCAAATTTAATTAAAAAGGACCGAGGTGTGAGAGCGCAGCACCTAGCACAACTAACCAAAATGCAACCCAAGGTATATATATATAATGGATAACGTGGCTAGGAAATCCTTATAGGCATACAGAATTAAAATGCAGTATGAAATTGTATTTAAAAGTGATGGGTTATTCATGTTATACATGCCTTCCTTGAAGTTCTTCTGCTGCTGCTCAAACTGCTCTGCAGAAAGGGGCTCCTGGTACTCGTCCAAAGGCTCAGCGTCTACTCACGATCGCAACTCCAAAACATGGTCCAGCACATACACATTCATGCAAACAAGACAAAAGATAAGAAACAGTGCATCATTACATAAAAACAGCACACAAAACTATGAGAGAACTGTTCTACGCATTACAACGATCGCGTGAGCGTGAAAACCAACTAAAATGGAGCTAAGACGCGAAAACTAGAGCTAAAACAAGGTTCACGGACCTTTCTGTAAGAAAACAGGAAGTTCTAAGGGGTTCTGGGCGAAAACCGGGGACCTAAACGTAATTAAAGGCTAGATCTGGGGTCTAACCCGCAAAAACACTGCGGATGGATGGCGGGTTCAATTTCTAAAGAATCCAGGGGTCTAAACACTAAAAACTGGGCTGGTCTGCAAATACTTTTGAACAACACAGGACTGTGGGTGTGACATCTCAGGTATATGGGAGCCAGACATAGTGCATTGAGTGTAGGATGTGCTCTTGTTTGCTATTTAAGGGCAAGATTTTAGGGTGTTTTCTGTAAGTTTAGAAAAATATAGGGCTTAATGTGCAAAATGTGTGTGAGGGTGGATAATTTTGAAATATAGGAAGGGCTGATTTGCAATGATGCTTTTACTTTTAAACCACTGTAAAAAGTGAAAACAAACCAGGGAGCTTTTTGAAATGTAAAATTCAAATAGGTTTTAAAAGAAATTTAACTAGTTGTATGGTTTTTAAAATAACTTTGAAACCTCAACTCTCCTGAAGTTGAACCCTAAAGCAAAGTTGTAGAACTTTTTATTCTCTACACTTTTCGTTTTTGGAGCATTTTCATTTGAGCACTATTTTGAAAGTTATTCAAGCATTACAGTGAGCTCCCTGAACTTTTGAACATTTACAACCGGGTCCTCGTTGTCCACCTCCAGCTCCTCTGTTTCCCCCGTGAGCTCCTGCCACCGCCACTTTAACTCCGGCGAGCTGCCCCGGCCGCCACCTGCCCCTCGCCGCTCGCCAGTGCCACCTCCACCTCCAGCGCATCGCCCCCGCCGCTTGCCAGGCCCTGGTGGCCATTTTTCCGAGCCGCCATGCCATCCCCGAGCTCTCCACGGCCGCCACGATGTCGCCGGCGTCCAGCTCCTCCTTGCCGCGCCCCAGTGCTTCTCTGAGCGTATAAAGCCCTTCAGTACCTCGTGAGCAACCCCTTTTGCCTTTTCCCCGAGCTCAAATCACCCCCGGTCATCTTCCTCCTCGTGCCGCCGCCGTCCAAGCCACGCCGCTGTTTGGCCTCGCCGTCGGTAGCCTCCTCCAGAGCCTCCCACCTTCGATCCAGACCTCCATCAGCACCATAGCTACTCTCTGAAGCTCATCGCACCGGCCATTTTCTTTTTCCTCCACTGGAGACGTCTGCCCACGAGCACGCCGCCGTTCCTCCGCCGCCACAGCTCGGCCTCGTCGCCGTCCCACTGCTCCGCCGTCCCCCAGCCCCTGCCAAGTAGAGCAACAGCACCACATAACCTCACGAAGTTCTCCAGGCACTTGTCGTCCACTCCCCGACCCTCCAGCCACCGGAACGCCGCCACCGAGCTTCCAAGCTCCGCCGCCGCTTCTGTCACCGCCGTTCGTTCCAAACTCCGGTCACCCCTGAGTCTGCCGTAAGCTCCTGAGCAATTCCCCTCCCTTTGCCCTCACCGCCGACGAGCTATCTCGCCGGAATTGGTCGCCGGTGATCTACCCCGTGAGGAAAACCGGCCAGGGACCTGATTGCTTTGTTTTAGAACTTTCCAGGGGCCTTTTTGTGAAAAATCAGTACCTTTTTCCAATTTAAATTCAGACAGCTTTGAAAATCATAGGGAATTGTAGAAAAATCCAAAAATGGCAAAACCAGTTCTATTGTATTCATAAAAATGAGATCTGCAACTTTTGTTACTAAAGTGTAGTTTGAAATCAATTATTTTTGAAGTTATTTAAATGTTTTCAAAAGGGGATCTTTTGTGTATAACTTGTGTGATTTAATTTTATTTCCTATAATTCTTGGCTACTAGTTAGCTTAAGTAGTATTTAGTATTGTGTGAAAAATTCAAGACCAGTACAATTTGTAATTTGAGTAATTTCAAATTTGGTCAAATTAAGTTCAAATCAAGATAGGTTTAATAAAGTAAGTTTTTAATAAAATCATGCTTATATATCTTGATGTTAGAATCTTATGGCCCTAATATGACTGCTAAAAATATTTGAAGAATTTTTATCCATGTTTCAATCAAGTTTAAATTTAAACTTTAAATTTGAATGCAATTCAAATTGCTTTAGGAAATATTAGCCAAAAATTAGGAAAAATTTATGGTAGGCTTATTTATTATTAATAAACCCACTTAGATAAAATTTAAGGTTACTTTCCATATAAGTTAAAATAACTAAGCTTTGGGTATAATTAATACTAAATGTATTTAAACCTATGATTAGGAATAACTTGCCTTAGCTTTGTGATACTTACTTAAGGACAAATACTTAGCTGCTTAAATGAGTTTGTCAATTTGATGTTGATGCTGGGTGTGTGTTGATTTGTTGAATTACAACTTTATCATGAAGGAAAGGCTTAACCTGTTTGTCACTAAGCATCAATCCTTGCATATCATGTAGACTCGCCGATTCTTGAAGACGGAAACTACAAGTTGATCTTGGAAACCGAACCCGGGCTATCTAAAGACTCCGTCCAAGTTACTGAGGAAGTGACTGATGCCCCGGACCAAGGTTCGGAAGCTTTTAACTCGTCTGACCCTAGCTTCGCTTCCGAAGGCAAGCCCCGGACATAACCCCTACTTTATTTACACTGCAAACTATACTATTTATATATATCTTTATGCATTAAGTTCTTAGGAGTTGTTTGGAAACCTTAGTAGCATAATTCCAGGAACCGATGTATTGAACACTAGAACTTGAGTCCGAATAGCTGCTCTGCTTATAGGACCGGTAGAAGTCGGGTGATTCCCTGTCACTCGCGCGATATAGGAACTGTACTGTTTACATTACTGTTATCACTATAAGGATGACGGACGGAAATTATGTGGAGTATCATATTGAGATGATACCCCGTCTGTGTTGTTGAACTGGATAAGGCCGCAGTGTGTGGTAGCGGTGGTTAAGCGTTTGAAAGTACTAGCCACATGTTGTGAAATATGGTAAGCGGTAAGCCTAGTAACCAATCGGCCCGAGGAGTGGACATACCCCCCACCACATGTATTTGGTTCTTTTGGTTACTTGGTTCGACATGTAGGAATACATGTTACTGGGCAACCAGGAGTACGGGTTTTGTAGTCGCGCTACAGACGTATGTCCTGCACTTTGGAAATGCGTATGGTCCTACAGTCGCTTGTGGTGGATCTGATCCACGAGTCGGTATGAAAGGCAAACGGTTGCTTCGGAACGACCCTTTGGTGTTCCAAGCATGTGAGTTAGGTTTACCCTTGCAAGGTTTGAATTCGATTCAGAATTGTCCGCTTCTCACGATGACTGAGACTGCTTGATTCCTTTGCCACATAGAGTAACAAGAGAAATGTTATGATTATCAAAGATGATGTTTGGTTAAAGATTTTACCATGCTTGAGTAGTTATAGGTGCTTACCTAGAATGAATAATCAACTAGAACCTGAAAGCTAAAAATTGAAATTAAGGACCTACTCTTTGTTGCTTTTCAGCTGAAAACTCTACCCAAAACCTGAAAAGCCTGCATAAGTCTAGATATATGGCTAAGTATACCATGAGCGGGTAAGTCTTGCTGAGTATTAGCATACTCAACCTTGCTTTGTAACTATCTACTTCAGGTAATCCCCCTGATGAGCCAGCTTTCATTACACCGTGGCCATATCCCCTGCCTGATGGTTGGTCCGTGGAGTGGGATCCGTCCCCGGCCAACACAGATTCCGCCGAGTGATATCGTGCCAGGGCTAGCATGATACTCGTAGTATCGACGTGTACAGTGTCCGTGTTTTCAAACTCCGTTGCTGTAACCTAATACTTAATCTATTTTGTAATAATGTCCATCCTTTGGGAATCTAATGTTGCTTTTATGCACTAATGTAATATACCTGCCTGTGATGTAAAATGTAATGGCTTTTATATCTCTAGACTCGCCTTCGTGCGAGGTACCTTGTTGGATCCTGCTTTCGGTGGTTTATCGGGACGTTACCCGACAGGCCAAAGGATTATACCGTTTGAAGCACGAGGTAGCCCTCAAGAGAGGACTCGCGTACTTGAGCCGGTGTAATTCAGGTTGGTTCTGCCACAGCTGGTATCAGAGCTAACAAGCGTACACTGGAGATATAATTAGCCTTAAAAAATAATTTATATTATAAAAAATTTGTTAACAAAGTATTTGCAAACTACGTTGGGTTCGTTAAGGCTTGTGCATAGTACGTAAAGCCCTAGGGTAATGTTATTAAGGGAATTAGAGGTGGCTGTAGTATATGTATATATAACTCTAACTCCCAGCATTACTTTTCTGTTAAAACTTAAATTCATGTACAACACAACTTTACTTTCTGTAACGACACCTTCGATCGTGAGGTAAGAAGGTAAGGATCCTCAGCCAACTGAGGGAGCTTGGCCTTCCTGTCGGTGATGCGAACTGAACGATGTTTCTCAAGCAGTGGCTTACTTGGGAGTAGATGGTTCGGCGCAGGGTATGGCGATCGCTATTCATACCCCCGCATTTTGCGGTACCCCCGTGAATACGTTGTTTCGATAACGTATGTGTGGCAGAACCAACCTGAATTATACCGGTTCAAGTACGCAAGTCCACTCCAGAGGGCTCCAACGTACTTCAAACGGTATAATCCCTTGGCCTGTCGGGTAACGTCCCGATAAGCCACCGATACAGGATCGAATAAGGTTACCTCACATGAAGGTGAGTCCAGAGATACAGTCACCATCATATTTTACACCATAAGGAATTACATACAAGAGTTTCTAAAAGCAGTACGAAGTTTCAAACTTAGATAAAACATTACAAACTGTTAAAGCTATAGTTTCTGGCAGAGGAAAATATACGCGATGATTTACAACACGTCGTCAAGGTGGATGTCATGCTAAGCCCGGGCACGACATCACTCGGTATCATCAATGTTGGCCGGGGACGGATCCCATTCCACGGACCAACCATCTGGAAGGGCACAGGGCCAAGACAGGGGAAGAGTAGGATCTTCAAAGGCTTTACCTGAAAAACATAAAACTAGCAAGGCCGAGTATACTAATACTCAGCAAGGCTTACCCGGGATTGGGTATAGTTTAGCCCGTAACTAGACTCATGAAGGCATTGTAAAGGTTCTGGGTTTATTTTCAGCTGAAAAGCAACTAAGAGTATAACTTACTTTCAAGTTTTAGCTTTCAGATTCTAGCTTGATTAGCCATTCTAGGTAAGCACCTATACTAAACAAGCAAGCTAGATATTATCATCCATCCAGATTATTTCATCAACAATTACACTTTTTACTCTATGTGGTAAAAGGAATAAGCAGTCTCAATCTTCGTGAGAGGCGAACGATTCTGAATCGAATTTAACCTTGCAAGGTAGACCTAACTCACACGCTTGGAACATTCAATGATAGTTCCGAAGCAACTGTTTGCCTTTCATTCCGGGTCGTGGACAGGGCCACCACAAGCGACTGCAGGACCATACGCACACCCTATGTGTGCAGGACGTACGTCTGTAGCGCGACTACAAAACCCGTACTCCTGGTTGCCCTTGCAACACGTATTCCCACACGTCGAATCAAGTAACCAAAAGAACCAAATACATGTGGTGGTCAGTATGTCCACTTGCCGGGCCGATTGGTTACTAGGCTTACCACTTACCATATTTCGCGACATGTGGCTAGTACTTTCAAACGCTTAGCCACCACTACCACACATATCGACCTTATCAACTTTTAACGAAACAGACAGGGTAAACTTCCAGGTCATGATACTGCACATGACCCTGTCCGTCATCCTTATAGTGGTTGCAGAAGTGTAAACAAGCAACTCCTATATCGCGCGAGTGACAGGAAATCACTCGACTTTTACCGGTCCTATTTAGCAGAGCATCTAGCCGATATGGACTCAGGTTCAAAACATTGGTTCCTAGTATCAATGCATCTAGGGTTCCATTTCAACTCCTAGGCTTAATGCAGGATATAATATATAAGTATAAGATTGCATAATGTAGTAATTTAATTACTGGGTTATGCACCGGGGCTTGCCTTTACTGGTGGGGCTGAAGTCAGGGATGTTAGTATTATTATTATCTGCCGAACTTTGGTTCGGGACTTCCGATAATCCCTTGGTGACGTTGACTTGGTCTTCAGAAAAGTCCTCCGCAGATTCCTGGAAGATCTTGTAGGCACCGTTTGCGGAAGTAGTCGTATCTACATGCAATGTAACATTTCATTCAAAGCGTGCACATAAAACTACCTTACTCCACAATACAGTTGCAATTCAGCACTCATTTAACACACAATTCACATAACAACCAAAAAGATCTAAAACTAAACTTAGATACAGCTTTAGGTGGATAACTAATTAGAATCGGCTACTCGTTGAAGATTACAACAGAGCTGATTGGAAACAACAGACGTTTAGCCGATTGAAAGGTGTATCGGTTTCCTAATTGATCGATGAAAGCATCGATTACTTTAGCAGAGGGATAATTCCTAAAACAGTTGTGTTTTGACTGAGATGTGCTTAAGTGTTATCCTAGGTAACTAGATGCGGTTGCATCAGCTCGATTACGTCAGCACAACAATTGAGTGACGTACAGCCGATTGGAGTGTGGTTGTAGGTATGTGACCGATAGATATATATAGCCGATTTCATAGCTAATAAATCGGCTGATAGATGTGTGTGGATAAAGATGGAAAAACTAAAGATTGATCGGCTCTATTTGACCGATATGGAGAGCAACTAAAATCGGCTTGGATCGGCCGATAGCAAGAACCCTAAGATCATGTGCGTATCTCTGATACATCGCCTATGTGTAGCCGATGTAGGACAGAAGAAAAGAATTGTATCGGCAGTAGCCAATATTAGAAAGATAACAACCGTATCAATTAACCAGTCGGTGGTAGAAGCATATCAAAAGAAGTGCATCGGCTGACAGCTGTTACACAGAAACATCTTAGACTTAAAAGAAACGATGCTTAGCGGCTGAGCTGACAGCCGATACTGAAGTATAGCTGCCGAGATGTATTGGCTAAGCAACAGATGCACATGAACTAACAAAGATTCTTATATGAAAAGGACCTTAAGAAGACTGAAATCAAGACAGGGACAATGTCTTGATGGCAGAGATTGGAACACTCGTGTGAAAGGATTAACTAGACCTCACACCTTTCTGCGTAAGACATTTATCCTATGATTAACCCTTTAGCTACAATACATGCATACAATTCAAGGTATAAATAAAGCATTCATTTCCTAGTATTCAACCTAGATCACAAATCAAAGATTTCAATTCAAGATCATAATAAAACTTGTAAACGTTCATTGATTTGAAATAAAGAAAGTTCTGGAAATCTTATAGAAAACACCCTAGAACTTTCTAAATCAAAGCATTTAAGTCTCTAGTCAGGGAAAACAGAGAACAGAAGGATAACAACGATATTCCGGCAAAGGGGTTTGCCGGTGCTAGGAAGATTCAGTGGGTTAGGGCAAACCTTGAGGTAGACTTGGTTGTGGAAGAGAATGGGCGGAAAGTGAATTTCCGCAATGAACAGAATCGGCGATAAGATGAGCTCGACGATGACGAGATTCCGTGGGTGACGAAGAAGCTTGCCGAGAATTGCAGTGGGTGGAAGATAACCGGAGACACATTCCTCACGTGATCCGTGGCGACCATAGTTGGCTTTTAATCTGCTCGCGCGTGGCCCGTTGCCTTGCACGCGCACACGCCTGCGGAATCGAGCCGAGCCGGTCACTAGCAAAACACTTCCGCTCGCACTCGCGAACGTGCCGGTTCAATTCCGCTCAGACCTCCGCATGGATCAAGAGAGCTCGCCGTACCTGGCTGCATCTAGCTCCTCCGAGCTCGTTGTACCCGGTCACCGCCTCCGCTTCATCGCCTTTCCTTTCGGCTCGTCACGCCATAACCATTCTTCCGCCTTCGCGAGGACCGTGGTCTGCTTGCATTAGAGCCGTGCCTTCCGTTGCCCTTTCCTCGATGGCCTCTGATCAATGCGTTGTACATCACCGCAGTTGGCATCACTTCTCCCGCGGCCAGCATTTCGTCGAACATCTTACTGCATCCCCGATACGGCCACTCCTGCACCACCAGAGATCACCGTGGTGTAGTCAGGGTCGACGCTACCGCATTCCCGCATCTCGCGCAGAAGCCCTGCTACGCGCCGCCGGTCCTTGCGCAGGAGCTCGGCACCGCTCGTTCCGGCCTTGCCGCATCGCTCCCGCACACGCCCGAACCGCGTGCGTTCTTGGCCGTGTCACATCTTGCTTACACCGCCCGCGTGCCGCAGCCGCAGCTCCACTCGCACGCGCGCGCCAGTACCATGAGCCTCAAGCCTGCTCCAGCGCTGCCACGCCAGTCCTCTTCTGCTCGCGCGCCGCCACGCCGCGAGCTTCACTTCAGCGCCGCCTGGCCCGCGTACCGCTCACGCGTCTGCGCCATGCCTCCCGCGCGAGCCGCGTCCACACCCGCGCCTGCGCGCTCCTGCGCTGCCCGCACATCCACGCTCCAGCGCCCACTCTACTCCGCTGCCTGGAGCCACACGCTCTGCGCCATCCGAGCGCCCTGCTCGCGCGCACCTCCGGCCGTGCGCACGCCGCCACTGCCTGCGCATGCTGCTCCTCCTGCGCGCACTTAGCTGCCACGCCGGCTCGCTCGCACCGGCGCCTGCTCCTGTGCGCCCTGTTCCCGCGCGCCTGTGCTGCCGTCTGAATCCGCCTCTGGGCTCGCACGTCCGCGCCAGGGCCTGCTCCCAAGCCGCGCGCCAACACCGGCCTGCCGCCCAGGTGCTCGCTCGAGCCGCCGCGTCCCGCTTGCTGCCGCTCGCCTCCCGCTCCACTTCCCAACCGAGCAGCCCGCCACGCCGCCCGAAGCTGCGCCTAAGCGCTCCTGCGGCCACCGCTCGGGGCCCACGCCTGCGCTCGCCGCCCTGGCTCCCGCGCGCGCCACACCAGCGCGCTGCCCGCGCGCATCGGCTCCGCACCTGGGTCCGCCGCTCGCCCGGCTCGGCGCCCGCCGCTCGCGCCCGCCTGCTCGCGCCACGCAGCACCCCACCTGGGCCCGCCAGCCCGCGCCGCTCGCGCTTGGAGTCGCCCGCCGCGCTAGCGCCCAACGCTGGTCCTGCAGCCGCCCAGCAGAGCCGTGTGGAGGAAAAGAAAGAGAGAGAGAGAGAGAGAGACTGCTGCCCGTGATTTGGTGAAAGAAGTCAACTAGAAGAAGAACAGAGGGAGAAGGAGGAATGGATTTCCCCAAGGACTTATGCGCAATATAGAAAAACTGCAGGGACCTGTTTGTAAAACAAAATTTCCCATCAATCTAAAACCCAAATGAAGAAATGCCCAGAATGAAAGTTGGAGAGTTTTTCAAACTCTACAACATTGCTTTAGGGCTCAAGTTCAAAAACTCAAAACTTATATCTTTACACGTGAAGTTTTGAACAAAGATTGGATTTGAATTACTTTTGTCCTAAAGAGTGTAACTTTATAAAATCTAGGACCTAAATGCAAGCATTTATGACACGTCATGATGACGGGATAGACTCGTCATAATGATTGGATAGACATGTCATGATAACTTGCACTTTTACACTTTAGTCCTGAGTAAATTTGAAAGTTACTTTTGTAAATCAAACATTTGCATAAAAGGACTTGTACTTTTATAAAATTACATAAACACCCTTATTTTCACCACTTTACCCAAAATTTTTTACACACTTCAACATACACATTTCAAATGAAACTTTCAAATAAACATACATTTTTACAAGGGATAACATAAGAAAAACATGTTTACCAAAACCACCTTTCACTTATTTTGAAATTACCCTAATCCAAATACTTTTTGCAAAAACAACCATAGGTTTTTCGGCAATTACAAAATACCCCTTTTTACTTGCACTTTAAATTTTCAAAAGCTTCACGCAAACACACACAAGCTTTACACAAACAAACACATACTTCACACTAACAAATTATATGCCTAGTTTACAAATACATGAACTGTCACAGTATGCTAACGTTGTCTGTACGGTGGTAATTGTACAGATGCTGTTTCTATAGTGAGCAGTAATGAATGGGGACGCTTTCATGACATGCTGGCATGAAAGGTTCATTGGATATATATATATGTATTGTGGTTTTCTGCAGGTACACTAAGCATGATTATGAAACTAGGACGGATAGGGCTTATCGACTAGTTAATAGTGAGAGACGTATGTATTATGCCACCGAAATTAACTACGTAAGTCCGAAGCTATTCGGCAGTTATTTTTGGTTGAGAGATCGATTAGTGCGTGCATGCATAATACATAAATCAACAAAATGGATGCTTAATTTTGTTGCTTTCTAAGAATCGGTAACAGGTTGGTTTCTCTTAGTTTGGGTAAATAGAAATCTTTAGTTGGGTCTCTTAAGTATCTATCTGATTTCCAGCCTTTGCTGTTATCAGAATCAGCTATCTTAATTCATTTACCTTGTGAGTTTTCAGCAGGGTAAATATATCTTACCATTTGCATTGTTGTCGCAGATGGCTGCTCCTTCTAATGCCTTTTGGGATCATGAGGGGCACTTTCACACCAATGCTTTACATTGGGAAGGTTTTCCTCGTCTCCTGTGGGAATCCTTAAGCTTATTTCATTATACGGAGCCTCCTCAATACGATGGGGTGGAATATCGCGAAGAAGGAGTTCCCCGATGCTGGGTTAAGATGACAATTCCTCAACACCCTTTCCGCTCCCAATGGCATCCCATAGAAGTTGAGGTGGTAGGGTATCGCTTTGTTGATACCATTGAAACTGCTGCCTTGGAGGCTATCAAACTTTTCTGCAACCAGCATCCAACAGAGGTTGCCGCATATCCTATTGGTTTATTTCCTGCCATAGACTCTGGTAATTTGGAATGGAATTTCCAGACAGAGCATCTTAGTCATATGCTAGGAGATCTAGCTGAAGAAACGGTCCATAGCATCACCAGGTTTGTGGATGTGCAGCATCATTATCAGATTTTGCTGCTTCACAGTATGGGTCAATTAACTAGTGTGGCTCAAAGTCACTACCGGAATGCTGACCGTCAAGTTACTCAAATAGTAGAATTACAAGCCCTGGTGACTCAGAAGGATGAAATCATCACAGCACGAGATGAGACTATCCTTCATCGAGAAGATCAGATCAACGAGAGTGATCATATAATCACTCAGCGTGACACTGTTATTGAATTTCTACAGGCACAAATTCATGATCTGATACTTAACGCAGATGAGGCCCAGGCTCACATTGAAGAATTGCAACAGCAACCGATACTACCTGCTGCACCCGTAATGCCTGAAGAAGAAGAAGAAGATCCGGAAGAGATTGAGGGTGTCTTAGAGCTTGACTCTGAGCACGGGGATCCTGTTTTTAGTCCCTATCACTCTTCTTCTGGCAGTCAGTCTACTGTAGGCAACTTTGATGATTTTTAGTTTAGCAAATCATCAACTTTCTAGATGTAACCTATGGGAAGTGTAATAACTTAAGTAGTGAGTAACTTATCTAGATCTCGTGCCATTTGTTGTAACCTAGATGGCCTACGTAGGGATCTTTCGGATGTGCGATGTGGAGAACAATCCGGATGGGTGTTGTAATATAAGTTTCCTGTTTTATCATCTTATTCATTATCCTTAAGTTCTGAAATGAGATGATTGAATAGAATGTATGCATTGTTTATCTAAGTGATATATCTTCTGAAATTGGGAGTAAAACTATATGGTGAATAATGGACGTCTCCTTTGTTTCAGATGGTTGGAGCCACGCGCGGAACCCCGGAGGGTTTCCGGGCAGATCAGGCCAGCGGTTCTCAACAACCGCCACCACCACCTCCCAACCTTGCCGAGGTTATGGCTCAGCAAACTGAACTTCTCAACTTGCTAGTACAAGCACTGCAGAACCAGCAACGCCAACAGTTCCGAGGAGGTCGTGATGACCTAAATCCTCCAGTGGCCAGCTATCAGGATTTCATCAATACCCAGCCTCCATTTTTTATTAAGGCTGAAGAACACTTGGACGCTGATGCTTGGCTTCATATCATCGAATCGAAGTTCGCTCTTTTGACAATACCTTGTGCGGACTCAAGCAAAGCTTCCTTTGCCGCCCAGCAACTCCGTGGTGCTGCTCGGATATGGTGGGATAATTTCTGTGCCATGCAGCCTGCAGGGCATGTTATCACCTGGGATGAGTTTCGGGCAGCTTTCAGAGCACATTATATTCCCGAAGGATTGTTGGAGCGAAAGTTGAATGAATTCTTGGCACTTACCCAGGGCACTAGTACGGTCCTGCAGTATGCGCAGACTTTTAATCATCTGTGCCAGTATGCAGGATATCATGCGGATAATGACGCTAAGAAACAAGATCGTTTCCGTCGAGGCCTTAATACCAAGCTCAAAGAATGTCTGAATCTTGTAAGGGCTAATAGTTTCAGCGAGCTGGTTAATATGGCCTTAACTCAAGAAGATTGCATCGTAGCACATCGTGCTGAGAAGAAAAGAAAGACCCCTACTGGACCCTCGAGTGCTCAATCACCGAGGTATCGGGTTGTTCCCAATACACCGTTCAGAGCACCACAGTGGAATGCCCCAACTGGTAGATTGGTTTTCAGGCCGCCCCAACAGCAAGGAAGGTATAGACCTCCCGTTCCTCCGCAACAACTACAACAATCTGGCCCACGGCCAAATGTTCAACAAGTGCAACAGAGAAGCAGCAATTATCGCTGTTTCAATTGCGGAAGTGCGGATCATTTCATCAGAGATTGTCCGCGGCCCAAGAAACCTAATCAAGGGCAGAGTTCTACTCAGGGTAACCAGAACAAGAGCAAGAAACCGATGATGCAAGTCCGACAAGGACGAATTAACTTCACTACCCTTGCAGAGCTTCCGGATGGAGCTCCCGTCATGTCGGGTACATTCTCTATTCACCATAAACCAGTTGTTACATTATTTGATTCAGGAGCAACACATAGTTTTATTAGTAACAACTGTGGTACCCGAATAGGACTCGATCTTTGTCCTACCCAGGGGTCATATATGATCTCTACCCCTGGAGGAAATATTACGTCCAACCAAATGATTAAAAGTGTGCCAATTCAGTTAGGTAGTAGAGAAATCAAAACTAATTTGGTTCTACTAAGTTCGGAGAATATTGATATTATACTTGGTACAGACTGGATGACTAAACATCGAGTACGGCTAGACATATCTTCCCGAGTTGTCAAAATTGATTCACCATATTATGGGGGCACCACCCTTTATCTGCCTCAGCAAGAATATCTGCACCCTTGCACTTATACTATCACAAATATCAAGGTCAAAGATATTCCTATAGTCTGTGAATACCCCGATGTCTTTCCAGACGACCTGCCTGGAATGCCACCAGACAAAGACATCGAGTTCATCATTGAACTTCAACCGGGCACCGCTCCTATTTCAAAGAGGCCGTATTGCATGCCTCCAAATGAATTAGCGGAACTGAAAATCCAACTCCAAGATCTTCTTGATAAGGGTTTTATACGCCCGAGTGCCTCACCTTGGGGTTGCCCGGCTCTTTTTGTCAAGAAGAAGGACAATAGCCTAAGGTTATGTGTTGACTATCGTCCACTCAATGCGGTTACTATCAAAAATAAGTACCCTCTACCCCGCATTGATATCTTATTCGATCAATTAGCCGGAGCAAAAATCTTTTCCAAGATTGACTTGCGCTCTGGATATCATCAGATCAAAATCAAACCTTGTGACATTCCAAAGACGGCTTTCTCAACCAGATATGGATTATATGAATATCTGGTTATGTCATTTGGACTTACTAACGCACTGGCATATTTCATGTACCTCATGAATTCGATCTTTATGCCGGAACTCGACAAATTCGTCGTGGTCTTCATTGATGACATTCTGATATACTCCAAAACTAAAGAGGACCATGCTAATCATCTACGTGTCGTTCTCCAACGACTACGTGATCATCACCTTTATGCCAAATTTTCAAAATGTGAATTCTGGCTGGATAGTGTGAAATTTTTGGGACATACTATCTCCAGTGAAGGCATATCGGTTGACCCAACCAAAGTCCAGGAGGTTATGGACTAGAAACCTCCAACTTCAGTCCATCAAATCAGAAGTTTCCTTGGATTGGCGGGATATTATCGCCGATTCATCCCAGACTTTTCCAAGATAGCTAAACCCATGACTGAGCTACTGAAGAAAGAAGTTAAGTTCCGTTGGGATGATAAATGTGATGAAGCATTTCACACTTTGAGAAGACTTCTGACAACTGCTCCAGTGCTAGCTCAGCCGGATAATACTCAGCCTTTTGATGTCTATTGCGATGCCTCTGGAACTGGACTTGGTTGTGTTCTTATGCAAAACAACCGAGTTATTGCTTATGCATCCCGAGCACTTCGAACTCATGAGCAAAACTATCCGACACATGATCTGGAATTGGCATCAATTATCCATGCTCTCAAGATCTGGAGACATCATCTTATGGGTGCTAAGTGTAACATCTACACTGACCATAAGAGCCTCAAGTATATCTTCACCCAAGCTGACCCAAATATGAGGCAAAGGCGTTGGTTGGAAATGATTAAAGACTATGACCTTGAGGTACACTACCATCCGGATAAAGCCAATGTGGTTGCGGATGCACTTAGCCGCAAGGCACATTGTCACTGCTTATCCATATCAACCTTCAGTGACACTCTCTGCCATCAGATGAGAAAACTCAATCTAGAGATCATTCCTCAAGGTAGTCTGAATTTGCTATCCATTGAATCAGCTTTGCAAGATAGAATCATCATGTCGCAATTACATGATGAGGGTATCAAAATCATTAAATCAAAGCTATCTCTGGGAGAAGCCAACTATAAGTGTTTTCACACCGATCATCAAGGAGTCCTATGGTTCAACAATTGTATCGTTGTACCTAAAGACCATGCACTGCGTAGGCAAATCCTTGATGAAACCCATCTATCCAAATTCTCTATTCATCCTGGTAGCACCAAAATGTATGAAGATCTATGACAACATTTTTGGTGGACCAGAATGAAAAGAGAAATTGCAAAATATGTATCTGAGTGCGATACATGCCAGAGAGTCAAAGCTAACCACTTAAAAGCATCTGGTACACTCCAACCACTACCCATCCCGTCATGGAAGTGGGAAGACATCAGTATGGATTTCATTGTTGGTCTTCCCAACACATCTCAAAAGCATGATTCTATATGGGTAATCATTGACAGACTCACAAAAATAGCTCATTTTCTTCCTATGCATACCACTTACTCAACTAAGAGGTATGCAGAAATCTATCTGGATCAAATTGTTCGGTTGCATGGTGTTCCTAAGACTATCATCTCTGATAGAGGACCCCAGTTCATTGCGCGCTTCTGGGAACAATTGCAAGCTGCTCTAGGAACTAAACTGATTCGGAGCTCTGCATATCATCCCCAGACTGATGGACAAACTGAGCGAGTTAACCAAATCCTTGAAGAGATGCTCCGATCTTGTATTATACATTATGGTGCAAGCTGGGACAAATGTCTTGCGTTGGCTGAATTCTCTTACAACAATAGTTACCAATCTAGCCTTCAGATGGCTCCTTTTGAAGCGTTATACGGTCGCAAATGTCGAACTCCTTTGAGTTGGTCTGAGACCGGTGAACGCAAAATCTTCGGACCAGATCTAGTCGTTGAAGCCGAAGATAAGGTTAAGATTATTCAATCCAATCTTAAAACAGCTCAGTCCAGACAGAAAAGCTATGCAGATAAAAGAAGGAAACCCCTGCAATTCCAAGTAGGAGATTTTGTCTATCTCCGAGTATCTCCAACCAAAGGCGTTCAACATTTCGGCATAAAAGGGAAGTTAGCACCCCGGTCTGTTGGACCTTTTGAAATCCTCAATGTTTGTGGCTCAGTGGCTTACAAAATACGCCTTCCATCTCAAATGGCTGCCATTCACGATGTATTCCATATCTCTCAACTTAAGAAATGTATTAAAGTACCCACGGAAATCGTTGAGACCTGTGCCATTGAGATTGAACCCGATCTATCTTACATCGAACAACCTATCCAAATCTTGGATACCAAAGAAAGACTCACCAGAAGAAGGACAGTCAAGATGTATAAAATCTTATGGAATCATCACACCGAAGAAGAAGCAACTTGGGAGAAAGAATCTTATCTTCAAAGCAATTTTCCAAACTTTCTTCAAGCCAATTCCCAAATCTAATCGTCTGATTCTATTCAGCTTCGGAATCTCGGGATGAGATTCTTTTTAGGAGGGAGGGTTGTGACATCTCAGGTATATGGGAGCCAAACATAGTGCATTGAGTGTAGGATGTGCTCTTGTATGCTATTTAAGGGCAAGATTTTAGGGTGTTTTCTGTAATTTTAGAAAAATATAGGGCTTAATGTGCAAAATGTGTGTGAGGGTGGATAATTTTAAAATATAGGAAGGGCTGATTTGCAATGATGCTTTTACTTTTAAACCACTATAAAAAGTGAAAACAAACCAGGGAGCTTTTTGAAATGTAAAATTCAAATAGGTTTTAAAAGAAATTTGACTAGTTGTATGGTTTTTAAAATAACTTTGAAACCTCAACTCTCCTAAAGTTGAACCCTAAAGCAAAGTTGTAGAACTTTTTATTCTCTACACTTTTGGTTTCTGGAGCATTTTCATTTGAGCACTGGTTTGAAAATTATTCAAGCATTACAGTGAGCTCCCTGAACTTTTGAACATTTACAACCGGGTCCTCATCATCCACCTCCAGCTCCTCTGTTTCCCCAGTGAGCTCCTACCACCGCCGCTTTAACTCCGGCGAGCTGCCCCGGCCGCCACCTGCCACTCACCGCTCGCCCGTGCCACCTCCACCTCCAGCGCATCGCCCCCGCCGCTTGCCAGGCCCTGGTGGCCATTTTTCGGAGCCGCCACGCCATCCCCGAGCTCTCCACGGCCGCCACGACGTCGCCGGCGTCCAGCTCCTCCTTGCCGCACCCCAGTGCTTCTCCGAGCGTATAAAGCCCTTCAGTACCTCGTGAGCAACCCCTTTTGCCTTTTCCCCGAGCTCAAATCACCCCCGGTCATCTTCCTCCTCGCGCCGCCGCCGTCCAAGCCACGCCGTCGTTCGGCCTCGCCGTCGGTAGCCTCCTCCAGAGCCTCCCACCTTCGATCCAGACCTCCATCAGCACCACAGCTACTCTCTGAAGCTCATCGCACCGGCCATTTTCTTTTTCCTCCACTGGAGACGTCTGCCCACGAGCACGCTGCCGTTCCTCCGCCGCCGCAGCTCGGCCTCGTCGCCGTCCCACTGCTCCGCCGTCCCCCAGCCCCTGCCAAGTAGAGCAACAGCACCACATCAACCTCACGAAGTTCTCCAGGCACTTATCATCCACTCCCCGACCCTCCAGCCACCGGAACGCCGCCACCGAGCTTCCAAGCTCCGCCGCCGCGTCTGTCACCGCCGTTCCGCCGCTACAATTCCTCCCCAGCACAACTCCGGTCACCCCTGAGTCCGCCGTAAGCTCCTGAGCAATTCCCCTCCCTTTGCCCTCACCGCCGACGAGCTATCTCACCGGAATTGGTCGCCGGTGATCTACCCCGTGAGGAAAACCGGCCAGGGACCTGATTGCTTTGTTTTAGAACTTTCCAGGGGCCTTTTTGTTAAGAATCAGTACCTTTTTCCAATTTAAATTCAGCCAGCTTTGAAAATTCATAGGGAATTGTAGAAAAATCCAAAAATGACAAAACCAGTTCTGTTGTATTCATAAAAATGAGGTCTGCAACTTTTGTTACTAAAGTGTAGTTTGAAATCAATTATTTTTGAAGTTATTTAAATGTTTTCAAAAGGGGATCTTTTGTGTATAACTTGTGTGATTTAATTTTATTTCCTGTAATTCTTGGCTACTAGTTAGCTTAAGTAGTGTTTAGTATTGTGTGAAAAATTCAAGACCAGTACAATTTGTAATTTGAGTAATTTCAAATTTGGTCAAATTAAGTTCAAATCAAGATAGGTTTAATAAAGTAAGTTTTTAATAAAATCATGCTTATATATCTTGATGTTAGAATCTTATGGCCCTAATATGACTGCTAAAAATATTTGAAGAATTTTTATCCATGTTTGAATCAAGTTTTAAATTTAAACTTTAAATTTGAATGCAATTCAAATTGCTTTAGGAAATATTAGCTAAAAATTAGGAAAAATTTATGGTAGGCTTATTTATTATTAATAAACCCACTTAGATAAAATTTAAGGTTACTTTCCATATAAGTTCAAATAACTAAGCTTTGGGTATAATTAATACTAAATATATTTAAACTTATGATTAGGAATAACTTGCCTTAGCTTTGTGATAGTTACTTAAGAACAAATACTTAGCTGCTTAAATGAGTTTGTCAATTTGATGTTGATGCTGGGTGTGTGTTGATTTGTTGAATTACAACTTTATCATGAAGGAAAGGCTTAACCTGTTTGTCACTAAGCATCAATCATTGCATATCATGTAGACTCGCCGATACTTGAAGACGGAAACTACGAGTTGATCTTGGAACCCGAACCCGGGCTATCTGAAGACTCCGTCCAAGTTACTGAGGAAGTGACTGAAGCCCCGAACCAAGGTTCGGAAGCTTTTAAATCGTCTGACCCTAGCTTCGCTTCCGAAGGCAAGCCCCGGACATAACCCCTACTTTATTTACACTGCAAACTATACTATTTATATATATCTTTATGCATTAAGTTCTTAGGAGTTTATTGGAAACCTTAGTTGCATAATTCCAGGAACCGATGTATTGAACACTAGCACTTGAGTCCGAATAGCTACTCTGCTTATAGGACCGGTAGAAATCCGGTGATTCCCTATCACTCGCGCGATATAGGAACTGTACTGTTTACATTACTGTTATCACTATAAGGATGACGGACGGGAATTATGTGGAGTATCATATTGAGATGATACCCCGTCTGTGTTGTTGAACTGGATAAGGCCGCAGTGTGTGGTAGCGGTGGTTAAGCGTTTGAAAGTACTAGCCACATGCCGTGAAATATGGTAAGCGGTAAGCCTAGTAACCAATCGGCCCGAGGAGTGGACATACCCCCCACCACATGTATTTGGTTCTTTTGGTTACTTGGTTCGACGTGTAGGAATACGTGTTGCTGGGCAACCAGGAGTACGGGTTTTGTAGTCGCGCTACAGACGTACGTCCTGCACTTTGGAAGTGCGTATGGTCCTACAGTCGCTTGTGGTGGATCTGATCCACGAGTCGGAATGAAAGGCAAACGGTTGCTTCGGAACGACCCTTTGGTGTTCCAAGCGTGTGAGTTAGGTTTACCCTTGCAAGGTTTGAATTCGATTCAGAATCGTCCGCTTCTCACGATGACTGAGACTGCTTGATTCCTTTGCCACATAGAGTAACAAGAGAAATGTTATGATTATCAAAGATGATGTTTGGTTAAAGATTTTACCATGCTTGAGTAGTTATAGGTGCTTACCTAGAATGAATAATCAACTAGAACCTGAAAGCTAAAAATTGAAATTAAGGACCTACTCTTTGTTGCTTTTCAGCTGAAAACTCTACCCAAAACCTGAAAAGCCTGCATAAGTCTAGATATATGGCTAAGTATACCATGAGCGGGTAAGTCTTGCTGAGTATTAGCATACTCAACCTTGCTTTGTAACTATCTACTTCAGGTAATCCCCCTGATGAGCCAGCTTTCATTACACCGTGGCCATATCCCCTGCCTGATTGTTGGTCCGTGGAGTGGGATCCGTCCCCGGCCAACACAGATTCCGCAGAGTGATATCGTGCCAGGGCTAGCATGATACCCGTAGTATCGACGTGTACAGTGTCCGTGTTTTCAAACTCCACTGCTGTAACCTAATACTTAATCTGTTTTGTAATAATGTCCCTCCTTTGGGAATCTAATGTTGCTTTTATGCACTAATGTAATATACCTGCCTGTGATGTAAAATGTAATGGCTTTTATATCTCTGGACTCGCCTTCGTGCGAGGTACCTTGTTGGATCCTGCTTTTGGTGGTTTATCGGGACGTTACCCGATAGGCCAAAGGATTATACCGTTTGAAGCACGAGGTAGCCCTCAAGAGAGGACTCGCGTACTTGAGCTGGTGTAATTCAGGTTGGTTCTGCCACAACGGGTTGATTCCAGGAGAGTCTAGGGACTCTTTAGCAAAATGACTAGGCCGAACCGGTATCCTCCAATCAGGACGGTTGGATCTAGATCCAGCGGTTCTGACTCGATCTGGCACAGTCTAATCTTGGTCGCCTACTTCGGATCAAACGCCTAAGGAAGATCGGGCAGCGGTCGGCGGCGGGGGTCGCTGGAAATGCTGCTCCCGCGGCGGAAGCTCGCCAGAGCTGGCCAAACTTGGCCCTCCGGGCTGGAATCCGAGCGGGAAAAGGGTCAAGGAGGTGCGGCTCAACATGTGTAACCCACCTAGGGTTACAGCGGGGCTCGTCGGGGCTCTGGGGGACAAGCCCATGGGCGACAGCGGGCCCGCACGGCGTGACTCGCCGGCGTGTGGCGTTCCAGCCTCGGGATCGACCTAGGGTGCACGACAGCTAGTGCAAAAGGAAGAGGGGACCGAGCTGTTGCTCACCTAGGCTCGAATGGGCCGGAGAAGCGGCGCAGGATGCCCGGAGTCGATGACGAGCGGCGACGCACGAACGGCGTCAGGGAAGAAGCTCGCAGAGGGGCGGCTCAAAGCTTCTGGCTCCACGGTCCTGCTCGGGGAGGTCCTGCGAAGCTGGTGGAGAGGACAGCACGGCCTGAGGGGCACTGGTGGCAAGCAATTGCTCGGAGGCGGGGCTCACCGGCTGCGATGGTTCGGGGCCAAATCCGGCGAGCGCAAGGGTGGAGGCCGCGAACAGGGGCTCGGGGGTTGACCCTGTACTTGGGGCGGAGCTCCTGCAGTGGTCCTGGGCAGCGGGGATGCAGTGGAACAGCCGGCCCACGGCGGAGCAGAAGCTTGGTGCGGCGGAGCGGATCGTGGCGGCGGCACTAGGGTTTGGGCGGCTGCGGGGTAGTGGATGAGGCGTAGAAGGGTCGCGGGTTGGTTTAAAGGAGAAGACGGGAATCTCGGGGGGGGGGGGGGGGCTCGGGAGGAACGGCCAGCGGGGTTCGTGGCGAACCTGGCGCGGCCGGTGGCGAGAGGAGGAAGAAGGGGGAGAACTGGCGCCGACGGGTGGGACCAAGTGGTCAGAGAGAGGGAGAGGGAGGGGCGCGCGCTGCTGGACCGGGGTGGGGAGAGAAAAGAAAATGGGCCGCGCGGGGAGGGAAAGAGCTGGCCCCAAGAGGGAGAGGGGAGTGGGCCGGCGTGGCCCATGCGGGAGGGAGAGGGGTGAAGGAAAGGAAGAAGTGGGCCGCGGTTGGGAAGGTTGGGCTGCCAGCTGGGCTGCTCTTTTTTTTGTTTTTCCCCTTTTCTTTTCCTTTCTAAACTAGCTCAAATCAATTTGAATCAAATGGAATTTTAATTCAGCCTCAACTATTCAACCAAACAAAAGAAATGCACCAGCATGAATGCACAAACATGTTGACTCCTAAATAAATTTTTAATTACTTGTGGTATAAAATTAGTATAAGTGCAAGATAAATCAAGAAAAGCCTTAGAAATTTTATTTAAGCCAAAATAAATTCATTAAAATTTAAGAAATTTATATTAGTGTGTTACAGGCAGATGAGGTGGAGGCTACTATGGCGAAACTGATTAGAACAAACCCCCCCCCTTTTGTCTGTTGCTCACCGCCGGCCATCCTCCCGTTCTTAGCGAGCTCTCGTCGCTGTCTTTTCTTCCCTCTTCAATTTCTTCTGCCTAGAGACATAGCTTTCCCCCAACCCGTTCCTCCACTTCTCAAGCCGACCCAGCACCTATCCCCGCCGAATTTCGACCATTGGTGCGGTTCTGAGCGCCGCCGTCGGTCCCCTCCGGTGAGCCCTGCCTTAGGAGCGATTTTAGCACTGAATGTGCTATGTTCCAAGTTGTTTGTGGGCTTGTGGTGCTGTGGCACCCGTGTGTTGGTTTGGGCACTGCAGATTGGGCTGGAACGTCGCTCACGACGCTGTGCGCCGCAGCACCATGGCGCCACTGCAGGGACCTTGGGTCCGGTCGCTGCGAGGCTTAGCTTCTTGCCTGGGAGAGTTCTTGAGGGGGTGTGGGTACTCCTTGAGCTGATTCCGACGTCTGGGTGGCTCTGGTGTCACCGGCACAGTGTCGCCGCCGTGGCCGAGCGGCTGCAGCTGCGGGCGGCCGTGTCTTGCGCCGATGGGCTGCAGCGCGAGGGGGAAAAGGAGGGCAGGGGGTGCACTGAGCGGCCAGGAAGGCCGTAGGCCCAGGGCTGGGAGCTGGACGGGCTCGCCGCTGGCGAGGCTAGCGGCGCCGCCGTCCATGTTCCTCGGCCATGACCGTGAGCAGAGAGGGAAGAAGAAACAGAGGAGGCCCCACCTGTAAGAAGAGAACAGAGAGGGAGGGGTGGAAGTGTAAAAGAGAGAGAAGTTCAGGGGGTTTTCTGCAAATAATTTTAATTAGATTTCTTTTAAATGGCTGAAACATGTTTAAACTCATAATAAATTGTAGAAAAATCAAAAAATTGTCAAACCAGTTTTATTGGAAATTAGATTTCAAACCCTACAACTTTTATTAATGCAGTTTAGTTTGAAACTAAATACTTTTGAATCTATTTTAAACTTAAGGTAAAGGGGCATATGTGACGCCCTGAAAAATTTCAAATTTAAACTACGCGTTAAGGTGCCCAGACCGAAAATTTATTCATCATAAAACCCTGACTCCCTCCGTTTCACCGCCACACCGACGGCCGACGCGAGCCTGACCGCCGTCCCATCCCGCACCGCTCACGCGCGACCGTTTTCCGCAATCAGCGCCGGCACGATGCTGTTCTCCTCGCGCAGCGCGTGGACGACGTACGCGCGTGGCCGACCGGCCGCGGCCGCCGCCGCGATTGGCGTCGACGCGTTTTCCTTTCCCCCTCGCTGTTCTCCTCGCGCTGCGTGCGTGTGTCACGCGCACGAATCCCGCCGGCACGCGTTATTTTTTTTCTCTCCCCATTGTCTTTTCTCCCCTTCTTTTTCCTTTCCCTTTTTTTTTCCTTTTTCCCTTCTGTTTTCCTTTCTTTCCTTTATTTTCTTTTCCCTTTTCTCCTTTTCCTTCCTTCCTCCTCTTCTCCCTGTTTCTCCCTCCCTTCCCCTGCTCCCGAGCACCGCACGGCCGCGCCCGCTGTGCGCCGCGCACGCGCCATGCCCGGCCCTGCGACGCGCGCGTCCGCCCGTGCCCACGCGCGCGCCCGCGCGTGCACCGCGTGCCGTGCCGACCGCCGCGCCGCCCGTCGCCTGCACGCGCGCGGCCAAGCCACGACGCCGCGCCGCCCGCCGCGCCACCCGTCGCCACCGCCGCGCGCGCTGCCCCTGTGCCGCACCACGCTGCTCCCCCCCACGTGCGGAGCTCGGCGCCCTCCCCGCCACGCCGCGTCGCGACGGCCGCAAGCGGCCGAGCGCCATTGATGGCGCCCCGCACCGCCCGCCGGCCGCCACCGCCCCGTTCCCCTCCGCCTCACCGCCCACTCCCTCTATAAATACCCCCCAGCGCCGCACTCCACCACCACGACCACCACCGCCGCCCTACCCTCTTGCCCCCTGTCCCTAGCGCCGCCGCCGCGCACACCACCACCGGCCGCCGCCCCTCACCGTGGGCCCGCTCCCTCACCGCGTCCCAAGTCAAGGTGAGGCCGGGGATGGAATCCCCGTGCCCCCCTCTCTCTTTTCCCCCACCCCCGGACCGCCGCCGTGCCCCGGCCGGCCGGATTGGGCCACCGCCGGCGCCCTACCCTCCCCCTCCTCTGTTTTGCATGGGGGAGAGGAAGGAGAAGGGCATTTTGCCCATGGCCCCCTCCTTTTCCTGTTTTCCCAAGAAACCCCCCCCCCTCTAGGAGCACCCCTATCCACTTCCTTTTTGTAAAAGAAACCTCGCGCTTTTTGTTATTTCAAATTGAACCCTCCAATACATAAACCTAGATATACTTGACACCTTTTTGCATGCCTAGGGTATTTCTAGGATTCGCAAATAGGTCCTTACTCCTTCCGGTTAATTACGAACAAGCCCCTGGACCCCGTTTAATCCCTGAAACCGTCTTTGACTCGTCATTTTATGAGCAAAACGACCTCCGATCGACCCGAAACTTTACCACGCCCTTTCTAGTATAGTTTTAGCCATGCCATTAAGAAACCACCCAAAGATATCACCTCTAACTCTGTAACTAAATTATTTCCGATTCAAGCCCAACGATAAAAGCTTTTAGTTCTTTCGCTTGATTGTATGTCTGTTTGTTTGCGTCGTAGGATATGGAGTGAACGAAGAAGTTCCCGACTGCGACGAAGCAACCGAGGACCAGTTCTGCAACCCCGAACCCGAGGGACAGTACTTCGATCAGGACCTCCCGCAAGGGTTTGATGATGGCAAGTTCAATTCCGCCCTTTGATGCATGTTTCTGTCCTAGATTTTATAAACATAACCCCGTGGCCTGTTTTATAAAATTGCATGGTTTTACGTGCTATAAACATGGTAGGATAGCCACCCTTGTTGTGATAACCATACCTTGACCACCTGATTTTATAAAGAAAATGCGTGTGTGTGGGAAGGGATAAAATGTGGTTTTAAAAGACGAGTCGGACGGGATGGATGGCATTTCTATGTGAATTGCCGTTGGTGTGCTCGTACCTGTGTGGTAGGGCAAGGAAGGGAGATATCCATCCTGTCACCCCTAAGGACCGAGTTGATGTGTCATCTCACCTAGCTTCCTGTCGTGCAAACCACTTGACCGTTGTATGGGCAACGGCATAGCATAAATCCCACTAGTTAGCCTAATAGCCATCAGGAGAGCTGAGAGCAACGGGTGATCAAGGAGAAGGGATAAGCTCTGTGTGAGTTATGCCCCGGTTAAAACTCGGAGGTAGGTCGAATGACCCCTTGATGGATCCCGTGATGGCTAGTCAGGTCTAGCTAAGGTGGGTAATGGCTTTGTTGGGATCTGCACCGACACTAAGGTGATCGTGCTGTGGTACCCCACCTGTGGGTAAAGTTGCACACCTCTGCAGAGTTAAAAATCTATTCGAATAGCCGTGCCCACGGTATTGGGCAAGTTATGGTGTGGTCACATAACTAGTGTTTCTCTTTGGGAATGAATGGGCAGGTGTGAGTTGTTTGGAAAGTGTCCGGCAGTTGTGCCGTGTGCTACGGCGGATGGGGAGTCCGGTAGCAAATTAAAACTTGGATCCTGTGCGGATCGACACCGTATGCTCTTTGGTACTAGAAAACCTGTTTTGAAAATATTTTAAAACAAACCTTTGCATACAACTGAGTTTTCCGTAAATAAACCATGACCTTATCCTTGGATTATCCTGTGCATTAAATTCTGTTATACCCCCTCCGTGGGTGTGATTGGACTTGCTGAGTACGTTTGTACTCACCCCATTCTTACTTTTACAGTGGAAGACCCTGACTATGTCCCCGAAGACAACGAGTAGGGTTCCGTCCTGCACCCAGTCGTGCCTGTGGATAAGGCCACTGTTGGAGTTCCGCATGGCGCAAGACTCTGATGATTCCCTTTTCGTAGCTAGTGTAGTAGTGTGGGTTGTAGTTGTAATCCTCGCGATAGTGGCGCTTCACTGCCCATTACCGCGTAAAGCTGTACGGTGATGTACCATCTGATGTAATAAAGTGTTATCAGCCTCCTGGGACTGATAAAGCAACACTTTTAAGTCTTCCCTGATGGGGGGACGCTTCAGTATAGTATGTGTAACTTCTACATACTAACTTAGTTTCTTGTGATTTTTGGTATGTAGCTTCTATAGGTCATGTGTAAGCTTGAGTAAAAGTTCCAGGCTTAGCACTGTTTTGTAATATGAGTTCTTCTAAATTTGAGCAATTCAATTTTGAAATGGTTTGGAATTAGTTAAGCATATTTCTTAGGCTTATTTAGTTAGACCTTTTTACCATAATCTCATATGTTGATAATTAGTTCATAATTAAACTTTCAAGACTTTATAATTCTATTTACCTAAGATTTGAATTTAAACTTGAAGTTTGAATTCAAATTCAAACGTTTTAATTTCTGTTTTCAGTAATTCCAGGGCTATAACCATAACCTAATGGTGAATAGTAACTTAAGATTAGCCCTCCTTATTTCATGAATTCATGTGTGTTAATTGTTAGATTGCAACTTTATTGTGAAATAAAATTCTTAAACTCAAGCACCGTCTCATTTAAATTATTGCATACCATGTAGAGTCGACGACGCTCGACGATGGAGACTACGAGCTAGTCCTGGAACAAGACCAAGGGTTTTCTGAAGACCCGACAAACGTCGCCGAGAATCTAACTGAAGCTCCGAACCAATGTTCGGAAAACTTTGACACTACTGCCCCCAACCCCACGCAAGAAGGCAAGCCCTCGACATAAACCGCTATTTTATTTACCACACTGCAATTACATCTATTTATATATGTCCATTTGTGCATTACGTTTCCAGGAATTACTTTGAAACCTTAGTTGCATATTCCTAGATACCCATGTATTGAATACTAGAACCTGAGTCCGATTAGTTGCTAAGCTATTAGGACCGATAGAAGTCGAGTGATTGCCCGTCACTCGCAAGCTTTATAGGAGTTGAAATGTTTATATTTATGCAACCACTATAAGGATGACGGACGGGGTTGTGATTATGATTCATGACCTTGAAAACCCCGTCTGTGTTGATGAAAACTTGATAAGGTCGCAGTGTGTGGTAGCGATGGTTAAGCGTTTGAAAGTACTAGCCACATGCCGCAAAATATGGTAAGCGATAAGCCTAGTAACCAATCGGCCCGAGGAGTGGACATACCCCCCACCACTTGTAATTTGGTTTTTCTCACGCACCGACGTGCGGGAGTACGTTCTGCACAGCGGACAGGAGTACGGTCATGTAGTCACGCTACAGACTTATATCCTGCACATTGGGTGTGCGTATGGTCCTACAGTCGCATGTGGTGGCACTGATCCACGAGTCAGAATGAAAGGCAAACGGTTGCTTGGGAACGATCATTGGATGTTCAAAGCGTGTGAGTTAGGTTTGCCTTGCAAGGTTTGTAAAATTCGATTCAGAATCGTCTGTTTCTCGCGGAGGTTGAGACTGCTTGATCCCTTTGCCACATAGAGTAACAAGAGTAACTTTATGGTTATCAAAGATGATGTTTGGCCAAAAATTCTACCATGCTTGAATAGTTATAAGTGCTTATCTAGAATGATTAATCACCTAGAACTTGAAAGCTAAAATTTGAAATAAGGATCTATTCTTTGTTGCTTTTCATCTGAAAAACTTAACCCACAACCATTACAGCCGTCATAAGTCTAGTTACCTGGCTAAGTATACCATGACCGGGTAAGCCTTGCTGAGTATTAGAATACTCAGTCTTGCCTTATGACTTTTGTTCAGGTAATCCCCCTGAAGACTCGGCTGTGCCTATGCCGGGGCCTTACCCTCTACCTGATGGTTGGTCCATGGAGTAGGACCCGTCCCCAGCCACCACAGATCCCTCCGAGTGATATCATGCCAGGGCTAGCATGATATCAGAACTAACGATGTGTACAGTGTCCGTGCTTTAAACTCCGCTGCCATGACTTGACACTTAAATTGTTATGTAATAACTTCTCTCAGTGGGAATTGATGTTACTTTTAAACACTCATGTATTATACCTGCCTATGATGTAAAATGTGATGGCATTCGTATCTCTGGACTCGCCTTCGTGCGAGGTACCTTGTTTGATCCTGCATTCGGTGGTTTACCAGGACGTTACCCGACAGGCCACGGGATTACACTGTTTGAAGTATGTTGGAGCCCTCAAGAAAGGACTTGCGTACTTGAGCCGGTGTAATTCAGGATGGTTCTGCCACAATTATCAACTTCTGCTACATCACGGTATGGGTCAGTTGATCAATATTGTGCAAGGTCACTTCAGGAATACTGACCGATAAGTCACCCAGATTGCGCAGCTTCAAGCCTTGGTGACAGAGAAAGATGAAATCATCGCTGCCCAAGAGGAGATTATTCATCACCGGGAAGATCAAATCTGTAACATCCAGGTAGTTAGAAATCTAGACATTAAGTTTGGATGTCTTGTATGTATGCATGATATGGTGTATACGAGTTGTAAAGAGAGCTAGGGGTATATTTGTAATTTATGAATTATATAAGTACTTGAGTGTATTGAGAAAAAGTACTCTTTAGTGGTAAATCTAAATGATTATAGAGAAGAAAAGTGCAAAAGTTAAATAAAATCTAAGAAAAATAGACTTTTGTTGGAAACTAAGGACCATATGTAATTAACACAAAGGTATAAGGGTTTACATGTAAAATGGTTGAAAGATAAAAGTAAAACTCAGTTTTACTTAAGGGCTCAAATGTAAAAAGGCTAGTCATGATTACACTGTAGGCAATCTTACAAAAAGACCCTAATCATTAAAGCATTTTGTTTGAATTATAACAAAAAGTTTATAATTTGAGTTGTGTTCCAAAGTTTAAAATAAAACTGTATCCTTTGAGATTTTGAACTTGAACCCTAAAGCATTATTGTAGGGTTTGAAATTCTTTACAACTTTTCTTTAGACATTTTTCTCACTAGGATTTTCTATCAATGGGAAATTTTTCGTTACAGAGGAGTCCCTGGAAGTTTTTCAATTTGCAAATGGGTCCTTCTGACCCCTGTCTGCTTTCTTCTTCCTCTGTTAGCCTCGCTTCCCCTCTGCTCCCGTTCTGCCACCGCCGCCCATTGCCAGCGCCGCGCCCCAAGCTCCACCTCCAGCCACTGTACAAGCCCACGCGTCGCCTGAGGGTCTTCCACCGCTCTACCTCCTCTCCGTTGTCTTCTTCCCCGCGCGCCACCTCGTTTCCCTTCCTGTTTCGGACTGCCAGCGTCACTGGTCGTGGCCACCTCCTGCTCATCCACCGCCGGCCTTAGTAGCCGCCCCAAGCCGCAATGCTACCTCCCTCCTCACTCCTTCCATTCCTGGTGATCCATTCCAAGCAGCCCAAGCCTCATTTGCGTGTGCACCGACGGCCGCCGCCCACCTCCATTGCCGCCGCCCTCTGCTCCACATCGAGCTCCCCCTTCCGACGTTCCTCTCCTTGAGTTGAGTCTCGGAATCGGGTCCCCTCCTCGCCCTAGAGCTTCTAGACCACGCGCCATCCCCATTCCCCACCCGAGCTCACCGGAATTCGAGCCGCCGCTCGCCGGAGCTACTGCTCCTGTGGGCAGCTCGCCACCGGCCCTCTCCATTCTCCCCGAGACCCTCTACAGGTAGCCCTCGACTCCCTAATGCTTCCTCTACCCTTGCCCCTCGCCGCCGACCCCGGGGATCGCCGGATTTGGGCCGGAACCGAGCTCTCCCCGCCGGCCATGGTAGCTAGGACTGCAGTGCAACGATTTGAGTTTGTCTAGGGGTCTAAATGCAAAAGTTCAGTCCATCCCTCTCTTTCAAATCAGTGAAGTTTAAAAATGTGTAGAAATTCATAGAAAAATCAGAAAAATACCAAACTTGTTGGGTTAGAATCCTTATGATGAGTTCTACAACTTTTATTTCACAGTCAAGTTATGAAAATGCATAGTTTGTTCTGTATTTTAAATACAAGTAAAGGGATGTTTTAATTGAACCTTATGATCTATAGCCTTGCTGCTGTTGATTGTTGGAGCATATGTTGCATATGATTTGAGTAGGCTTGTGTAAATTTTTGAGGTATAGATCAGCCCTCTAGCTAGAGTATTTTGATACCTTTGTTATATGTTCATGAAAGCTTCACAAATTAATTTCAAAAGCATCTGTGAATATTTAGAGATGAAATTTCTACCATAACTTGAACTTTATAAGTATGATCCATCATAAAAATTTGAGAATCAGAAACCTAATATAACTTGAGTTATAAATTTCAAGCTTAAATTCAAAGGTAATTCATAAATAATAATTATTATGCATGAAAACTTATGAAACTTTTCTGGAATGCTAGTCTTGAGTAGTTTATGGTGTCCTTAAGTTTTGAACCCTAGTTTTAGTGTAAAACTCCAGATATAATTTCATCTTGAAATTTTAATCTTGATCTTGTTTAATTTTGTGGCTTAGTTTCTTTTAGAATAAAATTCCAATAAAACTACAGTAATTAGATCTAATACCAGTCTATGTTCAGTAAAGTTTGTAGCTCCTGTTTTGAAATATCTTGCTCTGTAAAAATTATTCAAGTTAAACATATTATTTCAATTAAACCCACTTAGGATAATTTTCATAAATATTAATTTATTTTTCCTAAAATAAGATTTTCTTAATTAATCCAAAGTTAGCCATACTTAAATAATAACCTAAGGTTAATTACAATGTTTAGCTAATAAAATAAATGGAGTTTGCTAAGTGTTGTTAGTGTTGCTTATGGTAACCAGATATGCTACCTTTTATAGTTAATTGAATGTTTAGGGTAACCCCCCTGTTGCCTAACGAGACTAGTTAGTTTAGTTAATACTCGATAAATGACTGCCCAGTGCAGGATAGTCAGGTTATTTGTTTTAATGTAATGTTCTTTTGTTTGGATTGCAACTTTATTGTGAAATACCATAAAAGTTTATGCATTCCATAACTTGCAACCTTGCATCTCATATAGATTCGACCGCTCTTGCCGACGGGGACTACGAACTTGTTCTGGAACAAGGAATAGAATCAACTGAAGACCCCGAAAGTCTCGTCGCGGAATTCTCTGAAGCCCCGAACCAAGGTTCGGAAGATATTAATTTGACTAACCCCAGCCCCACCAGCGAAGGCAAGCCCCGGACATAACCCTTACTTTATCTACACTGCGAATTATACTATTTATATATGTCTTTATGCATTAAGTTCTTAGGAATTGTTTGAAAACCTTAGTTGCATAATTCCAGGAACCAATGTATTGTACACTAGAACTTGAGTCCGACTAGCTGCTATGCTTATAGGACCGGTAGAAGTCGAGTGATTTCCAGTCACTCGCGCGATATAGGAATTGTGATGTTTACATTCCTGTTATCATTATAAGGATGACGGACGGAATTTTGTGAGGTATCATATTGAGATGATACCCGTCTGTGTATGGAATTTGATAAGGTCGCAGTGTGTGGTAGCGGTGGTTAAGCGTTTGAAAGTAGTAGCCACATGCCGTGAAATATGGTAAGCGGTAAGCCTAGTAACCAATCGGCCCGAGGAGTGGACATACCCCCCACCACTTGTATTTGCTTCTTTTGGTTACTTTGTTCGACGTGTAGGAATATGTGTTGCTGGGCAACCAGGAGTACGGGTTTTGTAGTCGCGCTACAGACGTACGTCCTGCACTTTGGAAGTGCGTATGGTCCTGCAGTTGCTTGTGGTGGATCTGATCCACGAGTCGGAATGAAAGGCAAACGGTTGCTTCGGAACAACCCTGCGGTGTTCCCAGCGTGTGTGTTAGGTTTATCCTTGCAAGGTTTTGAAATTCGATTCAGGAATCGTCCGTTTCTCGCGGAGATTGAGACTGCTTAATCCCTTTGCCACATAGAGTAACAAGAGCAACTATGTGATTATCAAAGATGATGTTTGATTAAAGATTCTACCATGTTTGAATAGTTGTAGGTGCTTACCTAGAATGGTTAATCAACTAGAACCTGAAAGCTAAAAGTTGAAATTAAGGATCTACTCTTTGTTGCTTTTCAGCTGAAAACCCTACCCAAAACCTTAAATAGATGGCTAAGTATACCATGAGCGGGTAAGTCTTGCTGAGTATTAGTATACTCAGCCTTGCTTTTGTTGATCTACTTCAGGTAATCCTCCTGATGAGCCAGCATTCATTACACCGTGGCCCTACCCTTTGCCTGATGGTTGGTCCGTGGAGTGGGATCCGTCCCCGACCAACACAGATTCTGCCGCGTGATATCATGCCAGGGCTAGCATGATATCTGTAATAACGACGTGTATTGTGTTTACGCTTTTTAAACTCTGATGCTTTGACGTAAAACTTAAACCTGTTTTGTAATAATCTCCCTTCACTGGGAACTGATGATGCTTTATGTATTTTTGTAATATATCTGCCTGTGGTGTAAAAATGTAATGGTATTTATATCTCTGGACTCACCTTCGTGTGAGGTACCTTGTTGGATCCTGTGTTCGGTGGTTTATCGGGACGTTACACGACAGACCAATAGTATTATACCGTTTGAAGTACGAGGTAGCCCTCCAGCAAGGACTCGCGTACTTGAGCCGGTGTAATTCAGGTTGGTTCTGCCACAGCTGGTATCAGAGCTAACAAGTGTACCCTGGAGATATAATTAGCCCTAAAAGTAATTTATAGTATAAAATTTGATTAATCAAGTATTTGCGAACTACGTTGGATTTGTTAAGGTTTATGTATAGTACGTAAAGCCCTAGGGTAATGTTATTAAGGGGATTAGAGGTGGCTGTACTATATATATATAAATCTAACCTCCAGCATTACTTTTTTTCAAAACTTAAATTCATGCACAACCCGACCTTACTTTCTGTAACGACATCTTCAATCGTGAGGTAAGAAGGTAAGGATCCTCAGCCAACTGAGGGAGCTTGGCCTTCCTGTCGGTGATGCGAACCGAACGCTGTTTCTCAAGCAGTGGCTTACTTGAGATGCTGCCAATGTACCAATTTTGGTTGACTACATTGGGAGTATATGGTTCGGCGCAGGGTATGGCGATCGCTGTTCATACCCCCGCATTTTGCGGTACCCCCGTGAATACGTTGTTTCGACGACGTATGCTAACGTTGTCTGTACGGCGGTAATAGTACAGATGCTATTTCTATAGTGAGCAGTAATGAATGGGGACGCTTTCATGACATGCTGGCATGAAAGGTTCATTGGATATATATATATATGTATTGTGGTTTTCTGCAGGTACACTAACCACGATTACGCAACTAGGACGGATAGAACTTATCGACTAGTTAATAGAGAGAGACGGATTTATATTGTGCCACCGAGACTAACCACATAAGACCAAGATTACTTGGCAATTATTTTTGGTTGTGAGATCGATTAGTGCGTGCATGCATAATTCCTTAATCCAATGAATGCTTAATTTTGTTGTTTTAAGAAATAACTAACATGTTGGTATTTCTTAGTTGGGGTAAATAGCAATCTTTAGCTCTTAAGTATCCATCTGATTTCCAGCCTTTGCTGTTATCAGAATCAACTATCTTAATCCATTTACCTTGTGAGCTTTCCGCAGGGTAAATATATCTTACCATTTGCAATGTTGTCGCAGATGGCTGCTCCTTCCAATGCCTTTTGGGATCAGGAGGGGCACTTCCACACCAATGCTTTACATTGGGAAGGGTTTCCTCGTCTCTTATGGGAATCCTTAAGTCTGTTCCACTATACAGAGCCTCCTCAATACGATGGGGTAGAATATCGTGAGGAAGGAGTTCCTCGGTGCAGGGTTAAGATGACAATTCCTCAACACCCTTTCCGCTCCTCATGGCATCCCATAGAAGTGGAAATGGTTGGATATCGTCTGGTTGATACCCTTAAAACTGCTGCCTTGGAAGCTATCAAACTTTTCTGCAATCAGCATCCGACTGAAGTTGCCGCATATCCTATTGGTTTATTTCCTACCATTGACCCTAATAATTCGGAATGGAATTTTCGGACAGAGCATCTTGGTCATATGCTAGGAGATCTGGCTGAAGAAACCGTCCGTATCATTACCAGGTTCATGGATGTGCAACATCATTACCAGATTCTACTGCGTCACGGTATGAATCAGATAACTGGTGTGGCTCAAAGCCACTATCGGAATGCTGACCGCCAAGTGACCCAAATAGTGGAATTACAAGCTTTGGTGACTCAGAAAGATGAAATCATTGCAGCAAGGGATGAGACAATCCTCCATCGTGAAGATCAGATCAATGAGAGTGATCATATTATCACTCAGCGTAACACTGTTATTGAGTTCCTACAGGCACAAATTCATGATCTGATACTTGTGGCTGATGATGCCCAGGCTCACATTGAGGAACTGCAGCCGATACTTCCCGCTATACCCATAATGCCTGAAGCAGAAGAAGAAGATCCAGAAGAGATTGAGGGTGTTTCAGAGATTGACTCTGAGCATGGGGATCCTGTTCTTAGTCCCTATCACTCTCCCTCTGGCAGTCAGTCGTCTATAGGCAACTTCGATGATTTCTAGTTTCATAAATCGTCAACTAGCTAGATGTAACTTGTGGGGAGTGTAATAACTTAGGTAGTGTGCAACTTAGCTAGATCTCATGCCATTTGTTGTATCATAGATGGCCTGCGTAGGGATCTTTCGGATGTGTGATGCGGAGAACGATCAGAACCAGTGTTGTAATATAAGTTTCCTGTTTTATCATCTTGTTCACAATCTTTATGATTCTGTAATGAGATGATTGAATGGAGTATGTGTATTGTTTATCTAAGTCATATATCTTCTGAAATTGGGAGTAAGGCTATATGGTTAATGATGGACATCTCCTTTGTTTCAGATGGTTGGAGCCACGCGCGGAACCCCGGAAGGTTTCCGGGCAGATCAGGTTAGCGGTTTTCAACAACCGCCACCACCACCTCCTAACCTTGCCGAGGTTATGGATCGGCAAACTGAGCTGCTCAACTTGCTGGTTCAAGCACAACTGAACCAGCAACATCAATAGTTCCGCGGAGGTCGTGATGACCGCAATCCTCCCGTGGCCAGTTACCAGGATTTCATCAGTACCCAGCCTCCATTCTTCAGTAAAGCTGAAGAACCCTTGGATGCCGATGCTTGGCTCCATATCATTGAATCGAAGTTCGCTCTATTGACAATATCTTGCGCGGACTCAAGCAAAGCTTCCTTTGCCGCCCAGCAACTCCGAGATGCTGCTCGGATTTGGTGGGACAATTTCTATGCCATGCAACCTGCAGGGCATGTTATCAC
The DNA here is from genome assembly GCF_002211085.1 of Panicum hallii. Lineage (NCBI taxonomy): Eukaryota > Viridiplantae > Streptophyta > Magnoliopsida > Poales > Poaceae > Panicum > Panicum hallii. The sequence continues at coordinate 43,368,726 of NC_038050.1, read as the reverse complement.
CTGGGATGAGTTTCGGGCAGCCTTTAGGGCACATTATATTCCTGAAGGATTGCTGGAGCGAAAATTGAATGAATTCTTGGCACTTACTCAAGGCACCAGTACAGTCCTGCAGTATGCACAGAACTTCAATCATCTGTGTCAATATGCGGGATATCACGCGGATAATGATGCCAAGAAACAAGATCGTTTCCGTCGAGGCCTTAATACCAAGCTCAAGGAACGCCTGAATCTTGTGAAGGCTAATACTTTCAGCGAGCTGGTTAATATGGCCTTAACTCAAGAAGATTGCATCATAGCACATCATGCTGAGAAAAAGAGGAAGACTCCTACTGGACCCTCGAGTGCTCAACCACCGAGGTATCGGGTTGTTCCCAATACACCGTTCAGAGCACCGCAGCGGAATGCCCCAACTGGTAGATTGGTGTTCAGGCCGCCCCAACAGTAAGGAAGGTATAGACCTCCTGCTCCTCCGCAACAACTACAACAGTCTGGCCCACGGCCAACTGTTCAACAAGTGCCACAGCGAAGGAGCAATTATCGCTGTTTCAATTGCGGAAGCGTGGATCATTTCATCAGAGATTGTCCGCGGCCCAAGAAACCTAATCAAGGGCAGAGCTCTACTCAGGGTAACCAGAACAAGGGCAAGAAACCGGTGATGCAAGTCCGGCAAGGACGGATTAATTTCACCACTCTGGCAGAACTTCCAGATGGAGCTCCCGTCATGTCGGGTACATTCTCTATTCACCACAAACCAGTTGTTACATTATTTGATTCAGGAGCAACACATAGCTTTATTAGTAACAACTGTGGTACCCGAATTGGACTCGATCTTAGTTCTACCCAGGGGTCATATATGATCTCTACCCCTGGAGGAAAAATCACCTCCAACCAAATGGTTAAAAGTGTACCAATTCGGTTAGGTAGCATAGAAATCAAAACCGATTTGGTTTTACTAAGTTTGGAGGGTATTGATATTATACTTGCGACCGACTGGATGACTAAACATCAAGTACGGCTAGATATTTCTTCCCGAGTTGTTGAAATTGATTCACCATACTATGGGATCACCACCCTTTATTTGCCTCAGCCGAAATGTTTGCATCCTTGCACCTATGCCATCACAAATATCCAAGTCAAGGATATTCCTATAGTATGTGAATACCCCGATGTCTTTCCAGACGATTTGCCTGGAATGCCACCAGATAGAGACATCGAATTTATCATTGAACTTCAACCGGGCACTGCTCCTATTTCAAAAAGGCCGTATCGCATGCCTCCAAATGAATTAGCAGAACTAAAAATCCAGCTCCAAGATCTTCTTGATAAGGGTTATATACGTCCAAGTGCTTCACCTTGGTGTTGTTCTGCTCTCTTTGTTAAGAAGAAAGACGATAGCCTAAGGCTATGTGTCGATTACCGTCCACTCAATGCAGTTACCATCAAAAATAAGTACCCTCTTCCCCGCATTGACATTTTGTTCGATCAGCTAGCCGGAGCTAAGGTCTTCTCTAAGATTGACTTACGCTCTGGTTATCATCAGATCAAGATTAGGCCTTGTGACATTCCAAAAACAGCCTTCTCGACTAGATATGGACTTTATGAATATCTAGTTATGTCGTTTGGACTTACTAATGCACCGGCATATTTCATGTATCTCATGAATTCAGTATTTATGCCAGAACTCGACAAATTCGTCGTGGTCTTCATTGATGACATTCTCATATACTCCAAAACTAAAGAAGACCATGCTAATCATTTACGTGTCGTTCTTCAACGACTACATGATCATCGCCTTTATGCCAAATTCTCGAAGTGTGAATTCTGGCTGGATAGTGTGAAATTTTTGGGACATACTATTTCCAGTGAAGGCATATTGGTTGATCCAACCAAATTTCAAGAAGTTATGGACTGGAACCCTCCCACTTCAGTCCATCAAATTCGAAGTTTTCTTGGATTGGCGGGATATTATCGCCGATTCATTCCAGATTTCTCCAAGATAGCCAAACCCATGACTGAGCTATTAAAGAAAGAAGTTAGATTCTGTTGGAATGACAAATGTGAGGAAGCATTCCATACCTTGAGAAAACTCTTGACAACTGCTCCGGTGCTGGCTCAACCAGATAGCACTCAACCTTTTGATGTCTATTGCGATGCTTCCGGAACTGGCCTTGGTTGTGTCCTTATGCAAAACAACCGGGTTATTGCTTATGCATCCCGAACACTTCGGACTCATGAGCAAAACTATCCAACACATGATCTTGAATTAGCATCAGTTATCCATGCTCTCAAGATCTGGAGACATCATCTTATGGGCGCTAAGTGTAATATCTACACTGACCATAAGAGCCTCAAGTATATTTTCACTCAAGCTAACTTAAATATGAGGCAAAGGCGTTGGTTAGAATTGATTAAAGACTATGACCTTGAGGTACACTACCATCCGGGCAAAGCTAATGTGGTTGCGGATGCCCTTAGCCACAAAGTACACTGTCATTGTTTATCCATAACAACTTTCAGTGACACTCTCTGCCATCAAATGAGAAAGCTCAATTTGGAGATCATTCCTCAAGGTAGTCTGAATCTACTATCCATTGAGTCTACTCTTCAAGATAAAATCATCATGTCGCAACTACATGATGAGGGTATCAAAATCATCAAATCGAAGCTATCTCTGGGAGAAGTCAAATATAAATGCTTTCACACTGATCATCAAGGAGTCCTATGGTTCAACAATCTCATTGTTGTACCTAAGGATCATCTACTTTGCAAACAAATCCTTGATGAGGCACATTTATCCAAGTTCTCTATTCATCCTGGTAGCACCAAGATGTATCAAGATCTACGGCAACATTTTTGGTGGACCAGAATGAAAAGAGAAATTGCTAAATATGTATCCGAGTGCGATACGTGCCAGAGAGTCAAAGCTAGTCATCTTAAGGCATCTGGTACACTTCAGCCATTACCCATTCCGTCATGGAAATGGGAAGACATTAGCATGGATTTTATTGTCGGTCTTCCCAACACATCTCAAAAGCATGACTCCATATGGGTAATCATGGATAGACTCACAAAAACAGCTCATTTTCTTCCGGTGCATACCACTTACTCTGCTAAGAAGTATGCCGAAGTCTATCTGGATCAAATTGTTCGATTGCATGGGGTTCCAAAAACCATCATCTCTGATCGAGGGCCCCAATTTATTGCACGATTTTGGGAGCAATTGCAATCTGCTCTAGGAACCAAATTGATTCGAAGTTCCACATATCATCCCCAGACTGATGGACAGACTGAGCGAGTCAATCAAATCCTTGAAGACATGCTCCGAGCTTGTATTATTCACTATGGTACAAGCTGGGATAAATGCCTTGCTCTAGCTGAATTCTCTTATAACAACAGTTACCAAGCTAGTCTTCAAATGGCTCCTTTTGAAGCGTTATACGGTCGAAGATGTCGAACTCCTTTGAGTTGGTTTGAAACCGGTGAACACAAAATCTTCGGACCAGACCTAGTTGTTGAAGCCGAAGATAAGGTTAAGGTTATTCAGTCCAATCTTAAAACCGCTCAGTCCAGACAGAAAAGCTACGCAAATAAGAGGAGGAAACCTTTGCAATTTTAAGTAGGAGATTTTGTCTATCTCCGAGTATCTCCTACCAAAGGTGTCCAACTTTTTGGTATAAAAGGGAAGTTAGCACCCCGATATATCGGACCCTTCAAAATCCTCAATGTTTGTGGCCCAGTGGCTTACAAACTTCGCCTTCCATCTCAATTGGCTGCCATTCACGATGTTTTCCACATCTCTCAGCTTAAGAAATGTGTCAAAGTACCCACAGAAATCGTGGATACCTGTGCCATTGAGATCGAACCCGATCTATCTTACATCGAGCAACCTGTTCGAATTTTAGATACCAAGGAAAGGCTCACCAGAAGAAGGACAGATAAGATGTATAGAATCTTATGGGATCATCACACCGAGGAAGAAGCAACTTGGGAGACAGAATCGTATCTTCAAAGAAATTTTCCGAATTTCCTTCAAGCCAATCCTCAAGTATAATCTTCTGATTCTATTTAGCTTCGGAATCTCGGGACGAGATTCTTTTTAGGGGGGAAGGCTGTAACATCTAGGTAGTTAGAAATCTAGACATTAAGTTTGGATGTCTTGTATGTATGCATGATATGGTGTATACGAGTTGTAAAGAGAGCTAGGGGTATATTTGTAATTTATGAATTATATAAGTACTTGAGTGTAATTGAGAAAAAGTACTCTTTAGTGGTAAATCTAAATGATTATAGAGAAGAAAAGTGCAAAAGTTAAATAAAATCTAAGAAAAATAGACTTTTGTTGGAAACTAAGGACCATGTGTAATTAACACAAAGGTATAAGGGTTTACATGTAAAATGGTTGAAAGATAAAAGTAAAACTCAGTTTTACTTAAGGGCTAAAATGCAAAAAGGCTAGTCATGATTACACTGCAGGCAATCTTACAAAAAGACCCTATTCATTAAAGTATTTTGTTTGAATTATAACAAAAAGTTTATAATTTGAGTTGTGTTCAAAAGTTTAAAATAAAACTGTATCCTTTGAGATTTTGAACTTGAACCCTAAAGCATTATTGTAGGGTTTGAAATTCTTTACAACTTTTCTTTAGACATTTTTCTCACTAGGATTTTCTATCAATGGGAAATTTTTCATTACAGAGGAGTCCCTGGAAGTTTTTCAATTTGCAAATGGGTCCTTCTGACCCCTGTCTGCTTTCTTCTTCCTCTGTCAGCCTCGCTTCCCCTCTGCTCCCGTTCTGCCACCGCCGCCCATCGCCGGCGCCGTGCCCCAAGCTCCACCTCCAGCCACTGTACAAGCCCACGCGTCGCCTGAGGGTCTTCCACCGCTCTACCTCCTCTCCGTTGTCTTCTTCCCCGCGCGCCACCTCGTTTCCCTTCCTGTTTCGGACTGCCAGCGTCACTGGTCGCGGCCACCTCCTGCTCATCCACCGCCGGGCCTTAGTAGCCGCACCAAGCCGCAATGCTACCTCCCTCCTCACTCCTTCCATTCCTGGTGATCCATTCCAAGCAGCCCAAGCCTCATTTGCGTGTGCACCGACGGCCGCCGCCCACCTCCATTGCCGCCGCCCTCTGCTCCACGTCGAGCTCCCCCTTCCAACCTTCCTCTCCTTGAGTTGAGTCTCGGAATCGGGTCCCCTCCTCGCCCTAGAGCTTCTAGACCACGCGCCATCCCCATTCCCCACCCGAGCTCGCCGGAATTCGAGCCGCCGCTCGCCGGAGCTACTGCTCCCGTGGGCAGCTCGCCACCGGCCCTCTCCATTCTCCCCGAGACCCTCTACAGGTAGCCCTTGACTCCCTAATGCTTCCTCTACCCATGCCCCTCGCCGCCGACCCCGGGGATCGCCGGATTTTGGCTGGAACCGAGCTCTCCCCGCCGGCCATGGCAGCTAGGACTGGAGTGCAACGATTTGAGTTTGTCTAGGAGTCTAAACGCAAAAGTTCAGTCCCTCCCTCTCTTTCAAATCAGTGAAGTTTAAAAATGTGTAGAAATTCATAGAAAAATCAGAAAAATACCAAACTTGTTGGGTTAGAATCCTATGATGAGTTCTACAACTTTTATTTCACAGTCAAGTTATGAAAATGCATAGTTTGTTCTGTATTTTAAATACAAGTAAAGGGATGTTTTAATTGAACCTTATGATCTATAGCCTTGCTGCTGTTGATTGTTGGAGCATATGTTGCATATGATTTGAGTAGGCTTGTGTAAATTTTTGAGGCATAGATCAGCCCGCTAGTTAGAGTATTTTGTTACCTTTGTTATATGTTCATGAAAGCTTCACAAATTAATTTCAAAAGCATCTGTGAATATTTAGGGATGAAATTTCTACCATAACTTGATCTTTATAAGTATGATCCATCATAAAAATTTGAGAATCAGAAAACTAATATAACTTGAGTTATAAATTTCAAGCTTAAATTCAAAGGTAATTCATAAATAATAATTATTATGCATGAAAACTTATGAAACTTTTCTGGAATGCTAGTCTTGAGTAGTTTATGGTGTCCTTAAGTTTTGAACCCTAGTTTTAGTGTAAAACTCCAGATATAATTTCATCTTGAAATTTTAATCTTGATCTTGTTTAATTTTGTGGCTTAGTTTCTTTTAGAATAAAATTCCAATAAAACTACAGTAATTAGATCTAATACCAGTCTATGTTCAGTAAAGTTTGTAGCTCCTGTTTTGAAATATCTTGCTCTGTAAAAATTATTCAAGTTAAACATATTATTTCAATTAAACCCACTTAGGATAATTTTCATAAATATTAATTTATTTTTCCTAAAATAAGATTTGCTTAATTAATCCAAAGTTAGCCATACTTAAATAATAACCTAAGGTTAATTACAACGTTTAGCTAATAAAATAAATGGAGTTTGCTAAGTGTTGTTAGTGTTGCTTATGGTAACCAGATATGCTACATTTTATAGTTAATTGAATGTTTAGGGTAACCCCCCCTGTTGCCTAACGAGACTAGTTAGTTTTGTTAATACTCGATAAATGACTGCCCAGTGCAGGATAGTCAGGTTATTTGTTTTAATGTAATGTTCTTTTGTTTGGATTGCAACTTTATTGTGAAATACCATAAAAGTTTATGCATTCCATAACTTGCAACCTTGCATCTCATATAGATTCGACCGCTCTTGCCGACGGGGACTACGAACTTGTTCTGGAACAAGGAATAGAATCAATTGAAGACCCCGGAAGTCTCGTCGCGGAATTCTCTGAAGCCCCGAACCAAGGTTCGGAAGATATTAATTTGACTAACCCCAGCCCCACCAGCGAAGGCAAGCCCCGGACATAACCCTTACTTTATCTACACTGCGAATTATACTATTTATATATGTCTTTATGCATTAAGTTCTTAGGAATTGTTTGAAAACCTTAGTTGCATAATTCCAGGAACCAATGTATTGTACACTAGAACTTGAGTCCGACTAGCTGCTATGCTTATAGGACCGGTAGAAGTCGAGTGATTTCCTGTCACTCGCACGATATAGGAATTGTGATGTTTACATTCCTGTTATCATTATAAGGATGACGGACGGGATTTTGTGAGGTATCATATTGAGATGATACCCGTCTGTGTATGGAATTTGATAAGGTCGCAGTGTGTGGTAGCGGTGGTTAAGCGTTTGAAAGTACTAGCCACATGCCGTGAAATATGGTAAGCGGTAAGCCTAGTAACCAATCGGCCCGAGGAGTGGACATACCCCCACCACATGTATTTTCTTCTTTTGGTTACTTTGTTCGACATGTAGGAATACGTGTTGCTAGGCAACCAGGAGTACGGGTTTTGTAGTCGCGCTACAGACGTACGTCCTGCACTTTGGAAGTGCGTATGGTCCTGCAGTCGCTTGTGGTGGATCTGATCCACGAGTCGGAATGAAAGGCAAACGGTTGCTTCGGAACAATCCTGTGGTGTTCCCAGCGTGTGTGTTAGGTTTATCCTTGCAAGGTTTTGAAATTCGATTCAGGAATTGTCCGTTTCTCGCGGAGATTGAGACTGCTTAATCCCTTTGCCACATAGAGTAACAAGAGCAACTATGTGATTATCAAAGATGATGTTTGATTAAAGATTCTACCATGTTTGAATAGTTGTAGGTGCTTACCTAGAATGGTTAATCAACTAGAACCTGAAAGCTAAAAGTTGAAATTAAGGATCTACTCTTTGTTGCTTTTCAGCTGAAAACCCTACCCAAAACCTTAAAAGCCTACATAAGTCTAGATACATGGCTAAGTATACCATGAGCGGGTAAGTCTTGCTAAGTATTAGTATACTCAGCCTTGCTTTTGTTGATCTACTTCAGGTAATCCTCCTGATGAGCCAGCATTCATTACACCGTGGCCCTACCCTTTGCCTGATGGTTGGTCCGTGGAGTGGGATCCGTCCCCGACCAACACAGATTCTGCCGCGTGATATCATGCCAGGGCTAGCATGATATCTGTAATAACGACGTGTATTGTGTTTATGCTTTTTAAACTCTGATGCTTTGATGTAAAACTTAAACCTGTTTTGTAATAATCTCCCTTCACTGGGAACTGATGATGCTTTATGTATTTTTGTAATATATCTGCCTGTGGTGTAAAAATGTAATGGTATTTATATCTCTGGACTCACCTTCGTGTGAGGTACCTTGTTGGATCCTGTGTTCGGTGGTTTATCGGGACGTTACCCGATAGACCAATAGTATTATACCGTTTGAAGTACGAGGTAGCCCTCCAGCGAGGACTCGCGTACTTGAGCTGGTGTAATTCAGGTTGGTTCTGCCACAAAATCAACGAGAGTGATGCAATGATCACCCAACGCAACACGATCATTGAGTTCCTCTAGGAGCAAATCCATGACCTCATCCTCGAGGTTGATGATGCCCAAGCCCAAATCAATGAACTCCAACAGCAGCCAGCACCTCCTGCTGTACCAGCACCCGAAGCCGAAGAAGAAGATCCAGAGGAAATTGAGGGAGTTTGAGACCTCAATTTTGAGCATGGAGATCCTGTTCTTAGTCCCCATCATTCTTCTTCAGGCAGTCAGTCATCCGTGGGCAACTTCGATGACTATTAGTTTCGTTCGAGTTGGCGACATCCTAGCTGTAAATAGTGTAAAAAAGTGTGACTTAGGTAGTGAGTAGTCTACCTAGATCTAGAGCCACTTGTTGTATTAAATGTGGCATGTGTACTTATGAAATGACTTGTAGTAGTTAAAGTGCCCTGATGTAAGATGTAAGGACCACCAGTGTTTGTGTAGTAATCCAAACCCCGTGTTCTACTATCTTACTTAATCTCCTTGCATCCGAAATAAGTTGATTGAACGGAGTATGTTACATATCTTTTTAGCAACTGTATATCATCTGAAGTTAGGAGTAAGGATATGATTGATAATGGATATCTCCTTTGTTTCAGATGGTTGGAGCAACTCACGGAACCCCAGAAGGTTTCCGAGCAGATCAGGCTAGCGGTTCTCAGCAACCGCCACCAACCCCGCCAAATCTGGCCGAGGTCATGGCCCGACAAACAGAACTTCTCAACCAGCTTGTGCAGGCTCAAATGGGCCAATTCCATTACCAGTCCCGAGGCCGAGATGAACCCCTATCGGCCAGTTATCAAGACTTCCTCAGCACCCAGCCTCCACTATTCCACAAGGCGCACGAGCCCCTTGACGCTGACGCTTGGCTCCGTACCATCGAGTCCAAGTTCGCCTTATTATCTGCTACATGTTCAGATGAGAACAAGGCGCTCTTTGCAGCCCAACAACTCCGTGGCACTGCCCGCATCTGGTGGGATAATTATTATGCCATGCAGCCTACCGGTCATGTCGTCACTTGGGACGAGTTTTGGACCGCTTTTCGAGCGCACCACATCCCCGAAGGACTCATTGAGCGAAAGCTCAATGAATTTCTGAATTTGTCTCAGGGAACCCGCACCGTCCTGCAATATGCACAAGTCTTTAACCACTTGTGCCAGTACGCGGGATACCATGCGAACAATGATGCCTGCAAACGAGATCATTTTCGCCGAGGCCTGAACACCAAACTTAAAGAATGACTAAATTTGGTAAAGGCCGAAAATTTCAATGAGCTGGTCAATATGGCCATCACTCAGGAAGACTGCATCTCAGCCCATAGAGCAGAAAAGAAAAGGAAGACACCTACAGGGCCTTTAGCTACACAACCGGCAAGGTATCGGTTGGTTCAAAACGCTGCTACCCGAGCACCGCCTCGAAGTAACATGCGTGGCAGATGGGTAGCTAGACCACCCCAGCAGGCACGATTCAATCAACCAATGACACCACAATTTCAGCAGCAACAACAACAAGGTCCACGGGTCAGTTTTCTGGTAGTCAGCCAAGGAAACAACAACTATCGTTGTTTCAATTGCGGAAGCCCGTCCCACTTTATCAAGGATTGCCCTCAACCTAGGAAATCCTTCCAAGGGCAAACATCCAATCCAACCAGCAAGGGCAAGGGCAAGAGGCAAGTGGTTTAGGTCCGCCAGGGAAGGGTGAACCTCACCACTCTCTCCGAACTTCCCGAGGGGACACCAATAATGATGGGTACTTTTTCTATCAACCATCACCCAGTAATTGTTCTTTTTGACTCTGGTGCCACCCATAGCTTTGTCAGTGCAAAGTATGGGACTAAAATAGGCTTGGATATCTATCCTACTAATGGAGATTATAAGATAACAACTCCTGGTGGAAAAATCTTATCAAATCAAATCTATATGAAGGTACCACTTCAGCTGGGTAGTCAATTGATAAAAACGGATTTGCTTCTACTAGACCTAGAAGGAATGGATGTTCTTTTAGGTATGAATTGGATGACCCAGCATCAAGTGTCATTAGATATCTCTTCCCGAATTGTGAAGATAGATTCACCAGAGTATGAACCTATCATTCTCTATCTTCCACAACGGGAGTACATTAACTCTTGCACCTATGCTGCAACCGAGATCAAGTTAAAGGATATCCCTATCGTCTGTGAATACCCAGACATCTTTCCAGACGATTTGCCTGGAATGCCCCCAGATCGAGATATCGAGTTTATCATAGAACTCCAACCTGGCACAGCCCCTATCTCTAGGAGACCTTATCGTATGCCTCCTAACGAGTTAGCCGAGTTAAAAATCCAACTCCAAGACCTCCTTGATAAGGGTTTCATTCGTCGGAGTGCATCACCATGGGGTTGTCCAGCCTTATTCGTGAAAAAGAAAGACAATAGCCTTAGGCTATGTGTAGACTATCGTCCTCCCAATGCGGTAACTATCAAAAACAAGTATCCTCTACCCCGCATTGACATTCTCTTCGATCAGCTAGCCAGAGCTAAAGTATTCTCCAAGATTGATCTTTGTTCCGGCTATCATCAAATTAAAATCCGGCCAAGTGACATTCCAAAAATGGCCTTCTCCACCCAATATGGTCTATATGAATACCTAGTCATGTCGTTTGGTCTTACCAATGCTCCAGCATATTTCATGTATCTCATGAATTCTGTCTTCATGCAAGAACTTGACAAATTTGTTGTGGTCTTCATTGATGAAATTCTGGTCTACTCTAAAAATCCAGAAGATCATGCAAAACATCTTCATGTTATTCTTCAGCGATTAAGAGACCACCATTTGTACGCCAAATTCTCCAAGTGTGAGTTCTGGTTAGATACTATGAAGTTTTTGGGCCATACTATCTCCGGTGACGGTATATCCGTTGACCCCAGTAAAGTACAAGAAGTGATGGATTGGAAACCTCCCACATCAGTCCATCAGATCCGTAGTTTTCTTGGTCTAGCTGGCTATTATCGCTATTTCATTCCTGACTTTTCCAGAATAGCCAAACCTATGACCGAACTACTAAAGAAAGGTGTTAAATTCTCTTGGGATCAAAAATGCGAAGATGCATTTCACACTCTCCGAGATCATCTTACAACTGCTCCAGTCTTAGCTCAACCAGATGTGTCAAAACCCTTCGACATCTATTGTGATGCTTCAGGAACTGGACTTGGTTGTGTGCTTATGCAGGACAACCGAGTGATTGCCTATGCATCACAAGCACTCAGGGTTCATGAACAGAACTATCCTACCCATGATCTTGAACTTGCAGCTGTCATCCATGCACTCAAAATCTGGAGACATCATCTGATGGGTACCAAGTGCCATATCTATACTGACCACAAAAGCCTCAAGTACATCTTCACACAGGCAGACCTGAATATGAGGCAAAGACGCTAGTTAGAACTTATCAAAGACTATGACTTGGAAGTACATTATCATCCAAGCAAGGCCAATGTCGTTGCGGTAGTGGTGGTGGTAGTGGTGGCTAAGCGTTTGAAAGTACTAGCCACATGCCGCGAAATATGGTAAAGCGGCAAGCCTAGTAACCGATCGGCTCGGCAAGTGGACATACCTCCGACCACTCGTAATTTGGTTTTTCTCACGCACCGACGTGCGGGAGTACGTTCCGCACAGCGAACAGGAGTACGGTCATGTAGTCACGCTACAGATGTATTTCCTGCACAATTGGTGTGCGTACGGTCCTACAGTCGCTTGTGGTGGCCCTGTTCCACAACCCGGAATGAAAGGCAAACGGTTGCTTGGAAGGACCTTTTGGTGTTCCAAGCGTGTGAGTTAGGTTTGCCTTGCAAGGTTTGAAATTCAATTCAGAATCGTCCATCTCTCGCGGAAATTGAGACTGCTTATTCCTTCTGGCACATAGAGTAAGAACTGTAATTATTGGTGGAATAATCCTGATGAATGTTAATCTCTACCTTGCTTGCCTAGTGTAGGTGCTTACCTAGAATGGATAATCAAATTAGAATTTCAAAGCAAAAATTTGAAAGTAGATCAAACTCTTTGTTGCTTTTCAGCTGAAATGAAACCCAGAACCACTTCAGGCCTTCATGAGTCTAATTACGGGCTAAGTATACCCAATTCCGGGTAAGCCTTGCTGAGTATTAGTATACTCAGTCTTGCTAGTGAATCTTTCAGGTATAACTCATGAGAACCCTACGGATATTTCTGCATGGCCAACTTCTGTTCCGTTTGGCTGGTCCGTGGAGTGGGATCCGTCCCTGGGTGGCAGTGACCCTCCTGAGTGACACCAAGCTTTGGGCTGAGTACGGTGTCAACCTTCGCGACGTGCGTAGTCGCGTGTTTATTTTCTTTCCGCTGTGAACCTAGACAAGTTGTTAGCTTGTCATTTTAAACACTGTTTGTATAAGTTTACATTAAATTTGAAAAAGGTTTGTAATAATATTTGCATTTCCGTAAATTAAAAGTCGATGAGCTATACTGTGATTGTAAACTCGCCTTCGTGCGAGGTAAACCTGCTTCGATCCTGTTGAACCATGGTTGTATCAGGCGGAGACCCGACAGACCAATGGGTTGTTCCGTTTGAAGTGCGTTGAGTTATTATCGGCTGTATAGCGATGACTAGCGCTCTTGAGCCAGAATAATTCAAGCGGTTCTGCCACAGTTGTGACACCCTGATCATCCGATTGCAGCTTATAGTGCTCCCACTTCAATGCAGGCTGAAGCACACCTCCAATTGTGACCATTCCTAGTAGTGAAACCGATAAAGTGTTTTCAATGTTGCATTTACAGGTCTTAACCTATTTCTTCCCTCCCACCAAATGTCGTCCCACTGCCTACAATTAGAACATGATATCCATCATGTTTCTTACTTGAACTATATAATATATTAAATGAAACAATCACAACAATAAAATAGATTACTTACCAATCCCCATGTGGCCTAATCTGTCGACGATTTACCGGATTGATAGTTGCAGGAGTCATCACATTGTTGTCTCTAAATCTAAATGTATTGTATTAGTTAGCTAGCTCATATAAAATTTTTCATGAAATGATCATAAGTACCTGAACACAGGTTGAGCAGCAGTATCCTCCTCTTCCTCCTCCTCTGCATCTCCATCTCTTTTCTCGCACTCTTCTCTGTCCTCGCACCCATCTCCCTCTCCACTACCTCCATCTCCATCGCCATCCAAATTCGCGACATATTCTTCCTCATCCACACCCCTACCTTCCTCTTCTTGCTGTTCAAATACAAGTAGATATTTATTGTTATTAAAGAAATTAAATTACATATGCAAACTACATATGACTTACTTGCACAGCCTCGTCTAGACATCTCTGAAGTGCACTTCTTCGGCTTAGGTGAGCACTGCTGCCTCTAAAGAGAGAAGGCATATCCGAAGATGCGGAGCCATCATTCTTCTTTGCCTGACTCCTTGAAGATGAGGATACATCCTTCTTTCCCTTTAGAGAGTGCACAAATGGCCTCATCTTGAAAAAATAAAATATGGTTAGTTAATATCATATAAAGCAATGGTAAATAAAAGATAACAAGTTTCATAACAACAATTAGCAAATAAGACACTATTAAGAAAAACTAGTTTTTACATCACATTATATGATCTCCCTTGCAGCTCTTGTGCTGTAGGAAGTTTGCAGCCTTCAGGTAACTTCAACTGCTTCTCCTTCAATAACAGATCAAATATCTGTTCAACTTTGCTCACGTCAAAGTCAAAACCTTTTGCAGGTCCCTGCTGTTTCACCCACTTACAGGACACGGGATTTGCACCCCGAGTCCATTCTGCAACTGCTACTTCTTGGTCATCCCTAGAAACCTCAGCGTCTTTTGTGTCGATCAATGTTACTTGATGCTTGAACCTGTCCTGGTATAGTTCTGGGTGGCGCTGCTCATATGTTGTTAACTTTTGCACCAAGTGCGCAAAGAATTGAACTCCAATTGGAAAGCTAGATCCTTGATCGGCTTTAGCAGTCCCAAGGATGCCAACTCGACGACCTCCTTCTCTAAAATACGGGTCGAGTAGCATCGGTTCTTTACCTCTCTGAAGCATTGGATATATTCCGCCACGGTTTCCCCACGCTTCTGCCGTACTTGTGCCAAGTTGGCAATTGCTGCCTCTACAGCTTCCGAGTGATATTGAATATGAAATTGCTCCTCCAGCTGCTTCCAGGTGCGGATCGAATCAGGGCATAATGATGTGTACCATCCAAAGGCTGGCCCTGTGAGAGATTTTGAGAAAAACCTTACTCGCAAGGGATCCGACACCGAGATCATTCCTAATTGCGCCAAGTATCAGCTCACATGCTTTATGGAGCTAGATCCTTCTGCTCCACTGAACTTGGTTAACTCAGGGAGCCGATACTTGGGTGGCAGGGGAATTAGATCATAATCACTAGGATACGGCTTAGTATAGCCGATCGCCCTCCTCTTTGGTAGAATGCCGAATTGATCTCTTAGGATGGCACTGAACAAGTCTACCGTCGGTGCTCCTGGGCCCGAGTGCGTACTGTCATGACTTGGCCCGGTGGCATAAGCACCTAGCCACGCTTGTTTGTCAGCATCTGCACTGGAAACTCCTCCAGCCACCCTCTGCACCGAATGTATCGGATTGTTGCTGTCCAGTATATAAGCACACACATACCCGTGCGGGATCTCCTGGGGCGGCTCACTGAAGAACTGGTGATCCACAGGGTCACCTCCCACCTTGTAGACGATGTAGGCCAGGGAGCCGTCTGACTCCGGAGCCGCGAGCGCATAAGGCAGCGGTGGCTTAGCCTGGAATGATAATTCTCCCTTATGACTCCCCAGGGTAGGTCCGTTGGAGAGTATTGATGCTTCATGATCTCCTGGACCACGCGCAGCGCGACACGTTTGAAAGCGTTCACCAGGCTCTCGGAGTGTCGATGCAGTGAGTGGGCCACCATGTAGTTTACTTCCTGGCGCAGAGATCTGGTATGATCTTCTGAAGGGGTGGACAGGACCACGTCATCAAGAGCGCCTTTAGGTGAAAACCCCTTCCACCTAACACCGTGATGGCGGGTCTTCTCGAAAGAGCCGATGAGATCGGCTTCGGAGAGAGCCTTGATCTCATCGTATTTCTGCTTGTGCTCAGCAGGCAACTCCTCGTACGTTATCAGATCCTCCCTCATCTTCCCGTCAGCAGAAGTTGATGTAGTTGATGAAGATAGTCCTACCGGGCATGCCAGAATGTGTTGTTGGTCAAAACCCACCGGCGAGCAGCGACAGGCAACACGAGGAGAGGGGAGGCTCCTGAGATCGTTGGTGGGCCCCGGTCCCTCAGTCAACGGCCCGAGATCCGGCACACGACCTGGCGTCTGGGTTGCTAGGCGTGCCACCTGACCTTGTACCTGATCAGGAAGGTGTGGAAGTGATTTATGTTAGTTTCTTGCATGCACAGACATGTGTAAACATTAGTCCGAGCTGTGATCGGCTCATTGGGTTATTCCTGATATCGGCTGTAAAGAGCCGATTGTGTCCAGTATCAGATCAGATCTAAGTATTTGAATAAAGCACGCATATCCGATGGTAATGTAAAACTTGCTCTGTAACCATTAAGCTAATCCAATCTACGAAGGTTAACGCTTTCACTGCATAGCCGGAACATCCTACATGAAATTGAGCCTAACAAATACGAAAGGTAACAGAATAACAACCTAAACAAAGGCCTAAAAACCAATAGAGAGACAATTTCCGGAACAATCCCTCTTTAGATTGATACAACGCATCAAGCGTACCGCCGGAACGTTCAACCCGTTTGAAGGGCCTAATCATGCAGATATTAAGCTAAATCTTCAGTGAACAAAGACTAGCCATAACAGATTGGATCTACTAAACAAAAATAGCGCAAGATGCTGCCCTTACACCCGAGATCAGGCACGAGGACAGCTAAACATTTACAGATAACAAACGATGCACGAAAAAAGCATGAAAGAGCCGATGCTACTCTATAAACACCAGGATAACTAGTGTTACTCGCCATCAACAATGCTTCAGTACGAGAATCACAAAGGTAGATAGGCAGGAATGATGGTGCCCCGATCACACGAGGCGTTATCGGGGCTGCACAGCACTTACCCGAGAAACCCTAGAACAGGGGTGGCGATGCGCTGAGAGTTGTTGTGAATGATTGGTTATTGTTTATTCATAATCCAAGGTATATATTTATAGTCCAGAGATTTGCCTTCCCTAACCAATCCTAACTGACCACGATATGAATCCTGGCTATCTCTATCTAAACTATTTTAAACGCACACACCTATCTAGATACATGGCCAATCCTGGCCTCAAACGCCCGCGCAGGGGCTGATTCGCAAGCCCACTACGATTATCTTTCAAGCCCATCTTGCTTCGCGGCCCACCTCCTGGCCTAGCTAAATTATGTCGATAACACATGCCCCCTAGTTTCGGCAATAATTATTCCGAAACCATTTTTCTTTTTCATCGCCCCGCCTCTTCGACTTCCAAAATCCGTACAGGCGTGCGTCTTCAACTTCCAGGTGATGTGACTGCTCTGCATCAAACTCCTTGGAAACTATCACGGTGCCGATTCATATTCCACTCCATCTTTATAAACCTGCCCCCGGTAGTTTTCTTTCTCTCATCCCCTTCCTTCAGCCATTAGCAACCGCGCCTAATATAACTTTCCTTCTCTCGTAATGGCTTCTTCTTCTTCCTCTGCTTCCTCCGCCATTTCCTTCGAGTCCGAGTCCACCCGAGAAGCCACTCCAAAATACGACCCCATCGCCGCTTACGAGGCCTACGCTCCTCTACATTGGGATGCAGAGGAATGGGACTTTCCAGACCTGGTCAGAGGATGATGAATCCCTGACCAATGGTGAATACGTCCAGCTTCTCCTCAGCGGGGAGCTGGATGAAAATGATGAGGATGACACGTCCTGGGAGGAGGACTTCTTCTCCTCGGAGGAAGAAGCCAATTCCTCATCAACCGAGGAGGACTCGGTGGCAGGAGGCTACCTTCTTGGCAGATCATCAGAGGATGACGATGACGACAATGACGATGAAGAAACCAAAGACAGCAGCGGCTTCAGCAGCGACAGCGGCGGCGACGATGGCGGCGGCGACGACGGTAGTGACAATGACAGTGACGCCAGCATGGCTCCTCCGATCAAGCGCCGCAGAGTCTCCGGCACCTACTGGTGGTAGATCGTAGGATTGAGCCAATAGATCGGCTGTAGGAGCAATCGGCTCCCCTTTTGTACTCACTTCCCCTTATAAATAAAATCCTTTTATTTTAACCGCAACTTGTCAAGAAGCCGATCTCTTGGGAGCCGATGGCAACGCATCGGTTCCTTTCCTTAAAGTGCCGATCTGGATCTGAGTTGATTCTCAAATATATTCCATTTTTCGTTTAAATCTGGAACCTTCCCAAAACAGATCTTCAAAGATTCCCCGAATCCAAGTTATTCTCCAAAACCCTTTGCTCATGAACCCTAGTCGCAAAGACCCGGACCAAAGCCTTAGAGCATGAACTCAAACTTGTGCCGCCAACCCTAGATCCAGTTTCCAGGTTCTCGATCTCCGTTGGGGTTTTCGATGGTGGGATCTTCAAATGCCGATGCGGGTGTTCTTGGCCTGAAGGTAAAACTCTGACCTTTGCTAATTTAATGCAGCAATTACTAGATCCCTTGCACCATTAAATGATCTTTCTCCAGTTATTTAGCTTTATTGATTCTTCAGGTTTCAGATATTCTCTTGCCGCATCCTTCTTCCCCCAATTCTTTTTGTCTCGGGCCTCGTTCTTACGAGAAACCCGTAGATCTGATTTTTTGTGAGGCCAATCGAATTCCATTCGTGAGCCAAAACATAAATTTAGATTCCTGGGCCGACAGCCTACATGCTTGGCCAAATCCTCCCGAGGGCTGGGTGACCTGGTATAACAGAGTAGCAAAGACCTACCAGCCCACATGGGAGACCATAAGGATAGCCTATGCTCTGTCTCTGTCTCTATCCCCTCTTGAGAAGAACGAGAACCTTCTGAAAGCCATCGGCTACTTTTGGTCCGATGCCTTGAACTGCTTCTTATTTGGCCACGGACCCATGACTCCAACCCTCCTGGACGTAGTAATGATTACTTGTTTGGACATCTCATCATCTTGCCCCTCTGCCTTCAAACTACCCGAAGTCCCCTTCAAACTATCCTCCAAAATAGAGTGCACAAACTGGGGTGCATACCTGAGCCAGCATATCAAAACCAAAGGCCCTGTGACTGAGAAGGAACATACGGCCTTTTTGAATCTTTGGTTGGAACACTTATTATTCTGTGGCCCTTCCCTTGTCCCAACCAAGAACTATCTCCCCCTAGCATATAAACTGGCCAAAGGTAATACTGTTGGCCTTGGTAAACTGTTCCTTGGGGAAGTCTATAGATATCTCCAGCTAATGTCCTTGAGCCTACTTACCCAAAAGAAACTTAGGACCGGTGGTCCCTGGTGATTCATCTAGTTATGGGCTCACCTATATTTTCAGGACTTCATCCCAAACTTCCCTGTTTTGGCCAATAACTCCTTTCCAGATCAGAGTGGGAGGCAAATCGGGTGTAGCAGTTTCGGCCAGGCTCTATACAGTCTTCCTGGCAGCAAGTTGAACCCCTCAGCTGCTTCAAACTGGTTTGGGATTTTCTATAGGGGTCTGGACAACCCTATTTTCCTTCCCTGTACTGATTCTGAAATTTTTGAGAACCCAATCACTTTTAGATTGGCTGATTTTGCCGATGATGATAGCACTTAGCTTTTATACTCTATCATGATTCGCCCTTGCTTCCTTCCAGTTGGTATGAGCACCTCTAACCGAATCATCAAGCCCGGTTATAAATTGTACCAGTCAGTCATAGCAGCCCGGCAATTTGGTCTCGGGCAGGTTCCTCCCTGCTTCTTCCTTCACCATTTGACGACAAGTAGAGCTGATCTGCCTGATGCCCTTACCAGCCAAAGATGCTACAGCCTATTCACTGATCTTCTCCTTCCAATCCCCATTGACCTTTCGTTCACCTCTTCGGCCATCGGATTTGAGAACTGGTGGTCATTGTGGAAGACTCATGTCTTCCGGAAAGCCCTGGGGCCGATGCTGCAACAGATTGACGCTAAATATGAAGCCCCTGAAGGAGAGGTATTACCAACAGTTGAGTACTTCCTCCTGACTCCACTCAGCCCCTTCTCTGATTCTATTCATTTTCTCTACAGTAGGAAGATGGTCCGGAGCCCAGGAACGATGATGGCTTCACCTTCCTGTTTTCACCAGTTGCCCCCGTGGTCCTTTTCGGTAGAAACGCACCTCCCCCGTCAAAGGCCATCATGCGGATCCAGCCTGGCTCCGCGAAATCAACTCCCAAGCGAAAGCGATCCTCTGACATTGCTGCCCCCCGAGCCCAAACGAAGGCGAGGAAGATGACTGCCAGAAAGATTCGAAAAGAAGCTGGACCATCTTCCACTGACCAAGAAGCACCAATTGCCAACCAGGTTTAGATCGTCCCTCTTACAACTAATCCTCTGAACATGTATATTTTGGTTTAACTGCTCTTTCCATGCTTGTAGGCTGATATCGCAGATGTTTCTAGTGGGGAAGAGCCAGCATGCCAAGAAAAACCAACTCAAGAAGTCAAAGAGGATCCTTTGACGATGGTCAATGCCTTAGTCATCCTTCAAGATCCAATCCTGATGACTCCAGAAGACCCCGCAATGCCAGCTGATACCTTGGTCGGCCTTCAGGATCTGCAGGAGCCGATCGTTACCACATCGGCTGTCGGTCCTTCTCCGCAGGAGCCGATTGTCACCTTGTCGGCTACCAGTCTTCCTCCAGAATGGGTACATCTGTAGGAGCCGATCGCCACTACATCAGCTGTTACTCCTTCTCCAGACAGGGTGCGTCCACAAGAGCCGATCATCTCTTCATCAGCTGTCACTCCTTCTTAGGAACAGGTATGTTTTATCATCAAGCCGCTTGCATCTCCCTTTCCCTAGCCGTATTAATTTTATACCTTCTTTCAGGGTCTGAACCTCTTGGAGTTACTTTCATTCGACCCTGCATCCGTTGGCTCGGCCATACTAGAAGTTGATGATCATCAGCCAGATCCAACCAGCGTCGCCAGCCAACTTCTCCGCGTGAAGGGCCTTCTGATCGTATCGGTTCATAGCTTGATGCGTAGCATCAGCTTTATTGCTCATCATCCCACATACTTGGGAAGTACTTCTTGAGATGTTGACCGTTGACTGCCACTGGGAACTTGATGCCATCTAACTCCTCAAGCATATATGCGTTCCCAGATAGGACTTGGTCAACCCTATAAGGCCTATGCCAGTTTGGAGACCATTTGCCATACGCTGCATCTTTAGTCCCCAATGGTAGCATCGCTTCCCAATCCAGATCTCCAACTTGGAATTCTTTTGGCTTGACTTTCTTATTGTACGCGCGGGCTACTTTGGCCTTATTTTCTTTGATCTTCTCCAGTGACCAAAGTCTAAGCTCCGTGAGATCCTCAATATTGTCGTTCATCAGAGCAGCATACTTTTTAGCTGTTAAGTCATTTTGGAACTCTATGCGCTTCGAGCCGGCCGTAATCTCCCATGGTAATACAGCCTCCTGTCTGTACACTAGGTGATAAGGAGAAGTTTTTGTTGCTCCATGGCATGAAATATGGTATGCCCATAATGCCTTTGATAAGACCTCATGCCAACGCCTAGGATGCTCATCGATCTTTCTCTTGATCAACTTGATAAGGCTCTGATTGGACGCTTCAGCTTGTCCATTTGCTTGGGCATAATATGGAGATGACCTAATCAGCTTGATGCCCATGTCAGTAGCGAACTTCTTGAACTCCTCTGAAATGAAGACTGAACCTCCATCTGTTGTAATGGTCCGAAGAATCCCGAACCTGTGAATGACATGCTCTTTAACAAAATTATTGACATCCTTAGATGCTACCGACTTCATGGGAATTTCCTCTACCCACTTGGTAAAATAATCTATGGTGGCCAAAATAAACTAGTGGCCTTTGCTGGATGGAGGATTAATTTTGCTGATCATGTCCATGCCCCAGCCTCTGAACGGCCATGGTTTGACGATAGGGATCATTACTGATGCTAGTACCATCTGAATCTTCCCGAACCTCTAACATGCCTGACATCCTTTATAATATTTGAAGCAATCTTCAAGCATGGTGGGCTAGTAATATCCCGATCACCTAATCAGCCACTTCATCTTATGAGCCAATTGGTGAGTCCCACAGGTGCTTGGTGGACTTCGTGTAAGACCCGATTGGATTCAATCGGCCCCAAGCATTCGAGCAACAAACCTTCTAAAGTCCTGTAGAACATGTCATCTCCTATCAGGACGTACTTCATGGCCTTTAATGTATCCTCTTAGGTGCCCCCCGAGCCAAATCCTTCAAGTAATTAAAGATATCAGCTCTCCAATCTCCTTGGTCCAGTAGGTGTACCTAAAGATCGGCTTTGTCCGCACAGCCTTGTATCCCGAAGCCATCTGTGCCAGATCATTGGCCTCTTAATTTTGTGTCCTAGGTATCCAATAGAAATTTATGTACGTAAATTGGACCATCAGCTCTTGACATTGTACCCATAACGGGAAGAGCGACTCGCTCTCACACCTGTACTCCTCTGTGAGCTGAGAGATCACCAATTTTGAATCCTTGAAAATTTCCACTACTTCAGCTCCGGCCTCAAGAAGCAACTCCATACCCTTACGCACCGCTTCATATTCCGCCAAATTATTGGTGCAAGCGGTAGGTAATCTGATTGAAAAAGAATTGCCCCCCGAGGCAACACAAGCAGGATACCTATGCCACATCCATCTCCACAAGCCGATCCATCGAAGTACATGGCCCATGCGCGTACGGAGAGTGCTGCTATGTCAGTATTGATCCTTTCTGCGATGAGATCCACCAGCGCCTGCCCTTTGACTGCCTTCGCGGGTTGGTATCGGATATCGAATTCTGACAATGCAAACATCCACTTCCCAAGTCGGCCTTTCAACACAGGAGCTGATAGCATGTGCTTGATAACATCCAATTTGCATGACGACTGTCTCGGCTGATAGCAGCATATGACGAAGCTTTGTGCATGTAAAGAACAGACAAAGACATAACTTTTCAATATCAGGGTACCTTGTCTCCGCATCTAGCATTCTTCTGCTGAGATAGAACACAACACTCTCTTTGCCGTCATGCACTTGTATTACTACTGAAGCGATGGAGGTGTCACCTACTGATAAGTACAAGTAGAATGGCCTATCTTGTTAGGTGGAACTAACACAGGTGGTTTTGACAGATACTCCTTGATCTCTTCAAATGCCCGTTGCCGCTCTGCCCCCTAGGGAAACTGATCATTGGCTTTAATTTTCACCAACTCTATAAAAGGCTCAATCCGCCCAGAAAGATTGGAAATAAACCTTCTGACGAAGTTGATTTTACCAATGAGCTGCTGGAGGTCCCTCCTTATAGTAGGTGGCACCATCGTTTTTACAGCTTCTTGACTCTTTAGGCCGATCTCGATTCCTCTTTCATGTATCAGGAAACCCAGGAACTGACCGGCTGATACGCTGAAAGCGCATTTCTTCGGATTCATCCTAAGCCCGAACCTTCTGGTTCATTCCAGAACTTGCCGTAGGTCTCCCAAGTGTCCTTCAACCGACGCAGATTTCACTACGACATCATCAATATAAATCTCCACCAACTTGCCGATCAGATCGTGAAAAATGTAGTTCATGGCACGTTGATACGTAGTGCCGGCATTCTTCAATCCAAAGGTCATAACCACATATTCGAACAGTCCTACTGCCCCAGGCACTCTGAACGTTATCTTGTTTATATCCTCCGGAGCCATGAAGATTTGGTTATAGCCAGTGTTGCGGTCCATGAAACTCAAGATCTTATGACTGGCAGCTGTGTTGATCAATGTCTCCATGATAGGCATCGGGTATTCGTCCTTTGGAGTAGCCCTGTTGAGGTCTCTGAAGTCTACACAGACTCGCCATCGGCCATCTTTCTTTTGTACAGCTACGACACTTGAAAACCACTCGGCATACCTGCAGGGCATGATGAATCCTGCGTCTAGCATTTTTTCCACCTCTTTCTTGACTTCCACCAAAACTTCAGCCTTCATTTGCCACGCTCGCTATTGAAATGGCCAAAATCCCTTCTTGAGAGGGAGCCGATGCTCAACTGTGCTCCAATCAAACCCGACCATCTCCGTATAATCCCAGGCGAAGCAATCTGCGTACTCCTTTAGCAAAGCTATCGTCAGCTCTCGTAGGTACGGGCTTAACTTTTTGCTGATAAATGTTGGTCGCAGCTTATCCCCAGGACCAATATCAACTTCTTCAATCTCGTCAGCCGATGTAAACCTGTATCCTAATTTTCCGTCATCTGTTAAGTGAACACTGCAGATGGACAGAGAAGATAATAAAAAGAGTTTCGGCCGATCGTTGAGATTGGCCACTTTATAACCTTCATTGATCTTTGAAATTTTACAACTGAAGTATGGCCGGCTGCTAGAGCGGACCTCCCTGTAACTGCTATGATCATGTAAAACACTTGCCTTCAAAAGTTTACATTTTATTTTCTGGGGCCAATCGTGGGGATCGGCCTTGCCGAGTGCGTCAGAGCCGCTCGCTCTTTGTGATTTGTCTATTCTATAAGGCCAGTGGATAAGACCAGTCTCACCCCGTTTTTTGTAGCTTCAACGCGGTCGCAGCCTTCCAAACTGATTCCTGAGATCAGCTCTTTGTCTTCCGCCTCCCAGATGCACATGGCGGCATGTGTCGATCGAGTCATCTGCATGAACCACCTCTACCTCATCTCCATCCCACTAAATTAGACATTGATGCAGTGTGGAAGGGGCTATGGCAGAACCAACCTGAATTACACCAGCTCAAGTACGCGAGTTCACTCTTGAGGGCTCCAACGTGCTTCAAACGGTATAATCCCTTGGTCTGTCGGGTAACGTCCTGATAAACCACCGAATGCAGGATCAACAAGGTACCTCGCACGAAGGCGAGTCCAGAGATACAAAAGCCATCACATTTTTACATCACAGGCAGATACAATACATGAGCATTTTAAAAGTAACATCAGTTACCAACTGATGGAAATTATTACAAAAACTGTTTAAAGTTTCAAGTCTTGCAACGGAGTTTAAAGCACGGGCACTGTACACGTCGTCAGTTCAGATATCATGCTAGCCCTGGCATGATATCACTCCGAGGGGTCTGTGTTGGCCGGGGACGGGTCCCACTCCACAGTCCAACCATCGGGCAGCGGGTAAGGCCATGGCATGGGCAGAGCAGGGTCGTGCGGGGGATTACCTGAATATAAAAATCACAAGGGAAGACTGAGTATTCTAATACTCAGCAAGGCTTACCCGTTCATGGTATACTTAGCCATATAACTAGACTTATGACGGTTTTTCGGGTTTTGGGTAAATTTTTCAGCTGAAAAGCAACAAAGAGTAGGTCCTTAATGTAAACTTTTAGCTTTCAAGTTCTATGTGATTATTCATTCTAGATAAGCACCTATAACTATTCAAGCATAGTAGAATCTTTTGCCAAACATCCTCTTTAATAATCACAAAGTTGCTCTTGTTACTCTATGTGGTAAAGGGATCAAGCAGTCTCAATCTCCGCGAGAAATGAACGATTCCTGAATCGAAATTCAGCCTTGCAAGGTAAACCTAACTCACACGCTTGGAACATCCAGAGATTGTTCCGAAGCAACCGTTTGCCTTTCATTCCAACTCGTGGATCAGATCCACCACAAGCGACTGCAGGACCATACGCACATCCAATGTGCAGGACGTACGCCTGTAGAGCGACTACACGGCCGTACTCCTGGTTGCCCGGCAACACGTATTCCCACATGTCGAATCGAGTAACAAGAAAAACTAAAATACGAGTGGTGGGAGGTATGCCCACTCCTCGGGCCGATTGGTTACTAGGCTTACCGCTTACCATATTTCGCGACATGTGGCTAGTACTTTCAAACGCTTAACCACCGCTACCACACACTGCGACCTTATCAAATTCACCAACACAGACGGGGTATCATCTCAACCATGATACCTCACATAATTCCTGTCTGTTATCCTTAAAGTGATTACAGGAATGTAAACACTACAACTCCTATATCACGCGAGTGACAGGAAATCACCCGACTTTTACCGGTCCTATTAGCAAAGTGGCTATTCGGACTCAAATGCTAGTATTCAATACATCGGTTCCTAGAAAAAATGTAACTAGGGTTTCTCATACAATTCCTAAAAACGTAATGCATAGATAAATATGAATAATATAGGTTGCAGTGTAAATAAAGTAGGGGTTATGTCCGGGGCTTGCCTTCTTGCGTAAGGTTGGGGGTAGTAGTGTCAAGGTTTTCTGAACTTTGGTTCGGAACTTCAGTTAGATCTCCGACGGTGTTCCCGGGGTCTTCAGAAACTTCCACTTCCTGATCCGAGATCAGCTCGTAATCTCCGTCGGCGAGAGTAGTCGAGTCTACATGATATGCAAAGTCATAAGTTAAGGGATGCATATTCTTTTATTTTATTTCACGATAAAGTTGCAATTCAACGAAAATATAATTTACTTTGTACACTTATTATTTATTTCTCTACTAGGCAGTCATTTATCGGGTATTAATTATTTTATCTAGTTACATTAAGCAACAGGGTTGGTTACCCTCATTATGTAATTAATGGCATGGGGTAACATGTTGAGTTGGTTTTAAATACTAAAATAACTATATTGAATAGCTTTATTTATTTGCTTTGCTAATCATTTATACTAACTCTAGGTTATTATTAAACTATGGACTTATCATAGCATGTTCTAATTGTTTTGGGTTGATTTGCACTTGGCCCTAGGTTGGAAATTTAGGGATAAGCTATACTACTCAAGAATAGTACCTCAAAATATTCTCATGACTTTTGAACATTTAAAATCACAGATATTAAATATACAAGGTTAAATAGGTATATTTATAATTAAACTCACACATTAAGAATTTATTATACAAACAGTAGGTTACTTATTTTTATAAGTAATATATATCAAAAGAAGATTAATGCAATTGGTTTCACATTTTTATCATTTTTCTGCCATTTATTATGCATTTTCTTAGCCTACAACTACTTAAACTTAGTATTTAATTTAGAGCACAAACCACTCAGAAACTGAAAGTCAACCTATAAGGAAAGTTGTAGATCTTAAAATGAGGATTCGAACAGATTTTAGTTTGCGTTTTTGTGATTTTTCCTTGATTTGATGGAATTTCAAAGTGGACAGCACAATTAACATCAGGGGGTCCCTAAGGCACTATTCATATGAGTCTTAAGCCTTGCAGATAACCCCTTGGACTTTCAATTCTTTTAACACGAGGTCCTTGCCGGGTCAAGACGGTGGCCGGGGTGTTTGACCGGCATGTTCTCGCCGGCGGCGAGGGTTTGGCCGGGGATGATCTGGTCCTACGTGACCTACAAGCCCTGCTAAGTTCACGGGTAGGTGATGTGCACCAAAACAAGCAACGGAGCATGGCCGGCGGCGATGGATTGCGGTAGCCATGTCGGGGTGCTCACGGACCCGGTGAGGGGCCGGCTAATACGGACCACTAGGCACGCATGAGCATCACAAGGGTGTAGGGATGCTTTCCCCGTGCTTAATTTCGTCGAAGACGGGGCGGAGGGTGGTGCTCGACGGTGGAGTGGGTGTCGGGTTCTTACCAGCGGCGATGGCGGCCGGTGTTCTGCAGGCTGGGGCATTGGAGGGTGCCGGGGAAGTAGTCGAGGAGCTTCAGGGTGACGTGGCGAAGCTAATGGTGAGTTCAATTGGGGTCGAGCAGGGTCGGGAGCAGGTGCTCCACTACGGCAGGGGCGGCGGCGGGTGGAGATCGACAGCAATCGTCGGGGAGTCTGTGTGGTGCACTAGGGGACCAATTGGGGGGGTCGTCGAGCTTCACGGGGCCGAGAGGAGTCTACCTGGGGTGTTGCTGTGGCGCGGGAGGGCTCGGAGTGGGCTGCCGACGGTGAACCGAAGGCGGCGGCGGAACTCGAGGTAGCCGGAGCTATGGAAGATGAAGCTCGGGTGCGAGAGGGTGAAATTGATCGGGCTGGAGAGCACCAGTGGGTCACGGTGGTGCTCTAGCAGCTCTGGATTGGGGTTTAGAGGGAGCGAGGGCGGCTGGCGATGGTGGGCAGTAGGGGCGGCGGAGGTCCGGCGACGAAGTTGAGCTCGGGAAAGGAAATGCTGGGGAAAATGAAGTGCGGCAACGAGTAAACAAGGTCACAGAGTCAACGAGTAAACAAGGTCACAGAGTGGTCGTGGAGCACATCTTAAGGCCGGAAGCGATGCTACAGTGCAAGCAGGAGCTGTCAACGGCGGCGAGGGCGTGGCGGCTGGCGGACGGCTCTGGAATGCGTGGCGCGCGCGAGAGGGCAGCAGGGAAAGGGAACAGGGCCGGGGAAGGGGGAGGACGACGCGTGGGGTTCACCCTAGCAGGAGGTGGCACGGCAGCGGCGGCAGAGCGGCGGCCAGGGCGAAGCACTACCGGTGGCAGGAGAGGAAACAGAGTAAGGCACGTGCTCGGGGAAGAAGAAGAGAGGGAAGGGGGTCCAGGGGACCTGTTGGTGAATTCTAAGAATTTCAGGGATCTCTCAGTAAACTAAAGTTTTCCACTGATGTAAAGATCTAATGAGGAAATGTCCAAAATGAAAGTTGTAGAGTTTTTCAAACTCTACAATATTGCTTTAAGGTTCAAGTTCAAAAAGCCAAAGTTTACAGCTTTACATATTAAATTTTTGAGTAAAGGTATAATTTGAATTCTTTTGTCCTTACTAAAGTCGATTTGATGAAATTTTGGATATGTTTACAAGTTTTCATGGGATGTCATGATGACTTGTATTCTTATATGTTAGCCCTTAAGTAAACATGAAAGTTACTTTTACACTTCAACTATTTTACATAAAAGGCCCTATGATTTTTGTTTTAATCACACATAGGTCCCTGTTTTTACTTAAAGGCTTATTTTCCTTAGGATTTAACCTATCTTTTACACTTTCTTTCCTATGGTAATATAAATTTGACACCTTGTATTATATTTATCCTAGGTTTTAATGCTATCTCCCATTTCACCCAATTTACACTCAAGGACCTATATTTTACAGAAACTACAATTATACCCTAGTCTTTTGTACTACTCACATATACCATAGCAAGCATACATATTTCCCACTAAAACCTAGTGTCTATGTTTCTAATTACCTAAATGTTACAGCCTTCCCTCCTAAAAAGAATCTCGTTCCGAGATTCCGATGTAGAATGGAGTTGGATAATTAGACTCGGGGATTAGCTTGAACGAAGTTTGGGAAATTTCATTGAAGATAGGATACTATTTCCCAAGTTGCTTCTTCTTCGGTGTGATGATCCCATAAGATCTTATACATTTTGATCTTCTTCCTCCTGGTGACTCTCTCCTTGGTATCCAAGATTAGGATAGGTTGTTCTGTGTAAGATAGATCGGGTTCAATCTCAATGGCACGG
Organism: Panicum hallii; assembly: GCF_002211085.1. Classification (NCBI taxonomy): domain Eukaryota; kingdom Viridiplantae; phylum Streptophyta; class Magnoliopsida; order Poales; family Poaceae; genus Panicum; species Panicum hallii. The sequence goes on along the minus strand of NC_038050.1, from coordinate 43,339,774 downwards.
GTTTCAACGATTTTCGTGGGTACTTTGATACACTTCTTAAGTTGAGAGATATGGAAAACATCATGAATGGCAGCCAATTGAGATGGAAGGCGAATTTTGTAAGACACTAGGCCATAGACTTTGAGGATTTCGAAGGGTCCGACATATCGGGCTGCTAACTTCCCTTTTATGCCGAAGCGCTGGACACCCTTGGTAGGAGATACTCAGAGATAGACAAAATCTCCTACTTGGAACTGCAAAGGTTTTCTTCTTCTATCTGCATAGCTTTTCTGTCTAGACTGAGCTGTTTTAAGGTTGGCTTGAATAACCTTGACCTTATCTTCGGCTTCGACGACTAAATCTGGTCCAAAGATTTTGCGTTCGCCGGTCTCAGACCAACTCAAAGGAGTTCGACATTTTCGACCGTATAACACTTCAAAAGGAGTCATCTGAAGACTAGATTGGTAGCTGTTATTGTAAGAGAATTCGGCCAGCCAAGGCAAGACATTTTTCCCAGCTTGTACCATAGTGAATAATACAAGCTCGGAGCATGTCTTCAAGTATTTGGTTGATTCACTCAATCTATCCATCAGTCTGAGGATGATATGCAGAGCTTCAAATTAGTTTGGTTCCAAGAGCAGATTGCAATTGTTCCCAGAAGCGTGCAATGAATTGGGCCCCTCGATCGGAAATGATGGTCTTAGGGACACCATGCAACCGAACAATTTGATCAAGATAGACTTCGGCATACTTCTTAGCAGAGTAAGTGGTATGCACAGGAAGAAAATGAGCCGTTTTAGTAAGTCTATCGATCATTACCCATATCGAGTCATGTTTTTGGGACGTGTTAGGAAGACCGACAATAAAATCCATACTAATGTCTTCCCACTTCCATGACAGAATGGGTAATGGTTGAAGTGTACCAGTGTGACAATTCAAGTATTTGTAAACTAGGCACACTAACAAATATGTGCTTGCTAGTGTAAAGCTTGTGTGTTTATGTGAAGCTTTTAAAAACTTAAATACAAGTAAAAGGGGTATTTTTATAATTACGGAAAAACTAGGGTTGTTTTTTGCAAAATATAATTGGATAGGAGGTAACTTCAAAATAAGTGAAGGGTAGGTTTAATAACACGTTTTTCTTACTTTATTAGGACAGTTCAAGTACCTGTAAGCTAGGCACATAATTTGTTAGTGTGAAGTATGTGCTTGTTAGTGTAAAGCTTGTGTATGTTTATGTGAAGCTTTTGAAAATTTAAAGTGCAAGTAAAAAGGGTATTTTTGTAATTATGGAAAAACTAGGGTTGTTTTTGCAAAATGTCATTGGGTAGGAGGTAACTTCAAAACAAGTGAAGGGTGGTTTTGCAAACATGTTTTTCTCATTTGAATTGTATGTGTTGAATTGTATAAAAATTTGGGTAAAGTTGTGAAAATAAGGGTATTTATGTAATTTTATAAAAGTACAAATCCTTTTATGCAAGTAGTTGAATTACAAAAGTAACTCTCAAAGTTACTCAGGGCTAAAGTGTAAAAAGGTGCAAGTCATCATGATATGTCTATCCAATCATTATGACGTGTCTATCCCGTCATCATGACATGTCATAAATGCTTGCATTTAGGTCCTAAATGTTATGAAATTTCACTCTTTAGGATAAAAGTAATTCAAATCCAACCTTTGTTCAAAATTTAACATGTAAAGATATAAGTTTTGAGTTTTTGAACTTGAGCCCTAAAGCAATGTTGTAGAGTTTGAAAAACTCTCCAACTTTCATTTTGGGCATTTCTTCATTAGGGTTTTAGATTAATGTGAAATTTTACTTTACCAAGAGGTCCCTGCAATTTTCTAAATTTGCGCATAAGTCCTTAGGAAGTCCTATTTCTCCTTCTCCTCTGTTTTTCCTCTCTCTGGCACTCTTCTTCTTCTTCTTCCACGGGCGGCGCCTCTGTCCAGGGGTTTTTCTCCCTGCCTTCTTCCCTCTGCGCGGCGTGGATCCGAGCCTAGGGGTGCCGAGCTCCTGCGCAGGATCGGCGATGGGGCGCCCAGTTGACGGCATGCGGGCGCAGCGCTGGCGGCGCCTTGGGTGCTCCTGCCCCGGGCAAGCGGCGGCGCGCAGGCGCGCGTGCGTGGAAGGGGCTGCGGCTTGTGCGGCGCTGGAGCGGCTGCGGCTCGTGCGGCGCTGGAGCGGGCGCTCGGGCGGCGCAGGAGCGGAGCGGCGCTGGATCAGGCGCGGAAGCTGGTGGCGCTGGAGCCAGCGCGGGAGCTAGTGGCGCGGCGCAGGCGCGGGAGTGGAGCCCGGGACCAGGCGGCGATGGAGTCGGCGGCGCAGGCGCACGTGATGGCGCGGCAGATCGGGGCTGGCGGCGCCCAAGGGTCCCCTCCCCCGTGTCCTCCTGTGCAGGCGTGAGGCTACGGTTTCCATCCCCGTGGGCGTAGCACCGGCGACGTTCGGGGCTTGCGGTGTTGGAGCGCGCAGGCGCGCGTGTGCGGAGGTGCTGCAGCGCGGCGGCTCGGGGCGGACCCCGCACGGGGGGCAGCGAGGCCGCGGGCAGAGGTGGTCTGGCGCAGGCGGCCGCGGAGGCAAGCCCCGGTGCGGGCAGGCCTCGGTTCTCACGGAGGTGGAAGAGCGGTTATGGCGCGGCGAGCCGGAAGGAGAAGCGGCGAAGCAAAGATGGGGGCCGGGTGTGACGAGCTCGGAGGAGCCACGGTGCAGCCAGACACGGCGAACTTCCTTCACCCATGCGGAGGTCGGGGCAGGAGCAACGCAGCGTGGGTTCGACGCGCAGCGCAAGACAGGTGGCGGTGGTAGGCCGGCCCTGATGGCGTCACAGCAGGAGGAGAGGACGGCGGAGTTACAGGACCTGGAGGTTTGGGCGGAATAGAACTGGCGCGTCCGCGGGTGCGAGCGGAAGTGTTTTGCCAGTGACGGCTCGGCTCGATTCCGCAGGCGTGTGCGCGTGCAGGGCAACAGGCTACGCACGAGCAGGTTGAGGGCCAGGGGTGCGGGAGCAGAACAGGAACAGCGCGGCGGTCCTGCAGGAGGCTACACGGGTGTGCCGGCCGTGTTTCAGTAACACACGTGCGTGAGCAGAGGAGGCTCAGCTCGTGAGCTGGAGGACCTTGAGGTTCGCCGAGGAGTTGGCATAGCGACCCAATCCAGCTCTATCGTCTCGTCCCAGGGGTCCACGACGTCCAGCAGTTCCTACCCCTCGTTGATCGCTCAACCGACCACCATCACCACGGGTCACCGCGGAGACTACCTCTTCGGCCATTCTTCGCCCACTACAATCCTCTGGCAAGCTTCTTCGTCACCCACGGAACCTCGTCACCGTCGAGCTCTTCTTATCGCCGATCCTGTTCTCCTCCACAACCAAGGCTATCCCAAGGTTTGCCCTGACCCACCGAATCCTCCTAATGCCAGCGACCCCTTTGCCGGAACACTGTCGTCTTCTTCCTGTCCTCTGTTTTCCCCAACCAGGGACTTAATTGCTTCGATTTAGAAAGTTTTGGGGTGTTCTCTATAAATTTTTTGTTCAAGAGCCTTCTTTATTTCAAATCAGTGAACTTCTACATTCCATAGAAATTCGTAAGAAATTCATAAAAGTAGAAAACCAGTTTTGTTTGCCTTAGATCAAAATCTACAAGTTTTATGTTGTGATCTTGAGCTGAAAGTCTTTGATTTGTGGTCTAGGTTAAATATTAGGAAATGAATGCTTTATTTGTACCTTATGTGATATGCATGTGTTGTAGCTGAAACGTAAATCATAGGATGTATGTCTCAAGTGGAGATGTGTGATATTTAGTTAATCCTTTCACACGAGTGCTCATATCCCTGCCATCAAGACATTGTTCTCGTCTTGATTGCAGTCTCCTTAAGGCCCTTTTCGTATAAGGATCCCTGTTAGTTTGTGTGTATCTGCTGCTTAGCTAATACATCTCTGCAACTATGCTTCAGCATCGGCTATCAGCTCAACCGCTAAGCATCCGTTTCCTTTGAACCTATGATGTTTCATTGTAGCGGCTGTCAGCCGATGCAATTCATATGCTTCTACCATCGGCTGGTTAGCCGATACGGTTGTTACCTTTATAATATCGGCTACTGCCGATACAATTCCTTTGTTCTGTCCTACATCGGCTGCACATAGTCGATGTATCAGAGATGCACACACAATCTTAGGATTCTTGCTATCGGCCGATCCAAGCCGATTCCAGTTGTTTTCCTTATCGGTCAAATATGGCCGATCAATCCTTAATTTTCCCATCCTTATCCACACACTTCTGTCAGCCGATTTATCAGCTGAGAGATCGGCTATATATCTATCGGTCACATACCCTCAATCACACTCCAATCGACTACACAAGCCAAAGTACACAATCCTATATCAGTAAGCTAACACAGTAGACACGCCTCAGTTAGGCACGACCAAAGCACATCAATCGGCTCAACCTGATGCATCCTCATCGGTTAAGGCCAAGACCAATGCACCAACCAATTAGATAGACCAGAAACATGCTGATAATTCAACCAGCAAGATCCTTCCTTGTTCTATCCTTGAAACACTGTACCTTTAATATTCCTACCTCTATCAGTCGTTTTAACCTTAGATGAAACCAAATCGGTTAATCTCTTCTGCTCATATACAAAAAACTACTCATGCCGATTTCTTTTCCAAACAGAAATCAGTAGATTTCCTAATACTGTGTAGATAGCTCCTTCCTTTACAAATTTTATCAACTGAACCCCTGTTGTTTCCAATCGACTCTGTTGTAGTTTTCAACAAATAGCCCATTTTAATTAGTTGACCACCTGAAGCTCTATCTAAGTTTAGTTTCAGATGTTGTTGGATGTTATATGAGTAATATGTTAAATGAGTGTTGGATTGCAACTTTATTGTGAAGTAAGATAGTTTTATGTGCACACTTTGAATGTAATGTTGCATTGCATGTAGATACAACTACTTCCGCAAATGGTACCTATGAGATCTCCCAGGAGTCTGTAGAGGATATTTCTGAAGACCAAGTGAACATCACCAAGGGATCATCTGAAGCCCCGAAATCAAGTTTGGAAGACAATAATACTAACATCTCTGACTCCAGCCCCACCAGCAAAGGCAAGCCCCGTTGCATAACCCAGTAATTAAATTACTACATTATGCAATCTTATACTTATATATTATATCTTACATTAAGTCTAGGATTTGAAATGGAACCCTAGATGCATTGATAGTAGGAACCAATGTATTGAACCTGAGTCCATATCGGCTAGATGCTCTGCTAAATAGGACCGGTAAAAGTCGGGTGATTTCCTGTCACTCGCGCGATATAGGAGTTGCTTGTTTACAATTCTGCAACCACTATAAGGAAGATGGACAGGATCATGTACTGTATCATGACCGGGAGGTTTACCCTGTCTGTTTTGTTAAAAGTGGTTAAGGTCGCAGTGTGTGGTAGTGGTGGCTAAGCGTTTGAAAGTACTAGCCACATGCCACGAAATATGGTAAGCGGTAAGCCTAGTACCTGATTGGCCCGGCAAATGGACATGTCTCCACCACTCGATCTTTATTTTTTGTTCACACGCACCGACGTGTGGGAGTACATTCTGCAAGGTAGACAGGAATATGGGATCATGTAGTCGTGCTACAGACATATGTCCTGCACAATTGGTGTGCGTACGGTCGTGCAGTCGCTTGTGGTGGCCCTGATCCATAACCCGGAATATGAGGGAAACGGTTGCTTTGGAACGATCTTTGGATGTTCCAAGCGTGTGTGTTAGGTTTACCTTGCAAGGTTGAAATTCGATTCAGGAATCGTCCGTTTCTCGCGGAGATTGAGACTGCTTATTCCTTCTGCCACATAGAGTAAGAAGTGTAACTATTGATGGAATAATCTTGATGGATGATAATCTCTACCTTGCTTGTCTAGATTAGGTACTTATCTAGAATGGTTAAAGAGACTAGAATCTGAAAACTAAAACATGAAAGTAGATCATACTCTTTGTTGCTTTTCAGTTGAAAATTAAACCCAAAACCATTTCAAGCCTTCATAAGTCTAGTTACATGGCTAAGTATACCATGAAACGGGTAAGCCTTGATGAGTATTAGTATACTCAGCCTTGCTAGTTATATGTTTTTCAGGTAGTGTCTTTGAAGACCCTACTCTTCCCCTATCTTGGCCCTGTGCTCTTCCAGATGGTTGGTTCGTGGAATGGGATCCATCCCCGGCCAACACTGATGATACCGAGTGATGTCGTGCCCGGGCTTAGCATGACATTCGTCTTGACGACGTGTTGTAAATCATCGTGTTTGTTTTCTGCTGCCAAGAACCTTAACTTTAACAGTTTGTAATAATTTTTCTAAATTTGGAACTTCGTACTACTTTTGGAAACTCTTGTAATGTAATTCCCTGTGATGTAAAATATGATGGTGACTGTATCTCTGGACTCACCTTCGTGTGAGGTAACCTTATTTGATCCTGTATCGGTGGTTTATCGGGACGTTACCCGACAGGCCAAGGGATTACACCGTTTGAAGTACGTTGGAGCCCTTGAGAGTGGACTTGCGTACTTGAGCCAGTGTAATTCAGGTTGGTTCTGCCACAGCTGGTATCAGAGCTATAAGGTTACTCTGGAGATACATTTTACCTTAAAAATGCTTTCAGTATAAAAATTTGACCAACAAAATATTTGGCAAAGCCGCGTTGGTTTCGTTAAGGATTGTGCTTAGTACGTAAAGCTCTAGGATAATGCTTATGAGGGAAATAGAGGTGGCTATAGTATATATATAACCCTAACTACCAGCATTACTTTTCTGTCAAAACTTAAATTCATGCACAATCCAACCTTATATTCTGTAACGACACCTTCGACGATGAGGTAAGAGGTAAGGATCCTCATCTAACTAGGGAGTTAGTCTTCCCATCGGTGATGCGAACCGAACGCTGTTTCTCAACAGTGGCTTACTTGAGATGCTGCCAATGTATCAACTTCGGTTGACTACATTGGGAGTATATAGTATATGGTTCGGCGCAGGGTATGGCGATCGCTGTTCATACCTCAGTATTTTGCGGTACCCCTATGAATACATTATCTCGATAACGTATGCTAACGTTGTCTGTACGGCGGTAATTGTATAGATGCTATTTCTATAGTGAACAGTAATGTTTGAGGACGCTTTCATGACATGCTGGCATGAAAGGTTCGGTATATATATATATATTTTGTGATTTTCTGCAGGTATGCTAACCATGATTCGATAGGTTATGAATGGTTAGGATTATCGACTAGATATTATAGTGAGAGACGTATTTATATGATGCCACCGTACCTAACCACGTAAGACCAAGATTACTTGGCAGATATTTTTTTGTTTGTGAGGACATGTAGTACGTGCATGCATCATGTTATCTTGGATGGATTTGATTGCCTTGCTTGTTACATTGTTGTATTAAAATATGTTGCTTGTATCTGAATGCCCGTCTAGACTTTGTGTTGTAGGAGCCAACGTAATATGTCAGGCTAACCTGGAGTTGGGAAGGTCTTTTGTGAATCAAGTGGGTTGGATCATGTTTGGACCTTATCGCCGATCTTAGCTTGACAGCCAAATCAAACTCTTGATCTTGCTTTATATCTGTTTCGGCAGAAGCACTGAGCTTTTCCTTTGATGGTTAAACCTTGATAATTGTCAGCAAACTCTTCAATCCATCATTCAGTGATTCATTTATCCTCTCTTGATGTTGTACCTTATTTTGTTGGCTATTCTGGTTACAACGTCTGAAAGTTGCACCTTCAATTTTTGCTTAGATGATTTTGGATAAATTAAAAAGATTTATGACCATAATTACTTTTTGAATACAATTCTCCCAGCAAAAGTCATGCATCATAACACATACCATCTTTGGTCAGTGCATGGTGTTGCATCGTCATCGAAAAATCCGTAGACTGACTAACAGGTGTGCATCCAGTACAACTTTGGGTTGTCTTCGGTTTCCTAAATCTATCTTGTTGCTGTTGGCACTACAGGGTTGTTATTCCTCTTTTGTGGTAGTGTATAATCACATGACCATGATGCCGTGTCGGAACCTAAGGCCTCATGTGCGCTGCAGCCACATGATTGAGCCATTAGGAGCGCACTGGTGCCTAGGTATATGTGACGTAACTCACTGCAATCTCTTTTTATGCAACCTTACTAGTGTCCTAACTTTTGATCCTCGTTTAAGGATATAGAACTACCCAGGTGTTAGTCACGAGAGGACGGTTGTAGGGTGCGAGTCATGTGCGTCATTAACTCATGGGGGTATGCATCATACTTTATGCATTTCTTACGTGCATACATTGCAAGCATCGTCATCCTTGCATCATGGTGTATGCATCATTTGGCCAGCATCATGGTAATTGCATTGTGTCATATGCACCATTTCGATCGTGCATGGAATCCTCCATTCTTGTGTTGCATCATCATTGCAATCATACATCTCAACAGTGCATCACGTTCATGGTTATATATCGAGCATTGCACTCTGAGTTGGAGCATTTTGTCATTATCCCTTGATTGCATCGGTATAAATGGTCATGTTTTGCAATCAACATCATCCAAATCATCCAGGTAATAAACTCTGAGCAGGGGTGTTTCAAACATCACTTGTAAATCAATTTCTCGTGCTATCCTCACTTGCTATCTATAAGTTTTGTGATGAATGTCACCGACATTTATCGTCCTCATGTTGTGATCTTAGCTCTATGAGAACTTGATCACCTTTCCCTCTCTTATCTTGTCATACTCATCCATGTACAATCTATCCATGCTCTCGTCATACTCATCTCGTCATACTCCAACGGCTTTTACCATCAACATCAATCTTCTCTGGTGTGATTGCTTCCTGCCACTTCTGATGGGTGATTTGCTTCTCTTCCATTAAGAGTCTTTCGTCCTGAATCTCGGGATGAGATTCTTTTTAGGGGGGAAGGCTGTGACAGTTCAAGTACCTGTAAGCTAGGCACATAATTTGTTAGTGTGAAGTATGTGCTTGTTAGTGTAAAGCTTGTGTATGTTTATGTGAAGCTTTTGAAAATTTAAAGTGCAAGTAAAAAGGGTATTTTTGTAATTATGGAAAAACTAGGATTGTTTTTGCAAAATGTCATTGGGTAGGAGGTAACTTCAAAATAAGTGAAGGGTGGTTTTGCAAACATGTTTTTCTTACTTTATCCCCTGTAAAAAAATATATATTTATCCAAAAGTTTCATTTGAAATGTATGTGTTGAATTGTGTAAAAATTTGGGTAAAGTTGTGAAAATAAGGGTATTTATGTAATTTTATAAAAGTACAAGTCCTTTTATGCAAGTAGTTGAATTACAAAAGTAACTCTCAAAGTTACTTAGGGCTAAAGTGTAAAAAGGTGCAAGTCATCATGACAAGTCTATCCAATCATTATGACGTGTCTATCCCATCATCATGACGTGTCATAAATGATTGCATTTAGGTCCTAAATGTTATGAAATCTCACTCTTTAGGATAAAAGTAATTCAAATCCAACCTTTGTTCAAAATTTAACATGTAAAGATATAAGCTTTGAGTTTTTGAACTTGAGCCCTAAAGCAATGTTGTAGAGTTTGAAAAACTCTCCAACTTTCATTTTGGGTATTTCTTCATTAGGGTTTTAGATTAATGTGAAATTTTACTTTACCAAGAGGTCCCTGCAATTTTCTAAATTTGCGCATAAGTCCTTGGGAAGTCCTATTTCTCCTTGTCCTCTGTTTTTCCTCTCTCTAGCGCTCTTCTTCTTCTTCCACGGGCGGCGCCTCTATGCAGGGGTTTTTCTCCCTGCCTTCTTCCCTCTGCGGGGCGTGGATCCGAGCCTAGGGCTGCCGAGCTCCTGCGTAGGATCGGCGACGGGGCGCGCGGTTGGCGACGTGCGGGCACAGCGCTGGCGGCGCCTGGGGCGCTCCTGCCCCGGGCAAGCGGCGGCGTGCAGGCACGCGTGCGCGGAAGGGGCTGCGGCATGTGCGGCGCTGGAGCGGCTGCGGCTCGTGCGGCGCTGGAGAGGGCGCTCAGGCGGCGCAGGAGCGGAGCGGCGCTGGATCAGGCGCGGAAGCTGGTGGCGCTGGAGTCGGCGCGGGAGCTAGTGTCGCGGCGCAGGCACAGGAGTGGAGCCCGGGACCAGGCAGCGCTGGAGTGGGCGGCGCAGGCGCGAGTGATGGCGCGGCAGCTCGGGGCTGGCGGCGCCCAAGGGTCCCCTCCCCGGTGTCCTCCTACGCAGGTGTGAGGCTATGGTTTCCTTCCCCGTGGGCGCAGCACCGGCGACGTTCGGGGCTCGCGGTGCTAGAGCACGCAGGCGCGCGTGTGTGGAGGTGCTGCAGCGTGGCGGCTCGGGGCGGACCCCGCACGGGGGGCAGCGAGGCCGCGCGTAGAGGTGGTCTGGCGCGGGAGGCCGCGGAGGCGGAAGAGCGGTTATGGCGCGGCGAGCCCGAAGGAGAAGCGGCGAAGCGAAGACGGCGGCCGGGCGTGATGAGCTCGGAGGAGCCACGGTGCAGCCAGACTGTGACACTCAGGTAATTAGCTTGGTCACACCTTAGAGTTTTGGTATGCTTTTATGTCCAAAGTATGGCAATGTGTGTTTTATGTATGCAATGTTATGGGAAAAAAAAGTGATGTTTATGTAATTAGATTTAACTAAAGGTCCTTTTATGCAAAATGGGTGGAAATGGGGGAAAATTTTAAAAGTAAGAGGGTTGTTTTGCAAAAAAATGGTATCTCTGGTTAAATGGCAAAAATAAGTGAAATTACCCTTGGGTATGTATGTAAAAGTAATTTTACCCATAGGATTTACATAAAATGTGAAATTTTTACTGAGTCTATTTAATTTCCAAAACTATTACTCAAATGCAGATGAACCTTAAAGAGAAGTTGTAGAGTTTGAAAAACCATGCACTTTTGATTTTTGGACCATCTTCATTTGAGCACTGGTTTAAAAGTTGCAAGTCCTTTTCAGTGAGGTCCCTGCTTTTCTCTGAATTCACAAATCAGTCCCTAGTTCAGTTCCCTCCCCTTCTCCCTCCTGGCGCCTCTGCCCCCCCCCCTCTCTGCTCCCCTGGCACTTCTGCCGCCGGCGTAATGCACCGCCTCTGGCCACCGCCGGCCATCTCCTGTGCCACCCCCGTCCACGCGTCGTTCCCCCGCCCGTCCACCGCTCTAACCCCCCCCCCCCCCCCCGTTGGCGCCCTGCCCGCGCGCCACGGCGCCTGTGCGCTGCCAGAGCCGCTCGCCGGTGTCCCTGCCACCGCCGCGCCTCCGAGTTCATCTCCCCCGGTGGCAACCCCAAACCCGAGCCCAGCTTGCCGTGCTCCCCTTTGCCACTCCGTTTGCCTATAAAAAGACGCCCCCGGCCTCCCCCGCGCGCGTACAGACCTCGCCGCCGCCCCATTAGCGCCGCCGAGCTTCGGTCGCCGTGGAGCTCGTCCCTCCGCTCATTTCCTTTCCAAACCAACTGCACCAGCAGCTCCCCCGTGCCCCACTGCAGCCTCCCAGCCCGGCCCTTCCCTCCTTCGCCCGCCGGAACCTCCCCGCCGCCGTGCGCCTCCGGCCGCCGGCCCGGCCCTCCGTGGGCAGCTCGTTTCCGGCCATCCCGAGCCTCCCCAAGACCACCCACAGGTAGCCCAAGACCTCCTCGTGCTCCCCCTCCCTTTCCCCCTCACCGCCGGCGACTTCCCCGGCCGGAATTTGACCGGACCCGTGCCCCCCCACCGCCGGCCATGGCCCTGGACCTGATTGCTTTATGTGTTTTCTTTCCAGGGGGTTATTTGTTAAGTGTAGGGGCTAGTTTGTAAAGGATGTTTGTTATTTCATGTGAAAGCATTTTCTGCCTTGTAAAATTCGTAGTAAATCACAGAAAAATCCAAAAATAGCAAAAATAGTTTTGTTAGAAACTAGATTTCAAACTCTATGACTTTTGTTAATAAAGTTTAGTTTGAAACAAAATACTCTTGTCTTTATTTTAAACCTAAGGTTAAGGAAAGTTTATGCTTAACTCTAGGATTTCATGCTTTGTTGTTTATGAAGTTTGGTAAAGATACTCTATAAACTCTAAGTACCTTTATGCAAAGTTTCGAACTTAAATTTGATATTAACTTAACCTCTTGTATTTTGAAACTTTCAAATTTGAAATAAACCTAATGAATAGCCCTCTTTAATTAAAATCTTTATCATTCTTTAATGTGATATTCTATAATGTTTAATATATAATCAAATTTTTAAAACGTATAATCTTTTATTTAAAAGTTTTGAATTCAAACTTAGTTCATTTCAAATAAATTTAAATGTTTTAGTTCTTATTGCAATAAACTTCACCATATCTTTATAAATAGTGATTCCAATTTAAACCCTCTTTATTTTATGCATGTTTGTGTGTTATTTAAATGAGTTACAATATCTGAAATGTGAAATTTTAAATTTAAATTTCACCTTAACATATCATATAGAATCAACGACACTCGACGACGGGGACTACGAATTGGTCTTAGGACAAGACCAAGGCTTTCTAGAAGATCCAGCGCAAGTCGTCGAGGAACTAACTGAAGCTCCGAACCGGAGTTTGGAAACCTCTGACTCTCCTGCCCCCAACCCCACTCAAGAAGGCAAGCCCCGGACATATCCCATTACTTTATTTACATTGCAATCTATGTCTATTATATTATATCTTGCATTAAGTCTAGGAGTTGTAATGAAACCCTAGATGCATGAATCCTAGGAATCCAATGTAATGCTCCCGAGTCCTTATCGGATAGATGCTCCGCTAATAGGACCGGTAGAAGTCGAGTGATTTCCTGTCACTCGCGCGACATAGGAGTTGCATGTTTACATTTCTGCAACCACTATAAGGACGACGGATAGGGTCATGTGCTGTATCATGACCTGGAAGTTTACCCTGTCTGTTTCGTTAAAAGTTCATAAGGTCGAAATGTGTGGTAGTGGTGGCTAAGTTTTTGAAAGTACTAACCACATACCGCGAAATATGGTAAGCGGTAAACCTAGTACCTGAATGGCCCGGCAAATGGACTTGTCTCCACCACTCGACTTTTATTTTATGTTTACACGCACCGACGTGTGGGAGTACGTTCTGCATGGCAGACAGGAATACGGGTTTTGTAGTCGCGCTACAGACGTATGTCCTGCACATATAGGGTGTGCGTACGGTCCTGCAGTCGCTTGTGGTGGCCCTTATCCATAACCCGGAATATGAGGGAAACGGTTGCTTGGAACGCCCTGTTGGTATTCCGAGCGTGTGAGTTAGGTGTACCTTGCAAGGTTAAATTCGATTCGAATCGTCCGCCTCTCACGAGGATTGAGACTGCTTAATCCTTCTGCCACATTGAGTAAGAAGTGGGACTAATGATGGATAATCTTGATGGATGATAATCACTACCTTGCTTGCTTAGTGTAGGTGCTAATCTAGAATAAATACTCAACTAGAAGATGAAAGCTAAAACTTGAAAGTAGTTCATACTCTTTGTTGCTTTTCAGCTGAAAATAAACCCAGAGCCTCTACAATGCCTTCATGGGTCTAGTTATGGGCTAAGTATACCCAGCCCCGGGTAAGCCTTGCTGAGTATTAGAATACTCAGCCTTGCTAATGTCTGTTTCAGGTATAACCTACGAGAGTACCACGGACAACCTTGTGTGGCCAACGTCCGTTCCGTTTGGCTGGTCCGTGGAGTGGGACCCGTCCCCGGCCAGCACTGACCCTCCGGAGTGACACCAGGCCCTGGGCTAAGCTTGGTGTTCGCCTTCGCGACGAATGTAGTCGCGTAAAACTTTTTCTTCCGCTGTGAGTTGGACAAGCTGTTATGCTTGTCAGTTAAACATGGTTTTTGTATAAGTTTACTTATCTTTAAACTCAGTTTGTAATAATGTATGTATGGCTGTAAATTAAAAGTTGATGAGCTATTCCGGGATGTGAACTCGCCTTCATGCGAGGTGAACCTGCTTCGATCCTGCTGAACCGTGGTTGTATCGGGCGGAGACCCGACAGACCAAAGGATTGTTCCATTTGAAGTGCGTTGATCTGATTGCGGTTGTACGGCGATCAATAGCGCACTTGAGCCGGAATAATTCGAGCGGTTCTGCCACACAGACACGGCGAACTTCCTTCACCCATGCGGAGGTCGGGGTAGGAGCAACGCGGTGTGGGTTCGACGCGCACTGCAAGACCGGTGGTGGTGATAGGCCGGCCCTGATGGCGTCACAGTAGGAGGAGAGGATGGCAGAGTTACAGGACCCGGAGGTCTGGGCGGAATTGAACTGGCGTGTTCGCGGGTGCGAGCGGAAGTGTTTTGCCAGTGGCGGGCTCGGCTCGATTCCGCAAGCGTGTGCGCGTGCAAGGCAACAGGCCACGCGCGAGCAGGTTGAGGGCCAAGGGTGCGGGAGCAGAACAGGAACAGCGTGCAAGAGATGTGACCAGGTGCAGCGGTCCTGCAGGAGGCTACGCGGGTGTGCCGATCGTGTTTCAGCAGCACACGTGCGTGAGCAGAGGAGGCTCAGCTCGTGAGCTGGAGGACCTTGAGGTTCGTGGAGGAGTTGGCATAGCGACCCAATCCGGCTCTATCGTCTCGTCCCAGGGGTCCACAACGTCCAGCAGTTCCTATCCCTAGTTGATCGCTCAACCGACCACCGTCACCAAGGGTCACCGCGAAGACTACCTCTCTGGCCATTCTTCGCCCACTACAATCCTCTGGCAAGCTTCTTCGTCACCCACGGAACCTCGTCACCGTCGAGCTCTTCTTATCGCCAATCCTGTTCACCGTGGGAATTCACTTTCCACCCGTTCTCCTCCACAACCAAGGCTATCCCAAGGTTTGCCCTGACCCACCGAATCCTCCTAATGCCAGCGACCCCTTTGCCGGAACACCGTCATCTTTTTCCTGTCCTCTGTTTTCCCCTACCAGGGACTTAATTGCTTCGATTTAGAAAGTTCTGGGGTATTCTCTGTAAATTTTTTTTCCAGAGCCTTCTTTATTTCAAATCAGTGAATTTCTACATTCCATAGAAATTCGTAAGAAATTCATAAAAGTACAAAACCAGTTTTGTTTGCCTTAGATCAAAATCTACAAGTTTTATGTTGTGATCTTGAGCTGAAAGTCTTTGATTTGTGGTCTAGGTTAAATATTAGGAAATGACTGATTTATTTGTACCTTATGTGATATGCATGTGTTGTAGCTGAAACGTAAATCATAGGATGTATGTCTCAAGTGGAGATGTGTGATATTTAGTTAATCCTTTCACACGAGTGCTCATATCCCTGCCATCAAGACATTGTTCTCGTCGTGATTGCAGTCTCCTAAGGCCCTTTTCGTATAAGGATCGCTGTTAGTTCATGTGTATCTGCTGCTTAGCTAATACATCTCTGCAACTATGCTTCAACATCAGCTATCACCTCAGCCGCTAAGCATCCGTTTCCTTTGAACCTATGATGTTTCATTGTAACGGCTGTCAGCCGATGCAATTCATATGCTTCTACCATCGGCTGGTTAGCCGATACGGTTGTTACCTTTATAATATTGGCTACTGCCGATACAATTCCTTTGTTGTGTCCTACATCGGCTGCACATAGTCGATGTATCGGAGATGCACACACAATCTTAGGATTCTTGCTATCGGCCGATCCAAGCCGATTCTAGTTTGTTTTCCTTATGGTCAAATATGGCCGATCAATCCTTAATTTTCCCATCCTTATCCACACACTTCTGTCAGCCGATTTATCGGCTGAGAGATCGGCTATATATCTATCGGTCACATACCCTCAATCACACTCCAATCGACTACACAAGCCAAAGTACACAACCCTAGATCAGTAAGCTAACACAGTAGACACGCCTCTGTTAGGCACGACCAAAGCACATCAATCAGCTCAACCTGATGCATCCTCATCGGTTAAGGCCAAGACCAATGCACCAACCAATTAGATAGACCAGAAACATGCTGATAATTCAACCAGCAAGATCCTTCCTTGTTCTATCCTTGAAACACTGTACCTTTAATATTCCTACCTCTATCAGTCGTTTTAACCTTAGATGAAAAACCAAATCGGTTAATCTCTTCTGCTCATATACAAAAAACTACTCATGCCAATTTCTTTTCCAAATAGAAATCAGCAGATTTCCTAATACTGTGTAGATAGCTCCTTCCTTTACAAATTTTATCAACTGAACCCTGTTGTTTCCAATCGACTCTGTTGTAGTTTTCAACAAATAGCCCATTTTAATTAGTTGACCACCTGAAGCTCTATCTAAGTTTAGTTTCAGATCTTGTTGGATGTTATATGAGTAATATGTTAAATGAGCGTTGAATTGCAACTTTATTGTGAAGTAAGATAGTTTTATGTGCACACTTTGAATGTAATGTTGCATTGCATGTAGATACGACTACTTCCGCAAATGGTACCTATGAGATCTCCCAGGAGTCTGCAGAGGATATTTCTGAAGACCAAGTGAACATCACCAAGGGATTATCTGAAGCCCCGAAATCAAGTTCGGAAGATAATAATACTAACATCTCTGACTCCAGCCCCACCAACAAAGGCAAGCCCCGGTGCATAACCCAGTAATTAAATTACTACATTATGCAATCTTATACTTATATATTATATCTTGCATTAAGTCTAGGAGTTGAAATGGAACCCTAGATGCATTGATACTAGGAACCAATGTATTGAACCTGAGTCCATATCGGCTAGATGCTCTGCTAAATAGGACCGGTAAAAGTCGGGTGATTTCCTGTCACTCGCGTGATATAGGAGTTGCTTGTTTACAATTCTGTAACCACTATAAGAATGATGGACAGGGTCATTTACTGTATCATGATCGGGAGGTTTACCCTGTCTATTTTGTTAAAAGTGGTTAAGGTCGCAGTGTGTGGTAGTGGTGGCTAAGCGTTTGAAAGTACTAGCTACATGCCGCGAAATATGGTAAACGGTAAGCCTAGTACCTGATTGGCCCGGCAAATGGACATGTCTCCACCACTCGATCTTTATTTTATGTTCAGACGCACCGACATGTGGGAGTACGTTCTGCAAGGCAGACAGGAATACGGGATCATGTAGTCGCGCTACAGACGTATGTCCTACATAATTGTTGTGCGTACGGTCCTGCAGTCGCTTGTGGTGGCCCTGATCCATAACCCGGAATATGAGGGAAACGGTTGCTTCGGAACGATCTTTGGATGTTCCAAGCGTGTGTGTTAGGTTTACCTTGCAAGGTTGAAATTCGATTCAAGAATCGTCCGTTTCTCGCGGAGATTGAGACTGCTTATTCCTTCTACCACATAGAGTAAGAAGTGTAACTATTGATGGAATAATCTTGATGGATGATAATCTCTACCTTACTTGTCTAGATTAGGTACTTACCTGGAATGGTTAATGAGACTAGAATCTGAAAACTAAAACATGAAAGTAGATCATACTCTTTGTTGCTTTTCAGTTGAAAATTAAACCCAGAACCATTTCAAGCCTTCATAAGTCTAGTTACATGGCTAAGTATACCATGAAACGGGTAAGCCTTGCTGAGTATTAGTATACTCAGCCTTGCTAGTTATATGTTTTTCAAGTAATGTCTTTGGAGACCCTACTCTTCCCCTGTCTTGGCTCTGTGCTCTTCCAGATGGTTGGTTCGCGGAATGGGATCCGTCCCCGGCCAACACTGATGATACCGAGTGATGTCGTGCCCGGGCTTAGCATGACATTCGTCTTGACGACATGTTGTAAATCATCGCGTTTGTTTTCTGCTGCCAAGAACCTTAACTTTAACAGTTTGTAATAATTTTTCTAAATTTGGAACTTCGTACTACTTTTGGAAACTCTTGTAATGTAATTCCCTGTGATGTAAAATATGATGGTGACTGTATCTCTGGACTCACCTTCGTGTGAGGTAACCTTATTTGATCCTGTATCGGTGGTTTATCGGGACGTTACCCGACAGGCCAAGGGATTACACCGTTTGAAATACGTTGGAGCCCTTGAGAGTGGACTTGCGTACTTGAGCCGGTGTAATTCAGGTTGGTTCTGCCACATTTATCCCCTGTAAAAAAAATAATAATAAAATAATAATGAAATAAAAAAATAATATGTATTTATCCAAAAGTTTCATTTAAAATGTATGTGTTGAATTGTGTAAAAATTTGAGTAAAATTGTGAAAATAAGGGTATTTATGTAATTTTACAAAAGTACAAGTCCTTTTATGCAAGTAGTGGTATTATAAAAGTAACTTTCAAAGTTACTATGGGCTAAAGTGTAAAAAGGTGCATGTCATCATGACATGTCTATCCAGTCATCATGACATGTCATAAATAGGTCAAGTCATCATGACATGTCATAAATAGGTCAAGTCATCATGACATGTCATAAATACTTGCATTTTAGGTCCTAAAAGTTATGAAATTTACATCCTTTAGGACAAAAACATTATAATCTTAATTTTAGTCCAAGGTTTTAAATTAACACTTCATTCTTTGAGTTTTTGAATTTAAACTCTAAAATAAAGTTGTAGGATTTGAAAAGTTGCACAACTTTCATTTTAAACACTTTTTCATTGGAACTCTAGAATAGTGGAAAAACTTGGTTTACAATGAGGTCCCTGTATTTTCTTTAATTGCATAAAAGTCCTTGGATGCATCCCACTTTGCTTCCTCTTCTGTTTCTTTTTCTGCGAGCTCTGCGTCGCCCCTGCCACCGCTTGCCGCCTGCTGTGCCGTGCCCCTGCCCTCCTCCTCCTCCTATTTAAGCCCGCACACTCCCTTCCTCTCTTGCTCTCGTCCTCCTCTTCCTTTCCTTCCTTCTTCTGCTTCTTCGAACAGAACCACCCGCTGCCATGGCCGCTGTCGCCCCTGTTCGCCGTGGGCAGCCATCATCAGCCCCTCCCCGCTCTCCTCGACCCCCTGCCGAGCTTCTCCACCGGTGCTCCCCAACCCCATCCTGGCGCAAACCCCTCACCAGACCGTCCCACTAACGTTTACCATCGACCTTCCTCTGCCGCCGCTTCGGCCTCCCCGTCGACCCGGCCGTCCAGCAGCTCCCACCCCTCGCCGATCACTCTAGCAGGACTACATCACCTCGAGGAAGCCCTTGGACCACCTCACCGAGCCGCTTCGACCCTCAACATGCCAGAACATTGCCGCCGTGACCAAGCCCGATCGCCGCCGGCCCTCCTCCGGCCACGCCGGCTTCAACCGAGCCGATCCAAAGATAGCTCTCGTGTCCCTCATGCTCCCCCACCTCTCCCTCGCCGCTAGAAAGCACCCCATCGCCGGAATCGAGCTCCCTGAGCTTTCTCTGTTCCAAAAATCGTGACCAGGGACTCCACACAACAATAGGAAGAATTCTAGGGGCCTATCTGCACAACCCATGACTCATATGAATAGTGTCGCGCTGGACCTTCTTGAAATTTTTAGCTGAAACTTTGGAAAATCGTAGTAAATCACAGAAAAATCAGAAAAATGTCAAACTAATTGGGTTTGAATCCTTGGGTTAAATACTGTAACTTTTGTGTTATGATCATGAGATGAATCTGTGTATTTTGTGTCGTGATTTAATTAGTATAAAATGGATGCTTTAATTTGATCTTTTGATCGATAGTTGTGCTGTAGCTAAATTTTGGAACTTAGGTTGTATGTCCCATGTGTAGTTCTATGTAAAGTTTGCAGGGCCAGATCTATTGTTTGGCTATGATGTTTGAGTATTTTTGATATATGTTGATGAAAAGCTCATAAATTAATTCCAGATGCATTTGTTCATGTTTATAGCTTAAAATTTAACCTTAGCATTCTTTCAACATGTTTAGTTCATGATAAAATTTTGAGAGTCAGAAACCTAGTGTAATTGAAGTTATGAATATAGGCTTAGATTTAAAGGAAATTCATGAACAATAGTTCTGGTACATGAATAATTATGATAATATGCTGGAATGTTACTCTTGTACAGTAGAACATGTCCATAAATTTTGAACCCCAGATCTAGTATAGAACTACAGTTATAAATGTATCTTAATCAGTTAATGTGTGTTCTTGTTTAATTTTGTGGCATAGTTCCTGTTTAAATAAAATCCTGATAAATTTACAGTAAATGTAATTAGACTAATGTAATGTTTAGTAATTTTTATAGCCTTAGTTTTAAAGTGCATTGCTCTATAAAATTTATTTAGGTTTTAGATGTTGTTATTTAAATCATTTATTTTGATTAATCTGTTGCATAAAGATGTTAAGTATAATTAGTTTGTTTGCTTAAGATAACCAAGTATACTACCTGATGTATTTAGTTTAGATGTTTAGAGTAATCAACTCTGTTACCTAGTGTAACTAAACAATTTAGATAATACCCGATAAATGAATGCCCAATAAAAGAGTGAATAACATGTTTGATAAATAGAATGTCTTTCGTGTTGCATTCTTGATAAGTTTGGTAGTGTTAGCTCATATTTTTGTGATAGAGATGAGTGATGTTTAGTTAATCTTTTCACACGAGTGCTCATTGTCCTTGTCTTGATTGCAGTCTCCTTAAGGTCCTTTTCATATAAGGATCCTTGTTAGTTCGTGTGTATTTGCTGCTTAGCTAATACATCTCTGTAGCTATGCTTCAGCATCGGCTATTAGCTCAGCCGCTAAGCATCCCTTTCATTTGAATCTATGATGTTTCATTGTAACGGCTGTCAGCCGATACAATTCATTTGATATGCTTCTACCATCGGCTGGTTAGCCGATACGGTTGTTATCTTTCTAATATCGGCTACTGCCGATACAATTCTTTTGTTCTGTCCTACATCGGTTGCACATAGTCGATGTATCGGAGATGTACACACGATCTTAGGGTTATTGCTATCGGCTGATCCAAGCCAATTCTAGTTGTTTTCCATATCGGTCAAATATGGCCGATCAATCCTTAGTTTTCCCATCCTTATCCGCACACTTCTATCAGCCGATTTATTGGCTAAGAAATCGGCTATATAACTATCGGTCCCATACCCTCAACCACACTCCAATCGACTGTGTGACATTCAGGTAACTAGAAAATATGGACACTAAGTTTAGTATGATGCTTACTATGGTGTATGTGGGTATCACAAAAGACTAGGGGTGTATTTGTAATTTCTATATTATATAGGCCTTTAAGTGTAAGTTGGGTGGAATGGAAATTAGCCTTGAAACCTAGGATAAATATAATACTAGGTGTTAAATTTATGTTATCAAAAGGAAAATAAGCCCTTAAGTAAGAGTAGGGGCCTATGTGTAAATAAAACATAAGCCCTAGGGTCTTTTGTGCAAAATAATTGTGGAATAAAAGTAACTTTCATGTTTACCTGAGGGCCTACTTGTAAAAGTACTAGTCATCATGACATTCCTTAAACATTTGCAAATATATCAAAAGTTTGATCAAATCCCCCTTGGTAAGGACAACGGTAATTCAAAATTCTACTTTGTTCAAAATTCAGCATGTAATGCTGTAAACTTTGAGTTTTTGAAATTGAGCCCTAAAGCTAAATTGTAGAGCTTGAAAAACTCTACAACTTTCATTTTGGGCTTTTTCTTAGAAAACCCCTAGATCAGTGGGAAATTCTTCTTTTCTTTGGGGTCCCTGAAGTTTTTGGTTTTCACAAAACAGTCCCCTGGACCTCCTCCCTCTCTTCTTCTTCCTCTGAACCCCCTCTGTCCCCTACTCCTCTGCTCTTCTGCTCTACCGCCGGTGCAGCTCCCCTCCAGCTGCCGCTGTGCAGATCACCGTCGTCCACCTCCTGCTTCCCGTGCCTCCACGCGTCGCCTTCTCCATGCCCCTGATTCCTTTTCCCCCTCGCTGTCCTGCCCTACGCGCGCCACGGCTTCCCCCGAGCACCTGCCGGCCGCCACCGCATCGTTGCTGAGGAAAGCCCACGGCAGAGCCTTAAACCTCTATCTCTCACACGGATCAGCACCACACCCACCTCTACATTCCGTTCCTCCAGTCCCTTTGCCAATTCTCGAGCACCCGACCCAAATTCCACCGCCGCCTCTCTTCTCCCACTCCGACAACGATCGGCATTGCCGTGGGCAGCCGCCACCAGACATCTCTCGCCCCCACTAAACCCTGTGCGAGCTTCCCCGTTCCTTGCTCATGCTCGTCGACCCCCTATTGCCCTCCAATTGCAGCCAGAGTCCTGTCTCCGACAAGCGCCGCCATCGCTGCCTTCGGCCTCACCGTGGGCAGCTCACTCCGAGCATTTCCCCGCCATCACGACTCCCTAGCCAGCACCACATCATCACCGTGAAGCTCTATGACCACTTCGTGGGGTCTCTAGTGCCCCGTATTGCTGTCCCGACGCTCGCCGGCGTCTGTCCCTGCCGCCGCCGCCACTGTCTTCGTCGATTGCTTCTAATCCGACGCATACGCTCCCAATTGTTTGCGTCAACATCTTCCCCACAACCCGCTGAAGCTCTTGTGCTACCCCTCCACCGACGCTGGTCACCGGAACCTCGCCGTCGACAATGACCTCCCCGCCACCACCTCAGGTTCGCGTCGAGATCCACATTTCCGGTCAGCGCAGCCCTCGACACTTGGTGTTTCTGGACCGTCGTGAGCTCCTAAGTCCTCTCCTCCCCTCAGACCTCGCCGCCGGCGACCCTCCTCACCGGAACACGGCCGTCCCCTCTCTGCTCCTCTTTTGTTTCCGGTCAAGGATCTCGGGTTAGAAGGAGCAAAAGCCTAGGGGGCTATTTGCAAACCATAAGACTCAGAGAAACAGTGCTATTAAGGACCCCTGTGTAAACACTTTTGTTATTTTATGTGATCCATGCAGTTAACTTGTAAAATTGATAGAAAATTGTAGGAAATTCCAAAAATTGTCAAACCAATTTTGTTAGAAACTAGATTTTAAACTCTACAACTTTTATTAAGTAAGTTTGGTTTGAAACTAAGTATTTTTTAGTCTATTTTAAATCTAAGATAAGGGAGTTTAATATGCATAGCTCCTACATATTGACTTTGTTAGTCATGATTTTTTGTATGCAATTTCTATAAGTTATGTATGAACTGGTGTAAGATTTTCAAACCTAGTATAGTTTTGTAGCTTGAATTCTTTTAAATTTAGGCAATTCAATTGGATTTATAATGGAATTAGTTAAGCATGTCTATCAAAGCTAAATTAATTAGATCTTTTTATCATAATCTAATAGGTAGATAATTAATCTATGATTAAATTTTTTTAAGACTTTATAATGTTATTTACCTAAGGTTTGAAGCTAAACTTAAAATATTTTAATTCCTGTTTTCAGTAAATTCAATGCTATAGTCATAAGTTAAATAATAATTGATGATTCAAGGCTAAAACCCTTTTTGTTTCATAAGTTCTTGAGTGTTAACTTTTTAAATTGCAACTTTACTGTGAAATAAAATAAAAGAGTGTGCATCCCTTAATTTTATGTCCTTGCATATCATGTAGACCCGATCACTCTCGCCGACGGTGACTACGAGCTAATCTCGGATCAAGCCGTAGAAGTTCCTGAAGACCCCGAGAGCACCGTCGAAGGTCTAACTGAAGCTCGGAACCAAAGTTCGGAAAAACTTGACACTACTGCCCCCAACCCTTCGCAAGAAGG
Organism: Panicum hallii; assembly: GCF_002211085.1. Classification (NCBI taxonomy): domain Eukaryota; kingdom Viridiplantae; phylum Streptophyta; class Magnoliopsida; order Poales; family Poaceae; genus Panicum; species Panicum hallii. Next base: position 43,316,199 of record NC_038050.1, on the reverse strand, counting down.
CAAGCCCCGGACATAACCCACTATTTTAATTACGCTGGAATCTATATCTATTTATGTAATTCCATGCATCAAGTTCTTAGGAATTGCTTGGAACCCTAGCTGCATAATTCCAGGAACCGATGTACTGAACACTAGAACTTGAGTCCGACTAGCTGCTATGCTAATAGGACCGGTAGAAGTCGGGTGATTTCCTGTCACTCGCGCGATATAGGAATTGGTTGTTTACAATTCTGTCGTCACTATAAGGATGACGGACGGGGTTATGTGCAGTATCATGGAAGGGAATGATACCCCGTCTGTGTTGATAGATTGGTTAAGGTCGCGGTGTGTGGTGATCGGGGTTAAGCATTTGAAAGTACTAACCACATGCCGTGAGTTTTGGGTAAGCGGCAAGCCTAGTAACCAATCGGCCTGAGGAGTGGACATACCTCCCACCACTCGTATTTGCTTCTTCTGGTTACTTGATTCGACGTGTAGGAATACATGTTGCAAGGGTAACCAGGAGTACGGACATGTAGTCGCGCTACAGGCGTACGTCCTGCACTTTGGAAGTGCGTATGGTCCTGCAGTCGCTTGTGGTGGACCTGTCCACGAGTCGGAATGAAAGGCAAACGGTTGCTTCGGAACGACCCTTTGGTATTCCAAGCGTGTGAGTTAGGTTTACCTTGCAAGGTTGAAATTCGATTCAGAATCGTCCGTTTCTCGCAGAGATTGAGACTACTTGATCCCTTTGTCACATAGAGTAACAAGAGCAATTATATGGTTATCGAAGATGATGTTTGACCAAAGATATATACCATGTTTGTTTAGTTATAGGTGCTTACCTAGAATGGATAATAAACTAGAATCTGAAAGCTAAAAGTTGAAAATAAGGATTTACTCTTTATTGCTTTTTCAGCTAAAACTAAACCCAGAACCAGTGTAAGCCTTCATAAGTCTAGATACATGGCTACGTATACCATGACCGGGTAAGCCTTGCTGAGTATTAGAATACTCAGTCTTGCCTTGTAACTTTTGTTCAGGTAATCCTCCTGACGACTCAGCTCTGCCTGTACCGTGGCCCTACCCTCTGCCTGATGGTTGGTCCGTGGAATGGGAACCATCCCCGGCCAACGCAGACCCCTCCGAGGGATGTTAAGCCAGGGCTAGCATGACATCTATATTGATGACGTGTACAGTTCCCGTGCTTTATACTCCACTGCATGACTTGAAACTTATGGTTGTTTTGTAATAAATTCCCTTAGTTGGGAAAATTTATGTCACTTTTGAACACCCATGCAATATATCTGCCTGTGATGTAAAATGTGATGGCATTTGTATCTCTGGACTCGCCTTCGTGCGGGGTACCTTGTTTGATCCTGCATTCGGTGGTTTATCGGGACGTTACCCGACAGACCAAAGGATTATACCGTTTGAAGCACGTTGGAGCCCTCAAGAGTGGACTCGCGTACTTGAGCCGGTGTAATTCAGGTTGGTTCTGCCACAGCTGGTATCAGAGCTAACAAGTGTACACTGGAGATGTGAAGTGCCTTAAAAATACTTTCGGTATAAAATTTGACCAACAAAATATTTTGCAAAAGTACGTTGGATTCGTTAAGGTTGTGCTTAGTATGTAGAGCCCTAGGGTGATGTTTAAGGGAAATTAGAGGTGGCTGTAGTATATATATATATAATTTTAACTCCCAGCATTACTTTTCTACAAAACTTAAATTTATGTATAACCCAACTTTACATTTGTAACGACACTTTCAATGATGAGGTAAGAAGTTAAGGATCCTCAGCCAACTGAGGGAGCTTGGCCTTTCCGTCGGTGATGCGAACCGAACGCTGTTTCTCAAGCAGTGGCTTACTTGAGATGCTGCCAATATACCAACCTCGGTTGATTATATTGGGAGTATATGGTTCGGCGCAGGGTATGGCGATCACTGTTCATACCCCCGCATGTTGCGATACCCCTGTGAATACGTTGTTTGATGACGTATGTTAACATTGTCTGTACGACGGTAATGGTACAGATGCTGTTTCTATAGTGAACAGTAATGATTGGGGATGCTTTCATGACATGCTGGCATGAAAGGTTCATTGGATATGTATTGTGATCTTTTGCAGGTACACTAACCACGATTAAGAGGTTAGGACGAGTAGGACTTATCGGCTAGTTATTAGGGAGAGACGTATGTGTTATGCCACCGAAACTAATTGCGTAAGCCCGAAGATATTCGGCGGTTGTTTTTGGTTGAGAGAACAAATAGTACGTGCATGCATAATCCCTTGACAAACAAAAGAATGTAATGTATGTTAATTGTGTTAAGAATAAATAGTATGATGATATTTTAAGAATGGGTTAATGGGATCTTTATAGTAGTTTCAAGTTGAATATCTTAAGTATCTTAGGCGTCCATCTGATCTCCAGTTTTGCTGTTATCAGAACTGATTATCTTGCTTCCTTTTATCTTGTGATTTATCAGCAAGGTAAAAAGTCTCACCATTTGCATTCCTGTTGCAGATGGCAGCCCCTCCTAATGTCTTTTGGGATCCGGCTGGGCATCTCCATACAAATGCCCTGCACTAGGAGGGTTTTCCTTGCTTACTTTGGGAATCCTTAAGGTCTTTCCACTATACAGAACCTCCCCAATATGATGCCGTTGAGTATCAGGAAGAAGGTGTTCACAGAGCTCGAGTCAGAATGACCATTCCTCAGCATCCTTTTCTCTCACAATGGTAGCCCATTGAAGTCAACATGATGGGCTATCGAATAGTTGATACCATTGAAGGAGCAGCATTAGAAGCAATTTATCGTTTCTGTAATCAGCATCCGAAAGAAGTTGCAGGACAGCCCATTGGGTTATTTTCAACGACAAATCCCAATGAGCCAGAATGGAATCTCAGAATCATCCCTGAGAGTCATAGATTGGAAGGTCCACCGGAAGAAGCACTTCAAGGAATGATGCGGTTTATGAATGTACAGTATCACTATCAACTGCTCCGACGTCGTGAAATAGGTCAGTTGATTAATGCCGCATGAAGTCACTATAGAGAGGCTGATAGACAAAATACTCAAGTTGATCAGCTTTGAGCTTTGGTGACTCAGAAGGATGAGATCATCGCAGCACGGATGAGACCATCCTTCACCGAGAAGATCAGATCAATGAGAATGATCATATAATCACTCAGCGCAACACCATCATTGAGTTTCTTCAGGAACAAATTCATGATCTGATCCTTGCGGCTGATGATGTTCAGGCTCAACTTGAAGAACTGCAGCAGCCACCGATACCTCCCGTCGCACCTGCAGTACCTGAAGCTGAAGAAGAAGATCCAGAGGAGATTGAGGGAGTCTCAGAACTTGACTCTGAGCATGGGAACCCTGTTCTTAGTCCCCATCATTCTTCTTCTGGTAGTCAGTCTTCTATGGGCAACTTCGATGATTTCTAGTTGTTAAATCGTCGGCTTCTTTCTAGTTGTAATCTGTGAGGAGTGAAATGCCTTAGTTAGTATGTAGTTTAACCAGGCCTTGCGCCATTTGTTGTAACATAGATGGCTGGTGTCTGGATCCTATGGATGTGTAATGTGGGAAACCATCAAAATCTACGTTGTAATATAAGCTTCGTGTTTTATCCTCTTGTTCTTTATCTTGATGTTCTGAAATGAGATGATTGAAGGGAATATGTGCATTGTTTATATGAGTATTGTATCTTCTGAAATTGGGAGTAAGGTTATGTGATTAATAATGGACGTCTCCTTTATTTCAGATGGTTGGAGCCACGTGTGGAACCCCGGAAGGCTTCCGGGCAGAACAAGCCAGTGGTTCTCAACAACCGCCACCGCCACCTCCCAACCTAGCAGAAGTGATGGCACGGCAAACAGAACTCCTAAATCTGCTGGTACAAGCATAGCAGAACCAGCAACGTCAACAGTTCCGAGGAGGTCGTGATGACCTTCCCCCTCCAGTGGCTAGCTATCAGGACTTTCTTAGTACCCAACCCCCGTTCTTCAGTAAGGCTGAAGAACCTTTGGACGCTGATGCCTGGCTTCATATCATCGAATCAAAGTTCGCCCTCTTGACTATACCTTGTGCGGACTCGAGTAAAGCTTCTTTTGCTGCCCAGCAACTTCGCGGTGCTGCTCGTATATGGTGGGATAATTTCTATGCCATACAGCCCGCGGGACATGTCATCTCTTGGGATGAATTTCGGACTGCTTTCAGAGCACACTATATTCCCGAAGGGTTGCTGGAGCGAAAGTTGAACGAGTTCTTGACACTTACCCAGGGTTCCAATACGGTATTGCAGTATGCACAAACCTTTAATCATCTGTGCCAATATGCAGGTTATCATGTAGACAATGATGCCAAGAAACAAGATCGTTTTTGTCGTGGCCTTAACACCAAGCTCAAGGAGCGCCTGAATCTTATTAGGGCTAATAATTTCAGTGAGCTGGTTAATATGGCCTTAACCCAGGAGGATTGTATTATGGCACATCGTGCTGAGAAGAAAAGAAAGACTCCTACTGGGCCCTCGAGTTTTCAATCACCGAGGTATCGGGTTGTTCCTAACACTCAGATCAGAGCGCCACAGAGGAATGCCCCATTTGGCAGATTGGTTTTCAGGCCACCCCAACAACAAAGTAGGTCTAGACCTCCCGTATCTCCACAGCAACTACAGCAATCTGGCCCAAGGCCAAATGTGCAACAAGCTCCACAGAGAGGCGGTAATTATCGCTGTTTCAATTGCGGGAATGCAGACCATTTCATCAGGGATTGTCCGCGGCCCAAGAAACCTAACCAAGGACAAAGTTCCAATCAGGGTAACCAGAACAAGGGTAAAAGGCCGATGATGCAACTCCGGCAAGGACGAATTAATTTCACCACCCTTACGGAACTTCCGGACGGAGCCCCCATTATGTCGGGTAAGTTCTCTATCCATCACCAACCAGTTGTTACGTTATTTGATTCGGGAGCAACTCATAGTTTTATTAGTAACAACTGTGGTACCCGAATAGGACTCGATCTTTGTCCCACTAAAGGGGCATATATGATTTCTACTCCTCGAGGAAAGATTACATCTGACCAAATGGTCAAAAAGGTGCCAATTCAATTTGGTAGTAAAGAAATCAGAACTGATTTGATTCTATTACACTTAGAGGGTATTGATATTATACTTGGGACGAATTGGATGACTGAACATAGAGTACTATTAGATATCTTTTCCCGAGTTATTGAAATTGATTCACCATATCATGGAGCCACTGCCCTCTATCTACCCCAGCAGGAATATCTGCATTCTTGTACTTATGCTATCACCGACATCAAAGCAAGAGATATTCCTATAGTGTGTGAGTTTCTTGATGTCTTTCCAGATAATTTACCTGGGATGCCACCCGATAGAGACATCGAGTTCATTATTGAACTTCAACCTGGCACTGCTCCTATTTCAAAGAGGCCCTATCGTATGCCTCCAAATGAATTAGCCGAGCTAAAAATCCAACTTCAAGATCTTCTTGATAAAGGTTTCATACGCCCAAGTGCTTCACCATGGGGTTGTCCCGCTCTCTTCGTTAAGAAGAAGGACAATAGCCTAAGGTTATGTGTTGATTATCATCCACTTAATGCGGTTACTATCAAGAATAAGTATCCTCTTCCCCGCATTGATATCCTGTTTGATCAATTGGCTGGAGCAAAAGTCTTTTCCAAGATTGACTTACGCTCTGGCTATCATCAGATCAAAATCAAGCCTTGTGACATTCCAAAGATGGCTTTCTCGACCAGATATGGGTTATATGAATATCTGGTTATGTCATTTGGGCTTACTAAGGCCCGGCATATTTCATGTATCTCATGAATTCAGTCTTTATGCCGGAACTTGATAAATTCGTCGTGGTCTTCATCGACGATATTCTAATATACTCCAAGACTAACGAAGACCATGCCAATCACATACGTATCGTTCTTCAATGATTACGTGATCATCATCTTTACGCCAAATTTTCAAAATGTGAATTTTGGCTGGGTAGTGTGAAATTTTTGGGACACACTATCTCTAGTGAAGGCATATCAGTTGACCCAACTAAAGTTCAGGAAGTTATGGATTGGAAGCCTCCAACTTCAGTCCATCAAATTTGAAGTTTCCTTGGATTGGCGGGATACTACCGCCGATTCATTCCAGACTTCTCCAAAATAGCTAAACCTATGACTGAGCTACTTAAGAAAGAAGTTAAATATCGATGGGATGATAAGTGTGACGAAGCATTCCATACCTTAAGGAAACTTCTAACAACTGCGCCGGTGCTAACTCAGCCAGATAACACTCAGCCTTTTGATGTCTATTGCGATGCCTCTGGGATTGGCCTTGGTTGCGTTCTAATGCAAAACAATCGGGTCATTGCTTATGCATCCAGAGCGCTCCAGAACCATGAGCAAAACTATCCAACTCATGATCTGGAATTGGCAGCAGTTGTTCACGCTCTTAAAATCTTGAGACATCATCTTATGGGTGCTAAGTGTAATATTTACACTGACCATAAGAGCCTCAAATATATTTTTACCCAAGCTGACTTGAATATGAGGCAAAGGCGATGGTTAGAACTGATCAAAGATTACGATCTTGAGGTATACTACCATCCTGGCAAAAACAATGTGGTTGCAGATGCACTTAGCCGCAAGGCACATTGTCATTGCTTATCCATAGCAGCTTTCAGTGACACTCTCTATAATCAGATGAGAAAACTCAATCTAGAAATCATTCCTCAAGGCAGTCTAAATCTTTTATCTATCGAGTCTACCCTTCGAGATAAAATCATCATGTCACAGCTACATGATGAGGGTATCAGAATTATCAAACTAAAACTATCTCAAGGAGAAGCTAAATACAAGTGTTTTCGTACTGATTCTCAAGGAGTCTTGTGGTTCAACAAATGCCTTGTTGTGCCAAAAGATCATCAACTTTGAAAACAAATCCTTGATGAAGCCCATCTATCCAAATTCTCTATTCATCCGGGTAGCACCAAGATGTATCAAGATCTACGACAACATTTTTGGTGGACCAGAATGAAAAGAGAAATTGCTAAGTATGTATCTGAGTGTGATACATGTCAGAAAGTCAAAGCCAGTCATCTCAAGGCATCTGGTACACTTCAGCCACTACCCATTCCGTCCTGGAAGTGGGAAGACATTAATATGGATTTCATTGTTGGTCTTCCTAGTACATCTCAAAAACATGACTCCATATGGGTAATCATTGATAGACTCACAAAAACAGCTCATTTTCTTCCCGTACATACCACTTACTCCGCTAAGAAATATGCCAAAGTCTATCTTGATCAAATTGTTCGGTTACACGGTGTTCCTAAGACCATCATCTCTAATCGAGGAGCACCATTCATTGCACGTTTCTAAGAACAATTACAGTATGCTCTTGGAACTGAACTGATTCAAAGTTCTGCGTATCACCCCCAAACAGATGGGCAAACTGAGCGAGTTAATCAAATACTTGAAGACATGCTCCGAGCTTGTATTATTCATTATGGTGCAAGCTGGGACAAATGTCTTGCCTTGGCCGAATTCTCTTACAACAACAGCTATCAATCTAGTCTTCAAATGGCACCTTTTGAAGCGTTATACGGTCGCAGATGTCGAACCCCTCTGAGTTGGTCTGAGACCGGTGAACGCAAAATCTTTGGACCGGATCTAGTTGTCGAAGCTGAGGATAAAGTTAGAATTATTCAAACTAACCTGAAGACAGCCCAGTCTAGGCAAAAGAATTATGCCGACCAAAGAAGAAAACCTCTGCAGTTCCAAGTAGGAGATTTTGTATATCTCCGAGTATCTCCTACCAAAGGTATTCAGCGTTTCGGCATAAAAGGAAAACTAGCACCCCGATATGTCGGACCCTTCAAAATCCTTGAAGTTTGTGGCCCAGTGGCTTACAAACTTCTCCTTCCACCTCAAATGGCTGCTATTCATGATGTTTTCCATGTCTCTCAACTTAAGAAGTGTATCAAGATACCCACGGAGATTGTTGAAACCCGAGCTATTGAGATCGAACCCGATCTATCCTATATGGAACAACCTATCCAAATCTTGGATACCAAGGAAAGGGTCACCAGAAGGAAGAAGGTTAAAATGTACAAAATCTTGTGGGATCACCACACCGAAGAGGAAGCCACTTGGGAAACAGAATTTTATCTTCAACAGAACTTCCCAACTTTTCTTCCAATCAATTCCCAAATCTAATCGTCCAATCCTTTTCCGCTTCCGAATCTCGGGACGAGATTCTTTTTAGGGGGAAGGCTGTGACATTCAGGTAACTAGAAAATATGGACACTAAGTTTAGTATGATGCTTACTATGGTGTATGTGGGTATCACAAAAGACTAGGGGTGTATTTGTAATTTCTATATTATATAGTCCTTTAAGTGTAAGTTGGGTGGAATGGAAGGTAGCCTTGAAACCTAGGAGAAATATAATACTAGGTGTTAAATTTATGTTATCAAAAGGAAAATAAGCCCTTAAGTAAGAGTAGGGGCCTATGTGTAAATAAAACATAAGCCCTAGGGTCTTTTGTGCAAAATAATTGTGGAATAAAAGTAACTTTCATGTTTACCTGAGGGCCTACTTGTAAAAGTACTAGTCATCATGACATTCCTTAAACATTTGCAAATATATCAAAAGTTTGATCAAATTCCCTTTGGTAAGGACAAGGGTAATTCAAAATTCTACTTTGTTCAAAATTCAGCATGTAATGCTGAAAACTTTGAGTTTTTGAAATTGAGCCCTAAAGCTAAATTGTAGAGCTTGAAAAACTCTACAACTTTTATTTTGGGCTTTTTCTCAGAAAACCCCTAGATCAGGGGGAAATTCTTCTTTTCTGTGGGGTCCCTGAAGTTTTTGGTTTTCACAAAATAGTCCCCCGGACCTCCTCCCTCTCTTCTTCTTCCTCTGAACCCCCTCTGTCCCCTGCTCCTCCGCTCTTCTGCTCTGCCGCCGGTGCAGCTCCCCTCTGGCCGCCGCTGTGCAGATCACCGTCGTCCACCTCCTGTGTCACACCCTAAAATATTCAATTTTAGGATGTGACTATCTTTTACAATATGTTCATCTATCAATAGGATTTTTCCGAGAATTTTACAGGTTTTTCTGGCAATTATTCTATTTATCCAAGAGCTAGATCCATTTTTTTTGGAAAGCTCTACAATTCTTTTTCATGAGACCCAAATATTTTATTTGGATTCCTCGTATCCCAAATTACCTCCCGTTCCTCGGAATTTTTAGGATTCTTCCGGAATATATTTTTCATGGTTTAAAATATTTATCTGGACTTTTCTAGATTTATTTTCAACTTGAAAACGTGTTTTGGAAAATATTTCTATTTTGATTCAAATCGTAGTCGGACCGAGCCGTATCTTGTTGTACATCCTTTTAACCTTATCCTCTCCGAATCTTTAAGATGTCCCATCGAGCTTCCGATCCTCTAACCGTTTTCCCCGATCAAGTCATGCTCGAAAACGACGTCTCGTGGCACGTCTTCGGTGTTTTTCCAACGATGTTTGATCATCATCAGCCCCAACGACTCGACCTGATCCCTTCCTTCTCTTTTCGCACTCCCGAATAAATGGTTCACGTTCAACCAGCTCTGTCAGCTCATTTTCGCGTTTGGTCCTCACCCGAACCTGTTTCGGCACATAACCGAACTCGCTTGGTCAATCTTGTTTTCTTTTTCCGTTACCTCCTCTATCCTCTCTTTGCTTGCTAAATTGCGGGACCCGCTGGTTAGCCCTATCTCATCTCTCCCATGGCCAACCCGAACTCAGGAACGAGTTCCAGCCCGATGCGCCTCCTCGACCCTGCCTGCCAAATTTCAGGACTCCACGCTCCTATAAATCTGCGACTTTTTTTCTGTTACCTCTCTCCACCCCGGTGCCCTGTTGCTGCTGCCGGCCCTAGCCCCCGTGCATCCTCTTCCTCCTCCTGCCGTCGCTGCGAGCCCTTGCATCTCCTGCCGCAGAGCACGTCATCGCCCAGCCCCCGCACGCCCTCTGCATCGCCTGAGTCCTTGCAGCCGCCCGTGCGTCTCCATCCCCCCCGTGCGCCAGCCCTGCCCAACCCCCAGGTGCCCAAGCCCCTGCCCTGCTACAGCCAGCGCCGCCCCTTCCTCCTGCACCTTCACACGCCACCAGATCGCCGCCAGCTCCCGTGCGTCCCCTCCCCTCCAGCGCCGCCCCTGTCCCTTCCCTCTCCTGGCGCAGCACTGCCTCCCTCCTGCAGCCGCAGCCTCCCTGCAAGTGCCCTGGTGCGCAGCAGACTGCTACCAAAACAGGAACCACGAGCAGGAACTGAAACCACACAGAACAGACCCGCCCTTCGTCTTCCTCCGCGAAATTCGATCTCTACGATGCATTCCCGTGGTAAGTTAGGTATGGAACGGAATCCCCTTGTCGTCCTCTTTCGTTTGCCCCGCTTCCCGCGATCTCCCGTGCCCAAAATCGACGGGAATTTGAGCTACAGTACCCGCCGGTCACCATTGCTGCCTGTTTCAAGCTTTTTGCAGATTGATCCCTGGAAGATCATGTAAATATCGTGTAATTTTCTGTGTCTAACAAAAATTGCAGAAAACCCCCCAGATCTTTTCCATCTTTTCAATCCAGCCCCACCATGGAATTTTTTAGATCTAACCCTAATCTTTTCCTATTTTGCAAGCACTATTTTCTATGTCTTGTATTTCTTTTCAGCTAACCCTTGAAGTCTATAGTTAATTGCATATAGGTCCTTGCAGCCTTGTTTTAAGCGTAGTTTCCGCGTTTTAGATCCGTTTCGATCCGTTCTTTTTGTGTTAGTCTTCCAAAACCCTAAGCTATCGTTTAGTAGCGTTGTTGTGCCATATTTCCTATTTTTAAATTTAAATATCAATTTAATTTTAATAATATCCTCTCATCTAGTTTCCGAAATAAAATCCAATTAAGTCTTTTCTCCGGTTTTCATAAGTAAAGTTAACTCAATTAATATGAACTTAAATGTGTTTGTAATTTAATTTATTTAGTTCAACATGAATCATAAAGTTCGACGTTTAGATGCTCTCACCAGTTTCTTTTCTAATTAATTAATAAATTAGTGTAATTTGTACATAGAGAATTGTATATAAAATTTGACTAAGTTCTACTTCGTCTTTATAAATGCAAATATAATATGAGTTAATTATAATTAGGGATATTCTCTTTTGAATATCTTTTACATTGGTTTTCTAAATTAAAATAAATGAAAGCCTATCGTTCTTTTATTCTTTTATAATATAAATCTCCCGATAGCTGTATCTTTTCAACCCTAGCTCCGTTTTCCGTGTTTCTTTCCTTCTCGTGATCGTAGCAGCGAGCCTTATCTTTTAGTTCGCTCTTTTAAAGCTTTCCTTTTGTTTGTTGTATCTGTTCTTAGTTGTTCTTGTTTGTTTGCTTGCTTGTATGCTTCGGTCCGATGCTTGTGTGATGTTAGAAGAAGCACGATCCAAGAGCTTTGAAGATTTAGAGTTTCAAGAACAAGAGTTGAAGACTCTGAGCAGCTATTCTCTAAAAGAAAGGCAAGTGTTTCCTTGATCATGCTTTTGTCCTAATAATCACAATAAATACAACATTTTCTTCATATGCATGCATGTGTCTATTTTTTTAAAAGTTGATGAGGTCACAGTGTGTGGTAGTGGTGGCTAAGCGTTTGAAAGTACTAGTCACATACCGCGAAATATGGTAAAGCGGTAAGCCTAGTACCTGATTGGCCCGGCAAATGGACATGTCTCCACCACTCAACTTTTATGTTATGTTTACACGCACGACGTGTGGGAGTACGTTCTGCAAGGCAGACAGGAATACGATCATGTAGTCGCGCTACAGACATATGTCCTGCACAATTGGTGTGCGTACGGTCCTGCAGTCGCTTGTGGTGGCCCTGATCCATAACCCGGAATATGAGGGAAACGGTTGCTTCGGAACAATCTTTGGATGTTCCAAGCTTGTGTCTTAGGTTTACCTTGCAAGGGTTGAAATTCGATTCAGAATCGTCCGTTTCTCGCGGAGATTGAGACTGCTTAATTCTTCTGCCACATAGAGTAAGAACAGTAACCTTTGTTGAAATAATCTTGATGGATGCTAAACTCTACCTTGTTTGACTAGTATAGGTGCTTACCTAGAATGGTTAAAGAAACTAGAAACTGAAAGCTAAAAATATGAGATTAAGGACCTACTCTTTGTCGTTTTTCAGCAAAAGCTAAACCCAGAACCTTGGCAAAGCCTTCATAGTCTAGTTATGGGCTAAGTATACCCTACTTCCGGGTAAGCCTTGCTGAGTATTAGAGTACTCAGCCTTGCAATATGACATATTTCAGGTAATATCTCTGAAGACCCTACTCTTCCCGTGCCATGGCCCTATGCTCTCCAGATGGTTAGTCCGTGGAATGGGATCCGTCCCCGGCCAACACTGATGATACCGAGTGATGTCGTGCCCGGGCTTAGCATGACACCCGTCTTGACGACGTGTTGTAAATCGTCGCGTTTGTTTTCCGCTGCCAAGAACCTTAACTTTAACGGTTTGTAATAATTTTACTAAATGTGGGACTTAGTACTACTTTTGGAAACTCTTGTAATGTAATTCCTTGTGATGTAAAATATGATGGTGACTATATCTCTGGACTCACCTTCATGTGAGGTAACCTTATTCGATCCCGAAAGTTAGGTGGTTTCATCGGGACTCTACCCAACAGGCCAAGGGGTTACACCGTTTGAAGCATGTTGGAGCCCTTGAGAGAGGACTTGCGTACTTGAGCCGGTGTAATTCAGGTTGGTTCTGCCACAACCAGATGCTTTTAGATGGCTGGCTTTGACTCTCTGGCACGTATCACACTCCGATACATATTTAGCAATTTCTCTTTTCATTCTGGTCCACCAAAAATTCTGTCGAAGATCTTGATATATTTTGGTACTACCAGGATGAATAGAGAATTTGGATAGATGGGCTTCATCAAGGATTTGTTTACGAATTTGGTGATCTTTAGGTACAACAATACGATTGTTGAACCATAGAACTCCTTGATGATCTGTGTGGAAACACTTATATTTGTCTTCTCCCTGAGATAGTTTTGATTTGATAATTTTGATACCTTCATCATGTAATTGCGACATGATGATTCTATCTTGAAGAGTAGACTCGATAGATAATAGATTTAAACTACCTTGAGGGATAATCTCTAGATTGAGCTTTCTCATCTGATTGCAGAGAGTATCACTAAAAGTTGCTATGGATAAGCAATGACAATGTGCCTTGCGGCTAAGTGCATCCGCAACCACATTGGCTTTGCCAGGATGATAGTGTACCTCAAGTTCGTAGTCTTTGATCAGTTCTAACCAACACCTTTGCCTCATATTCAGGTCAGCTTGAGTAAAGATATATTTGAGGCTCTTATGGTTAGTGTAAATATTACACTTGGCGCCCATAAGATGATGTCTCTAGATCTTGAGAGCATGAATAACTGCTGCCAATTCAAGATCGTGGGTTGGGTAGTTTTGTTCGTGATTTCGGAGTGCTCGGGATGCATAAGCAATGACCCAGTTATTTTGCATCAGAACACAACCAAGGCTAGTTCCAGAGGCATCGCAATAGACATCAAAAGGCTGGGTATTGTCTGGCTGAGCTAGCACTGGAGCGGTTGTTAGAAGTTTTCTCAAGGTGTGGAACGGTTTGTCACACTTATCATCCCATCGGAATTTAACTTCTTTCTTAAGTAGCTCAGTCTTGGGTTTGGCTATCTTGGAGAAGTCTAGAATGAATCAGCGATAATATCCCGCCAATCCAAGGAAACTTCAGATTTGATGGACTGAAGTCGGAGGCTTCCAATCCATAACCTCCTAAACTTTGGTTGGATCAATCAATATGCCCTCACTAGAGATAGTATGTCCTAGGAATTTCACACTATCTAGCCAGAATTCACATTTCGAGAATTTGGCGTAAAGGCGATGATCACGTAGTCATTGAAGAACGACACGTATATGATTAGCATGGTCTTCTTTAGTCTTGGAATATATCAGAATATCATCGATGAAGACCACAATGAATTTGTCGAGTTCCGGCATAAAGACTGAATTCATGAGATACATGAAATATGCCGGTGCGTTAGTAAGCCCGAATGACATAACCAGATATTCATATAATCCATATCTGGTCGAGAAAGCCATTTTTGGAATGTCGCAGGGCTTGATTTTAATCTGGTGATAACCAGAGCGTAAGTCAATCTTAGAAAAGACCTTAGCTCCAGCTAGTTGATCAAACAAGATGTTAATGCGGGGAAGAGGGTACTTATTTTTGATAGTGACCGCATTGAGTGGACGATAATCGACACATAACCTTAGGCTATTGTACTTCTTCTTAACGAAGAGAGCGGGACAACCCCATGGTGAAGCACTTGGGCGTATGAAACCTTTATCAAGAAGATCTTGAAGTTGGATTTTTAGCTCGGCTAATTCATTTGGAGGCATACGATAGGGCCTCTTTGAAATAGGAGCAGTGCCAGGTTGAAGTTCAATAATGAACTCGATGTCTCTATCGGGTGGCATTCCAGGCAAGTCATCTGGAAAGACATCGAGATACTCACAGACTACAGGTATATCTTTTACTTTGATATCTGTGATGGCATACGTGCAAGAGTGCAGATACTCCTGCTGAGGCAGATAGAGGGTAATGACTCCTTGATATGGTGAGTTAATCTCAATAACTCGGGAAGAGATGTCTAGCAGTACTCTGTGTTCAGTCATCCAATTTGTCCCAAGTATAACATCAATACCCTCTAAGTTTAGCAAAACCAAATCAGTTTTAATTACTTGGCTACCTAACTGAATTGGCACACTTTTAACCATTTGGTTAGAGGTAATCTTTCCTCCAGGGGTGGAAATCATATATGATCCCTGGGTAGGACAAAGATCAAGTCCTATTCGGGTACCACAGTTGTTACTAATAAAACTATGTGTTGCTCCTGAATCAAATAATATAACAACTGGTTTGTGGTGAATAGAGAATGTACCCAACATGATAGGAGCTCCATCCAGAAGTTTCGCAAGAGTGGCGAAATTAACTCGCCCTTGCCGGACTTGTATCACCGGCCTCTTGCCCTTGTTCTGGTTACCCTGACTGGAACTCTGCCCTTGATTAGGTTTCTTGGGCCGCAGACAATCTCTGATGAAATGATCCGCACTTCCGCAATTGAAACAGCGATAATTGCTGCTTCTCTGTTGGACTTGTTGAATATTTGGCCGTGGGCCAGGTTGTTGTGGTTGTTGCGGACGTACGGGAGGTCTATATCCTCCTTGTTGTTGAGGCGGCCTAAAAACCAGTCTGTCAAACGGAGTATTCCGCTGTGTCGCTCTAGGCGGTGCATTCTGAACAAATCGATACCGCGAGGGTTGAACACCCACGGGTCCAATGGAAATCCTGCGCTTCTTTTCGGCACGGTGTGCCGTGATGCAATCCTCCTAAGTCAGGGCTATGTTAATCAGCTCACTGAAGGTATTTGCCTTTATAAGGTTCAAACGTTCTTTGAGCTTAGTGCTCAAGCCCCGACGGAAGCGGTCCTGCTTCTTGTTGTCACTATCTGCGTGATAGCCCGCGTACTGACACAAGTGATTAAAAGCCTGTGCATATTGTAATACGGTGCGGGTGCCTTGAGTAAGTGCCAAGAACTCATTCAGTTTGCGCTCCATTAGTCCTTCAGGTATATGATATGCTCGGAAAGCATTTCGGAATTCTTCCCAGGAGATAACATGGCCTTCAGCTTGCATGGCACAATAGTTATCCCACCAGATACGGGCAGCTCCGCGTAATTGTTGGGCAGCGAAGTGAGCCTTGCTAGAGTCCGCACATGGAATCGTAAGAAGAGCAAACTTGGATTCAATGGTGCGAAGCGAAGCATCGGCATCAAGGGGCTCCTCCACTTTACTAAACAGCGGGGGCTAGGTACTGAAGAAATCTTGGTAGTTTGCCACTTGAGGTTCATCACGACCTCCTCGTGATTGCTGGCACTATTGGTTCTGCTGGGCTTGTACCAGCAGATTGAGAAGTTCGGTCTGCCGAGCCATAACCTCGGCTATATTTGGAGGTGGCGGTGGCGGTTGTTGAGAACCGTTGGCTTGATCTACCCGAAAGCCTTCCGGGGTTCCGCGCGTGGCTCCAACCATCTAAAACAAAGGAGATATCCATTATTAACCACATAGCCTTACCCCCAATTTCAGAAGGTACACCACTCAGATAAGCAATACATATACTCCATTCAATCATCTCATTTCAGAAGTTAAAGATATTGGAACAATGAGGATGAAACACAAGGCTTATATTACATCGCAGATTCTGGCTGTCCTTAACATCATACATTAAAAGGATCCATACACAGGTCATCTATAATACAACAAATGGCACAAGGTTTAAGTAAGCTACTTACTACCTAAGGCATTACACTTTACATAAATTACATCTAGAGGGTCGACGATTTGACAACTAAAAATCATCGAAATTGCCTACAGAAGACTGACTGCTAGATGAAGAATAATCTGGCTGAGGATTGGGCTCCGGATCTCCATGCTCGGAGTCAAGGTCTGAGACTCCCTCAATTTCTTCCGGATCTTCTTCTCCACCTCCAGGTACTGGGGGTGCAACGGGAGGTACCGGTGGCTGCTGTAGTTCTTCAATATGAGCCTAGGCGTCGTCGGCCTCAAGGATCAGATCGTGGATTTGTTCCTAAAGGAACTCAATGATTGTGTTGCGCTAAGTGATGATAGCATCACCCTCGTTGATCTGATCTTCCCGATGAAGGATGGTCTCGTCTTGTGCTGCGATGATCTCATCCTTCTGAGTCACCAAGGCTTGAAGCTCCACTATCTGAGTGACTTGACGGTCAGCATTCCGATAGTGATTTTGAGCCACATTAGTCAACTAACCCATGCTACGAAGCAGCAAAATCTGATAATGGTGCTGGACATTCATGAACCTGGTGATATTACGGACCGTTTCTTCAGCCAAATCTCCCAACAAGTGACCAAGATGGTCTATCCGGAAGTTCCATTCCGGATCACCGGAGTCTATAGCAGGGAACAGACCAATAGGATACGCAGCAACCTCCATTGGATGCTGGTTGCAGAAGATATTGATAGCCTCCAGGGCAGCAGTCTCGATGGTATCAACAAGACGATACCCCACCACATCAACTTCTATAGGCTGCCACTGGGAGCGGAAAGGATGTTGAGGAATCGTCATCCTAACCCGGCATCGAGGAACGCCTTCTTCTCGATACTCCACTCCGTCATATTGAGGAGGCTCGGTGTAATGGAACAGACTTAAGGATTCCCACAGAAGACGAGGAAAACCTTCCCAATGTAAGGCATTAGTGTGAAGGTGCCCTTCATGATCCCAAAAGACATTCGAAGGAGTGGCCATCTGCGACAAGAATGCAAATGGTAAGATATGTTTACCTTGCTGAGAACTCACAAGGTAAATGGAACGAGATAATCGATTCTGATAACAGCAAAGACTGGAAATCAGAAAAATACTTAAGGTACTCATCTAAAAGATTCTATGGAAACCATACTAGGAATAACCAACATGTTACCTACCCTTAGAAAAACAACATATTTAAACACTCATTTTGTTGGTTAACGTATTATGCATGCACGTACTATTCGATCTCACAACCAAAACAATTGCCGAATATTTCCGGACGTACGTGGTTAGTTTCAGTGGCTTAATATATACGTCTCTCACTAATAACTAGCCGATAAGTCCTATCCGTCCTAATTTCGTAATCGCGGTTAGTGTACCTGCAGAAAACCACAATATATATCCAACGAACCTTTAATGCCAGCATATCATGGAAGCGTTCCCCAATCACTACTGTTCACTATAGAAACAGCATATGTACAATTACCGCCGTACAGACAACGTTAGCATACGTTATCGAAACAACTTATTCACGGGGGTACCGCAAAATGCGGGGGTATGAACAGCGATCGCCATACCCTGCGCCGAACCATTTACTCCCAATATAACCAACCTAAGTTGATATATTGGCAGCATCTCAAGTAAGCCACTGCTTGAGAAACAACGTTCGGTTCGCATCACCGACGGGAAGGCTAACTCCCCAGTTAGCTGAGGATCCTTACCTTCTTACCTCATCATCGAAGGTGTCGTTACAGAATGTAAAGTTGGGTTGTGCATAAATTTATGTTTTGACATAAAAGTAATGCTGGGAGTTAGAGTTATATACATACATATATTATAGCCACCTCTAATTCCCTTAAATATCTCCCTAGGGCTTTACGTACTAAGCACAAGCCTTAACGAACCCAACGTAGTTTTGCAAAATACTCTGTTGGTCAAATTTTATACCTAAAAGTATTTTTAAGCCACTCCTTATCTCCAGTGTACATTTGTTAGCTCTGATTCCAGCTGTGGCAGAACCAAACTCAATTAAACCGGCTCAAGTACGCGAGTCCACTCTTGAGGGCTCCAACGTGCTTCAAATGGTATAATCCCTTGGCCTCTCGGGTAACATCCCAAAAAACCACCGAATGCAGGATCAACAAGGTACCTCTCACGAAGGCGAGTCCAGAGATACAAAAGCCATCACATTTTTACATCACAGACAGATACAATACATGAGCATTTTAAAAGTAACATCAGTTACCAACTGATGGAAATTATTACAAAAATCGTTTAAAGTTTCAAGTCTTGCAACGGAGTTTAAAGCACGGGCACTGTACACGTCGTCAGTTCAGATATCATGCTAGCCCTGGCATGATATCACTCGGAGGGGTCTGTGTTGGCCGGGGACGGGTCCCACTCCACGGTCCAACCATCGGGCAGCGGGTAAGGCCATGGCATGGGCAGAGCAGGGTCGTCCGGGGGATTACCTGAATATAAAAATCACAAGGCAAGACTGAGTATTCTAATACTCAGCAAGGCTTATCCGTTCATGGTATACTTAGCCATATAACTAGACTTATGACGGTTTTTCGGGTTTTGGGTAAAGTTTTCAGCTGAAAAGCAACAAAGAGTAGGTCCTTAATGTCAACTTTTAGCTTTCAAGTTCTATGTGATTATTCACTCTAGATAAGCACCTATAACTATTCAAGCATAGTAGAATCTTTTGCCAAACATCCTCTTTAATAATCACAAAGTTGCTCTTGTTACTCTATGTGGTAAAGGGATCAAGCAGTCTCAATCTCCGTGAGAAACGAACGATTCCTGAATCGAATTTCAACCTTGCAAGGTAAACCTAACTCACACACTTGGAACATCCAGAGATTGTTCCGAAGCAACCGTTTGCCTTTCATTCCAACTCGTGGATCAGATCCACCACAAGCGACTGCAAGACCATACACACATCCAATGTGCAGGATGTACGCCTGTAGAGCGACTACATGGCCGTACTCCTGGTTGCCTGGCAACACGTATTCCCACACGTCGAATCGAGTAACAGGAAAAACCAAAATACGAGTGGTGGGAGGTATGTCCACTCCTCAGGCCGATTGGTTACTAGGCTTACCGCTTACCATATTTCGCGGCATGTGGCTAGTACTTTCAAACGCTTAACCACCGCTACCACACACTGCGACCTTATCAAATTCACCAACACAGACGGGGTATCATCTCAACCATGATACCTCACATAATTCCCGTCTGTTATCCTTAAAGTGATTACAGGAATGTAAACACTACAACTCCTATATCGCGCGAGTGACAGGAAATCACCCGACTTTTACCGGTCCTATTAGCAAAGCGGCTATTCGGACTCAAATGCTAGTATTCAATACATCGGTTCCTAGGAAAATGTAACTAGGATTTCTCATACAATTCCTAAAAATGTAATGCATAGATAAATATAAATAATATAGGTTGCAGTGTAAATAAAGTAGGGGTTATGTCCGGGGCTTGCCTTCTTGCGTAAGGTTGGGGGTAGTAGTGTCAAGGTTTTCCGAACTTTGGTTCGGAACTTCAGTTAGATATCCGACGGTGTTCCCGGGGTCTTCAGAAACTTCCACTTCCTGATCCGGAATCAGCTCGTAATTTCCGTCGGCGAGAGTAGTCGAGTCTACATGATATGCAAAGTCATAAGTTAAGGGATGCATATTCTTTTATTTTATTTCACGATAAAGTTGCAATTCAACGAAAATATAATTTACTTTATACACTTATTATTTATTTCTCTACTGGGCAGTCATTTATCGGGTATTAATTATTTTATCTAGTTACATTAAGCAACAGGGTTGGTTACCCTAATTATTTAATTAATGGCATGGGGTAACATGTTGAGTTGGTTTTAAATACTAAAATAACTATATTGAATAGCTTTATTTATTTGCTTTGCTAATCATTTATACTAACTCTAGGTTATTATTAAACTATGGACTTATCATAGCATGTTCTAATTGTTTTGGGTTGATTTGCACTTGGCCCTAGGTTGGAAATTTAGGGATAAGCTATACTACTCAAGAATAGTACCTCAAAATATTCTCATGACTTTTGAACATTTAAAATCACAGATATTAAATATACAAGGTTAAATAGGTATATTTATAATTAAACTCACACATTAAGAATTTATTATACAAACAGTATGTTAATTATTTTTTTAAGTAACATATATCAAAACAAGATTAATGCAATTGGTTTCACATTTTTATCATTTTTCTGCCATTTATTATGCATTTTCTTAGCCTACAACTACTTAAACTTAGTATTTAATTTAGAGCACAAACCACTCAGAAACTGAGAGTCAACCTATAAGGAAAGTTGTAGATCTTAAAATGAGGATTCTAACAAATTTAAGTTTGCATTTTTGTGATTTTTCCTTGATTTGATATGAAATTTCAAATTGGACAGCACAATGAACATCAAGGGGTCCCTAAGGCACTATTCACATGAGTCTTAAGCCTTGCAGATAGTCCCCTGGACTTTCAATTCTTTTAACACGAGGTCCTTGCCAGGTCAAGATGGTGGCCGGGGTGTTTGACCGGCATGTTCTCGCCGGCGGCGAGGGTTTGGCCGGGGATGATCTGGTCCTACGTGACCTACATGCCCTACTGAGTTCACGGGTGGGTGATGTGCACCAAGACAAGCAACGGAGCATGGCCGGCGGCGATGGATTGCGGTGGCCATGTCGGGGTGCTCGCGGTCCCGGCGAGGGGCCGGCTAATACGGACCACTAGGCGCGCATGAGCATCACAAGGGTGTAGGGATGCTTTCCCCGTGCTTAATTTGGTCGGAGAAGGGGCGGAGGGTGGTGCTCGATGGTGGGGTCGGCGTCGGGTTCTTACCGGCGGCGATGGCGGCTGGTGTTCTGCGGGCTGGGGCATTGGAGGGTGGCGGGGAAGTAGTCGAGGAGCTTCAGGGTGACGTGGCGAAGCTAATGGTGAGTTGAATTGGGGTCGAGCAGGGTCGGGAGCAGGTGCTCCACTACGGGCAGGGGCGGCGGCGGGTGGAGATCGACAGCAATCGTTGGGGAGTCGGTGTGGTGCACTAGGGGACCAATTGGGGGGGTATCGAGCTTCACGGGGCCGAGAGGAGTCTACCTAGGGTGTTGTTGTGGCGCGGGAGGGCTCGGAGTGGGCTGCCGACGGTGAACCGAAGGCGGCGGCAGAACTCGAGGTAGCCGGAGCTGTGGAAGATGAAGCTCGGGTGCGAGAGGGTGAAATTGATCGGGCTGGAGAGCACCAGTGGGTCACGGCGGTGCTCTAGCAGCTCTGGATTGGGGTTCAGAGGGAGTGAGGGCGGCTGGCGACGGTGGGCAGTAGGGGCGGCGGAGGTCCGGCAAGGAAGTTGAGCTCGGGAAAGGAAATGCTGGGGAAAATGAAGTGCGGCAATGAGTAAACAAGGTCACAGAGTGGTCGTGGAGCACGTCTTAAGGCTGAAAGCGATGCTACGGTGCAAGCAGGAGCTGTCAACGGCGGCGAGGGCGTGGCGGCGGGCGGATGGCTCTGGAATGCGTGGCGCGCGCGAGAGGGCAGCAGAGAAAAGGAACAGGGCTGGGGCAGGGGGAGGACGACGCATGGCGTTCACCCCAGTAGGAGGTGGCACGGCGGCGGCTGCAGAGCGGCGGCCAGGGCGAAGCATTGCTGGCGGCAGGAGAGGAAACAGAGCAGGGCATGGGGGACCTGTTGGTGAATTGTAATAATTTCATGGATCTCACAGTAAACTAAAATTTCCCACTGATGTAAAGATCTAATGAGGAAATGCCCAAAATAAAAGTTGTAGAGTTTTTCAAACTCTATAATATTGCTTTAAGGTTCAAGTTCAAAAAGCCAAAGTTTATAGCTTTACATATTAAATTTTTGAGTAAAGGTAGAATTTGAATTCTTTTGTCCTTACCAAAGTGGATTTGATGAAATTTTGGATATGTTTACTAGTTTTCATGGGATGTCATGATGAGTTGTCTTCTTACATGTTAGCCCTTAAGTAAACATGAAAGTTACTTTTACACTTCAACTATTTTACATAAAAGGCCCTATGGTTTTTGTTTTAATCACACATAGGTCCCTGTTTTTACTTAAAGGCTTATTTTCCTTAGGATTTAACCTATCTTTTACACTTTCTTTCCTATGGTAATATAAATTTGACACCTAGTATTATATTTATCCTAGGTTTTAATGCTATCTCCCATTTCACCCAATTTACACTCAAGGACCTATATTTTATAGAAATTACAATTATACCCCTAGTCTTTTGTACTACTCACATATACCATAGCAAGCATACATATTTCCCACTAAAACCTAGTGTCTATGTTTCTAATCACCTGAATGTTACAGGGATGCAGCAATTGGCCTGGATCCAATCCCTGCCAAGTAGGACATTGTATGTACTCTTGCTGTTGACGATGAAGAAAGAGGTTGGGATAGTCTTGTTTCCAACGGTCAGATCAACACTAAGGATGCCTTGTGCCTCTGATGTTTGGCCGTTGAAATTGCTCAGCGTGACGTTAGTCTTGATCAGATCTCTAGTGGACCGCCCCAACCGATGCAGCACTGAGTACGACATTATGTTAACTGCTGGTCCTATGTGAACCAACATCTTGTTGACAGGCTAGCCGTTTATGTAACCCTTGAGATATAAAGCCTTCAAATGCTTGTAGTTCTTTTCTTGGGGCTTCTCAAATATAACTGGTCATGGCCCCAAGTCAAGCTGGGCTACCGATAATTCTTCACGGCCTCGAGCGTGGAACTCCGCGGGGAGTACAAACATCATATGTGCATCAGTCGATGTCTTCGCATTGGCTCTTGTTGATTTTGGACGCCAAAATCCTTCTTGGGAGGGTGCGACTCCCTTTTCTGGGTGTAATGGACTTTATCCACTAAATCTGGGCACGCCTTCCTCAGTGTCTCAAGATATCTGGCCTCGGCTTCCTCCAGACTGCGCAGCCGCTGTACCCTGCGTTTCTGGAAGCGGTTAAGTCCATCAGGGCACCAGCGCGGCCGGTGATACTTATCCTCCTCCTCTTCAAAGTCCACCCTTCTTTGTGGTGGCTGAATCTGTTCATGCTGGGATGGCACAGGTCCCAAACGTCAGAAAACCAAGACCCCTTCTGCATCACGCTTCTGGGGTCCACACTCCGGGCAATCCTTAGTAGTAGGCAATCGGCTCATGCCAGAGTCCTAGCAATACTTGAAGAATGGGCAATGCCAATGATCACGCGTGTCTTCCCGCTTCTTCAAACTTTTCCCAGTACGGTGTTCATACTCTTCCTCCTCCGACTCACGCTGGAGACGTTGCTGGTACTGGTACTCATACTTTTGAGGAGATCGGAAGAAGTTGGCCACTGATTCTTGACATGCCTTATTTGTTCTTCTGTGAAATATCCCTTTTTCCCTTTTTGGGGCCGATCGCAGGGATCGGCCTCTTCATTCCTGGTGTGGCGACGTAACGCAGGCCCTGCCATATTAATGCTGAGTGCGAAATCTAATTGTCGCCTCACAGACCGGTCATAACCCTCCCCCATATTCACACTTGGGAAAGGTTGGGTATCGACCTTCATGGCAGTTTAACCCAGGATCAATCGGCCTTGCTCGACAGCCTATTGGATCTACCGACGGAGTTCCTTGCATTCACTAGTGTTATGGGTGAAAGAATGATGCCACTTGCAATATGATCTCCCTTGCGGCTCTTGTGCTGTAGGAAGTTTGCCGCCTTCAGGTAACTTCAACTGCCTCCTTCAATAACAGATCAAATATCTGTCCAACTTTGCTCATGTCGAAGTCAAAATCTTTTGCAGGTTCCTGCTGTTTCACCCACTTACAGGATACGGGATTTGCCCCCCAAGTCCATTCTGCAACTGCTACTTCTTGGTCATCCCCAGAATCCTCAACGTCTTCTGTGTCGTTCAATGTTACTTGATGCTTGAACCTGTCGTGGTATAGTTCTGGGTGGCGCTGCTCATATGTTGTTAACTTTTGCACCAAGTGCGCCAAAGAATTGAACTCCAATTGGAAAGCCAGATCCTTGATCAGCTTTAGCAGTCCCAAGGATGCCAACTCGACTGCCTCCTTCTCTAAAATATGGGACGAGTAGCATCGGTTCTTTACCTCTCTGAAGCATTGGATATATTCCGCCATGGTTTCCCCATGCTTCTACTGTACTTGTGCCAAGTCGGCAATTCCTACCTCTACAGCTTCCACGTGATATTGAATATGAAACTACTCCTCCAGCTGCTTCCAGGTGCGGATCGAATCAGGGCCTAATGATGTGTACCATCTAAAGGCTGGCCTTGTGAGAGACTACGAGAAAAACCTTACTCTCAAGGGATCCGACACCGATATCATTCCTAATTGTGCCAAGTATCGGCTCGCGTGCTCGATGGAGCTAGATCCTTCTGCTCCACTGAACTTGATGAACTCAGGGAGCCGATACTTGGGTGGCAAGGGAATTAGATCATATTCACTGGGATACGGCTTAGTATAGCCGATCACCCTCCTCTTTGGTAGAATGCCGAATTGATCTTTTAGGATGGCACTGATCTAGTCTATCGTCTGCGCTCCTGGGGCCGAGTGCGTACTGTCATGACTCGGCCCGGTGGCATAAGCAGCTAGCCATGCTTGTTTGTCAGCATCTGCCCCGAAAACTCCTCCAGCCGCCCTCTGCACTGAATGTACCGGATTGTTGCTGTCCGATATATAAGCACACATATACCCATGCGGGATCTCCTTGGGTGGCTGAAGAACTGGTGATCCACAGGGTCACCTCCCACCTTGTAGACGACTTAGCCCGGGGAGCCGTGTGACTCCAAAGCTGCGAGCGCATAAGGCAGCGGTGGCTTAGTTTGGAACGGTAATTCTCCCTTATGACTCCCTAGGGTAGGTCCCGTTGGAGAGTATTGATGCTTCATGATCTACTGGACCACGCGCAGCGTGACACGCTTGAAAGCGTTCACCAGGCTCTCGAAGTGTCGATGCAGTGAGTGGGCCACCATGTAGTTTACTTCCTGGCGCAGAGCTCTGGTACGATCTTCTGAAGGGGTGGACAGGACCACGTCATCAAGAGCGCCTTTAGGTGAAAACCCCTTCCACCTAATACCGTGATGGCGGGTCTTCTCGAAAGAGCCGATGAGATCGGCTTGGAAGAGAACTTTGATCTCATCGTATTTCTGCTTGTGCTCAGCAGGCAGCTCCTCGTACATGATCGGATCCTCCCTCATCATCCCGTCAGCAGAAGTGGATGTAGTTGATGAAGATAGTCCCACCGGGCGTGCCAGAATGTGTTGTCGGTCAAAACCCACCAGCAAGCAGCGACAGGCAACACGAGGAGCCAGGAGGCTCCCGGGATGTCACACCCGATTTATAAGAGCATAAACCGAGTGATCATATATGCGCCAGGATCAAGTCACGCATATATACAATAGAATCATCAAGATATCACAACACATATCACGAAATAAAATCATATAAATAGTAAATGAATATCTTTATTACAACTGAATCAAGAATCAGTTCAAGGAGTGCAGAAGCGTAAAATAAATACATGAAGAACAGGGTGCCACAGGGACGTCGGCTGGGAGACAAACGCCTAAAAATCATTGAGTCCGCTGATGTAGTCCTCCACATCGCCTAGTACTGAGCAGCAGTCGAAGATATCCCCAAGAGAACAGAAGGGTAGAGAAGGCAAATGTGAGTACACAACTTGTACTCAACAAGTATAACACAAACTATGAGGCTCTACAGTTAGCTGACTCAGCTGCATCAGCTTTTAATCTTGGCAAATTTTTATTAAAGCTATTTACTACAAGTGGATGAATTACCACAACCCAAGTTACATAAATAAATAATAAGGATTCATCATGAGTCTATTGAAATCCAAGCCAAACCACCAAAGGTACACCCCACCAATCAGACGGAGGATCTGGGCCGCTCATGACCCTGAGTATGGCTAGTATACCAGTTTTACACTCTCGAGAGATTGCACAACTTTACCCACAAGTCGTGAGCTACACTAGTTATTCATCACACTTCCTTAGGTGAGATGACTAGCAAGCACCCTACGAGACTGTTACAAAGGATCACGTTAGTAAGGTGTAACCGCTAAGGTTTCTGGATCAGCGACGATGGGGCCCACCTCACGGGGGTACAAGCACACAGCAGAGACCAAGTCGGAGGAGCAGGGACCATTGAAGCTTACCACCCCTCTTGCCGCGCAGGTAAGTTACTCCCAAACAAAAATGACCTAATTAGTAAGTCAAGACCGTCCCATTCCAGTCTTGTGGTTGCACGGTTGTCCCAGGTTGTCGCTCTATGAACTGGTCCTTATGGAGAGTGGCCAACCAAGCACTAAGCACCGTGCTGACCCCCTAAACCATGTTTCTAATAAAAATATATTTTAACGAGACGTGAGCCGCTCAAGCACACAGCAAAGAGGGCCACTCTCAAAATCTAGTTGCATATATCATTAATCAAATTAAAATAAAAAGGACCATAATGTGTGAGAGCACAGCACCTAGCACAACTAACCAGAAATGCAACCCAAGGTATTTATATAAAGGATAAAAGTGGCTAGGAAATCCTTATAGGCATACAGTATTAAAATGCAGTATGAAATTATATTTAAAAGTGATAGGATGTTCATGTTATACTTGCCTTCCTCAAAGTTCTCCTGCTGCTGTTCAAAGGGCTCTGAAGAAGGTGGCTCCTGGTACTCCTACGGTGGCTCAACGTCTACTCACGATCGTAACGTCCAAGCATGGTCCACACAGGCACATACATGCAAACAAGGGAAAAAGATAAGAAACAGTACAACAATACAATAAAACAGCACAAAAAACTGAGCTATACGCGTCACAACAATCGCGTGAGCGCAAAAACCACCTAAAACGGAGCTAAGACGCGAAAACTTGGGCTAAAACAAGGTCTGGGGACTTTTCTGTAAGAAAACAGAAGATTCTAGGGGTTTCTGTGCAAAAACCGAGGGCCTAAACTTAATTAAACTATAGATGCAGGGTCTTACGTGCTAGAACTCAAGGGTTGGACTGCGGACCCAAAATCTAGAAAGCTCAGGGGCTTCGGTCCAAAGACAGGGGCTCAATTGGAATTATTTTTGAATGGGAGTGGACTGCAGGTTGATTCCAAGGAAACTCAGGGGCTCTTTAACAAAACAGCCAGGCCGAAGGGGTATCTTCTAATCTGGCCACTAGATCTCGATCTGATGGCTCTGGTTGAAGGGGTACGCTGGATCTAATCTCGACCGCGGGCTCAGGATCTGACGGCTGACACCTAACGCGAGCGAGGGGCGACGGCGCTGGGTCGCCGGAGCGACTTCCAACGGCGGCACGCGGCTCGGGCTCACCGGACTTCACCGATTCCGACGCTCCGGTGGCCAACAAGGCTCGGGTTTGCGTCAGGGAGGGTCAGCGCGACGTGCGTAATCCACCTAGGGCCTTAGCGGGGCTCGGCGAGGCTCGGGACGCGGTTGCGATGGCGGAGATGGGTCTGCACGGCTGAGCTCGCCGGCGTGCGCGCGTGCATGCGGATCTGGGCACAGGGGAGGGCGCAAACGGGGCCAAGCCGCGTGCACGGTGCAAGGGCAAGCCAAAACAGGGCAGTGAGGCGGCGGTGCAGAGCTGCAGAGGGCTCGCCCCGGTGGAGCGGCGGCGGCGGAGTGCCGACGTGCGTGGTCCGTCCGCAAGGGTGGGCTACGGCCTATGGACCTATCGCAACAAGAAGAGCAGGACCACGGGGTGCTCACCGAGGGCTCGGATCGACCGGAGAGGCAGCGCAGGGTGGTCGGCGGCGAGGTCCGAGCGGCGAGGGCGGGCGGCGCTCGTGGGGGAGGTCGATACAGGGCTTCGGGGCGGAGGCTACGGTGGGGATAAGGGTGCAGGGGGGTTTGCGGGCGCGTTTAAAGGGGAAGGCCGGGGATCTCGGGGGGGGGGGCGCTCGGGGAAGGCAGGCGAGGATCACGGCGGCCGTTGCGCGGCCGGTGCTGCGAGAGGAAGAAAGGAAAGAAGAAGGAGGCGCTGCCAGGTGGGGTCAGTGCTAAGAGGAAGAGAGAGGGAGTGCGCGATTGGAGGAAGTGGGCCAGCGGGGAAAGGAGGTGATTGGGGGGGGGGAAGAGAAGAGCTGGGCCACGTGCGGGAGAGGGAGCCGGCCCGAGGAGGAGAAAAGAAAGGAGCAGGCCGGGCTGGGCTAGAAGCTAAGGTTGCTTTCCTATTTCCTTCTCCTTTTCTTTTCAAACCAACTCAAATCTATTTGAATTCAAATCAAATTTGGATTCAAACTCCTATGCACTCACTCAAATAAAACTTATGCACCAGCATGAATGCACAAACATGTTGAACCTAAAAATAATTTTTAATTACTTGCATAATTTAATTGAATTAAATCCAAGCTAGGCAAAATAAATCCTTAGAAAATTACTGGAGCCAACTTAAATTCATTATAAGACTTGAAATTTTACATTAGGGTCTTACAAACCTACCCCCCTTACAGGAATCTCATCCCGAGATTCAGATAGGCTAGCTAGCAAAGAGATCGGGATATATCTTCCTCAGCTCATCCTCTCGCTCCCAAGTAGCCTAATCCTCTGTGTGATGACTCCACTGAACATGGCACATCTTGATCTTCTTGTTCCTGGTAACTCTCTCAGACGTCTCCAAAATCTTCACCGGATGCTCGGTGTAAGTCAGATCCTCCTGCACTTCCAACCCTTCCAATGGTGCTTGCTCTTTCGGCACCCTCAAGCACTTCTTCAGCTGAGATACATGGAAGACATCATGCACTCCTGAGAGATTGGGAGGTAACTCCAAACGGTATGCTACCTCACCCTTCCATTCCAACACCTTGAACGGACCAATGTATCTAGGGGCTAACTTCCCCTTCACATTAAACCTACGGATTCCTCTCATTGGCGAGACCTTCAGATACACATGATCATCCACCGCAAAGGTCAGATCCCGACAACGCACATCCGCATAGCTCTTCTGACTTGTCTGAGCGACCCTCAGGTTCTCCCGTACCTGCCGTACCAGCTATTCTGCATCCTCAATAATATCTGGACCGAAAACCGGCCTCTCGCCAATCTGATCCCAATATAGCAGAGTTCTGTAGTTCCGCCCGTACAAGGCCTCAAAGGGGGACTTCTTCAGACTAGCTTGATAGCTGTTGTTGTATGAAAACTCTGCAAACGGTAGGCATTTATCCCAGTTGGTACCATACTGAATAGCGCAGGCTCGAAGCATATCCTCCAACACTTGGTTGGTTCTCTCTATCTGCCCATCTGTCTGAGGATGATAGGCGGTACTGAAGCGTAGCTTCGTATCCAGCGAATCATGCAACTGTTCCCAGAACCGTGAAGTCAACTGAGATCCTCGGTCTAAGATGATCTTTTTCGGAACACCATGCAGACAGACGATCCTGGAGATGTACAACTCTGCGAGTCTAGCACCGGAGTAAGTAGTGTTCACTGGAATGAAGTGGGCAACCTTCGTCAACCGATCCACTACTACCCATATAGAGTTGTACCCCTTCTAAGTACGAGGCAATCCAACAATGAAGTCCATAGTGATCTCCTCCCATTTCCACTCTGGAATCTTCAACGGCTGCAACAGACCTGCTCGCCTCTGATGCTCTACCTTGACACACTAACAAGTGTCACAGATAGCCACGAACTCTGCAACGGAACGCTTCATTCCATACCACCAGAATCATTCCTTGAGGTTATAATACATCTTCGTGCTGCCCGGATGAATGGAATATGCTGTATCATGAGCCTCACTCAAAATCAGCTTCCTGAGATCCTTTACATCTGGCACACATATCCGTCCCTTGTACCACAAGGTACCCTGATCATCCTCTCTGAAATGAGGTGCTTTGCCAATCTTGAGCAGTTCACGGATCTCCTGCAGCTTCTTATCTTCTTTCTGATGCTGCCTGATCTCTGCCTCTAGAGTGGGTTCTGCCTCGAATGATGCACTCGAGGTGTGATGCAAGAAACCCAGACTCAACTGCTCAAACTCCTCGCATAACTCCGGAGGCATCTGGAAAGCCACGGCCATGTTAACATAGCTCTTCCTGCTCAGAGCATCTGCTACAACATTGGCCTTGCCTGGATGATAGTGAATCTCCAGGTCATAATCCTTGACCAACTCTAGCCATCTTCTCTGCCGCATGTTCAGCTCACTCTGAGTGAAAATGTACTTGAGGCTCTTGTGATCGGTGTAAATGTCACACCTCTACCCAAACAAGTAATGCCTCCATATCTTCAGAGCATGCACAACTGCGGCTAACTCCAGATCATGAGTGGGATAATTCAGCTTGTGCCGGCGCAAATGCCGTGAGGCATAAGCTATCACTCTGCCTTCCTACATCAGGATGCACATCCCTCGAAGCATCACAATACACTGTGCACCTCTTGCTCTGGTCTGGCAGAGTCAGGACTGACGCCGTAGTTAACCTCTTCTTCAGCTCCTCGAAGGCCATCTGACGCTCATCAGTCCAGGAGAAATCCACACCCTTCTCTAGCAAGGAAGTCAAATGCTTCGCAATCTTGGAGAAATTCTCAATGAACCTCCGATAATATCCTGCTAAGCCCAGAAAGGAGCGGACTTCCTTCACTGTCTGCGGCACCACCCAGTCAAGTACATCCTTCACCTTGCCGGCATCCACCACAATACCTCCCTTGGAGATGACATGACCAAGGAATGGAACCTCGTCAATCCAGAATTTGCACTTGCTAAGCTTGGCATACAGCTTGTGCTCTCTCAACCTCTGCAACACGAGCTTCAGATGCTTCTCATGCTCTGCCTCTGATTTGGAATATACTAGGATATCATCAATGAATATCACCATAAAGGTATCCAGATAATCCATGAAAACCTTGTTCATCAGATGCATGAAGAAAGCCGGAGCGTTGGTCAAGCCGAAGGACATGACCGTATACTCGTATAGCCCATACTTGCAGGTGAATGCAGTCTTCGGGATATCCTCGGGATGAATCCTCAGCTGGTGATAACCCGAACGCAGATCAATCTTTGAGAATACACAAGCACCCTGAAGCTGATCAAAGAGATCCTCAATACGGGGCAATGGATGCTTGTTCTTGATGGTGACTGCGTTCAAATCCTGATAATCGACGCACATTCTCTTCGCGCCATCCTTCTTCTCTATAAGCAATACAGGAAAAGCCCAAGGAGAGAAGCTACGACGGATATAGCCCTTGGCTAGCAACTCGTCGAAATCTTCTTAACTTCCTCATGCTCAACGGGTGCCATACGATAGGGCCGCTTAGCAATAGGAGCTGTGCCAGTCAAGAGATCAATAGAAAACTCAATGTCGCGATCAAGCGGCATACCTGGCAGATCATCCGGAAAAACATTCGGGAACTCAGACACCACGCGAATACCATCCGTGGGTCTAGCCTCCATCTGACAGAGAAATCCAGAAGGCTCCGAAGCACTGACTGTGACTTTCTGTCCATCCGGTGCTAACAGGTGGACAGTCCTCTAAGCACAATCAATCCTGACACCCCATCTAGCAAGGGTCTCCATTCCCAAGATCACATCGATACCCTTGGTGTCTAGCACCATCAGATTTGCGTTGAACTCTACCCCCCTTATGACCATACTGACTCTAGGACAGAAGATATGAGACGTCATCTGCCCTCCCGGTGAAGATACTAACATGCACCTTTTTAATGTGCTAGTATGAATGCCATGATGCTCGACAAAAGACCGAGTAATGAAGGAATGCGTAGCACCAGTATCGAAAAGCACTGTAGCAGGGTGGGTATTAACCATGAACGTACCAATAACCACATTGGGAGCCACGACCGCCGACTCGGCCGTCACGTGGTTTACCCTACCCTGTGATGGAGCCTTGGGCTGAGCTAGGCGCCCCTGCTGTCCAGACTGTGCCTTCCGGGGACAAGCGTTGGCGTAGTGTCCCTACTTGCCACAGTGATAGCACGCCCGTGGGAATGCTGGAGCCTGCTGTCCGGCAGGAGTAGGCACTCCCTGCCGCGGAGCTGGTGGAGCCGGTGGAACTGAGCGTGCCGGAGGTGCTGGAAGCCTCTGGCCTTGTCCCGCCTGCTGCTGCTGCTGCTGGGGATGAGGCGGGTACTGCTGCTGTCGCGGATGGTACGGCGGAGGTGGCCTCTGCTGCTGCTGCGGGTGCTGGTATCGAGGCCGAGTGTTGCTGCTAGACGCAGCAGGAGCCATCTTCCTCTTCTTGTCCTTAATCTCCCGGCACTTGCGCTCGGTGTTGAGGGTAGAGTCAACCAGATGGTTGAAGTTGTCAAAGCGATGTTTCATGAGCGCGTACTCAATGTGATCGTCCAGCCCCTCCTTGAAGCGCTCCTGCTTATCACCATCATTGGCGACCTAAGCGGGGGCGTAGCGAGCAAGCTGGAGGAAACAATCACGGTACTCGTTCACCATCATAGCTCCCTAAAATGATAAGCACCGGAAAAGAAAAATAGAATTACTCAGCATTTCCAATTTCACGGAGATAAACAAGGGTGGGCATGAGCTCAAAAAGGAATTTGCGGAAAGATTTTACTCTAATTTACCTGCTTAAGCGCAAGGAACTCCTTGTGCTTCATCTTCATCACTCCAGTAGGGATGTGGTGGTTCCTGAAATGCTCCCGGAACTGGTCCCAAGTGAGGGCGTCACGGTCCCGTGCTAGGTAGGACTCCCACCAATCGAGAGCTGAGCCTCGTAGCTGCCCTGCTGCGTACAGAACTCGCTCCCTGTCATTGCACCGAGGGACATCCAACTGGCGCTCCACCGAGCGAAGCCAGTCATCAGCCTGGAGTGGATCAGCCGCATAGGAGAACATCAGCGGGTGACCCCTCAGAAAGTCCACACGCCTATTGCGGGGCTGCTGCGGTGGAGGAGGTGGCGGCTGGGCGTGGATCTGCTGCAGAGTCTGAACAATGTTGTTCAGAGTGGCCATCATCTGCATCTGGAGCTGGAACAACTGCTCCGGAGTCAGGGGTGGAGGCATCGGCAGCGGCTGGTCGGTACCCTGGTTGTTCTGCCCCTGTTGGCCAGAACCGGTACCGGTGCTCCTGGTGTTCACCATCTGTTTGCAGCAGAACGAAATTTATAAGAGACGGGTATTGTACGATTCTGGAAAGAAAACTCTGGTAGGATAAAGTAGAGAGAAAGAATGTATGGTTTTACCCCCCAACGGTCTATCTCAATTTTTTTACTTAACTCAAGTTTGCATTAAAGTCGATTTGCATGAGCAAGTTTAACTTCTAAACTATGCAGTCAACAAAAAATCCAAATCAAGCATTTTGCACAATCACAAACACTCAACATTCAAACATTAGCCGAGTTTATCACACCACTCGACTAAAACAACCATACGCTCTAGCGTGTTTTAGTAAAGGCATCCTAGGCTTATGAGGACAGTCCAAAAATCATAGGCCAACATCTACTAAAGATAGCAGACTAATTCCCAAAAAATGCAAGAGAGAATTAGCAAATCGAGGTTTAGAACTCAAGGAATAGAAGCAGAAACGAATGTTTGAGTTTTTTTTTGCGGAAACAGGGCAAGAGAAAAGAAGTCCTTAGACTCAACCATTTCTATCTAGGCTTCGTCCTACAGTCGACATGGCTCTAATACCAATTCTACCACACCCGATTTATAAGAGCATAAACCGAGTGATCATATATGCGCCAGGATCAAGTCACGCATATATACAACAGAATCATCAAGATATCACAACACATATCACGAAATAAAAGCGTATAAATAGTAAATGAATATCTTTAATACAACTGAATCAAGAATCAATTCAAGGAGTGCAGAAGTGTAAAATAAATACATGAAGAACAGGGCGCCATAGGGACGTCAGCTGGGAGACAAACGCCTAGAAATCGTCGAGTCTGCTGATGTACTCCTTCACGTCGCCTAGTACTGACCAGCAGTCGAAGATATCCCCAAGAGAACAGAAGGGTAGAGAAGGCAAATGTGAGTACACAACTTGTACTCAACAAGTATAACACAAACTATGAGGCTCTACGGTTAGCTGACTCAGCTGCATCAGCTTTTAATCTTGGCAAATTTTTATTAAAGCTATTTACTACAAGTGGATGAATTACCACAACCCAAGTTACATAAATAAATAATAAGGATTCATCATGAGTCTACTGAAATCCAAGCCAAACCACCAAAGTTACACCCCACTAATCAGACGGAGGATTTGGGCCGCTCATGACCGTGAGCACGGCTAGTATACCAGTTTTACACTCTTGAGATGTTGCACAACTTTACCCACAAGTCGTGAGCTACACTAGTTATTCATCACACTTCCTTAGGTGAGATGACTAGCAAGCACA
Source organism: Panicum hallii (assembly GCF_002211085.1). Lineage (NCBI taxonomy): Eukaryota > Viridiplantae > Streptophyta > Magnoliopsida > Poales > Poaceae > Panicum > Panicum hallii. Next base: position 43,281,370 of record NC_038050.1, on the reverse strand, counting down.
CTACGAGACCGTTACAAAGGATCACGTTAGTAAAGTGTAACCGCTAAAGTTTCTGGATCAGCGACGATGGGGCCTACCTCACGGGGGTACAAGCACACAGCAGAGACCAAGCCGGAGGAGCAGGGACCATTGAAGCTTACCACCCCTCTTGCCACGTAGGTAAGTTACTCCCAAACCAAAATGACCTAATTAGTAAGTCTAGACCGTCCCATTCGAGTCTTATGGTTGCACGGTTGTCCCAAGTTGTCGCTCTATGAACCAGTCCTTATGGAGAGTGGCCAACCAAGCACTAAGCACCATGCTGGCCCCCTCAACCATGTTTCTAATAAAAACATATTTTAACGAGACATGAGCCGCTCAAGCACACAGCACAGAGGGCCACTCTTAGAATCAAGTTGCATATGTCATTAATCAAATTTAATTAAAAAGGACCATAATTTTGTGAGAGCGCAGCACCTAGCACAACTGACCAAAATGCAACCCAAGGTATTTATATACAGGATAAAACTGGCTAGGAAATCCTTATAGGCATACAGTATTAAAATGCAGTATGAAATTATATTTAAAAGTGATAGGATGTTCATGTTATACTTGCCTTCCTCAAAGTTCTCCTGCTGCTACTCAAAGGGCTATGAAGAAGGTGGCTCCTGGTACTCCTGCGGTGGCTCAACGTCTACTCACGATTGTAACTTCCAAGCATGGTCCACACAGCCACATACATGCAAACAAGGGCAAAAGATAAGAAACAGTACAACAATACAATAAAACAGCACACAAAACTGAGCTAAAGCTATTCTACGCGTCACAACGATCGCGTGAGCATGAAAACCACCTAAAACGGAGCTAAGACGCAAAAACTAGGGCTAAAACAAGGTCTAGTGACTTTTCTGTAAGAAAACAGAAGATTCTAGGGGTATCTGTGCAAAAACCGAGGGCCTAAACCTAATTAAACTATAGACGCAGGGTCTTACGCGCTAGAACTCAAGGGTTGGACTGCGGATCCAAAATCTAGAAAGCTTAGGGGCTTCGGTGCAAAGATAGGGGCTCAACTGGAATTACTTTTGAACGGGAGTGGACTGCGGGTTGATTCCAAGGTAACTCAGGGGTTCTTTAACAAAACAGCCAGGCCGAAGGGGTATCTTCTAATCTGGCCACTGGATCAAGATCTGATGGCTCGGGTTGAAGGGGTACGCTGGATCTAATCTCGACCGCGGCCTCAGGATCTGACGGTTGACACCAAACACGAGCGAGGGGCGGTGGCGCTGGGTCGCCGGAGCGACTTCCCGTGGTGGTGCGCGGCTCGGGCTCGCCGGACTTCACCGATTTCGGCGCTGCGGTGGCCAACAAGGCTCGGGTTTGCGTCAGGGAGGGTCAGCACGACGTGTGTAATCCACCTAGGGCCTTAGCGGGGCTCGGCGAGGCTCGGAGACGCGGTTGCGACGGCGGAGGCGGGTCTGCATGGCGGAGCTCGCCGGCGTGCGCGCGTGCATGCGGATCTGGGCACAGGGGAGGGTGCAAACGGGGCCAAAAGCATGCGTGGTGCAAGGGCAAGCCAAAACAGGGCGGTGAGGCGGCGGTGCAGAGCTGCAGAGGGCTCGCCCCGGTGGAGCAGCGGCGGCGGAGCGCCGGCGTGCGTGGTCCGGCCGCAAGGGCGGGCTACGGCCTACCGGACCTATCGCAACAGGAAGAACAGGACCACGGGGTGCTCACCGAGGGCTCGGATCGACCGGAGAGGCAGCGTAGGGTGGTCGGTGGTGAGGTCCGAGCGGCGGGGACGGGCGGCGCTCGTGGGGGAGGTCGATGCGGCTACGGTGGGGATAAGGGTGCAGGGGGGTTTGCGGGCGCGTTTAAATGGGAAGGCCGGGGATCTCGGGGGGGGGGGGCACTCGGGGAAGGTAGGCGAGGATCATGGCGGCCGTTGCACGGCCGGTGCTGGGAGGAGGAAGAAAGGAAAGAAGAAGGAGGCGCTGCCAGGTGGGGTCGGTGCATCAGAGGAAAAGAGAGGGAGTGCGCGATCGGAGGAAGCGGGCCAGCAGGGAAAGGAGGTGATGGGCCGAGCGAAGCAAGCCAGGGGGAGGAAAGAGAAGAGCTGGGCCACGTGCGGGAGAGGGAGCCGGCCCGAGGAGGAGAAAAGAAAGGAGCAGGCCGGGCTGGGCTAGAAGCTAAGGTTGCTTTCCTATTTCCTTCTCCTTTTCTTTTCAAACCAACTCAAATCTATTTGAATTCAAATCAAATTTGGATTCAAACTCCTATGCACTCACTCAAATAAAACTTATGCACCAGCATGAATGCACAAACATGTTGAACCTAAAAATAATTTTTAATTACTTGAGTAATTTAATTGAATTAAATGCAAGCTAGGCAAAATAAATCATTAGAAAATTACTAGAGCCAACTTAAATTCATTATAAGACTTGAAATTTTACATTAGGGTGTTACACGGGACTACTGGTGGGCCCCGGTCTCTCGGTCAACAGCCCGAGATCTAGCACACGACCTGGCGTCTAGGTTGCTAGGCGTGCCACCTAACTTTGTACCTAATCAGGAAGGTGTGGAAGTGATTTATGTTAGTTTCCTACATGCACAGACACGTGTAAACATTAGTCTGAGCCATGATCGGCTCATAGGGTTATTACCGTTATCGGCTGTAAAGAGCCGATTGTGTCCAGTATCAGATCAGATCTAAGTATTTGAATAAAGCACGCGTATCCGATGGTAATGTAAAACTTGCTCTGTAACCATTAAGCCAAAACATCCTACATGTAATTCAGCCTAACAGATATGAAAGGTAACAGAATAACAATCTAAACAGAGGCCTAAAAACCAATAGAGAGCCGATTCCCGGAACAATCCCTCTTTAGGTTGATACAAAGCATCAAGCGTACCGCCAGAACGTTCAACCCGTTTGAAGGGCCTAATCATGCAGATATTAAGCTAAATCTTCGATGAATAAAGACTAACCATAACAGATTGGATCTACTAAACAAAAATAGAGCAAGGTGCTGCCCTTACACCCGAGATCGGGCATAAGGACAGCTAAACATTTACAGATAACATACGATGCATGAAAAAAGCATAAAAGAGCTGATGCTACTCTATAAACGCCAGGATAACTAGTGCTACTCACCATCAACAATGCTTCAGTACGAGAAACATAAAGGTAGATAGGCAGGAACGATGCTGCCCCGATCACACGAGGCGTGATCGGGGCTGCACGGCACTTACCCAAGAAACCCTAGAACAGGGGTGGCGATGCGCCGAGAGTTGTTGTGAATGATTGATTGTTGTTTATTCATAATCCATGGTACATATTTATAGTCCGGAGACTTGCCTTCCCTAACCAATCCTAACTGACCACGACACGAATCCTGGCTATCTCTATCTAAACTATTTTAAACGCACACACCTATCTAGATACATGGCCAATCCTGGCCTCAAACGCCCGCGTAGGGGCCAATTTGCAAGCCCACTACGATTATCTTTTGAGCCCATCTTGCTTCGTGGTGCACCTCCTGGCCTAACTAAATTATGGCAATAATAGTCTTTTGGATCTGATGAACTAAAGATTGAGGAGTTGAGGGGGTTTGTGAAGCTTCCTGAAGAGGAGTTATCCATGTCTGGCTGGTCTGTTTTTAGTAGGATAGTGTTCACTAGTATAGCAGTTCAATGCATATATATATAGAGGTTGGATGATCGGTCTGCTTGTTATGTGACCGTTGGTGTGTAATAAATAAAAGCCAACAGTCATGTACTTTGATACATTATTTTATTCATTTGGAAGATTGAGCATCGGAGAATGAATTAGCGATAATGCCAGCAATTTTTTACTGGGCATCGTAGGCTGCAGTGTGAAAAATGATGCCCGGAGAGGAGAGAGAGTATCGGGGCATCGTTTTTTACCAACAGTGTGGCTGCTCTTAGATGGCTTTTCCCTATTGTTGCTCTGATCAAACGTTCACTTAGATGGCTTTTTCTTGTCAGCAAAATTGAACATCAGAAGATGCATCCCCGATTCATCCCCAGGTAGAGGTGATCATTTAGGCAAGTAAATAATTGCCAGGAAATCCAAGTATAGATTTGGAAAATGATAAAAAAGATTAGATACATTTCCTGGAGAACCTCCAGCTACCTTTGCTGGTGTAATGCTGGTTTCGAAAAACAACAGCAGGGCCTGAGCACCTTAGAGCAACTCGAAAAACCTATTTTACCTCCTTTGTAAAAATAGAAATCACCCAAATTAGATGGGTTATCCAACAGACTCGGTATTAAATCCTGGCTCTCCATATTCAACCCCCTCCTCCGTTCGTATTGTTTTTGTTTTTCTTCAGAATCGGCGATTGACCTCTTGTCGCTGAGGGCGCCGCCATCCATCCATGGCCGCCTGAAGTCTCCTGCCACCACCAGAGTTCATCTGTCCCCAACAGAAATAGATGTGGTCGCTCAGGATGGAACATGGATGATCTTGCTGTGTCCTGCCACCACCCATCCTGCACATCATTGGTGTCTAGCCTCCTGCCGCGAGGTACGATTCCTATGCGACTGATCTAATTGTGGTGCCAGTTTGAATTCCTATACGAATGATTTAATTTGCTTTGGCATGACAGTATGGATTCAGATGATGAATTCAATCAGTTTGTAATGGATGAAGTGATTAATTCCTCGTCTTTGGATTATAAGAATGATCTAATTTGTGGTGCCACACACATAATTGTAAACGATTTGCTTAATCATCCAGGTCAAAGGGGTTCTGTCAATGGTCATGATGTAGTGGATCATGAAAGACTGTTCTGGCATGCCCTTCTTTTTAAAGACTATTTCTCAGATAATCCTACCTTTGGACCAAAGGTTTCTAGGCGCAGGTTAGTGTTTTTTTACAATTTTTATCGAATTTTTGTGTGCCTTGTACTAAAGTATGGATAATTTTTAAATTGTGTCGTGATATAGGTTTCAGATGAAACGACATGTATTTTTGCGCATAATGAATGCTGTTCAGGAACATGACAACTATTTCATGCAGAAGAGGAATGCAGCAGGTATCCTAGAACTATCTTGTCCGCAGAAGGTTGGCGGCATTTCGGATGTTAGCTTATGGAGTAGCGGCTGATACATTGGATTAGTACATTCGTATTGGTGAGAGTACTCTCTACAAGCTTTAAGGAAGTTTGCTGTAGCCATTGTTGAGGTTTTTGGACCGGAGTACATGAGATTGCCTAATGAACAGGATACAGCTATATTACTTGCAATTGGAGGGAGCGTAGGTTTCCCAGGTATGCTTGGGTCCATAGATTGTATGTATTGAATATGGAAAAATTGTCCAACTGCATGGCACGGTATGTATAGGGAACATAAGAAGGAGCCTACAATTATGCTGGAAGCAGTTGCTTCTAAAGATCTCTAGATATGGCATACCTTCTTTGGAATGCCGGGTTCCCACAATGATATGAACATGCTTCAACGATCTCCTATATTTGCAAGGCTGGCTTAGGGGGAAGGTCCACAGGTTACTTACAACATCAATGGACATGATTATTCCATAGGTTATTATCTAGCAGATGGCATATATTCATCATGGGCCACTTTTGTGAGGACCATTCCAGAGCCACAAGGTAACAACAAGAAATATTTTGCCAAGGCACAAGAAGCATGTAGAAAGGATGTTGAACGAGCATTTGGGGTTCTACAATCTCGCTTTGCTATTGTTCGTGGGCTGGCTCATTTGTGGGATGAAGACACGCTTGGAGATATTATGATGGCTTGCATCATAATGCATAACATGATTGTTGAAGACAAGAGAGATGAGTACATTGGAGAATATGATTGCAACTACGATGACATGGAAGAAGAGGTCGCAGTTTCCCATAGTGAAGCATCGGAACTTGATGCTTTCACCCATAATTACAAGAACATCAAGAACAACAAAACTCACACTCAGCTTCAGGCAGACTTGATCGAGCACTTGTGGCAATATCATCCTGATTTATACGAAATTGATTAATGTTGATGTTTGTATTTCCTCCAATTGAACATGATACATGGATCATGTAATAATTAAATTTTATTCATGTCATGTTTGCAATGAAAATGAAATAAATATATTTTATGCAGCTGAACTGAAAATGATATAAATATATCTTATAGGCAAATGGTAGAAATATATCTCATAGCCAAATGATAGAAACATGTCTGATAGCCAAATGATAGAAATATGTCACACAGCACACATAACTCAACTAGAGATAACAATTTTGTTTTAACAAAAAAACTAGATAAACTCTAGCAATTGAAACATCTTGCAAGAATCTCATTCTGGCGCCCTTCATAGTATTGCTACTGCTTGTAGCTCATAGTGCTCAAATCTAGAGTAAGAATTCTCTCCTCTTCCAACTCCCTTTGGAACTCAAATTTTTCTTTCTCCAATTTGATATGTTCTTCCTGCAGAGCAAAGGCTTTGTTGCACCTCTCTTGTTTCTTCAAATCTTTCTCAGCATCAGATTCTTTCATCTTTGCCATTAGATAGTCCAATGCTTTGATGGTCGAACGTTGGCGTAGCTTCTGTTTCTCCTTCTTCTTTCCTTCAGGTCTTCCCGAGCCACCTTCTGACGGTTCAGTAGCAGGAGTGGCAGCCGCAGGGGCTGATAAAGAAGATGAGTTTGCCATTGTGTTCTATTTCTTGTTACTTGCTGTTCGTGCCATTCCAATTTGTTTGCGCCTTCCCAACCACTTAGGCTTATCCTTTAGAATTTTCCAGCAATGCATGTAGGCAAGGCAAATTTCTTGTGCTTACTATCTTCAGCCTTGAACAAGGCAAAAGCATTTGCAATCTATACATTCAAAATAGACATTGTACATGAATATGAAACTTGATAAACGAACTGACGTGGGCGAGTATCATGGACCCCCAAAGTATGGTCTTTAGGGAGCTAATCACGGAATAAACCTCCCAAACTATGCAGCACGTGTCACACCCGATTTATAAGAACATAAATCGAGCAATCATATATGCGCCAGGATCAAATCACGCATATATACAACAGATTATCAAGATATCACAACACATGTCACGAATAAAAGCGTATAAATTATAAAATGAATATCTTTATTACAACTGAATCAAGAATCAGTTCAAGGAATGCGGAAGCGTAAAATGAATACATGAAGCTGGGCGCCATAGGGACGTCAACTGGGAGACAAATGCCTAGAAGTCGTCGAAGCCGCTGACATAGTCCTCCACGTTGCCGGGCACTGAGCAGCAGTCGAAGATATCCAAGAGAACAGAAGAGTAGAGAGGCAAGTGTGAGTACAAACTAGTACTCAACAAGTATAACACAAACTATGAGGCTCTAGGCTAGCTGACTCAACTGCATTAGCTTTTAGTCTTGGCAAATTTTATTAAAGCTAATTACTATAAGTGGATGAATTACCATAACCCAATTGCATAATAAATTAATCAATATTGATTAAGAACTACTGAGAAACATCCAAACCAAAACCACCCCGGGGAATCTCCCTAATCAAAGGTTGATAACCCCACTAATCAAAAGGAGGATCTGGGCCGCTCATGACTGTGAGCACAGCTGATATATCAGTTTTACACTCTCGAGAGGTTGCACAACTTTACCCACAAGTCGTGAGCTACGCTAGTTGTTCATCACACTTCCTTAGGTGAGATGGCTAGCAAGCACACTACGAGACCCTTACAAAGGATCACATTGGTAAGGTGTAACCGCTAAGGATTCTGGATCAGCGACGATGGGGCCCACCTCCGGGGGTACAAGACACACAGCACAGACCAAGCCGGAGGAGCAGGGATCATTGAAGCTTACCACCCCTCTTGCCCACGCAGGTAAGTTACTCCCGAACCAAAATGACCTAATTAGTAAGTCAAGACTGTCCCATTCCAGTCTTGTGGTTGCGCGGTTGTCCCAGGTTGTCGCTCTATGAACCGGTCCTTATGGAGAGTGGCCAACCAAGCACTAAGCACCGTGCTGGCCCCCTAAACCATGTTTCTACAAAAACATACTTTTAAGGATGCACAAACCACTCAAGCACACAGCACAGAGGGTCGGCTCCAGAATTAAGTTGCATAAGACCATTAATCAAATTAATTAACAAGGACCAGGTGTGTTATAGCGCAGCAACCTAGCACAACTAACCAAAATGCAACCCAAAGGATATATATATAGGATATAAGTGGCTAGGAAAGTCCTTATAGGCATACAGTATTAAAATACAGTATGGAATTATATTAAAAAGTGATAGGATGTTCATGTTATACTTGCCTTCCTCGTACTCTCCCGGCTGCTGCTCGAACTGCTCGGAAGATGGCTGCTCCTGGTACTTCTCCGGTGGCTCGACGTCTATTCACGATCGTAACAGCAATACATGAGCCACACATGCACACACATGCAAACAAATAGCAAAATATAAGAAACAGTACACCAATACAATGGAACAGCACATAAAACCAGCCTAAAACTATTCTACGCGTTATAACGATCGCGTGGATATAAGGAACGCTTAAAACGGAGCTAAAACGCGAAAACTACGCTTAAAACAAGATCCAGGGACTTATTTGCGAGAAAAACTGGACTACAGGAGTTCTGGGCAAAAATCGAGGCCTTAAGCGTAAATAAAGGGTAGACACAGGGGCTAGCACGTGAAAACACGCGGCATGGACGGCGGGTTCAAAAACTGGAAAGCTCAGGGGCTTCGGTGCAAGAAATAGGGCTAAACTGCAATTATTATTGAACTGCAGTGGACCGCGGGTTGATTCCAAGGAAGCTCAGGGGCTCTTTAACAAAACTGCCACAGCTGAGGGGTATCTTCTAATCTGGACCGTCGTGTATAGATCGGACGGTTCGGACCCAATCTAGTTCGGACGGTCTGATCTGCACAGAGGAAGGTCCGGACGGTCCGATCTGGATCAGACCGGTCCAATCTGGCTGGCTCGCGGGGACGGCGGAACGGTCGCTGGAATTTGACTCCCGCGGCGGCGCGCGGCTCGGGCTCGCCGGAGCTCGGCGTTCTCGCCGCTCCGGAGGTCAAAACAACTCGAGATCGGGTCGGGCGTGATCAGCGCAACATGCGTGATCCATCTGGGGCTAAGGCGGGGCTCAGGAGGCGCTCTAGCTGTGAGTGCGACGGCGGGGTGGGTCTGCACGGTGGCGCACCGCCGGCGTGCGGCGTTCTGGTCACTGCGGAGGCCTAAATGCTACGGGATCTAGCGCAACACGACCAGGGGGATGATGTGCTGCTCACCGAGGCGTCGTGGGGACCGAAGACGCGACGGAGGATGGTCGTCGGCGATGGCCGTGCGGCAGAGGCAGGTAGCGCTCGCGGAGGAAGCTGCTGCAGGGGCTCTCCGGACTCCTAGGCTCCACGGGTCGACGCGTGGGGCTCCTGCGAAGGTGTTACGGGGGTCAGGGAGGTCCGGGAATCACCGACGGCGAGGAATTGCGAGGGCGGAGCGCCTCACCGGCGGCGGCTTCGGGTTCAATTCCGGCACGGCCAGAGCTCAGGGTCGAGGGTAGAAACTTCGGGAAGTTTCCTGGCGGCGAGGCGGAGCTACCGTTGGTGATGTGGTGGCCTGGGGTGCGGCGGAGCGGCCGGACCACGGGGAGACCGAGGCGACCGGAGCGGGGAAAGAAGGGGGCGGCGGTGCTGGAGATCTTCGGGGTTGCAGGGCTGGGGTTAGGGTTCTGGGGGCTCAGGAAGTTCCTTTTGTAGGGCGGCAGCGCTGCCTTGGCGTGCGAGCCCAGAGAGAGTGGCTCGCCGGGGATCTCGGGAAGGAGTTGCGCCGGAGAAGAAAGGGGAGAGAGAAGGGGCCGACAGGTGGGGTCAGGCTGAGGGAATGACTGAGAAAAGAACAGGAATGACTGAGAATGGAAGGAGTGACTGAGAATAGACGGAATGACTGAGAATATAAGAAATGACTGAGAATATAAGAAATGACTGAGAATAGACGGAATGACTAAGAATAGAAGGAATGACTGAGAGAAAGGAAGGAATGACTGACCTACTTTCCTGTTTTCCCCCTTTTGTTCTTTTTCAAACAACTCGATTCTATTTGAATTCAACTCAAATTTGAATTCAACTACTATGCACTCAACCAAATAAAACTTATGCACCAGCATGAATGCACAAACATGTTGAACCTAAAATAAATTTTAATTCTTTGTGAATTAAATTATAAATAAATGCAAGCTAGGCAGAATAAACCCTTGGAACAATTACTGGAGCCCAATTAAATTCATTATAAATCTCGAAATTTTACCTTAGGGTGTTACAGCACGGCCTAGCCAGGCAGCCACGCGGCCGAGGATGGCCCACCGGCTGAAGGAACGTCAATAGCCCAGCATCAGGCCCAGACATGGGGTGTGAGCTGCCTCGCCCGCCCCCAGGGGAGTGGGCTCCACCTCATCCGACCCTATGGGAGAGGTTTCCGCCTCGCCCAACCCAAGGCACGAGCTCGGCCTCGCCCGACCCCGTGTGTACGGACGCGGCCGCACCCATATCAGGGACTTGGGATCCTTAGGGCCCCGCGAGAGTAAAGGCTCACATTGGAAGTCAAGCCTCTGACATGAGAATAGGTGAAGGCATGCCTCGACATGATCTCCGGAGATGATAGGCCATCACGGCGAGCCCCCGTCGCTTGCCGCGCCAGGGGTTAAGCCGCAAAATACGTCGGGGGCTCACGCCGCCTGTCTTGTCAGGATGCATGTCGCCCGTCGTGCATGCCGAGGGTCCGTGCCGCCTATCCTGTTAAGGCGCACGTCACATGTCGCACGTCGTGCTAGGGAGCGGTGCAGGGACACCCCTGGCATCATCTATAGGGCTCATGGGGCCCATGTAAAGGAAAGGAGAGCATCGGGATCCCAGCGACCCTCCTCTTCCTACTGCTCTTTCTACTCTATCTCATGCATCCGACGCCTGACCCTTGGCTTATAAAAGGGAAAGGGAGGACCCCCATAGGGGGAATCGATCTCTCAGAAACTCACGTACTCGCATGACACTTCGCCACCAGAGACTTGGGAGCGCATTCCCTCTCTCGACAGTTTATAACCCCTAATGCAAACAAGTGCAAGAACATGAGCAGCCCGAACTTGATGTAGGGACATTCCGCCCGAACCAGTATAAACCATTGTGTCTTTTTTGTACACCATCCGGGCTAGACGCGCAAACACAAATTCACTAGTCGACAGTCCGAAACACCAACAGTTGGCACGCCAGGTAGGGGGCTTTTGCACGTCTCGTCAATCCCACCAAGCTGCGGATGGCCAACCACGCCGGAGGATGGGCCCTGGGTGCGCTCGTGCGTTTTGGGAGCCTGGACTTCATCGTTGCCATGGAGGGGGGCTAGAGCTAGTTCACGTTCCAATCCGACCCCCTCGCACCACCAACCTCGACCTTGTTGTTGAGGCTTTCGAGGGGTTGCAGCTGAGCACCCCTAGAGGATTGCGCCTCCGAGGGCAGCGGGCCCCTTGATTTCAATTGTGAGAGGCTGGGACAACAGCTCCACACCTTCCTAGTTCCTCGACCGACCTAGGAGGCCTTGCATCACATACTCTTCTTGCTCGCCAACATGATGACGCAGCTCTCCGGAGGAGAACCACTCTCCTCGAAGATCTTGACCAGGAGCATTCTGACAACGTTCCCGTTTGGCTTGCGCAACGCGGCCCAGGATGTATAACACCTTGTAGTGTTGCACTTTGATTCGCTCCCCACAGATAGCAAATTTGTGGGGATGACGGACTACATCTCAGAGTCCTTCCATGACCTCCTCGCGGGGGAATCGGAGGCGATCTCTGACTCCAACTCCAGCGGGGTAAGCCATCACCCCTCACGCGAGTGCTTCATGGTGGACCCCCCTAAGGGGCACATGGAAAGTGCCCACGATGGAAGCACTCCCCCGGATTCCTCCAAGGATGAAGCCAGGGAGAGAAACCAAGCATGGGAACAAGGATGAGCAAGCGGTTGCGAGCTGAGGGTATCACCCTCGTCGTAGCGGATGCCATGACAGCTCTGAGGATCGAAGCCCGAGTCCCGATCCACCGTGTGGCAGAGCCAACCTGATTTATACCGGCTCAAGTACGCGAGTCCTCACCGAAGGGCTACCTCGTACTTCAAACGGTATAAAACTATTGGTCTGTCGGGTAACGTCCCGATAAACCACCGAACGCAGGATCCAACAAGGTACCTCACACGAAGGTGAGTCCAGAGATAAAATGCCAAAATATTCTACACCACAGGCAGTTATATTACAAAAATGTACAAAGCATCATTAGCTCCTACGGAGGAGAGATTATTACAAGACAGGTTTTGGTTTTCAGACAAAGCAGCGGAGTTTGAAAAGCGTAGTCATTATACACGTCGTTATTACAGATATTATGCTAGCCCTGGCATAATATCATTCGGCGGAATCTGTGTTGGCCGGGGACGGATCCCATTCCACGGACCAACCATCAGGCAAAGGGTAGGGCCACGGGGTAATGAAAGCTGGCTCATCAGGGAGATTACCTGGATTAAATCAACAAAAGCAAGGCTGAGTATACTAATACTCAGCAAGACTTACCCGAAATTGGGTATACCTTAGCCCATAACTAAACTCATGATGGCTTTTAGCTTTGGGTAGGGTTTTCAGCTGAAAAGCAACAAAGAGTAGATCCTTAATTTCAACTTTTAGCTTTCAGGTTCTAGTTGATTAACCATTCTAGGTAAGCACCTATAACTATTCAAACATGGTAGAATCTTTATTCAAACATCATCTTTGATAATCACATAATTACTCTTGTTACTCTATGTGGTAAAGGGAATAAGCAGTCTCATACATCGTGAGAGGCGGACGATTCTGAATCGAGATTCAACCTTGCAAGGGTAAACCTAACACACACGCTTGGAACACCACAGGGTGATTCCGAAGCAACCGTTTACCTTTCATTCCGACTCGTGGATCAGATCCACCACAAGCGACTGCAGGTCATACGCACTTCCAAAGTGCAGGACATACGTCTGTAGCGCGACTACAAAACCCGTACTCCTGGTTGCCCAGCAACACGTATGCCTACACGTCGAACTAAGTAACCAAAAGAAGCAAATACATGTGGTGGGGGGTATGTCCACTCCTCGGGCCAATCGGTTACTAGGCTTACCGCTTACCATATTTCACGGCATGTGGCTAGTACTTTCAAACGCTTAACCACCGCTATCACACACTGCGGCCTTATCCAGTTCAACAACACAGACGGGGTATCATCTCAACCATGATATCGATTAAAACTCCCGTCCGTCATCCTTATAGTGATAGCATGAAAGTAAACATCACAATTCCTATATCGCGCGAGTGACAGGAAATCACTCGACTTCTACCGGTCCTATTAGCATAGCAGCTACTCGGACTCAAGTACTATTATTCAATACATTGGTTCCTAGGATTCATGCATCTAGGGTTTCAAACAACTCCTATAAACTTAATGCATAGAATACATAAATAAATATAGAGTGCAGTATAATAAAAATAGTAGGTTATGTCCGGGGCTTGCCTTCGTTGGTAGGGTTGGGGTTAGTCAAACTATTTTCTTCCGAACCTTGGTTCGGGGCTTCAGAGAAATCCGCGACAAGATTCCCGGGGTCTTCAGAATAAACTTCTTCTTGTTCCGGGATCCGCTGATAATCTCCCTCAGCGAGCGTGGTTGAGTCTATATGAGATGCAAAAATTACAAGTTATGGAATGCCTTTACTTTTATTTTACTTCCCGATAAAGTTGCAATCCAACATAGATAACATTTCATTTCGATAAATTTCCTAACTACCCTGTATTGGGCAGTCATTTATTGAGCACTAATAAGTTTACTTAGATACATTAAACAGCCAACTTAGCTAAGTTAAGTATTCAATTAGTGGCATGGAGCAACAGGTGGTGTGGTTTTTAATAATTATATTAAAGAGCTTTATAAATTGACCTCACAATTATTTATATGAACCTCAAGTTACCCTTACCTTATAAATTAATTATATTATATCTAATTTATTTAATATCTAATTCTTAGTTGAAAATTTAATAATATGTTGTAATAATACAAAACAGAACCTTAATATATTTTTTTTTATTTTTGAACATATGAAAGTGTGTTTATTAATTATATTAAGGAAACTACACATTATTTCTAATAAAACTTGTACATTAAGAAAATAATACTAGAGTACAAGGTTAATTATTTTTCTTCAATTCTACATGTTAAGTGAAAATTAACCTCACTGGTTTTACTATTTTATCATTTTTCTATGAATTACTATGTATTTCCTAAGCCTACAAACAACTAACTTTGATATTTAAGTTTGATCACCACACATTCAGAAACTGAAGTTGACTCTTTAAGTAAAGTTGTAGATCTTTATTTAAGGATTCCAATAAAATTTAGTTTACCATTTTATGATTTTTCCTCAGAGAGATATAGCATTTCTAAGTTGACAGCATTATTTACATAAGGAGGTCCCTCGGCACTATTCCTCTGAGTCTACTCCTTTGCACAAAACCCCCTGGATTTCTTTTCCTTCTAATCCGAAGCCCTTGGCCGTGAACCCGAACAGAGCAAGGTGGAGGCGACCGTGTTCCGGCGACGGTGGTCACCGGCGGCGAGGTTTAAGGGCAGGGAAAGGCTCAGGGTCTTACTGTGGTCTCGTTGCGCTACTTGTCGTGGACGGGGATGGCCGGAACAGTGGAGTTCGACTTGAGCCCGAGGTGACGGCGGAGGGGTCACCGTCGACGGCGGAGCTCCGGTGGCGAACGTTGGCAACCGACCTGTGCAAAAGCTTCAGTGAGACACGAGGAATGTGTAGGTACTATCAATTGGAAGAAGTCGTGCTGGATTAAAGGAGACCGACGGAGACCGAGGCGGCGGCGGCGAAGAAGAATGCCGGCGAGCGTCGAGGAGGCTCTGTAGTGCACTAGGGAACCAATGGATGGGTCGAACAGCTTCAGGACGATGATGTGGTGCTGGCCAGAGAGTCGTGGTGGCATGAGAGTGCCCGGAGCGAGCTGCCCACGGTGGAGGCCGAAAACGGCGGCGGTGGCACTCGTCGGGGGCAAGGCTTCAGTGGAAATTGGGGAAGATCAGTGGGTCGTCGAGCACGAGCAAGACACGGGGAAGCTGGTGCGGGTGTTGGTTGGGGCGGAGGAGGTCCGGTGTGGGCTGCCCACAGGCGTGCTGTGCGCGGCCGGAGAGGAAGAAGACGGCGGCGGCGGAATGCAGCTCAGGCGCTCGAAATTGGGCTCTGGAAGTAACAGAATAGGTCGTGTGTGTTGATGTAGTGTTGCTGCGCGCGAGAAGGAGAAGGTTAAGGCACCGGGGTGGCCTGTCCACGGTGACCAGGAGGTGGCGGCCGGCGAACAGTTCGGGGACGTCGTGGCGTGCGTGGGAGAAGCCACCAGGGGAGAGGAAAGGGGTCGGGATCGAAGGGAAACGACGCGTGGATGTGTGCTGCAGCTGGAGGTGGAGCTCGGGAGCCTGCGCTGGCGGTGAACTGCGGTGGCAGAGCGGGACAGACGGGGAAGCGGCGGTGCCAGAGGAGGAAGAAGGCAGACCGGGTCAGAAGGACTCGTTAGTAATTCCCAAAAATTCCAGGGACCCCTCTGTAAACTAAAATTACCCATTGATACAAAATCCAAATAAGAGAAATGTCTAAAGCAAAGTTGTAGAGAATTTCAAATCCTACAAGAATGCTTTAAGGTTCAAGTTTAAAATCTCAAAGGGTCGGGTTTTATTTTGAATTTTTGAACACAATTCAAATTATAAACTTTATGTGTTAATTTAAACAAAATGTTCTAATGTTTGGGGTCTCTTTGTAAGTTTTTCTGCAGTAATCATGACTAGCTCTTTTTACACTTTAGTCCTTAGGTAAAACTAAGTTTTACTCTTATCTTTTTACCATTTCACATGTAAGTCCTTATATCTTTGTATTAATCACATAAGGGTCCTTAATTTCATATAAAGTCTATTCCCCTTAGGTTTATTTAACTTTTGCTCTTTTCTTTTCTATAGCCATCTGAAATTTGACACTTAAGAACATTTTCACACACTTGCACATATGAATTTATAAAACTCATAATTTACAAATATACCCTTATTGCTTTGCACAACTTGTATACACTATCACATGCTTACATATAATACACCCAAACTTAGTTTCTAGTTGTCTAACTACCTGGATATTACAGCCTCCCCCCCTTAAAAAGAATCTCGTCCCGAGATTCCGAAGCTGAACAGAAATGGATAATTAGATTTAGGAATTGGCTTGAAGGAAGTCTGGAAAATTTCGTTGAAGATAAGACTTAGTTTCCCAAGTCGCTTCTTCTTCGGTGTGATGATCCCATAAGATTTTGTACATCTTAACTGCCCTTCTTCTGGTGAATCTTTCCTTAGTATCCAGAATTCGAAGAGGTTGCTCGATGTACGATAAATCAGGTTCAATCTCAATGGCACCTGTCTCAACGATTTCCGTGGGTACTTTGACACACTTCTTAAGTTGAGAGACATGGAAGACATCGTGAATAGCCGTCCATTGAAATGGAAGACGAAGTTTGTAAGCCACTGGGCCACAAACATTTAAAATTTCAAAGGGTCCAACATATCGAGGTGCTAACTTTCCTTTTATGCCGAAATGTTGGACACCTTTGGTAGGAGATACTCGAAGATATACAAAATCTCCTACTTGGAATTGCAGAGGTTTCCTCCGTTTATCAGCGTAGCTCTTCTGTCTGGACTGAGCGGTTTTAAGATTAGATTGGATAATCTTAACCTTATCTTCGGCTTCAACGACTAGGTCTGGTCCGAAGATTTTGCGTTCACCGGTCTCTGACCAACTCAAAGGAGTTCGACATCTGCGACCATATAACGCTTCGAAAGGAGCCATTTGAAGACTAGCTTGATAACTATTGTTGTAGGCAAATTCAGCTAGAGCAAGGCACTTGTCCCAACTTGTACCATAGTGAATAATACAAGCTCGGAGCATGTCTTCAAGAATTTGGTTAACTCGCTCAGTCTGCCCATCAGTCTGGGGATGATACGCAGAGCTTCGAATCAATTTAGTCCCTAGAGCTGATTGCAATTGTTCCCAAAATCGTGCAATAAATTGGGGCCCTCGATCAGAGATGATGGTTTTTGGAACCCCATGTAATCGAACGATCTGATCCAGATAGACTTCGGCATACTTTTTAGCAGAGTAAGTAGTATGCACAGGAAGGAAATGAGCTGTTTTTGTGAGTCTATCAATGATCACCCATATGGAGTCATGTTTTTGAGATGTGTTGGGAAGACCGACAATGAAATCCATGCTAATGTCTTCCCATTTCCATGACGGAATGGGTAATGGCTGAAGTGTACCAGAAGCCTTGAGATGACTGGCTTTGACTCTCTGGCACGTATCGCACTCAGACACATATTTGGCAATTTCTCTCTTTATTCTGGTCCACCAAAAATGTTGCCGAAGATCCTGATACATCTTGGTGCTACCAGGATGAATAGAGAATTTGGACAAATGTGCTTCGTCAAGGATTTGCTTACGAAGTTGATGATCCTTAGGCACAACAATCCGATCGTTGAACCATAGGACTCCTTGATGATCAGTGTGAAAACACCGATATTTAGCCTCTCCCTGGGATAGCTTAAATTTGATAATTTTTACACCCTCATCATGCAGCTGCGACATGATGATCTTATCCCGCAGAGTAGACTCAATGGAGATCAAGTTTAAACTACCTTGGGAAATAATCTCAAGATTGAGTCTCCTCATTTGATGGCAAAGAGTGTCATTAAAGGTGGATATGGTTAAGCAGTGACAATGTGAATTGCGGCTAAGTGCATCCGCAACCACATTAGCTTTGCCTGGATGATAGTGTACCTCAAGGTCATAATCTTTGATCAATTCTAACCAACGCCTTTGCCTCATATTTAGATCAGCTTGAGTGAAAATATACTTGAGGCTCTTATGGTCAGTGTAAATATTACACTTGGCCCCCATAAGATGATGTCTCCAGATCTTGAGAGCGTGGATAACTGCTGCCAATTCAAGATCATGTGTTGGATATTTTTGCTCATGAGTCCGAAGTGCTCGGGATGCATAAGCAATAACCCGGTTGTTTTGCATAAGGACACAACCAAGGCCAATTCCAGAAGCATCGCAATAGACATCAAAAGGCTGCGTACTATCTGGCTGAGCTAGTACTGGAGCAGTCGTCAGAAGTTTTCTCAAGGTGTGAAATGCTTCCTCACACCTATCATCCCAACGGAACTTAACTTCTTTCTTAAGTAGCTCAGTCATAGGTTTAGCTATCTTGGAGAAGTCTGGAATGAATCGGCGATAATATCCTGCCAATCCAAGGAAACTTCGGATTTGGTGGACTGAAGTGGGAGGGTTCCAGTCCATAACTTCTTGAACTTTAGTTGGATCCACTGATATGCCTTGACTAGAGATAGTATGTCCCAAAAATTTCACACTATCCAGCCAAAATTCACATTTCGAGAATTTGGCATAAAGACGATGACCACGTAGTCGTTGAAGAACGACTCGTAAATGATTAGCATGGTCTTCTTTGGTTCTGGAGTATATCAGAATATCATCGATGAAGACCACGACGAATTTATCGAGTTCCGGCATAAATACGGAATTCATGAGATACATGAAATATGCCGGTGCATTTGTAAGTCCAAATGACATGACCAGATATTCATAAAGCCCATATCTGGTTGAGAAAGCCGTTTTTGGAATATCACAAGGCCTGATCTTGATCTGATGATAACCAGAGCGTAAATCAATCTTAGAAAAGACCTTTGCTCCAGCTAGTTGATCGAACAAGATGTCAATGCGGGGAAGAGGATACTTATTTTTGATAGTAACCGCATTGAGGGGACGGTAGTCGACACATAGTCTCAGGCTATCGTCTTTCTTCTTAACAAAGAGAGCAGAACAACCCCAAGGTGAAGCACTGGGGCGTATATAACCCTTATCAAGAAGATCTTGGAGCTGAATTTTCAGTTCTGCTAATTCATTTGGAGGCATGCGATATGGCCTTTTTGAAATAGGAGCAGTGCCAGGTTGAAGTTCAATGATAAACTCGATGTCTCTATCTGGTGGCATTCCAGGCAAGTCGTCTGGAAAGACATCGGGGTATTCACATACTATAGGAATATCCTTGACTTGGATATTTGTGATGGTATAGGTGCAAGGATGCAAACATTGCGGCTGAGGCAGATAAAGGGTGGTGATCCCATAGTATGGTGAATCAATTTCAACAACTCGGAAAGAAATATCTAGCCGAACTCGATGTTTAGTCATCCAGTCTGTCCCAAGTATAATATCAATACCCTCCAAACTTAGTAAAACCAAATCAGTTTTGATTTCTATACGACCAAACTGAATTGGCACACTTTTAACCATTTGGTTAGAGGTGATTTTTCCTCCAGGGGTAGAGATCATGTATGACCCCTGGATAGGACAAGAATCAAGTCCTAGTCGGGTACCACAGTTGTTACTAATAAAGCTATGTGTTGCTCCAGAGTCAAATAAAGTAACAACTGGTTGGTGGTGAATAGAAAATGTACCCGACATGACGGGAGCTCCATGTGGAAGTTCTGCAAGAGTGGTGAAGTTAATTCATCCTTGACGGACTTGCATCACCGGCTTCTTGCCCTTGCTTTGGTTCCCCTGAGTAGAGCTTTGCCCGGGATTAGGCTTCTTGGGCCGCGGACAATCTCGGATGAAATGATCCGCACTCCCGCAATTGAAGCAGCGATAATTGCTACCTTTCTGTGGCACTTGCTGAATATTTGGCCATTGGCTAGATTGTTGTGCTTGTTGCGGGGGCACAGGAGGTCTGTACCTTCCTTGCTGCTGAGGTGGCCTAAAAACCAATCTACCCGTTGGAGCATTGCGCTGTGGTGCTCTGGGCGGCGTATTGGAAACAACCCGATACCTCGGTGGTTGAGCACTCGAGGGTCCAGCAGGGTTCTTCCGCTTCTTCTCGGCATAATGCGCCACAATACAGTCTTCTTGAGTTAATGCCATATTGACCAACTCACTGAAAGTATTAGCCCTCACAAGGTTCAGGCGTTCCTTGAGTTTGGTGTTAAGGCCTCGGCGGAAACGGTCTTGTTTCTTGGCATCATTATCGGCATGATACCCTGCATACTGGCACAGATGATTGAAATTCTGTGCATACTGCAGAACTATATTGGCACCTTGAGTAAGAGCCAGGAACTCATTAAGTTTTCGCTCCAACAGTCCTGCGGGAATATAATGCGCTCGAAAGGCGACCCGGAATTCGTCCCATGTGATGACATGCCCTGCAGGTTGCATGGCATAGAAATTGTGCCACCAGATTCTAGCAGCACCACGAAGTTGTTGAGCAGCAAAGGAAGCCTTGCTAGAATCCGCACAAGGTATGGTCAGGAGAGCGAATTTTGATTCAATGATGTGGAGCCAGGCATCGGCATCCAATGGTTCCTCGGCCTTACTGAAGAAAGACGGCTGGGTACTGAGGAAATTTGGTAACTAGCCACGGGAGGATTGCGGTCATCACGACCTCCACGGAACTGTTGATGTTGCTGGTTCTGTTGTGCTTGGACCAACAAGTTGAGCAACTCAGTTTGCCGAGCCATAACTTCGGCAAGGTTAGGAGGTGGTGGTGGCGGTTGTTGAGAACCGCTGGCCTGATCGGCCCGGAAACCTTCTGGGGTTCCGCGCGTGGCTCCAACCATCTGAAACCAAGGAGATGTCCATCATTAACAATATAATCTTACTCCCAATTTCAGAAGATATGCGACTTAGATAAACAATGCACATACTCCATTCAATCATCTCATTTCAGAATCATAAGGATAATGCACAAGATGATAAAAATAGGAAACTTATTTACAACACTGATTCCGATTGTTCTCCACCTCATACATCCGAAGGATCCCTACGCAGGCCATATATATTACAACAAATGGCATGGAATCTAGCTAAGTTACACACTACCTTAATTATTACACTCCCCCTAAGTTACATCTAGATAATCGACGATTTACTAAACTAGAAATCGTCGAAGTTGCCTACAGAAGATTGACTGCCAGAAGAAGAGTGATGGGGACTAAGAACTGGATCCCCATGCTCAGAGTCAATCTCCGAAACACCCTCAATCTCTTCTGGATCTTCTTCTTCTTCTTCAGGCATTATGGGTATAGCATGAAGTATCGGTTGCTGCTGCAATTCCTCAATGTGAGCCTGGGCATCATCAGCCACAAGTATCAGATCATGAATTTGTGCCTGTAGGAACTCAATAACAGTGTCACGCTGAGTGATAATATGATCACTCTCATTGATCTGATCTTCACGATGTAGAATTGTCTCATCCCTTGCTGCAATGATTTCATCCTTTTGTGTTACCAAGGCTTGTAATTCTTCTATTTGGGTTACTTGATGGTCAGCATTCCGATAGTGGCTTTGAGCCACACCAGTTATCTGACTCACCCCATGACGCAGTAGCATTTGGTAATGATATTGCACATCCATAAACCTGGTAACGATACGGACGGTTTCTTCAGCCAGATCTCCTAGCAGATGACCATGATGATCTGTCCGAAAATCCCAGTCCAAATTACCCGGGTCTATGGTAGGAAATAACCCAATAGGATATGCGGCAACTTCCATCGGATGCTGATTGCAGAAAAGTTTGATAGCTTCTAAAGCAGCAGTTTCAAAAGTATCCACTAGACGATATCCAACCACTTCCACTTCTATGGGAGGCCATAAGGAGCGGAAAGGGTGTTGAGGAATTATCATCTTAACCCTGCAGCGGGGAACTCCTTCTTCACGATACTCTACCCCATCATACAGAGGAGGCTCTGTATAATGAAACATACTCAAGGATTCCCACAAAAGACGAGGAAACCCTTCCCAATGTAAACCATTGGTGTGAAAGTGCCCCTCCTGATCCCAAAAGGTACTAGTAGGAGCAGCCATCTGCGACAACAATGCAAATGGTAAGATATTTTTACCCTGTTGAGAAAATTTACAAGGTAAAATGGATTAATATAGCTAATTCTGATAACAGCAAAGGCTGGAAATCAGATGGATGCCTAAGATACCCAACTAAGATTCTTACTTACCCAAATTAAGAAATACCAACATGTTGCCTATTACTTAGGAAGCATCAATTTAAGCATTCAATTTAGTTGATTAATGGATTATGCATGCACGCACTACGCGATCTCACAACCAAAAATAACTGCCAAGTAATCTTGGTCTTACGTGGTTAGTTACGGTGGCACGATATAAATACGTCCCTCACTATTAACTAGTCGATAAACCCTATCCGTCCTAGTTTCGGAATCGTGGTTAGTGTACCTGCAGAAGACCACAATGCATATATATATATATATATTCAATGAACCTTTCATGCCAGCATGTCATGAAAGCGTCCCCATTCATTACTGCTCACTATAGAAACAGCATCTGTACAATTACCGCCGTACAGACAACGTTAACATACGTTATCGAGATAACGTATTCACGGGGGTACCGCAAAATGCGGGGGTATGAACAGCGATCGCCATACCCTGCGCCGAACCATATACTCCCAATGTAGTCAACCAAAGTTGACACATTGGCAGCATCTCAAGTAGGTCACTGCTTGAGAAACAGCGTTCGGTTCGCATCACCGACAGGAAGGCCAAGCTCCCTCAGTTGGCTGAGGATCCTTACCTTCTTACCTCACGATCGAAGATGTCGTTACATAAAGTAAAGTTGAATTGTGCACAAAATTAAGTTTCAACTGAAAAGTAATGCTGGAAGTTAGTCATATATATATATTACAGCCACCTCTAATTCCCGTTATAACATTACCCTAGGGCTTACGTACTATACATGATCCTTAACGAACCACCGTAGTTCGCAAATACTTGATTAATCAATTTTTATACTAAAATTTACTTTTTAAGGCTAATTATATCTCCAGGGTACACTTGTTAGCTCTGATACCAGCTGTGGCAGAGCCAACCTGATTTATACCGGCTCAAGTACACGAGTCCTCACCGAAGGGCTACCTCGTACTTCAAACGGTATAAAACTATTGGTCTGTCGGGTAACGTCCCGATAAACCACTGAACGTAGGATCCAACAAGGTACCTCACACGAAGGTGAGTCCAGAGATACAATGCCAAAATATTCTACACCACAGGCAGTTATATTACAAAAATGTACAAAGCATCATTAGCTCCTACGGAGGAGAGATTATTACAAGATAGGTTTTGGTTTTCAGACAAAGCAGCGGAGTTTGAAAAGCGTAGTCATTATACACGTCGTTATTATAGATATTATGCTAGCCCTGGCATAATATCATTCGGCGGAATCTGTGTTGGCCGGGGACGGATCCCATTCCACGGACCAACCATCAGGCAAAGGGTAGGGCCACGGGGTAATGAAAGCTGGCTCATCAGGGAGATTACCTGGATTAAATCAACAAAAGCAAGGCTGAGTATACTAATACTCAGCAAGACTTACCCGAAATCGGGTATACCTTAGCCCATAACTAAACTCATGATGGCTTTTAGCTTTGGGTAGGGTTTTCAGCTTAAAAGCAACAAAGAGTAGATCCTTAATTTTAACTTTTAGCTTTCAGGTTCTAGTTGATTAACCATTCTAGGTAAGCACCTATAACTATTCAAACATGGTAGAATGTTTATTCAAACATCATCTTTGATAATCACATAATTACTCTTGTTACTCTATGTGGTAAAGGGAATAAGCAGTCTCATACATCGTGAGAGGCGGACGATTCTGAATCGAGATTCAACCTTGCAAGGGTAAACCTAACACACACGCTTGGAACACCACAGGGTCGTTCCGAAGCAACCGTTTACCTTTCATTCCGACTCGTGGATCAGATCCACCACAAGCGACTGCAGGTCATACGCACTTCCAAAGTGCAGGACATACGTCTGTAGCGCGACTACAAAACCCGTACTCCTGGTTGCCTAGCAACACGTATGCCTACACGTCGAACTAAGTAACCAAAAGAAGCAAATACATGTGGTGGGGGGTATGTCCACTCCTCGGGCCAATCGGTTACTAGGCTTACCGCTTACCATATTTCACGGCATGTGGCTAGTACTTTCAAACGCTTAACCACCGCTATCACACACTGCGGCCTTATCCAGTTCAACAACACAGACGGGGTATCATCTCAACCATGATATCGATTAAAACTCCCGTCCGTCATCCTTATAGTGATAGCATGAAAGTAAACATCACAATTCCTATATCGCGCGAGTGACAGGAAATCACTCGACTTCTACCGGTCCTATTAGCATAGCAGCTACTCGGACTCAAGTACTATTATTCAATACATTGGTTCCTAGGATTCATGCATCTAGGGTTTTAAACAACTCCTATAAACTTAATGCATAGAATACATAAATAAATATAGAGTGCAGTATAATAAAAATAGTAGGTTATGTCCGGGGCTTGCCTTCGTTGGTAGGGTTGGGGTTAGTCAAACTATTTTCTTCCGAACCTTGGTTCGGGGCTTCAAAGAAATCCGCGACAAGATTCCCGGGGTCTTCAGAATAAACTTCTTCTTGTTCCGGGATCCGCTGATAATCTCCGTCAGCGAGCGTGGTTGAGTCTATATGAGATGCAAAAATTACAAGTTATGGAATGCCTTTACTTTTATTTTACTTCCCGATAAAGTTGCAATCCAACATAGATAACATTTCATTTCGATAAATTTCCTAACTACCCTGTATTGGGCAGTCATTTATTGAGCACTAATAAGTTTACTTAGATACATTAAACAGCCAACTTAGCTAAGTTAAGTATTCAATTAGTGGCATGGAGCAACACGTGGTGTGGTTTTTAATAATTATATTAAAGAGCTTTATAAATTGACCTCACAATTATTTATATGAACCTCAAGTTACCCTTACCTTATGGATGGGTCGAACAGCTTCAGGACGATGATGTGGTGCTGGCCAGAGAGTCGTGGTGGCGTGAGAGTGCCCGGAGCGAGCTGCCCACGGTGGAGGCAGAAAACGGCGGCGGTGGCGCTCGTCGGGGGCAAGGCTTCAGTGGAAATTGGGGAAGATCAGTGGGTCGTCGAGCACGAGCAAGACACGGGGAAGCTGGTGCGGGTGTTGGTTGGGGCGGAGGAGGTCCGGTGTGGGCTGCCCACAGGCGTGCTGTGCGCGGCCGGAGAGGAAGAAGACGGCGGCGGCGGAATGCAGCTCAGGCGCTCGAAATTGGGCTCTGGAAGTAACAGAATAGGTCGTGTGTGTTGACGTAGTGTTGCTGCGCGCGAGAAGGAGAAGGTTAAGGCACCGGGGTGGCCTGTCCACGGTGACCAGGAGGTGGCGGCCGGCGAACAGTTCGGGGACGTCGTGGCGTGCGTGGGAGAAGCCACCAGGGGAGAGGAAAGGGGTCGGGATCGAAGGGAAACGACGCGTGGATGTGTGCTGCAGCTGGAGGTGGAGCTCGGGAGCCTGCGCCGGCGGTGAACGGCGGTGGCAGAGCGGGACAGACGGGGAAGCGGCAGTGCCAGAGGAGGAAGAAGGCAGACGGGGTCAGAAGGACTCGTTAGTAATTCCCAAAAATTCCAGGGACCCCTCTGTAAACTAAAATTACCCATTGATTCAAAATCCAAATAAGAGAAATGTCTAAAGCAAAGTTGTAGAGAATTTCAAATCCTACAAGAATGCTTTAAGGTTCAAGTTTAAAATCTCAAAGGGTCGGGTTTTATTTTGAATTTTTGAACACAATTCAAATTATAAACTTTATGTGTTAATTTAAACAAAATGTTCTAATGTTTGGGGTCTCTTTGTAAGTTTTTCTGCAGTAATCATGACTAGCTCTTTTTACACTTTAGTCCTTAGGTAAAACTAAGTTTTACTCTTATCTTTTTACCATTTCACATGTAAGTCCTTATATCTTTGTATTAATCACATAAGGGTCCTTAATTTCATATAAAGTCTATTCCCCTTAGGTTTATTTAACTTTTGCTCTTTTCTTTTCTATAGCCATCTGAAATTTGACACTTAAGAACATTTTCACACACTTGCACATATGAATTTATAAAACTCATAATTTATAAATATACCCTTATTGCATTGCACAACTTGTATACACTATCACATGCTTACATATAATACACCCAAACTTAGTTTCTAGTTGTCTAACTACCTGGACATTACACACCGGGTCCTAGGATTTTCAGCTCATGCATCCGCAGCACGATGTTCCCGCCATGGTACCGTCCCCCAGTGAACATCTTGAAGTACGCTGGGGAGACGAGCCCCGGCCTATGGCTCGTGGGTTACCGGCTCACCTGTCGAGCCGGTGGGGCGGATAGTGACCATTTCATCATCCGCAACCTGCCATTGTTCCTTGCTGACTTGGCGTGAATGTGGCTCGAACATCTCCCCTCTGAATGGATCCAGAACTGGTCGGACCTGAAGGAGATATTCATGGGCAATTTCCAGGGCACCTACGAACGCCCCGAAAACCAATGGGACCTCAAGAACTGTCGACATAAGCCAGAAGAGACTCTCCATGAGTACATTCTATCGGTGTTTAACCTCCAAGCCCATCGAGGGATATCCTAGAGGTGGTAGATTGTAGATGGGGTGTCGCCGAGATCAGGAACTTAAAAGTGCAAGGAACACAAGATTTAGATAGGTTTGGGCCACCGAGAGCGTAATACCCTACGTCTTGTGTGGTGGTTGGTATTGCCTTAGGTGTTGATTTGTTTGTAGGGGGTCCCTACCCGCCCTTATATAGTCTAGGGGGACAGGGTTACATGGAAATTCTAGCCAGATACAAGCTTAGAAGTCCTACTCGAGTACTACTCGGGTAGTTTCCTTCTGCTCTGACTAGTCCTACTACGGTACGAGTAGTTACAACTGATGTAAGGCGTGGGCCATGTCTCATCCCTTATCCTAGAATATGTATGCCATGTGCACAGTCCCGTGGCCCTGGGTCTGACAAGCCCCTAAGCTCTTCATAGTCGAGTACTGCAGGCTACCAAGTACTTTTGAAGGCCTCTTCGAGTTCTTCTGAATTTCATCTTCAAGGTACCTTCCTTGGCTGCATCGAGGCTGTGAGATGCTCATACCCTGAGTAGTTTTCAAGTGTTCTTTTATATGGGGTACAATTGAACTCGCACTCTATATGGAGTAGCCCTTAAGTCTTAGGTTGAATCGAAGAATCAAGCTGAGGGTCAAATTAGTCTTCAACCTTTTATCCTTATCTTCCAAAAAATTTGAAAAATAAGCCATCCATGACATGTATTTGGAGCCCCTGAGCCTTTAATCCAAATTCCCAGTTTTGGAAAAAAGGATCCCAAAGGTCATGGCATGGGTTGTGTAAAAAATAAGAGTTTGAATTGATGGTTAAAATGGGTAAATTGGTTCAGAAATTCGAAAACCTCTTTTTTCAGGATGTTATCCCTGAAGAAATGGTTAACAAATAACTTTCCCAAAGTAAACCCGAGATTACAGCTCAAAACAAATCATATCCTATAAAAACTCTTCGCATTCTGCATAGTGAACTTGGGCCCGCCGCTGGTTATTTAACCGCGCGGTGACCTAGGGTTTTACTCACACTTTCACTTGTGCTTTTTACTGCTCGAGCCTTTCATCTTCCTTTGTCTCGCAGCCGCCGGCGCTTCTAGAGTTAGATCTAGGTCATTTGTGGTGCAAGAAGTAGTCGCCTAGTTCATCCTTCTCCCCAAAAGCCCTGATCCGCCGCCTCTCTCATCATAGCCCCCGAGCGCATGCGAATGAAGCATCTCATGACCACAAAGATGGTCGGCAACAAGCAAGGTGCCTCCAAGGGGAAGGAAAAGGAGTGTAAGGCCGCCACCACCGCTGGAGACGGGTGGAAACCAAATAAGTGCTCCAAAGCTGATCTCCAGGCCCTCATTGATGAGGGTCTTCTCCAGAGCAAGGAAGTCATCTAGTGGCTCCCTGCCACCTGGGACAAAAGGCCATATGAAGGAGTTGATGATTGTTCTTTTTCAATACCTCATCGAGTGAGGATTAGCCCTCCCGACTTCTGACCTTTTCCATGGTCTCCTCTTTTACTACGGAATCCAGTTGCATCATCTTAATCCCAGCACCATCCTTCACATTTCCATCTTTGTTTAGTTCTGTGAAGTATTCTTAGGAATAGAGCCGCACTTTGATCTCTTCACCTATCTTTTCCACCTCAAGTCCCAACCCAAAGATAAGGTCTATACGAGAATCGGCAGTGCTGGGTTGTAGTTGAGGCAAGGGATGGAGAAAAAATACATCTCGTACAAATTCCTAAGAAGTTTGTCAGGGTGGAGAGAGAAGTGGTTCTACATCGGAAACCACATGCCTTCCTTGCCAGGAAGGACCGCGAGAGCACTTCAGATCACGTGCGATTGGTCCAAGCCTGCAGGGATGAAACCGGATCCCGAAAGTACTTGGTATGATAAAAAAGCAGAGGGATGCGGGCGTTACTGGTGTAGTGGTGATGTTCTCGTGGATCCGTAGGCAAATCTAGCCACTGCAGAAGCAGGCAAGGTTTGGCTTCAACTATCTTGGAGTCTTAGACCCTTCTCAGTTTTCTGCAGAGCCAATTCAGCGATCCGATGCCGTAGTTCGAGTGAGCTGGGGACTCATGGGTGCTGAGACAGTGCCCTAGATCCTGAAGATATACTCTGCTAAGGACCCTTCAAAGCATGTAAGTATCCGTATCCTTCTGTACTGCAATCTTGTCTTGAGTGATACTAACTCATCTGTCAATTTTGTTGCAGTAGGATGTGGATGTATATAGAAGTATGCTGCCGATGCTGGACATTACAAGTCCGCGGCATCTGCAACCATCAGTGTACCAGAGGCCAGTCTTTCATCCTTCCTATGATCCAGTCAATACAGACGATGATCAAGACAGCGACAATGGTCGCACCTTGGCTGAAGTGATAAAAGGCCAGGGTAAGAAGACCGCCCTCCAGGTGATGATCTTTTGCCCAGCCATCCGTGGGGACCAAGATCCATCACTCAGAAGCGCATGGTGAGTGCCTCACCAGCTGGTGATGACATCGGAGCGTCCAGGTGAGTGCTTGTCATTGCATTCCGAGTACTTTTCCTGCTTTTGCTTGCATTTTCTGATTTAATTTCCCCCTTCTTCTTGACTTTTTTTGGTAGTTCCCCGAACCCCAAACCTACCAGGGGTACAGTTGAAGAGGAGATCGGGGATGAGACTGCAAGGGGACAGGGCGTGCCCAGTGTTGTAGTGAACCCATCAAGTGGTACTGCTGAAGCTGCGACGGAGCGATCACCGCCCCCAGCTGACTGTAGTTTGATGGTGACCGTCGCGGTTGCCTCGCTGGGGAAAATACAGCCCTTGACTGGCGAACCTATGGCAACGAGTACTCTGGGTACTGGACCAGTGCCCCGATTACTTAAGAAGAAAGTATTGTTGATAAAGAAGTCTGCACTGTAAGTATTCGAGTGCTTTTCCTTTGTGTATCGTAGGTTTTTGTCGGTCAGATAACAACTCATAATGTTATTTCCCTATGCAGGCCATCCTCTACTCTGGTCTTGGAGCAGCCTGGGAGTGCCGCGGATGCCCAAGCCCCCGAGCCAGAGAAGGTGGTTGATGCAACACCGCCGGCCATGAAAGTTGTTGAACCGTTGCAGCAGCAAGGTGCCCATGCCCCCTCACCCATAGGAACTGAATGTGCCAATGAAAGAGAGGTGCCAGTCGCTGAACTAGAGCTAGTGAATGCAGAGGAGCCTCAAGAAAATCTCATAGGTAAGTTGCGTTGATCTGCATTTCACCCGAGTTCTTTGTTTCTTGCATGTTTGCTTATGGACTAACCATGTGACAGGGAGCCTGCAGCCGTTGCAGCATGACCCTGTCGAGCAAGGCGCTGCAACTAGTTCAACAGTTGTAGCTCCGACGCAGCCATCAATTTTTGAGAGCGGCATCCCATTGGATCTCATCGATGACCCAATGCTCGTAAATGAACGAATGAAAGAGTTCAATGATTCATTCCAGGATTTGTTCCGATTCTCCACAGTTAGTGCCTTGAACACTCCATATTTGTTGCTGTTGAGTAGTATTGCTTCTCAAACTTCTTCTCAATGTCAAAGAGACCATGGCCAACTGATCCCGCATCAAGTCGAACAAATTGCAAGCCGTGGAGATCAAATTCCAGCAGTTGCAGACCAGGGAGCAAGAGATCGAAGCACAAGCAGCAGAAAACGCTATGGTAAGGTGTGAACTGGATACCTTGAAGCTCGAGCACACTCGGGAGGTCTGTCTGCTGAGGAAAGAGATTGAAAATCTAAAGGATAGAAATAGACAACACACCAAGTCTTACCGTGGTAATACTCTATCGATTGCTTTATCCTTGCTTGCCATAAGTGAAGAGTAGTATCTGAACTAGTAGAAGTGCTTCTCCGTCCCCTTTTGCTTGCAGAACTTAATAATATCATAAGAAATAAGAATGAAGAGATCACTGACTTGAAGAATCTTGTGTACCGTCATTCAGATGATGTGGAGAAGTTATTCAAGCCCTCCAAAATGGAGATGTACAACTCATGGAGTGTATGACACAGATTAGGGAGATGACCGCTGCAAAAGAGCAAAACAAGAGGGAACTTGAAGAGCTCAATGGTACTACCCAGGTTGTGGTCAACATGGTGGATCCGCCAGAAGAAGGGGTTGTGAGCAACAACATGCTGTTGGAGCGACTTCGCGTAACCCCCCAAAAAATTTCCAGTTATGTATCAAAGACCATCAAGACCTACGTGGAGCACATCCTAAGACTCTTCAGGTCCTATTGGCCCAAGGCCATCCTGGAGCCACTAGCGACTGGGATGTCTGCAAACTGCACCGAAGACAAGTTCAAGGAACTTATTGAAGAGGTGAAGCCAGTAGCCTAGAAGCTAGTCGATAGCTTAGAGCAGGAGTAGGTTCAGATGTGCAAACATTGAATACTCTATTGTAGCTATGTATAACTGTAAATATATGTACTAGATGCTTGCCCGGTGATGTGTTCGGTGTGCTGACTCATAGAGTAGGACTGAAAATCATGGGACCTAGAAATAGTAGAGACGCCCATATAGAGCTACCCAGAAGGCAACGCTTCTAGAGGTAGTCAATGGTTGTGCGTTCAAAAGTTAAACCCAAACAAGAATGTAGACAAACTAGGGTAAAATCACGTTGTGTGATGTCCTAGATTGTTTTGTAGGCATAGAAGCCTCTCCAACTGTATCGTAGTAACTAGAGCCATTAGTTTTGGTGAACTGTGCAGGGAGTACTCGAAGTAGTCGGTAGTGTTTGCAAGTACTCAGTGCTTGGCAACCCGTAGGGTCGTTGCGAAGTAGTCATGTCAAAAAGTACTCATGGCGTAGCCCCCGAGTATAATTGAAGATTTATCGTAGTTAGCATATTGTTAGTACTCGTGGCTGCAGTCCCTAAATTCTTTCAATGTAGCTAAAGAAAAAGTAGTCATTTTGAGATTGAATCAATTCTTTATTGATGACAAGATGCTGCACTGCAGCTGAGAACTTTGGATACAAGTTATCTGAGGGTAGAAATGGTGTAGGTCCTCAATATTCCAGGAGTTTGGGACCTCCTGGCCATTAGGGTATTGTAAGTGATACGACCCTGGTCCAGTAACCTTGACCACGATGAATGCCCCCTCCCATCGCGAGTTGAGCTTGTGTAGCCCAGTTTCGTCCTGGATGTGGCGAAGGACCAATTCTCCAATGTTGAAGGATCTTTCTTGAACGTTCCGGTCGTGGTAATGATGAACGCCTTGTAAGTAGCGGACTGACTGGAGCAGGATATTGCATCTGACTTCTTCTACTGAGTCAATTTCGAGATGTCTTGCATCATCGGCCTCGCCTTCTTCGTACATCTTCAGTTGTGGAGATTGCCACATGACATCAGCCGGTACTATGGCTTCAGACCCATAGACAAGGAAGAAAGGTGACTGTCCTATGGCTTTGCTTGGTTGTGTGCGAAGCCCCCAGACTACTAATGACATCTCATGGATCCACTTTCCGCCCTTTTTGCTATTCTCATCGTAGAGTCTTTTCTTCAGTACATCAAGGATCATGCAGTTGGCGCGCTCAACCTGGCCATTGGCCCATGGGTGAGCCATGAGACATACTTGACCTTAATGGCGCTGCGCTCACAGAATTCTCAGTATCTGTGCGAGTGGAAATTGGATCCTAGATCTGTCGGTGTTTTATTGCCACGCCCACCGAGGGATACCCCTGAGGTGATGAGTTTGTAGGTAGCCGAGATCAGGAACTCGAAGGTGCAAGGAACATAAAGTTTAGACAGGTTCAGGCTGTTGAGAGCATAACACCCTATGTCTTGTGTGTTGATTGTATTGCCTTAGGTGTTGACTTTGTGTCTGTCGTTGGAGGGGTCCCTACCCGTCCTTATATGGTTTGGGGGGACAAGGTTACATGGAAGTCCTAGTCAGATACGAGCTTAGGACTCCTACCCAAGTAGTTTTCGGGTAGTTTACTTTTGTTCTGACTAGTTTTACTATTGTATGAGTAGCTACAACTGGTGTAGGGTGTGGGCCATATCCCACCCCGTATCCTGTAAGATGTAGGCCATGTGCCCGGTCCCATGGGCCTATGGGCGTTACTGGAAGTATGGGGGCGAGGCCCCTTCAGTAACATAGAATACTAGTCGAGAACTAGTAATCTGAGCGTTATCCGAAATCAGCCCCTGGGGATAACGGTTTTTATCTAACTTTATCGATACATTCCCTGGCAAGATAAGGTAAAAGATCCCTGATCCCACTGATAACGAGTAGGCCCAAATAATTCGATTGGGGTAGTTGCCGGGGGGTGGGATTTGGAATGGAATTTGAAATTCGAATTGGAAGGTTTGACAGCCAAGGAGCGGCAAATAAGTAAATCTCTTCGACATAGCAGAAGAGAAAAGGAATAATAATCTCTTTCTTAAAAAGTCAATAGAAGTAAAATGCGAAGCATGAAACTAATTAAAAAGTTGGGAATGGCTACATCGGAAAAGCGTGAAACAATGTCAAGTCTCGGGTTTGATCGAGTGATGACGAGAGATAGAATGATACAAAGCCTAAAGGGGAGAGCAATCCAATTTGTAAGAAAAAATTCCCAAAAATAGAGCTAGCTAATTTTTCCTTTACGAGATCTCGGCTCTTCGGAATGATTGGAGATGGGAGCGAGGCCCCTTCAGTAAACTTGTATGTAGTACCAATCGTGAACCAGTAAATGGAGTAAAACTAGAAATATGGGGGCGAAACCCCTTCAGTAACATAGAATACTAGTCAAAAACTTATAATCTGAGCGTTATTGGAAGTATGGGAGAGAGGCCCCTTTAGTAAACTTGCACGTAGTACCAGTCGTGAACTAGAAAATGGAGTAAAACTGGAAGTATGGGAGTGAAGCCTCTTCAGTAACATAGATTACTAGTCGAAAACTAGTAGTCTGAGCGTTACTGAAGTATGGAAGCGCGGCCCCTTCAGTAAACTTGCACGTAGTACCAGTCATGAACTAGTAAACTGTCACACCCGGTTTAGAAAAGGTAACTGAGTGCATCCCATATGTGCGTCAGGATCAAGTTCCGCATATATAGTAGATGTCGCAAGTGTATACCCGAAACAATGCATTGACGAAATAGAGTATAATAGTACTTTATTATATGACCGACAGTCTTAATCTTCAGCAAATAAATAAACGTTAGTAATTAGCAGTGGACTTTGACCTCACAGGCAGATGACTAGGAGACATACGCTTAGTATTCTTCAAAATCTTCAGGGTACTAAATGTAAATAAATAAAAAGCATTTTTAGTTGGTCAAGTTTTATTAAGCAAGCATTAACTAAGTGTAAATAAATACCAATCCCTTAGACAAATTTTAGTAATAGATAATGAATGACATAAATAGATAAAGAACATCGATTTAGATCATCTTTAAGTTTAATTATCATGTGAGTGTCCAACCCGCTCTTAACCGTAAGCACGGCTGATATATCAGTTTTCACTCTGCAGAGGTCGTACACTTTACTTACAATTCATGTTTCCCTTGATGCCCGGGTTTGCAAGGCCCATAAACACTTCCAAGGTGAGTGGCAGGGATTCACTACGAGGCCTTTATGAAGATTCCCTAACTTGCAACGGTCCGCTAAGGTTTCAGGCCGTAGTGATCATAACCCTCCCTAATGAGGTAGTACCTTAGCCAAGGACCATACACAAGGCCTCCAAGAGGACCGAGCTATACCCCATCAATGCACTCCCCTCTTGCCCTTTCGGTAAGACCATTACAACCTAAAGTTTTTAATTAATTAGCCAAGACCAGAGCCATGTAGTATTGTGGTTGCACTATTTTCCTGGATGGTTCTCCATGTTCCAATTAATGCAATGATCTTAATTATCATTAATAAAGTATTGCATAACAAGAGTAACCTAGTGTAACATGATTTTCAGGTTATCCAATCAAATTCTAAGTAAAAGCAACTTGCATAGCTACAACATAAATATAATAACCCAGGTTTAATCAAGGAAGTTCAATAGAAACTAGACACATCCTTAATTTGGGATCCATCATATTCTAGACACATGCATGCACATAAAGTAAATGTGTGTGTTTATAAAGTTATTAGAACTGAAGTATGATCAAGGACCACTTGTCTTCGTCAAAAAACTGCTGCTGCTTGGGAATGTCTTCAAAGCTTGACTCTTGCAGACCCTTGAACTGTGTACCGTCAATCGTAACACACAAGTACAAACATGCAAACAATACAATAAATAAGAAACTGTACACCAATCAATATAAATAGAGCAAAATAATGTAATAAAGCTACTGCATATGTCGTAAGGATCGCGTGAGCGCAAGAATCGATGAAAATGGAGTTAAAACGGAGAAGTTAGGGCTAAAACATGATTCTAGAGGCTTATTTGTAGAAGATTTAAAATTAAAAGGGCTCCGACCAAAGAAACCAAGGGCTAGATCATAATTAAACCTTAGACCTAGGGGCTAGATTGTAAAATAGAAGGATGTAGGACTGCGGGTTCTATTCTTGAAAAAGATAGGGGCCTAAATAGAAGAAAAAGGATCTATTCATGAATAGTTTTGAACTACCACGGACTGCGGGTTGATTTCTACAAAACTTAGGGGCTAAAGCGCAAAACAACCTTGGGTTGACGCGTATCTAGGTCTATTGACTCGGGTTAGATCTAATCTAACCTGTTGGATCTAGATCTAATGGTAGGGGTGGCTGGAGGAGCGAGGCGGCGGTGCGGGGCGCCGGCGGCGAGGGTGGAGCAGCGGCGAACGGCGGCAGCTCGCTGGGAAAAATGCGTAAACACGCTCTCAGCCTCGGTTTCGAGCGGGGGTTGCACTGGGAGGTTGCGGGCTTCACGGGTAACCCATCTAGGGGATTTGGGGGCGGCGGATTTGGCCGGAGCGGCGGCGCGGCGACGAGAGGTGGCTCGGGAACTCCGGCGACCAATAGCAAGCACGGGAAAGCAAGGTAGAGGAAAAGAAGCGGCAGGCGAGTATCCTCACCCCAATGCGAAGCTCCTGGAGCTCTTGCTCGACGGCGGGGAGCGGCGGAGCGGCGGCGCCGCGAGCGACAGAGGCACAGCGGTGATGGTGGCGGCGGAAGCTCCGGGCGCTAGGGTTTCCCGGGCAAAAGGCAGCGGCTATGGCTTGGGGAGAGGCGCTAGGGCATGGGGGTGCTTAAATAGGGCCGGCCAGGCGTCTGGGCATTCGGGCCAGTGGCCCCGCGCGGCGGAGGTCCACCGGACTTGCGCCGAGGTCGGGGACGACCTTGATGGGCGGGCCTCGCCTTTCAGCGAGGGAAGGAGGGGAAAGAGAAGGAAGGGCCGGCGCGTGGGCGGATTGGGCCGGCAGTTGGGCCGCGCGCGGGGAGAAGAGGAGAAAAAGGAGATGGGCCACCTGGAGGAACTGGGCCGCACAGTGAAGAAAGAAAAGAAGAAGTAGCTGGGCCGGCTGGGCTGGGCTGCAAGTGAAAAAGAGAGAGGGAAACAGAAAAAGAAAAGTGGGCTGGGCCCAATTAGAAATAGAGACAGAAAAACAAATGCATTGGAATTTGAATTTGAAATTTAAATTCAAATGGAAGCCAATCAATAAAACAATGCAATGGGGCATGAAATGCAGAAACCTATTGTTCCTTATATTTCTTTTTATGGTTTATTAAATTGCTCTTAATTCACGGTAAATGCTCTAAAATCAAAATGAGGAGATATAAACCTTATGGGTCCTAAAAGGAATTCTAGCAAAATTTATGTAAGTTTTCTAAATTAAAAATTAGGGTGTTACGTAAACAGAGTAAAACCGGAAGTATGGAATTGAAGCCCCTTCAGTAACATAGAGTACTAGCCGGGAACTAGTAATCTGAGCGTTACTGGAAGTATGGGAGCAAGTCCCCTTCATTAAACTTGTACGTAGTACTAGTCATGAACCAGTAAAACGGAGTAGTACTGGGGGTATGAGAGCGAGACCCCTTCAGTAAACTTGCATGTCATACCAGTCGTGAACCAGTAAATGGAGTAGTACTGGAAGTATGAGAGCAATGCTCATGTAGTAAACTACATGTAGTACAAGTTGTGAACCAGTAAAACGGATACGGGAAGTATGGGAGCGGGGCGCCTTCAGTAACATAGAATACATGTCAGAAACTAGTAGTCTGAGCGTTACTAGAAGTATGGAACAAGGCCCCTTTAGTAAACTTGCACGTAGTACCAGTTGTAAACTAGAAAACGAAGTGTTACTGGAAGTATGGGAGCGAGGCCCCTTCAGTAACATAGAATACTAGTCAGAAACTAGTAGTCTGAACGCTACTGGAAGTATGGGAGCGAGGCCTCTTCAGTAACATAGAATATTAACGAGTAATCTGAGCGTTACTAGAAGTATGGGAGCGAGGCTCCTTTAGTAAACTTGCATGTAGTACTAGCCGTGAACCATAAATGGGGTAGTACTGGAAGTATGTGAAGGTTATTGGAGGTCAACTAGCAAGGGAGAAATAAATCTTGCTGGTAGCTTCAGTCGATTCCTTGGGCGGACTATGAGAATTCACACGCTATTATGCCAAAACATCATGGCTGGTCTGAAGGAATTGATGATGAGGTCCTTCACTTGATCTTGATCAGTTCCTTGGGCGGGCCAAGACAAGTCATAGGTTGCCATGCGAAGATGTCTCGGTTGGTCCAAAGGAAGTGACTGTCACAACCTAAAATATTTAATTTTAGGATGTGAGTATCTTTTAGAATGTGTTCATCTATCAATAGGGTTTCCCGACAATTTTCAAGAATTTTTTGGAAACTATTTCATTTATCCTAGAGCTAGGTCCATATTTTTTTGGAAGGCTCTAAAATTTTTGTCATGAGTCCCAAATATTTTATTTGGATTCCTCGTGTCCCAAATTATCTCCAGAGTTTTGCTCAGAATTTTTGGGATTCTTCTGGATATATTTTTTGTGGTTTAAAAGATTTATCTAGACTTTTCTAGATTGATTTTAAGCTGAAAATATCTTTAGGAAAATGAATTCATTTTTCTTTTCGTCTTGAGCTGGATTCAACTCGTGTTAGGTCTATTCCGCCTTAAATCCTAGAATCGTGTTGCGAGCAAGCTTGAACTTGACCGCCGTCATAATCTCGTCATCTGTCGTGTTTTGATGATAAAAAAATAAATCAAAAGCTTCTCCTTGAGGTACCGAAGCGACCACCCATGTTTTTGCCTTTTGTCTTTCCTTTCCGAAGCTTAATAGCTCATCAAAGCTACCTGACCGCCACTCGCCGTCGATCATCTTTCTTCGCCAAGCTGGAGTTATCTAGAAGCCTTTCCGTTTGCCCTTTCCTATATAGTTCCTAATAACTTATCGTAGTTGGACCAATTCATTTCTTCAGTATCCGTCATTTTTCCTCTATCCTATCTGAGACCATAAGATGCCCCATCATGGTACCCATCCTCCAACCTTTCTTCTCGATCAAACCTTGCCCGAAACAGAACCGTAGCTTGATTTCAGCGTTCTTTTTCGATGGTGCTCCGCTGTCGTAACTACCAACGACTCGGCCTGATCCCTTCCTTCTCTTTTTGGCTCCCTCAAATAACTTGTTTATGTTCAACCAGCACTGTCAGCTCGTTTTCATGTTTTGGCCCATAATTGAACTCGCTCGCCACTCAAGTCTCGACGCAAGGTCATTTCCTCCTTTCTTTACCTCTTCCTTCCTCTCTTTGCTCGCTAACTTGTGGGGCCCGCAGGTCAGCCCAATCTCGTTTCTTCCGTAGGCAATGTGGTCTCAAGGATGAGTCCCAGCCCGATGCGCTGCCTCGTCCCTGCTAGTTAAACTCTCAGCCCCCTACGACCTCCCTAGCATCGCTGGCCCTAGCCCCTGCATCGCCTCCCCCGTGCAGCAAGAGTACCGCCGTCGCCGTGCACTCACGCCCTCCTCGTGCAAGCCGCCACGAGTGCCCTTGGCCCGTGCGCGCCTTGGCCCTGCCCTGCCCTTGAGCGCCATCGCACTCCCCGGCGTGCCCCTGCGCTGCACGCCAGCCCCCCTGCATTACCGCCGCCAGCCCGAGTTCGTGCGCCACCAGGAGCGCCATCGCCCCTCTGTGCGCCTCTCCTGTAGTGTCGCCACCCCCTGCCAGCCTCCCCAGCTTTTAGACCCGGGACTACGGGACTGTGTACATAATGTAGTTCATACAGGATTAAGGGATAGGACATGTCCTATACCTTATCTATGTTGTACTCTACTCGCATGCGAAATAGGACTAGCCGGTACAGAAGGAAACTACTCGAGTTGTACTCGAGTACGATTCCTAAGCTAGTGTCGGACTAGGATTCATGTAACCCTGTCCTCTCGGATATATAAGGGTGGGCAGGGACCCCCTCAAAACATCAATCAACACCCAAAGGAATACAAACCACCAAACAGGACGTAGGGTATTACACACATCGCGGCCCGAACCTGTCTAAACCTTGTGTTGCTTGTACCTTCGAGTTCCTGATCTCGGCGTCACCCTACCTAAAACACCGACAGCTGGCGTGCCAGGTAGGGGTGCGCATCGAAGATCCATCGGCGAACTCGATGGTATCGTTCAAGTTCACCAGTTCTGTGCCCCCTCAAGGCACGACGTTCGTTTTCGGCTTGTGGGTTTGCGTTGCAGATGGTGCGGGCAATTTTTGTCGATTCATCGTCGACATGAAGCTGAAAACTCCCGCGGCGAGTTTTCATAGCGACCTCGATGAGTTTGTCGATAATCTCGATGACTTGTCAACCCATGGCTCCGCTACGAGGACCGAGGAGGAGTCCGTTCTCGACGCGACTCCGTCCAGCACTGCAACAACCTTGCTTGAGTTGGACTCTTTCCAATCGAGGACTTGCATAGCCGATTGCGACTCGGTCTACGCAATTCGGCCACTAATCGTCAGGAGGCCAACGATTCCAAGTCCCTCTCCGCATTGGAAAAGGACTTGGACTATTTACTCCGAATCAGAAAGCCCGAAGCCACCGCACGTCGGGGGGCTGCGGGTTGTCTTGGTGACAACGGTCCGATGATCACCACCACTCCAGAGGGCCGTTTCATGCATTGGAAGGGCATGAAACTCTTTGACCTACTCAAGGATGAAGACCTACTTGTGGCACACCTTGAGCCCTTGCCTTTTCAAGAGGGCAGGCCATTAGCCACCGTGGTAGAGGAGTCAACTAAGCTAGTCAAAGTGAGCTCTGATGAGCTCATATCTCACCACGTGCTGATGGCGGAGGAGGGCGAGGATGACGGCAACTTACCCATCGTCGAACTTGACGTGATATCCGAAGATGAGGCCACAGCCAACACCGGCAATGAAAACAACACCGATCGTGAGGCACGGAGGGCCAGGAACAGAGCTCGCGCAGTCCGACGAAGGAGGGTCAACGAGCGCATGCGATCTATGCATCGCGAGCTAGATGCCAAATTCGCTGCAGTAGGCGAGCGGGGCTTTAGAACTCCGGTGGCCAACATCGCCAGGGTAACAGCTATACTCAAGTAGAGTAACGATCCAAACCTGCGTCAAGCACTTCGCTACGCGCAGAGGGCTTGGATTCAGCTTGACCAACAAAACCCAGCGTCCACCGTCAGAGAAGAACACATGGGCGAAAGCTGCAGCCAGGCTCATAGTCGAACGGCAGGCGGCCGTCCTCAACCTCATCGCAGCAACAACAACGACAATGCTCGCGGGAGTCAGGCCACTGGCGGGAGGCAGCAGCCACCTCCAGGAGGCAACCCGCAACAGGCCAATCATCGGAATCCTCCAGAAGACCTACGCCAGCGAATCAATGAAGGACGCGATGTGCGATCCATAATCGATTCCAGGCGCAGAGAGCGTGAAGTAGCCGAGATAGAGGGTACCGACTGCAGCGACTATTTTCCATCATTCTCCGCACTGTTCAGCAGTTACAAGTACCCTAAGGGCTTCAAGCCAATTGGGATCACCAAGTATGATGGCAAGCAAGCTCCTCAGCAATGGCTACGTTGTTACTCCAACGCCATTGAAGTCGCAGGGGGCTCCAACATCACCAAGGTCGTCTACTTCCCGATGGCTTTGGACCCTGCGCCGCTCACGTGGTTGCAGAGCCTCAACAACAACTCGATTGACTCCTGGGAGTGGCTCAAGAAAGTCTTCATCAACAACTTCCAGGGGGCGATCACCCATGCAGGTACTCATCACGATCTCGCTCAATGTAAATAGGAACGTAACGAGCTCCTACGGTCCTATACATGCCTTTTTTTGACATGCGCGCCACCATTGTGAATATTTCAGAGGAAGACATCATTGACTGCTTCTACAACGGCATCACTGACCCAGGCATCTATAGAGACTTTGGGCGGAACAAACCGAAAACTGTTGCAGGGCTTCAGACATGATGCACGACTAGTCCAAGTAGGAGGAAAAGATGCGGGAGCGGTTCCCGAGACGCAATGATAGCGACCTGAGGTGCCCAAATGACAACTGTAATGACAAGAGCCAGCGGGACTACTCGGGTCCACCCCGAGAGCGCAAGCCAGACGACCTCGTCGCGGCTGTGGATCGTCCTTCGCGAGGCAGGAAGACAACGACGCCGGAGGAGTTCGAAAAGCTCCTGCAGAAGAAATGCCCATGGCATCCAGGTGCCAATCATGCGGCAATTGATTGCTACCACCTCTGGAGGACATTCAGCAATCCTGGTGGTAGCAAGAAGAACAAGCCAGCGGACAAAGAACCCAAAGAGGATGACCAAGAGGACAAATCGCACAGCGCGAAGTACCAAGATGCCAATTTCGAGTCTTCTTATCATGCCATACTGGGCAGACCGGCACTGGCCAAATTCATGGTAGTGCCGCATTATGTTTATTTTCTTCTCAAGATGCTAGGACGAAGTGGGGTACTCACTCTCCGAGGCGACTTGAAGAAGTCGTATGACTGTAACTAGGAGGCAATCCAGTATGCTTCAACTGCGCGTGTGCCAGATGCTTCCGGAGAAGTACTCGCAACCGCGGAACAACTCTCCCAAGCTGGGCTGGAAATCCCTATGAGAAAGGCCAGCTAGTTGAGCATCCAGTCGACCGGTGACGTGGCCCTCAAGACGATCCAGCTCTAGGAGGGCGACTCATCCAAGACTGCCGTTATCGATGCAGGCTTAGATGAGAAATAGGAATTCGCACTCGTCAGTTTTCTTTGGGCTAACCGAGACATCTTCGCGTGGAAACCAGCGGATATGCCAGGGGTGCCCAGGGAACTGATTGAGCATAGTCTGAATGTAAACCCACAGGCTGTACCCAAAAAGCAACGCCTTCGAAGGTTTGCCCATGACAAACATGAGGCAATTAAATGGGAAATAGCTAAACTCCTCGCGGCTGGTTTCATTAAAAAAGTAATCCATCCAGAGTGGGTAGCTAATCCCGTCCTTGTAAGGAAAAAGAATAATGAATGGAGAATGTGCATTGACTACACCGATCTCAACAAGCATTGCCCAAAGGATCACTTCGGGCTACCGCGCATTAATCAAGTTGTCGACTCAACGGTGGGTTGTGTACTCCTCTGCTTCCTTGATTGCTATTCGAGGTATCACCAGATCGCACTCAAGGAGGAAGATCAAATAAAAACCACGTTCATCACCCCGTTCAGGACATATGCCTACAAAACTATGTCTTTCGGGTTGAAAAACGCAGGAGCAACCTATCAACGCGCAATTCAGATGTGCTTCGCTGATCAGCTGCATCGGAATGTTGAGGCCTACGTGGATGACATGGTTATCAAGATCAGGAATCCCGATGACCTGATTGCAGACTTGGAAGAGACGTTCAGCAGCTTACGAAGGTTTCGGTGGAAGCTCAACCCAACTAAATGCAGTTTCGGAGTACCATCAGGGAAATTGCTCAGGTTCATCATCAGTAATTGGGGAATTGAAGCCAATCCTATGAAGATTACATCCATCACTGACATGGGGGCTCCAGCCACAATCAAGGATGTGCAGAAGCTAACAAGATGTATGGCAGCCCTGAACAGGTTCATCTCCTGACTCGGGGAGAGAGGACTACCCTTCTTCAAGCTTCTGAAATGCCAGGACAAGTTCCAGTGGACGGAGGAGGCCGAGCGGGCCCTGCATGATCTGAAACAACACCTTTAGTCACCTCCGGTCCTTATAGCACCACTGCCGGGAGAAGATCTACTACTCTACATTGCGGTGACAACTCATATTGTCAGCAGTGCCATTGTAGTCGAGCGCTGTGAGGAGGGCCATGCGTTTGGAGTGCAGAGGCCCGTGTACTTCGTCAACGAGGTACTCTCCGAATCTAAGGTACGATACCCGGTAGTTTAGAAACTTTTATATGCAATACTGATTACATCGAGAAAGTTGCGCCATTACTTCGACGAGTACAAGATCACTGTGATTACGGATTTCCCGTTGGCGGATATTCTTCACAATCAAGACGCCACGGGGCGTATATCAAAGTGGGCAGTGGAACTGCGGGCTTTGTCAATAAACTTCAAGCCATGCATTGCAATCAAGTCTCAAGCTCTAGTCGATTTTATGGCTGAGTGGAGAGAGAATCAAATTCCAACCCCAGTCGACAAGCCAGAGCACTAGACCATGTATTTTGATGGGTCTCTTAAGCTCGACGGCGGCGGCGCTGGAGTCTTACTTATTTCTCCAAGAGGTGAAAAATTGAAGTATGTCCTCCAGATCCTTTGGGAGGTATCCAATAACGAAGCCGAGTATGAAGCCTTACTTCACGGGCTACGTTTGGCGATATCACTAGGCATCAAGCGACTACATGTATATGGTGATTCACTTCTGGACGTTCAGCAAGTAAACAAAGACTGGGACTGCAACAAGGAGATAATGGACGCCTACGTACAGGAAGTTCGCAAGCTGGAAAATAAGTCTTCCGGCCTGGAGGTTCATCACGTGATACGGGAATATAATGTTGGCGCAGATATACTCTCCAAGCTAGGATCCACCCGTGCACAGGTTCAAGAGGCAATTTTCTGTGACAGAACCAACCTGAATTACACTGGCTCAAGTGCGTTGATCCTTTCTCGGAAGGCAGTAAGGACTCAACTGCACTTCAAACTGTGTAATCCTGTGGTCTGTCAGGTAAAGTCCCGATAAAACCACCTAACTCAGGATCAAAACAAGGTACCTCACTCGAAGGCGAGTCCAGAGATACAATCACCGCAATTTTACTTCACAGGCATAATATTACATTAGTATTCAAACATATATGGTAGCAAGACCTAATATAACACCCTAAGGTAAATTTCTTAAATTTTAATGAATTTATGTAGGCTTAAATAAAATTTACAGGGTTTTCTCTAATTTATCTTGCATTTAAAGTAATTTTATAACACGAGAAAATAAAATTTATTATAGGATCAACTTGTTTGTGCATTCATGCTGGAGCATTATTTTATTTGTGTTGAGTATATAGGGTTTGAATTCAAATTTATTTGAA
This sequence comes from Panicum hallii, assembly GCF_002211085.1. Taxonomy (NCBI): domain Eukaryota; kingdom Viridiplantae; phylum Streptophyta; class Magnoliopsida; order Poales; family Poaceae; genus Panicum; species Panicum hallii. The sequence continues at coordinate 43,237,354 of NC_038050.1, read as the reverse complement.
TTCAAATAGAATTGTTTGAATAGTTTGAGGGTGGAAAGGAAAAAGAAAAGAAAAGGGAAAGGAAAAGAGAGCAGCAGCCCACTCCCCTCTCCCCTCTCCTCTCCACGCGGCCCATCCACGCCCGGCCCAGCTCTCCCCTCTCCTTTCCTTCCTTTCCCCGCATGGGCCGCACCGAGGCCCAGCTCCCTCAGCCCCTCAGCGCAGCCCAGCCCAAGCGCTCCCTTCTCTCTCCCTTTCTCCCTCTGTCAAGCGGGCCCCGCTTGTCGGCGCCTTTCTGCCACCCGAGCGCCCGCTCTCTTCCTCCCTTCTCTCTCTGGCCGCGTGGCCCCGCGCATCAGCACCTTCGTTTCCTCCTCTGCTCCCTTTCTTCACCTCCGCAACGAACGTGCAGCACCGCCGCGGGGATCTCCGCGGCCCTATAAGTGGGACCCACGACCCCTGCGACCTCAGCTCTCCACCCCGTAGCTGCCGCTTCTAACCCTAGCGCCCCCGCCTGTGCCTCGCCGAGGCAGAGCACCTACGCCGCTCGCGTCCCACCGCCTCAGCGCCGCCCACCGCTCGACAAGAGGGTCCAAAGTTCCGCCGCCCCACCACACTCACGGCCACGCCTCACCAACCCCCCCTAGCCGTGGCAGGCCGGCCAATTTCACCAGAGTGTCCCCACGGTAAGATTCCTGCTCCGCCGGAATTCTTCACCGCCGGCGCGTCACCGGCCCCGCTGACCCCCTTTACACCTTCACAAGACCCGCACTTGTTATCTTGGTGGATTAGCAGGCCGGGAGGAGCACTACCGCGGCCCGTCCACGAGCACCGCACCGCTCTCACCGCCGGACATCGCCGTCGCGCCCCCAGCAGGCCGTCTTTGTTCAATTCGGGCCTAGGTGAGCCCCACCTCGACCTGCACTTCCTTTTGCACCCGATATCGTGGCCAGTGGATCACCCCAGGGGCCGGAACCGTGCTAACGCGGTACGCAGGCGAACCCGAGCCGCCTGTCACCGCGAGCCATCCTCTCCGGCCGATGCCGCCCCTTCCTGAGCCCACCAGTGGACTACCCATCCTGCGCTCATACTCTACGGCCAAACCGCTTGCTCCGACGAGTCCCGGTGAAGCGCCACCGCGGAAACTCAGCTCCGGCGGTCAGCGCCGCTGCCCCCTCGCGACCCCGTGCCTTAAGCTGTCCGATGTAGATCCAGTGGCCCAAATCAGTCCCGCGCACGAGTCAAAGGAGCAGCGTATCGGTCAGCGCCGGTAACTTTTCTAAAGAGACCCTACGCTTTACCGAAATAAACCTGCAATCCACTTAAATTCAATAATAATTGCAGTTTAGCCCTGTTTCTAGCACGGACCCCCCTGAGCTTTCCAAATTTGAGGTTCGAAGCCCAGCCCGACTGTTTTAGCGCGTTAGCCCTCAAATCTTTCTGGTTTTTGAACCTAAACCCCTGGTTTTGTCCAGAACCCCCTGTGGCTCAGTTTTTCTCGCAGATAGGTCCCTGGATCTTGTTTCAAGCGTAGTTTTCGCGTTCTAGCTCCATTTTAGATGTTCTTTATGTCCACACGATCATTGTAACGCGTAGAACAATTTATTCATAGTTTTGTATACTGTTTTGATGTAATGTTGTACTGTTTCTTATCTTTTGTATTTGCTTGCATGTATGTGTATGTGCTGGACCATGTTTTGGCATTGCGATCGTGAGTAGACGCTGAGCCTTTGGACGAGTACCAGGAGCCACCATCTTCTGAAGCTTTTGAGCAGCAGCAGGAGAACTTTGAGGAAGGCAAGTATAACATGAATATCCTACCACTTTTAAATACAACTTCATACTGCATTTTAATACTGTATACCTATAAGGTTTTCCTAGCCACTTTATCCTTTATATATATATACCTTGGGTTGCATTGTGGTTAGTTGTGCTAGGTGCTGCGCTCTCACACACCTCGGTCCTTTTTAATTAATTAAATTAATGGTTATATGCAACCTAATTCTTAGAGTGGCCCTCTGTGCTGTGTGCTTGAGCGGCTCACGTCTCCTTAAAATGTGTTTTTGTTAGAAACATGGTTTAGGGGGCCAGCACAGTGCTTAGTGCTTGGTTGGCCACTCTCCATAAGGACCGGTTCATAGAGCGACAACCTGGGACAACCGCGCAACCACAAGACTGGAATGGGACGGTCTTGACCTACTAATTAAGTCATTTTGGTTTGGGAGTAACTTACCTGCGTGGGCAAGAGGGGTGGTAAGCTTCAATGGTCCCTGCTCCGCCGGCTAACCAATTCTGTGTGCTTACCTGTGCTGTGTGCTTGTACCCCCGTGAGGTGGGCCCCATCGTCGCTGATCCAGAATCCTTAGCGGTTACACCTTACCAACGTGATCCTTTGTAACGGTCTCGTAGTGTGCTTGCTAGCCATCTCACCTAAGGAAGTGTGATGAGCGACTAGCGTAGCTCATGACTTGTGGGTAAAGTTGTGCAACCTCTCGAGAGTGTAAAACTGATATATCAACTGTGCTCACAGTCATGAGTGGCCCAGATCCTCCGTCTGATTAGTGGGTTGTACCTTTGGTAGTTTGGCTTGGTTCTCAGTAGTTCTTAATTAATATTGATTAATTTCTTATGCAATTCGGGTTTATGGTAATTCATCCACTTGAAGTAAATAGCTTTAATAAAAATTTGCCAAGATTAAAAGCTAATGCAGTTGAGTCAGCTAACCTTAGAGCCTCATAATTCGTGTTATACTTGTTGAGTACAAGTTGTGTACTCACACTTGCTTTCTATACTCTCCTGTTCTCTCTGGGACATCTTCGTCTGCTGTTCAGTACCAGGCGTCGTGGAGGACTACATCAGCGGATTCGATGATTTCTAGGCGTTGTCTCCCAGCCGACGTCCCTATGGCGCCCTGCTCTTCATGTATTTATTTTACGCTTCCGCACTTCCTTGAACTGATTCTTGATTCAGTTGTAATAAAGATATTCATTTATAATTTATACGCTTTTATTTCGAGATACGTGTTGTGATATCTTGATGATTCTGTTGTATATATACGTGACTTGATCCTGGCGCATATATGATTGCTCGATTTATGTTCTTATAAATCGGGTGTGACACCTAACTAGTACGAATTTATACAAAACTGTTCAAAGTTAGAGTATCTGCAGTGGAAAATAAAACACGACACTACCAGACGTTACGGAACGGATATTGAGCTAAGCCCAAGCTCAACATCACTCGGAGGGACTTGTGTTGGCCGGGGACGGATCCCACTCCACGAACCAACCATCGGGAAGAGCATAGGGCCAGGGTACAGGTAGAGTAGAGTTCTCAGGGGGATTACCTGAAACAAAGGTCACATTGCAAGGCTTACCCATTTCATGGTATACTTAGCCATGTAGCTAGACTATGAAAGCTCATAATGGTTCTGTGTATAGTTTCAACTAAAAAGCAACAAAGAGTAGATCCTTAATTTTAACTTTTAGCTTTTAGGTTCTAGTTGGTTATCCATTCTAAGTAAGCAACTATAGCTACTCAAGCATGGTAGAACTTTTTAAACAAATATGATCTTTGATCATCATCAGGTTGCTCTTATTACTCTATGTGGCAAAGGGATCAATCAGTCTCAATCTCCACGAGAAACGGATGATTCTGAATCGAATTTTAAACCTTGCAAGGGTAAACCTAACTCACACGCTTGGAACATCCAATGATCGTTCCGGAGCAACCGTTTGCCTTTCATTCCGACTCGTGGATCAGTGCCACCACAAGCGACTGCAGAACCATACGCACATCCAATGTGCAGGTTGTACGCCTATAGCGCGACTACATGACCGTACTCCTATCCACTGTGCGGAACATACTCCCACACGTTGGTGCGTGTGCGAAAATCCAAATTACGAGTGGTGGGGGGTATGTCCACTCCTCGGGCCGATCGGTTACTAGGCTTACCGCTTACCATATTTCGTGGCATGTGACTAGTACTTTCAAATGCTTAACCACCGCTACCACACACTGCGACCTTATCAAATTTTCATCAACACAGATGGGGTTTTTGCCAAGGTCATGAATCATAATCACAACCCCTTCCGTCATCCTTATAGTGGTTGCAGGAATGTAAACATTGCAACTCCTATAAAGCTCGCGAGTGACTGGGAATCACTCGACTTCTACCGGTCCTATTAGCTTAGCAGCTAGTCGGACTTAGGTTCTAGTATTCAATACATAGGTTCCTAGGAATATACAACTAAGGTTTCAATACAATTCCTGGAAACTTAAATGCACAAATAGATATACATGAATATATAAATTGCAGTGTAGTAAAAATAGCGGTTTATGTCCGGGGCTTGCCTTCGCTGGTGGGGCTAGGGTCAAAGATATCAACACTAAAAGTTTCCGAACCGGGGTTCGGGGCTTCATTTAATACTCCGATGATGTTCTCGGGGTCTTCAGAAATATCCCCTTCTGGTTCCAGGATCAGCTGGTAATCTCTGTCAGCGAGAGTTGTCGAGTCTATATGATATGCAAACATCACAGTTGAGGGAATGCATATACTTCCATTTCATTTCACGATAAAGTTGCAATCCAACAAGTTAATTAAACTTCTTCTACGGGCAGTCATTTATCGAGTATTAAATTATATTACCTAATTTTATCAGATAACCTACCTAGTTACTATAATCAAACTAATGATATTAAACACATGGAAAAAGACTCTAATCTATTCATTAAACATCATTAGTTGATTCATTAAACATCATTAGTTGATTTTACTAATTAACTAAATTATTTTAATTCTTGGTCAAATAATAAAACCCTACCTTAGGAGTGATTACTAATGCTATAAAAATTAGTATCAATAGGTCTAATTGAAATAAGCTTATCATAAAATTTTTAGAACATTTCATACAGCATAGATGGGTAAATTTCATGTATTTTTGGACTTAATTGCAAGTTTTATGTAATGCAATGATGACTATTATTCTTAGACTTTAACACCTAGTAAAATTTAAGAGTTACCTTTGTAATTCAAATGTTTTGCATAAAAGGACTCATATTTTTGAAAAATTACACATAAGTCCTTATTTCCACACATTCACTCAATTTCACTCAATTCAATACATACATTACACATTCTTTCCTAATGTGTTACAATTTTGACACCTAGGGTAACCACTGATGCTGGCCTTCAACAGCCCGATCGGGAGGTAATGATGCTTGGAGAGGACTGGAGAGAGGCTTATATCGACTTCATCCGGGACCAACGACTGCTAGTGGGGATGGACACAAGAAGCGCAGCGGCAGCACGTGTCATGTGCAGAAGCAAGGGTTTTGTCCTGGTTGACAATAAACTCTACCGGCGTGGTGCACGATCAGGTGTACTCATGAAGTGCGTCACGGGAGAAGACAGCTACAACATACTATGGGTGATACATGAGGGCGTTTGCGGCAACCACGCGGCTTCAAGAACGCTGGTGGGAAAAGCATACAGAGCTGGTTTCTGACGGCCGACCGCAGTGTCCGATGCAGAGGCTCTCGTGCGGAGATGCCAAAACTGCTAATTCTTCGGCAAGCAATCTCATGTCCCAGCTCACAGTCTTATCACCACACCGCCATCCTGGCCGTTTGCTTGTTGGGGCCTTGATATGATTGGGCCTTTTACAACGGCGCCAGGTGGTTTCACCCATGTATTGGTGGCTATCAACAAGTTTACCAAGTGGATCAGGTACAAGCCGATAGCCAAGCTCACGCCAGATAGAGTCGTTGATTTCATCTCCGACATCTTGCATCGCTTCGGCTTCCCGAACACCATCTTCACGGACCTGGGATCAAATTTCACGGCTAACCAATTCTGGAAGTTCTTTGAAAATGCATGCATCAAGGTCAAGTACATCTCCGTTGCACACCCAAGGGCCAATGGTCAAGTCAAGAGGGCGAACGGCATGATAATCGAGGGCCTTAAGAAAAGACTTTATGATGAAAATAGTGAGAAAGGAGGAAAGTGGATACACGAGTTGCCACATGTCGTCTGGGGGCTTCGAACTCAGCCGTCCAAAGCCATAGGACAAACACCGTTCTTCCTTGTCTACGGCTCTGAAGCTATCTTACCGGCCGATATCATGTGGAAATCCCCAAGGGTTGAAATGTACAATGAAGGCAAGGCAGACGAAGCAAGACACTTAGAGCTTGACTCTGTCGAAGAGGCTCGCTGCACCGCTCTTGTCCAGTCAGCATGATACCTGCAGGGGATCCGGCGATATCACGACCGCAATGTGAGAGAACGGTCATTCAGTATAGGCGATTTGGTCCTACGCCGCATCCAAGACGAGTCCGGCTTACACAAGCTCAACTCGAGAAGGGAAGGACCGTTCGTCATCAAGCAGATTACAAGACCGGGGTCTTATCGACTACAATACCCCGAGGGCCAAGACGTCCCAAATTCTTGGAATGTTCAGAACCTGCACAAGTTTTACCCATAAAGACGACGTGTAGGGACAGCTGTTCTCTGAGCGCCTAGATGTTTTTCTTCCAAATTCAATTTGGAGGCTATGTGCCACAGAATCCGGAATGTAAATTTTCTATTAAGATACGGAGGCTATAGCCACGTTCATGTTTTATATGAATCGAGTTCTTGCCATGAGCTTTGATGGTCACTAGATACGAAGGCTATAGCCACATTCATATTCTATATGACTCGACTTCTTGCCATGAGCTTTGACAGTCATTGCGATGATGATCACGTTTTTCCTAACAAGTCAGTTCCGCTCGATCGGATTATATCTAACTTGTTGGACGGGCTCACATGAGGAGCTATTTCAACTACGCCCAGAGTCGTTGCACTCGGGAAAGTTTCGACTTCTTGCCATGAGCATGACAGTCGTTGCGATGATGATCGCGTTCTTTCCTAACTGGTTAGATCCGCTCGATCGGATTGTATCTAACTTGTTGGATGGGTTCCTATGAGGAGCTATTTCGACTACTCCCAGGGTTGCTGCTCCCAGGGTAGTGTCTACTACTCAGCCTACGAACATGGATAATCCAAAAAATTGTAAGGCAAAGATGGGTATAGACGTCAGTGACAGATATATACAAGGAGAAAAGTACTTGTTTTTACAATATCTCAATCCTGTATTACACTTTCCACTATTTTTTCAGCTACAGGTCGGGCTTCTATGAGGTACTCGCTGAATTGCTCTTCAGAGCACTCTGCAGCTACACCCTGTGCGAATACTTCTAGTCAAGCCTGAGGCCAAAAGGATTTTACAAAATTTAGCGCGTGGCTGACACATGTGATGGGGGCTTCGGTGATGAAACTTAGGACTTTTTGCGGAGCTCCGAGGAGTCGCTCCAGCAGGGATCGCCCGTCTACTTCGCCGCCTTCCTGCGGATCCACCATATCAACAAGCTGTTGGGCGGCCCCCTTAAAGTCCTCCAACTCCTTCTGGCGCTGCTCCAGCTCCTTCTGTCGTTGCTCCTTCTCTTCGCCCAGCGTCTTGATCTGCTGAAGGCAATCGACGACCTGTTGTTTCATGTCGACGATCACCTTTTGCAGCCTCTCAACGTCATCTGTACGGTGATACAGCATATTCTTCACATCAGTAAGCAACTCTTCTTTATATGTTAAGATTTTCCTAAGCTCTACGGTGAAGATAGTTTTCAGAACTCAAGATAAATTGCTAAGAGAAAGTACTTGAGTGAAGGAAGGGCTTGCCTTGGTGCGCCTTTTACTGCTCTTTGAGCTGTTCTTGGAGCTCTGAGTTGGACTTCTCAAGGTTACGGAGATCGTTCTTGAGGAGCCATGTTTCTCGCGTCCGCTCCAGCTTCAGCTTATCGAGCTCTCTCTGAAGATACATGTTCTTCTGATGTTCTTCTGATATGCGTTGATCCTTTGCTCGGAGTTTCTGGAGGCCACTCACCACTTCTTTCAGCTTTTCAGATTTTTGTTGGGAGAGTTTGGCCACATCCTGCATAAGGGGAAAGACTAAGACAAGCAACTCGACAAAGTATAATGGCAGAAGAGTAATCATGCCTTACCATGGTAAATTGGTACATCTCCTTGGAGATCTTCTGGAAGTATCGCATGTTGTTGACAGTCAGGAGCGGATCATCCACTAGTTGTGTGGTGATAATATTCTAGTATCCACTCCCGGACACCAGCAGATCTTTAAGGTTTCTTGAGGTACCCACAGCTTCTTCAGTTGTTTGTTGTGGGGATCCTGCAAGTGAAGACGCATTCAGTACATGAAGTTTGTGGTCTAAGCAGTTAGCCATGGGCGGTCAGACACTTGTGCCATCTGCAGGAGCGGCATTAGTGGCCTCGACTTGTTCCTCACCACCGGCACTGGCTTCGAGTTGCTGGGGCTCGGGGGGTGGTGAGTCGGGCAGTGTCGTGTCCTCCTCAGGGGCTGGCGGCTCGGGGGGCCAGAGTACCCGAGACAGGCCCTGGCTTAAAACCCCAAGGCCGACGTAGTCCTAATGAAGCAGAATCAATTATATCATTAAACAAGTCGAAAAGAATAGGATATGCATTATGAAAAAGGATCTGCACTTACAACGAAGATTTCTTCATGGCAGATTTCTTTAGTCTCAGTACAACGAAGATTTCTTCATGGCAGATTTCTTTAGTCTCAGGGCCCATGGTTTTATAAGCACGGTACTCGTTGCCGGTGGCGGGGTCACACCAGCTGATTGCAAGGTACCCGCCACAGCAATGGTTACCATCCCTGTTGAAGTAGTCGATGGGTCTGTCCCAGCAGTTTCTGCGGCACCACCTACTGGAACATCATCCCTAGTGAATTTGGTCCCGATCACCTTTTGGCACTTGGGGTCGGGTGGAGAAGCAGAAAGACTGCAAAACAGACAATGTAAGCATGCAACAACTCCAATATTTGACAATTCTACGGGACAGTAACTTCATACCTTGGGGGTTCGATTGCATGCGCTTTACGTCTGTGCACTACTCGACGACCCCGAAGGACCAATGGCAAAGCTTTGGCCAACTCCACGGATGATCCGGGGGAGTTGTTCTTCTTCGACTTCCCTTCGGTTACCCTTTCCGCCAAGGGGCTCCCGCTTTCGGTCGTCTCGCTGCCGAGCAGAGCTTCAAATGCTTGAGCTTTTTTCGCTTCCGCCGCGGTGCTGGGAAGAAGGTGGTCCGGTCGGGGGATGTCGGTTTGTGGTGGATAACTCCGGAATAACTCTGTGTGTCCCTGCAGAGGATTTTCAGTCAGCGGTTACAGAAAAATAGAACTTATTCCGAAGAAGTCGAACACTTACCAGATTTGGAGGATTTTGTGCAGGAAACAACTCCAGGACGTAGGGAACTGCGTTCACGTCCAGCAGCACTCGCTTGACCTGGATGAGCGTGGCATCGTCAGTCAGCTCCTCTGCGCACATCCGAGATGGGTCTTCGGCAACTATGTGCTCGAAGCCTAGCGTGTGGCGCTGTTGGATTGGCTAGATCCAGCGTTTGAAGAAGGAAAAGATTACAGATGCGCCAGTCAGTCCTATTTCTTTATGGGCTACTATGATGGCTAGCAACTTGGTGACTTGATCCATGTCCCCTCTGGAGAGTTTTGTGTTCCACTCCAGCCTCACGACAGGGGGTTTCCCAGATCTTTTAGGAAGTTGGGGGACATGGTTTCCGATGTAGAACCAATGGCTCTTCCATCCAGGAATGTTGGAGGGGAATTGGTAGGAAAGGTATGTATCATCGGCTTGTTGTCTAAGCTGGAGGCCGGCGCCTCCTATAACGGATGGATTTTTGGAGATGGGTTGCAGCTTTATCTGGAAAAGAAAGCGGAAAAGATCCCAATGGGGTTCAATTCCAAGAAAAGCTTCGCAAAAATGGATGAAGATAGCAATGTGGCCGATTGAATTCGGGTTAAGGTGATGGAGCTCTAGCCCGTAGAAGTGAAGAAGGCTCCGGAAAAAAGAGCAAGAGGGGAGAGCCAAACCCCATTCAGAAAAATGATAAAATGAGACGATTTTGTACATATTTTCCATAGGAAGAGGTTCGCGAAAAGAGGGGTGCCAGTTGACAAGACTTTTCTCCCGAAGCAAACCTTCGGAAACAAGATTCAGGAGTTTGTTGTTGGAGTAGTTACTGTATGTCCACTCCCCAGATGGCGGCTGCGACTCCTTTCCTTTCTCATCCTTGTCACACCTGATTTATAAGAACATAAATCGAGCAATCATATATGCGCCAGGATCAAGTCACGCATATATACAACAGATTATCAAGATATCACAACACATGTCATGAATAAAAGCATATAAATTATAAAAGGAATGTCTTTATTACAACTGAATCAAGAATCAGTTCAAGGAATGCGGAAGCGTAAAATAAATACATGAAGAGTAGGGCGCCACAGGGACGTCAACTGGGAGACAACGCCTAGAAATCGTCGAGTCCGCCGATGTAGTCCTCCATGTCGCCTGGTACTGAGCAGCAGTCGAAGATATCCGAAATAGAACAGAAGAGTAGAGCAAGTGTGAGTACAAACTAGTACCCAACAAGTATAACACAAACTATGATGCTCTAGGCTAGCTGACTCAACTGCATTAGCTTTTAGTCTTGGCAATTTTTATTAAAACTATTTACTATAAGTGGATGAATTACCTTAACCCAAGTTACATAAGGAATTAATCAGTATTAATTAGTAACTACTGAGAACCATCCAAACCAAAACCACCTGGGGAATCTTCCTAATCAAAGGTTGATAACCCCACTAATCAAAAGGAGGATCTGGGCCGCTCATGACTGTGAGCACAGCTGATATATCAGTTTTACACTCTCGAGAGGTTGCACAACTTTACCCACAAGTCGTGAGCTACGCTAGTTGTTCATCACACTTCCTTAGGTGAGATGGCTAGCAAGCACACTACGAGACCGTTACAAAGGATCACGTTGGTAAGGCGTAACCGCTAAGGATTCTGGATCAGCGATGATGGGGCCCACCTCCGGGGGTACAAGACACACAGCACAGACCAAGCCGGAGGAGCAGGGACCATTGACGCTTACCACCCCTCTTGCCCACGCAGGTAAGTTACTCCCGAACCAACACAACCTAATTAGTAAGTCAAGACCGTCCCATTCCAGTCTTGTGGTTGCGCGGTTGTCCCAGGTTGTCACTCTATGAACCGGTCCTTATGGGGAGTGGCCAACCAAGCACTAAGCACCGTGCTGGCCCCCCCTAAATCAAGTTTCTAACAAAACATCTTTTACGGAGACGTGAGCCACTCAAGCACACAGCACAGAGGGCCACTCTCAGGATTAAATTGCATAAGACCATTAATAAAATTAATTAAAAAGGACCAAGTTTGTTATAGTGTAGCAACCTAGCACAACTAACCAAAAATGCAACCCAAAGGATATATATAAAGGATATAAAGTGGCTAGGAAAGTCCTTATAGGCATACAGAATTAAAATGCAATATGAAATTTGTATTTAAAAGTGATAGGAGGTTCATGTTATACTTGCCTTCCTCAAAATTCTCCTGCTGCTGCTCAAACTGCTCAGAAGATGGCGGCTCCTGGTACTGGTCCAAAGGCTCCGCGTCTACTCACGATCGTAATCGTCAAGCATGGTCCACACATGCACACATATGCAAACAAGAATAAAAGATAAGAAACAGTACAACATTACATCAAAACAGCACACAAAACTATTCTAAAGCTATTCTATGCGTTACAACGATCGCGTGGATATAAAGAACACCTAAAACGGAGCTAAGACGCGAAAACTACGCTTGAAACAAGATCCAGGGACCTATTTGTAAGAAAACTGGAGGTTCTAAGGGGTTCTGCGCAAAAACCGAGGGTCTAAATGCAAATAAAGGGTAGACACAGGGGCTAGCACATGAAAACCCAAGGCATGGACTGTGGGCACTAATTCCAGGAAGCTCAGGGGCCTAAAAGCATAAAACAGGACCTAACCGTAATTATTTTTGTACTACAGGTGGACTGCGGGTTGTTTTCTCAAAAGGACAGGGACTCTTTAGCAAAACCGACGGGCTGAACCGGTAGCTTCTGTTCTGGGCCCTTGGATCGCCATCTAACGGCTCAGATTAGATCTATTACACGAAGGGGTACGCTTGATTCTCATCCATCCGATCGGGATCTAACGCGCCAGAGCCCAAAATAACGGAAATTCAATCCCACGCGCCGGATCAAAGATGGACGGCCGGGATTTAAGACAAGGGCGAACCGGTACGAGGGAATCACATCCGCTGGATCATGATCTGACGGTCTGGATCAAGGGGCTAGGGATCTAATCCTACCCACTGGCGACGGATCGGACGGCTCAGAAGAAAAAGGGGGGGGGGGTCCGGGCGGCGGTGTGGCGACGGATGCTCACCGGAGTTCGGTCTCCGCGGCGGTGCCTTGCCGGTGCTGGCCAAATCCGCCCTCCGAGGGTCTGTTCGAGCGGGGCTTGAGCTCGGGAGCACCAGAGGAACATGACGAGCGCACCAGAGTAGATGGCACGGACCTGCAGCGGCTGCAGCGGCGTGCTCGGCGGTGGGGCGGATTGGTGCGGTGGCACTAGCCGGTGCGCACGCGCTCGGGCGGCTCGGGCTCGAAACGTTGGCGAACAGGTACTAGGTGCGTGCGCGGTGCTGGGCAGGCTGGGACCAGGGAACGCCTGGCGGAGCAGGGGAGTCACCACGACGGCCTGCGGTTGGACGCGGCGGCGGGGCACGGGTGAGCGGCGTCCGGCCGTTGCAGGGAGCTAAGGACCCCAATATCTAGCGCAAACTAATCCGGGGAAGGGTACGATGCTCACCGAGGTGGAAATCGGTCGAAGACGTGGCGGCGTTGCCGGATCACGGCGGAGCAGAGGCGGAGGAATGCGGCGGCGCAGAGGCTCTGCACGGGCGGGGTGCTAGGGTTGGAGGCGGCGGAGCACGGGTGGGGAGATGAGAGCGTAGGGGTCGGGGGTCCCACTTATGGGGTGGCAGAACCCTCGGCATGCGGGCCCAAGCGTGGGCGTCGCGGAGATCCCGGCGGCGGGCTGCACGGCCGTTGCGGAGGGGAAAGGAGAAGAAGCTGACCAGTGGGCCCCGGCTGTCGGAGAGAAGAAGGAGAGGGGCGCACGTGGGCCGGGCTGGCTGTGCGTGAGAGAGGGGAAAGGGAGAGAGGGTGGAGCTCGGGCTGGGAAGGAGCTGGGCCTCGGACGTGGCCCACGCGGGAAGAAAGGGGAGAGGGGGAAAGGGCCCAAGGAAAAGAGAAGAGAGGAGAGGGGAGGGAAAAGCTGGGCCGGGCCAAAGGGTTTTGGGCTGCTTCCTTTCCCTCTTCGTTTCCTTTTTCCTTTTCCACACTCAAACCATTCAAACCATTCCATTTGAATTCAAATAAATTTAAATTCAAATCCAACACAAATAAAACAATGCACCAGCATGAATGCACAAGCAAGTTGACCCTATAATTAATTTTATTTTCTTGTGGTATAAATTTGCTTTAATTGCCACAAAAATTAAAGAAAAACCTGGAAATTTCATTTGAGTCAAAACAAATTCATTAAAATTTAAGGAAATTACCTTAGGGTGTTACAAACCTACCCCCCTTACAGGAATCTCGTCCCGAGATTCGGATAGGCTAGCTAGCAAAGAGGTCAGGATACGTCTTCCTTAGCTCATCTTCTCACTCCCAAGTGGCCTCGTCTTCCGTGTGGTGGCTCCACTGAACACGGCACATCTTGATTTTCTTGTTCCTGGTAATTCTCTCGGATGTCTCGAGAATCTTTACCGGATGCTCGATGTAGGTCAGATCCTCCTGCACATCCAACCCTTCTATCGGTGCTTGCTCCTCTGGCACCCTCAAGCACTTCCTTAGCTGAGACACGTGGAACACATCGTGCACCCCTGAGAGGTTGGGAGGCAACTCCAATCGATATGCCACCTCACCTTTCCGTTCCAGCACCTTGAACGGACCAATGTATCGAGGGGCTAGCTTCCCTCTCACATTAAACCTGCGGATTCCTCCCATTGGCGAGACCTTCAGGTACGCATGGTCACCCACTGCAAAGGTCAAATCCCGACAACGCACGTCCGCGTAGCTCTTCTGACGAGTCTGTGCGACCCTCAGGTTCTCGCGCACCTGCTGCACCAGCTGTTCGGCCTCCTCAACAATATCTGGACTAAACACCTGCCTCTCACCAATCTGATCCCAATACAGCGGAGTCCTGCACTTCCGACCATACAGAGCCTCGAAAGGGGATTTCTTCAGACTGGCCTGATAACTATTGTTATACGAGAACTCCGCATACGGCAGGCATTTATCCCAGCTGGTACCATACTGAATAGCACAAGCTCGAAGCATATCTTCCAACACTTGGTTGGTTCTTTCTGTCTGCCCATCTGTCTGAGGATGATAAGCAGTACCGAAGCGCAGCTTCGTATCCAACGAATCATGCAACTGCTCCCAGAACCGTGAAGTGAACTGAGATCCTCGGTCAGATATGATCTTCTTTGGAACACCATGCAGACAGACGATCCTGGAAATGTACAACTCTGCGAGTCTAGCGCCAGAGTAAGTAGTGTTCACCGGAATGAAGTGGGCAACCTTCATCAACCGATCCACTACTACCCATATGGAGTTGTACCCTTTCTGAGTACGAGGCAATCCCACAATGAAATCCATAGTGATCTCCTCCCATTTCCACTCCGAAATCTTCAACGGCTGCAATAACCCTGCTGGCCTCTGATGCTCTGCCTTGACACGCTGGCAAGTGTCACAGATAGCCACATACTCCGCAACAGAACGCTTCATTCCATACCACCAGAATCGTTCCTTTAGGTCGTAATACATCTTCGTGCTGCCTGGATGAATGGAATATGCCGTATGATGAGCCTCACTAAGGATCAGCTTCCTGAGATCTCCTACATCCGGCACACATATCCGACCCTTGTACCACAAGGTACCCTGATCATCCTCTCTGAAATGCGGTGCCTTGCCAACCTTGAGCAACTCGCGGAACCCTGCAGCTTCTTATCATCTTTCTGATGCTGCCTGGTCTCCGCCTCTAATGTGGGTTCTGCCTCGAATGCTGCACTCGAGGTGTGATGCAAGAAACCCAGACTCAACTGCTCAAACTCCTCGCATAACTCCTGAGGCATCTGAAAAGCCACGGCCATGTTAACATAGCTCTTCCTGCTCAAAGCATCTGCTACAACATTAGCCTTGCCCGGATGATAGTGAATCTCTAGATCATAGTCTTTGACCAACTCTAGCCATCTTCTCTGCCGCATGTTCAGCTCACTTTGCGTGAAAATATACTTGAGGCTCTTGTGATCAGTGTAAATGTCACACTGCTGCCCAAACAAGTAATGCCTCCATATCTTCAAAGCATGCACAACTGCGGCTAACTCCAGATCATGAGTGGGTAATTCAGCTCGTGCCGACGCAACTGCCGCGAGGCATAAGCTATCACTCTGCCTTCCTGCATCAGGACACAACCAAGACCATCCCTCGAAGCATCACAGTACACTGTGAACCTCTTGCTCTGGTCTGGCAGAGTAAGGACTGGCGCCGTAGTTAGCCTCTTCTTCAGCTCCTCGAAGGCATTCTGACGCTCATCAGTCCAAGAGAAATCCACACCCTTCTCTAGCAAGGAAGTCAAAGGCTTCACAATCTTGGAGAAATTCTCAATGAACCACCGATAATAACCTGCTAAGCCCAGAAAAGAGCGGACTTCCTTCACCGTCTGCGGTACAACCCAGTCAAGCACATCCTTCACCTTCCCGGGGTCCACAGCAATACCTCCCTTGGAGATAACATGACCGAGGAATGGAACCTCATCAATCCAGAATTCGCACTTGCTGAGCTTGGCATACAGCTTGTGCTCTCTAAGTCTCTGCAACACAAGCCTCAGATGCTTCTCATGCTCTGCTTCTGACTTGGAATATATCAGGATATCATCAATGAATATCACCACAAAAGTGTCCAGATAATCCATGAAAACCTTGTTCATCAGATGCATGAAGAAAGGCGGAGCATTGGTCAAGCCAAAGGACATGACCGTATACTCATATAGGCCATACTTGCAGGTGAATGCCGTCTTCGGAATATCCTCAGAACGAATCTTCAGCTGATGATAACCCGAACGCAGATCAACCTTCAAGAATACACAAGCGCCCTGAAGCTGATCGAAGAGATCCTCAATACGCGGCAATGGATGCTTGTTCTTGATGGTGACTGCATTCAGATCCCGATAATCGACGCACATTCTCTTCGCTCCATCCTTCTTCTCCACAAGCAATACGGGAAAAGCCCAAGGAGAGAAGCTGCGACGGATATAGCCCTTCGCTAGCAACTCATCGATGGTCTTCTTAACTTCCACATGTTCAATGGGTGCCATACGATAGGGCCGCATAGCAATAGGAGCTGTGCCAAGCAAGAGATCAATAGAAAACTCAATGTCGCGATCAGGCAGCATACCTAGCAAATCATCCGGAAAGACATCCGGGAATTCGGACAGCACGCGAATACCATCCGTGGGTCTAGCCTTCATCTGATGAAGAAATCCCGAAGGCTCTGTAGCACCGACAGTGATCTCCTGACCATCTGGTGCTGATAAAAGAACAGTCCTCTGAGCACAATCTATCCGGACTCCCAACTTAGCGAGAGTCTCCATCCCGAGGATCACATCAATGCCCTTGGTGTCTAGCACCATCAGATTTGCGCTGAAATCTACCCCCCTTATGGCCACACTGACTCTGGGACAGAAGATATGAGACCTCAACTGCCCTCCTGGTGAAGATACTAACATGCCCCTCTTTAACGTGCTAGTATGAATACCATGATGCTCAACAAAAGACTGGGTGATGAAAGAATGCGTAGCACCAGTATCGAAAAGCACTGTAGCAGGGTGGGTATTGACCATGAACGTACCAATAACCACATTGGGAGCCTCGGCCGCTGACTCGGCCGTCACGTGGTTTACCCTACCCTGGGATGGCGCCTTGGGCTGAGCTGGGCGCCCCTGCAGTCCAGACTGCACCGTCCGGGGACAGACGTTGGCGTAGTGTCCCGGCTCGCCGCAGTGGAAGCACGCTCGTGGGAATGCTGGAGCCTGCTGCCCGGCAGAAGGAGTAGGCACTCCCTACCGCGGAGCTGGTGGAGCCGGTGGAGCAGAGCGTGCTGGAGGCGCTGGAAGCCTCTAGCCCGGTCCCGCCTGCTGCTGCTGCTGAGGACGAGGCGGGTACTGCTGCTGACGCTGCTGGTACGGCTGCACCTACCTCTGGTGCTGCTGCTGCTGCTGCGGGTACTGGTATCGAGGCCGAGTGTTGCTACCCGACACAATAGGAGCCATCTTCCTCTTCTTATCCTCAATCTCCCGACGCTTGCGCTCAGTGTTGAGGGCAGCATCAACCAGCTGGTTGAAGTTGTCGAAGAGGTGGTTCATGAGTGCATACTCCAGGTGGTCATCCAGTCCCTCCCTGAAGCGCTCCTGCTTATCGCTATCATGGGCGACCTCAGCGGGGGCGTAGCGAGCGAGCTGGAGGAAGCGGTCACGGTACTCAGTCACCGTCATGGATCCCTGAAATGATAATCACCGGAAAGAGGATGGGAATTTACTCAGCATTTCTTGTGGCAAGGGTGGGCTTGAGCTCGAAAAGAAATTGCGGAAAGATTTTACTCGGGTTTTACCTGCTTAAGCGCAAGGAACTCCTTGTGCTTCATCTTCATCACACCAGCAGGGATGTGGTGGTGCCTGAAACGCTCCCGGAACTGGACCCAAGTGAGAGAGTCGCGGTCCTGAGCCAGGTAGGACTCCCACCAGTCAAGAGCGGAGCCTCGCAGCTGCCCTGCTGCGTACAGAACTCACTCCCGGTCGTCGCACTGCGCAACAACCAACTGGCGCTCCACCGAACGAAGCCAGTCATCCGCCTGGAGTGGGTCCGTGGCGTGAGAGAAGGTCGGAGGATGACCCCTCAGGAAATCCGCACGCCGGTCATGGGGCTGAGGCGGCGGTGGAGGCGGTGGCTGGGCATGGATCTGCTGCAGAGCCTGAACGGTGTTGTTCAGGGTCGCCATCATCTGCATCTGGAGCTGGAAGAACTGCTCCGGAGTCAGAGGTGGAGGCATCGGCAGCGGCTGGTCAGTGCTCTGGTTGTTCTGCCCCTGCTGGCCAGAACCGGTGCCGGTGCTCCTGGTGTTCACCATCTGTTTGCGGCATAGCGAAATTTATGAGAGATAGATATGGTATAACTTCGGGAAGGAAGACCCTGACAGGATAAAATAGAGAGAAAGGAATGTACGGTTTTACCCCCAATGTTCTAACTCAGCTTTTGATTATTTAATTCAGGTTCGTATTAAGGTCATTTTGCATGAACAAGTCTTGCTTCTAACTATGCAATCAACCAAAGATCCAAATCAAACATTGGCACAATAACAAACATTCAATATTCACAACTTAGTCGAGTTTATCACACTACTCGACTAACACCCTCGTTCTAGCGTATTTACATTGGGATAGCTTAAACTTATAGCTTATAGGGTTAGACACTCGGGCCAACGTCTACGGAAAACTCAAGCTATTTCTCAGAACAGACAGGCGAGATAGCAAATCAAGGGCTTAAGACTCAAGGAATAGAAGCAAAAATGAATGTTTGGGTTTTGCGGAAGCAGAGCAAGCGGAAGAGAATCCCTAAACTCGACCATTTCTATCTAGGCTTCATCCTACAGTCGACACGGCTCTGATACCAATCTGTCACACCCGATTTATAAGAACATAAATCGAGCAATCATATATGCGCCAGGATCAAGTCACGCATATATACAACCGATTATCAAGATATCACAACACATGTCACGAATAAAAGCGTATAAATTATAAAACGAATGTCTTTATTACAACTGAATCAAGAATCAGTTCAAGGAATGCGGAAGCGTAAAATAAATACATGAAGAGTAGGGCGCCACAGGGACGTCAACTGGGAGACAACGCCTAGAAATCGTCGAGTCCGCCGATGTAGTCCTCCACGTCGCCTGGTACTGAGCAGCAATCGAAGATATCCGAAATAGAACAGAAGAGTAGAGAGGCAAGTGTGAGTACAAAGTAGTACCCAACAAGTATAACACAAACTATCAGGCTCTAGGCTAGCTGACTCAACTGCATTAGCTTTTAGTCTTGGCAATTTTTATTAAAACTATTTACTATAAGTGGATGAATTACCATAACCCAAGTTACATAAGGAATTAATCAGTATTAATTAGGAACTACTGAGAACCATCCAAACCAAAACCACCCGGGGAATCTTCCTAATCAAAGGTTGATAACCCCACTAATCAAAAGAAGGATCTGGGCCGCTCACGACTGTGAGCACAGCTGATATATCAGTTTTACACTCTCGAGAGGTTGCACAACTTTACCCACAAGTCGTGAGCTACGCTAGTTGTTCATCACACTTCCTTAGGTGAGATGGCTAGCAAGCACACTACGAGACCGTTACAAAGGATCACGTTGGTAAGGCGTAACCGCTAAGGATTCTGGATCAGCGACGATGGGGCCCACCTCCGGGGGTACAAGACACACAGCACAGACCAAGCCGGAGGAGCAGGGACCATTGACGCTTACCACCCCTCTTGCCCACGCAGGTAAGTTACTCCCGAACCAACACAACCTAATTAGTAAGTCAAGACCGTCCCATTCCAGTCTTGTGGTTGCACGGTTGTCCCAGGTTGTCGCTCTATGAACCGGTCCTTATGGGGAGTGGCCAACCAAGCACTAAGCACCGTGCTGGCCCCCCCTAAATCAAGTTTCTAACAAAACATCTTTTACGGAGACGTGAGCCACTCAAGCACACAGCACAGAGGGCCACTCTTAGGATTAAATTGCATAAGACCATTAATCAAATTAATTAAAAAGGACCAAGTTTGTTATAGCGCAGCAACCTAGCACAACTAACCAAAAATGCAACCCAAAGGATATATATAAAGGATATAAAGTGGCTAGGAAAGTCCTTATAGGCATACAGAATTAAAATGCAATATGAAATTTGTATTTAAAAGTGATAGGAGGTTCATGTTATACTTGCCTTCCTCAAAATTCTCCTGCTGCTGCTCAAACTGCTCAGAAGATGGCGGCTCCTGGTACTGGTCCAAAGGCTCCGCGTCTACTCACGATCGTAATCGTCAAGCATGGTCCACACATGCACACATATGCAAACAAGAATAAAAGATAAGAAACAGTACAACATTACATCAAAACAGCACACAAAACTATTTTAAAGCTATTCTATGCGTTACAACAATCGCGTGGATATAAAGAACACCTAAAACGGAGCTAAGACGCAAAAACTACGCTTGAAACAAGATCCAGGGATCTATTTGTAAGAAAACTGGAGGTTCTAAGGGGTTCCGCGCAAAAACCGAGGGTCTAAACGCAAATAAAGGGTAGACACAGGGGTTAGCACGTGAAAACCCAAGGCATGGACTGTGGGCACTAATTCCAGGAAGCTCAGGGGCCTAAAAGCATAAAACAGGACCTAACCGTAATTATTTTTGAACTATAGGTGGACTGCGGGTTGTTTTCTCAAAAGGACAGGGACTCTTTAGCAAAACCGACAAGCTTCTGTTCTAGGCCCTTGGATCGCCATCTAACGGCTCAGATTAGATCTATTACGCGAAGGGGTACGCTTGATTCTCATCCATCCGATCGGGATCTAACGCGCGAGAGCCCAACATAACGGAAATTCAATCCCACGCGCCGGATCAAGGATGGACGGCCGGGATTTAAGACAAGGGCGAACCGGTACGAGGGAATCACATCCACTGGATCACGATCAGACAGTCTGGATCAAGGGGCTAGGGATCTAATCCTACCCACTGGCCGCGGATCGGACGGCTCAGAAGAAAAAGGGGGGGGTCCGGGCGGCGGTGTGGCGACGGATGCTCACCGGAGTTCGGTCTCCGCGGCGGTGCCTCGCCGGTGCTGGCCAAATCCGCCCTCCGAGGGTCTGTTCGAGCGGGGCTTGAGCTCGGGAGCACCAGAGGAACATGACGAGCGCACCAGAGTAGATGGCACGGACCTACAGTGGCTGCAGCAGCGCGCTCGGTGGCGGGGCGGATTGGTGCGGTGGCACTAGCCGGTGCGCACGCGCTCGGGCGGCTCGGGGCTCGAAATGTTGGCGAACAGGTACTAGGTGCGTGCGCGGTGCTGGGCAGGCCGGAACCAGGGCACGCCTGGCGGAGCAGGGGACTCACCACGATGGCCTGCGGTTGGACGCGGCGGCGGGGCACGGGTGAGCGGCGTCCGGCCGTTGCAGGGAGCTAAGGACCCCAATATCTAGCGCAAACTAATCCAGGGAAGGGTACGATGCTCACCGAGGTGGAAATCGGTTGAAGACGTGGCAGCGTTGCCGGATCACGGCGGAGCAGAGGCGGAGGAATGCGGCGGCGCAGAGGCTCTGCACGGGCGGGGTGCTAGGGTTGGAGGCAGCGGAGCACGGGTGGGGAGATGAGAGCGCAGGGGTTGGGGGTCCCACTTATGGGGCGGCGGAACCCTCAGCATGCGGGCCCAAGCGCGGGCAGCGCGGAGATCCCGGCGGCGGGCTGCACGGCCGTTGCGGAGGGGAAAGGAGAAGAAGCTGACCAGTGGGCCCCGGCTGTCGGAGAGAAGAAGGAGAGGGGCGCACGTGGGCCGGGCTGGCTGTGCGTGAGAGAGGGGAAAGGGAGAGAGGGTGGAGCTCGGGCTGGGAAGGAGTTGGGCCTCGAACGTGGCCCACGCGGGAAGAAAGGGGAGAGGGGGAAAGGGCCCAAGGAAAAGAGAAGAGAGGAGAGGGGAGGGAAAAGCTGGGCCGGGCCAAAGGGTTTTGGGCTGCTTCCTTTCCCTCTTCGTTTCCTTTTTCCTTTTCCACACTCAAACCATTCAAACCATTCCATTTGAATTCAAATCCAACACAAATAAAACAATGCACCAGCATGAATGCACAAGCAAGTTGACCCTGTAATTAATTTTATTTTCTTGTGTTATAAATTTGCTTTAATTGCCACAAAAATTAAAGAAAAACCTGGAAATTTCATTTGAGCTAAAACAAATTCATTAAAATTTAAGGAAATTACCTTAGGGTGTTACAATCCTTCTCGTTGGATCTCGTTGGACCTCCTTCACTCCCCAGATGGCGGAGAAGGGGCGGAGAGATTCGGCTAGTTTGGGGCTTCTCAAAGGGGGTGAAGGTGGAGAACGGATTTGATTGGGGATTCGGAAATTTCTCGGCAGACTGAAGATTGGAAGCATGGATTTTACCCTAAGTTACCGCGGGGTTAAATAACCAGCGGCCGGATACAGGTTTACTGTTCCTAAGTTGAAGAGTCATCTTAGGGAATATTCGGAAGATGAGGGGTCATTTGGTGGATCTTTTAGATAAATTATTCGATTAATCATTTTTTAGGGTTAATTGTCCCGAAAAAGGGGTTTTTCGAATTCCAAATCTAACTTCCATCATCTGTACCATCACACCAATTATTTATCATGGGAACATTTTTTCACTGCATGCCACAACCATTGGTTCCTTATTTCCAAACTTGAGAGATTTGGATTCAAGGCTCGGGAGCTGTGGGATACGTGGCATCGACTACTTATTTTTCGAGTTTATTCGAAGAGTAAGGAAGATTCAAGACTAATGTTGTCACACCCGATTTATAAAGACATAAACCGAGCAATCATATATGCGCCAGGATCAAGTCACGCATATATACAACAGAATTATCAAGATATCACAACACATATCATGTAATAAAAGCGTATAAATTGTAAATGAATTTGTTTATTACAACTGAATCTAGAATCAGTTCAAGGAGTGCGGAAGCGTAAAATAAATACATGAAGAACAGGATGCCACAGGGACGTCGGTTGGGAGACAAATGCCTAGAAATCGTCAAGTCCGCTGATGTAGTCCTCCACGTTGCCTGGTACTGAGCAGCAGTCGAAGATATCCCAAAGAGAACAGAAGAGTAGACAAGGCAAGTGTGAGTACACAACTTGTACTCAACAAGAATAACACGAATTATGAGGCTCAACGGTTAGCTGACTCAACTGATTTAGCTTTTAATTTTGGCAAATTTTATTAAAGCTATTTACTACAAGTGGGTGAATTACCATAACCCCAGTTACATAAATAAATAAATAATTAAAATTTATCATGAGTCTACTGAAAACCAAACCAAACCACCAAAGATACACCCCACTAATCAGATGGAGGATCTCGGCCGCTCATGACCGTGAGCACGGCTAGTATACCAGTTTTACACTCTCGAGAGGTTGCACAACTTTACCCACAAGTCGTGAGCTACGCTGGTTGTTCATCACACTTCCTTAGGTGAGATGACTAGCAAGCGCACTACGAGACCGTTACAAAGGACCATGTCAGTAAGGTGTAACCGCTAAGGTTTCTGGATCAGCGACGATGGGGCCCACCTCACGGGGGTACAAGCACACAGCACAGACCAAGCCGGAGGAGCAGGGACCATTGAAACTTACCACCCCTCTTGCCCCGCAGGTAAGTTACTCCCAAACCAAAATGACCTAATTAGTAAGTCAAGACCGTCCCATTCCAGTCTTGTGGTTACGCGGTTGTCCCAGGTTGTCGCTCTATGAATGGTCCTTATGGAGAGTGGCCGACCAAGCACTAAGCATCGTGCTGGCCCCCTAAACCATGTTTCTAATATAAACATATTTTAACGAGACGTGAGCCGCTCAAGCACACAGCACAGAGGGCCACTCTCAGGATCAAGTTGCATATACTATTAATCAAAATTAATTAAAAGGACCATAATGCGTGAGAGCGCAGCACCTAGCACAACTAACCAGAAATGCAACCCAAGGTATTTATGTAAAGGATAAAAGTGGCTAGGAAATCCTTATAGGCATACAGTATTAAAATGCAGTATGAAATTGTATTTAAAAGTGATAGGATGTTCATGTTATACTTGCCTTCCTCAAAGTTCTCCTGCTGCTGCTCAAAGGGCTCTGAAGAAGGTGGCTCTTGGTACTCCTCCGATGGCTCAACGTCTACTCACGATCGTAACGTCCAAGCATGTTCCACACAGGCACATACATGCAAACAAGGGCAAAAGATTAGGAACAATACAACAATACAATAAAACAGCACACGAAGTTAAGCTAAAACTATTCTACGCGTTACAACGATCGTTTGAGCGCGAAAACCACTTACAACAGAGCTAAGACGCGAAAACTAAGGCTAAAACAAGGTCTAGGGACTTTTCTATAATAAAATAGAAGGTTCTAGGGGTTTCTGTGGAAAAACTGAGGGCCTAAATCTAATTAAACTATAGACGCAAGGTCTAACACGCTAAAACTCAAGGTCTGGACGGCGGGTTCTATATCCAAGGAGCTAAGGGATCTAGTGACTCCGTCGGCTTCTTTAGCTGATCTCGGGGTCGTTGTAAGAGCCGACCACGGCTCGGACTAATGTTTGATATGGCTGTGCATGCAGGAAAATAGCTAACGAACGATTTCTACACCTTCCTGATCAGGTATAGGTCAGGTGACACGCCTAGCACTTCACCAAGCCAGGGCGTGTGCGGACTTCTGGGCCATTGACCGAGGGACCGGGACCCACCAGCAGTCCCGGAAGCCTCCCGGCTCCTCGTGTTGCCTGTCGCTGCTCGCCGGTGGGTTTCGACCGACAACACATTCTAGCACGCCCGGTGGGACCACATCGACTTCACTGATTGCATCAACTACTACGCCGATTACATCGACTACTCCAGTGACTACTTCGACTACATCGACTACAATCGGCTGCATCATCTTCTTTGGCTTCATTGACTTACGTTGTCAAGATGCCAGACGAGAACCCGATTACTTTTGAGGAGTTGTCCGATGAGCACAAGCAGAGGTACAATGAGATAAAAGCTGCTTTTAAAGCCGATCTCATCAGCTCGTTTGAAAGAACTCGTCACCACGGCATCAGATGGAAGGGATTTTCATCTGAAGGGGCACTCGACAAGGTGGATTTGTCTACTCCTACGGAAGAACGTACACGAGCTCTCCGCCAGGAAGTCAACTACATGGTGGCTCACTCATTACATTGACATTCTGAGAGTTTGGTGAACACCCTCGAGAGCGTTGCAGTGCGCGTGGTGCAGGAAATTATGAAACACTAGTACTCTCCAACAGGACCTGCTTTAGGGAGTCACAGAGGGGAGTTGCCTTCTCAATCCAGACCACCAGTGCCTTACGCATTTGCCACCCCAGAGCAACAGAATTCTCCAGCATATGTCATATACAAGGTGGGAGGTGACCCTGCTGATCACCAATTCTTCAGCGAACCCCCCAAGGAGGTTCTGCATGGATATGTTTGCGCCAATATACCAGATGGTGGTAACCCGGCACAACCCACGCAGAGAGCAACTGGAGGAACATTTGCAGTCGATGCCGATAAACAGGCATGGCTGGCTACCTATGCAACAGGGCCGAGTCATGAAGGTACGCACTCGGCCCCAGGAGTTCATACGGTGGATCAAATTAGTGCCATTTTGAAAGATCAATTTGGCATTCTCCCAAGAAGGCGAGCGATCGGCTAGACCAAGCCGTATCCAAGCAACTACGACCTTATTCCTCTTCCGCCCAAGTATCGGCTACCTGAGTTCACCAAATTCAGCGGAGCAGAAGGATCCAGCTCCATAGAACACGTAAGCCGATATCTAGCGCAGCTGGGAATGATTTCGGTGTCGGATCCATTGCGAGTAAGGTTCTTCTCGCAGTCTCTCACAGGGCCGGCTTTTGGCTAGTACACATCATTGGGCCCTGATTCTATCCGCACCTAGAAGCAGCTAGAAGAATAATTCCACATACAATATCATTCAGAAGCTACAGAAGCTGGGATTGCTGATTTGGCACAGATCCCCAGAAGCGGGGAGAAACAGTGGCGGAGTACATCCAGCGTTTCAGGGAAGTCAAGAATCGATGCTACTCGATTTGAATTTCAAAGAAGGAGGCAGTTGAATTGGCAACTTTGGGATTGGTAAAGCCGATCAGAGATCTGGTTTTCCAGCTGTAGTTCAACTCTTTGGCTCATCTGGTACAAAAGATGACAGTATACGAGCAGCGTCACCCAGAATTATATCAGGACAAGTTCAAACGTCAAGTAGTAATGGTTGACGCTGAAGACTCTGAAGACTCTGAGGATGACTAGGAGATTGTAGTTGTGGAGTGGACACGGGGGGCAAAGCCTGTGCCCTGCAAGTGGGTGAAACAATAGGGCCCTCTGAAAGGTTTTGATTTTGACGTAAGTAAAGTCGAGCAGATATTCGACTTACTCTTGAAGGAAAAGCAGCTGAAGTTCCCTGAAGGTTTCAAGATCCCAACAGCTCAGGAGCTCCAGGGGTGGTCATACTGCAAGTGGCATAACTCTTTCACTCACGGTACCAATGACTGCAAGGAACTCCAGCGATAGATACAATCGGCCATTGAGCAAGGCCGATTAATCTTGGGACAGATACTCAACCATTCCCGAATGTAAACATGGTAGAAGGGTACGACCGGTCAACACGTCGTCAGCTGGATTTCACGCTCGGTATCAACATGGCAGGACATATGTTACGTCAACATACAAGGAGGCAAGAGGCCGATTCCCGCGATCGGCCCCAAAAAGAAGAAAGAGACTATATCACCGAAGAACAGGTCAGGCATGTCAGGAATCAACGACCGGTTTCCTCTCATCTTCTGAGAAAATACCAGTATCAGTATCAACAGCGTCTCCAACGCGAGACTGAAGAAGAAGAGTATGAGCGACGCACTGGGAAGCGCCTCAGGAAGCGAGAGGATACACGAGATCATTGGCATTGCCCATTCTTCATATATTGCTGCGATTCTTTTCTGAAAAGACTAGCTACCCTTTAGGATTGCGCAGAATGCAATTCTCAGAAGCAAGACACAAGAAGCGCCTCGGTTTTTCAGCACCTCAGGAAGCGAGAGGATACACGAGATCATTGGCATTGCCCGTTCTTCAAATGTTGCTGGGATTCTGGATGAAAAGACTACCTACCCTTGAGGATTGCCCAGAATGCAATTCTCAGAAGCAAGACACAAGAAGCGCCTCGGTTTTTCAGCGTTTGGGACTAGGGCAACCCCGCCATGAACAAGACAAGTCGACACATACAGCGGGAGATTCAGAAGGTGAGGAGGACAAGTATCACCGACCACGCTTGTGTCCTGATGGGCTCAACCGGTCCCAGAAGCGGAGGGTACAGCGGCTGCGCAGCCTGGAAGAAGCCGAGGCCCAATACTAAGAAACATTAAGGAAGGCGCGGCCAGATTTGGCGGAAAAGTTCCACAACCCTCAAAAAGCAGAGAGTTCTTCCAAGAAGGTATGGCGACCCAAGAAGTCGCAAGCCGATGTGAAGACATCGACTGATGCACACATGGTGTTTGTTCTTCCTGCAGAGTTTCATGCACCAAGACATAAGGAGGTGCCAGTGGCTCAGCTTGACTTGGGGCCACGACCAGTCATTTTTGAGAAGCCCCGAGAAAAGAATTACAGGCACCTGAAGGCGTTATATCTCAAGGGGTACATAAATGGCCAGCCTGTCAGCAGGATGCTAGTCGATACAGGAGCAGCGGTTAATATAATGCCGTATTCAGTGCTGCGCAAGTTGGGGCATTCTGTTGGCGACTTGATCAAAACCAACATCACGCTAAGTGACTTCAACGGACAAACTTCAGAGGCGCAAGGAGTCCTTCTGCTGCTGCTCAAATTGCTCTGCAGAAAGGGGCTCCAGGTACTCGTCCAAAGGCTCAGCGTCTACTCACGATCACAAAGCCAAAACATGGTCCAGCACATACACATACATGCAAACAAACACAAAAGATAAGAAACAATACAACATTACATAAAAACAGCACACAAAACTATGATAGAACTGTTCTACGCGTTACAACGATCGTGTGAGCGTGAAAACCACCTAAAACGGAACTAAGACGCGAAATCTAGGGCTAAAACAGGGTATAGGGGCTTTTCTGCGAGAAAACAGAGCTTCCAGGGGGGTTCTGGGCAAAAACCGAGGGTCTAAACATAATTAAAGGGTAGATCTAGGGTCTAACACGCAAAACTACTGGGGCTGGACGGCGGGTTCAATTTCAAAAGAGCTCAGGGGCCTAAACAATAAAAACAAAGCCTAACTGTAAATACTTCTGAACAGCACAGGGGTGCGGGTTGATTCCAGGAGAGTCCAGTGACTCTTTAGAACAAATGACTAGGCTGAACCGGTATGATCTAACCAGGACCGTTGGATCGCGATCTGGCGGCTCTGATCTACGGCTCGGGCAAACGGGCGCTCGGAGCGGCGGCGTGGTCGCCGGAGTCCAGTCTCCGCGGTGGCGCCTCACCGGCGTTGGCCGATCTCGGTGCTCCGGGGATCAAAACAACTCGAGCCTGGGTCTAGGAGGTTCAGCGCGACATGGGTAAACCACCTAGGGCTAAGGCGTGGCTCGGGAAGGGTCGGGGAGAAAGACTCGACGGCGGGGGCGGATCTGCAAGACGGTGCATCACCGGCGCGCGCATTCTGGTCTAAGAGGGGGCTAAAGGTCTACGACATCTAGCGCAAAAGGACCAAGGTGACATGCTGAGGCTTATCGAGGGCCTGAACGGATCGGAGGAGCGGCGCAAGCTGGTTAGCGACGAGGGCCGAGCGGTGGAAACGGGCGGCGCTCGCGGGGAGAGCTGCTGCAGGGGTCTTCCGGGCTTCTGATCTCCACGGATCGGCTCGGGGTGTACCTGCGGAGGTGCCACGGGGCTCAGGGGGGTCCAGGGATCACCTGCGGCAAGGAATCGCAAGAGCGGAGCATCTCACCGGCGGCGACTCTCGATCAAATTCCGACCACGGCCGGACTCAGGGTCGAGGGTGGAAGGCTCGGGAAGCTTCACGACTGCAAGGTGGAGCTGCTGCGGCTCTTGGCCGGAGCTGGGGTGCGGCGGAGCGGCCGGTCCACGGTGGGGCCGAGGGCTCTGCGCATCGGGGTGAGCGGCGCTAGGGTTTGGGGCGGCTGCGGGGTAGAAGATGAGGTGCAGGGGGTCCACGGAAGCCAGATAAAGGCCAGGCCGGGGATCTCGGCGTGCGGGCCTGCGCTAGGGCTCGCCGGAGATTTCGGGCGGCCGGTGCGCGGGGAGGAGGAAAGACGGAGGGGAGAGGGAGGCGCTGACGGGTGGGGCCAGAGAGCCAGAAAGAGAGGGGAGGGGGTACGGCTCGGGCTGGCCGATGGAAGGCGGGGAGTGGCCGATGGGGCGGGCTAGGCCGATGTAGAGTTGAGGCAGCCGATGGAAGCAGGGGGGGCGGCCGATGGGCTGTTGGGCTGCAGGGGAAGGAGGGAGAGGAGGGAAAAAAGAGGGGGAACGGGCTTCTGGCTTCTTTTCCCTAATCTCCTTCTCTTTTCTTTTTCAAGCTAACCCAATTCTATTTGAATTCAAATGAGATTTGAGTTCAAACTTAACCATTCAAACAAACAAAACAGATGCACCAGCATGAATGCACAAACATGTTGAACCTAAAATAAATTTTAATTCTTTGTGGTATTAAATTTAAATACAAGATAAATCAAGAAAAACCTTAGAAACTTTATTTGAGCCAAAATAAATTCATTAAAATTTAGGAAAACTACATTAGGGTGTTACGAACCTACCCCCCATACAGGAATCTCGTCCCGAGATTCGAATAGGCTAGCTAGCAAGGAGATCGGGATATGTCTTCCTCAGTTCATCTTCTCGCTCCCAGGTAGCCTCATCCTCCGTGTGATGACTCCACTGAACATGGCACATCTTGATGTTCTTTTTTCTGGTAACTCTCTCAGATGTCTCCAGAATCTTCACCGGATGTTCGGTGTAGGTCAGATCCTCCTGCACTTCCAACCCTTCCAATGGTGCTTGCTCTTCCATGACTCTCAAGCACTTCTTCAGCTGAGATACATGAAAGACATCATGCACTCCTGAGAGACTGGGAGGTAACTCCGAACGATATGCCACCTCTCCTTTCCGTTCCAAAACCCTGAACGGACCAATGTATTGAGGGGCTAGCTTACCTCTCACATTAAACCTGCGGATTCCTCTCATCGGCGAGACCTTCAGGTACACATGATCACCCACTGCAAAGGTCAGATCTCGACGGCGAACATCCGCATAGCTCTTCTGATGAGTCTGTGCGACCCTCAGGTTCTCTCGCACCTGCTGTACCAGCTGTTTTGCCTCCTCAACAATATTCGGACCAAATACCTGCCTCTCGCCAATCTGATCCCAATACAGCGGAGTCCTGCACTTCCAACCATATAGGGCCTCAAAAGAAGATTTCTTCAGACTGGCCTGATAGCTGTTGTTGTATGAAAACTCTGCATACGCAGGCATTTATCCCAGCTGGTACCATACTGGATAGCACAGGCTCGAAGCATATCCTCCAACACTTGGTTGGTTCTCTCTGTCTGCCCATCTGTCTGAGGATGATAAGCGGTACTGAAACTCAGCTTCGTATCCAACGAATCATGCAACTGCTCCCAGAACCGTGAAGTGAACTGAGATCCTCGGTCAGATATGATCTTCTTCGGAACACCATGCAGACAAACGATCCTGGAGATGTACAACTCTGCGAGTCTAGCACCGGAGTAAGTAGTGTTCACCGGGAGGAAGTGGACAACCTTCGTCAACCGATCCACTACTACCCATATGGAGTTGCACCCTTTCTGAGTACGAGGCAACCCAACAATGAAGTCCATAGTGATCTCCTCCCATTTCCACTCTGGAATCTTCAATGGCTACAATAGACCTGCTGGTCTTTGATGCTCTGCCTTGACACGCTGACAAGTGTTACAGATAGCCACGTACTCCGCAACGGAACGCTTCATTCCATACCACTAGAATCATTCCTTGAGATCATAATACATCTTTGTGCTGCATGGATGAATGGAATATGCTGTATCATGAGCCTCACTCAAGATCAGCTTCCTGAGATCCTTCACATCTGGCACACATATCCGACCCTTGTACCACAAGGTACCCTGATCATCCTCTCTGAAATGAGGTGCTTTGCCAATCTTGAGCAATTCACGGATCTCCTGCAGCTTCTTATCATCTTTCTGATGCTGCCTGATCTCTACCTCTAGAGTCGGTTCTGCCTCGAATGATGCACTCGAGGTGTGATGCAAGAAACCCAGACTCAACTGCTCAAACTTCTCACATAACTCTTGAGGCATCTGAAAAGCCATGGCCATGTTGACATAGCTCTTTCTGCTCAGAGCATCTGCTACAACATTGGCCTTGCCCGGATGATAGTGGATCTCCAAGTCATAATCCTTGACCAACTCTAGCCATCTTCTCTGCCGCATGTTCAGCTCACTCTGAGTGAAGATGTACTTGAGGCTCTTGTGATCGGTGTAAATATCACACCTCTACCCAAACAAGTAATGCCTCCATATCTTCAGAGCATGCACAACTGCGGCTAACTCCAGATCATGAGTGGGATAATTCAGCTCATGCCGGCGCAACTGCCACGAAGCATAAGCTATCACTCTGCCTTCCTGCATCAGGACGCAACCAAGACCATCCCTCAAAGCATCACAATACACTGTGAACCTCTTGCTCTGGTCTGGCAGAGTAAGGACTGGCGCCGTAGTCAACCTCTTCTTCAGCTCCTCGAAGGCCTTCTGACGCTCATCAGTCCAAGAGAAATCCACACCCTTCTCTAGCAAGGAAGTCAAAGGTTTCGCACTCTTGGAGAAATTCTCAATGAACCTCCAATAATATCCTGCTAAGCCCAGAAAAGAGCGGACCTCCTTCACTGTCTGCGGTACCACCCAGTCAAGCACATCCTTCACCTTTCCGGGGTCCACAGCAATACCTCCCTTGGAGATGACATGACCGAGAAATGGAACCTCATCAATCCAGAATTCACACTTGCTAAGCTTGGCATACAGCTTGTGCTCTTTGAGCCTCTGCAACACAAGCCTCAGATGTTTCTCATGCTCTGCTTCTGACTTGGAATATACCAGGATATCATCACTGAATATCACCACAAAGGTGTCCAGATAATCCATGAAAACCTTGTTCATCAGATGCATGAAGAAAGCCGGAGCATTGGTCAAGCCGAAGGACATGACCGTATACTCGTATAGCCCATACTTGCAGGTGAATGCCGTCTTCGGGATATCCTCAGGACGAATCTTCAGCTGGTGATAACCCGAACGCAGATCAATCTTCGAGAATACACAAGCACCCTGAAGTTGATCAAAGAGATCCTCGATGCGAGGTAATGGATGCTTGTTCTTGATGGTGACCACATTCAGATCCCGATAATCGACGCACATTCTCTTCGCGCCATCCTTCTTCTCTACAAGCAATACAAGAAAAGCCCAAGGAGAGAAACTGCGACGGATATAGCCCTTGGCTAGCAACTCGTCTACAGTCTTCTTAACCTTCTCATGCTCAACGGTTGCCATACGATAGGGCCACTTAGCAATAGGAGCTGTGCCAGGCAAGAGATCAACGGAAAACTCAATGTGACTTCCTGTCCATCCGGTGCTAACAGGTGACTTGGCAAATCATCCGGAAAGACATCCGGGAATTCAGACACCACACGAATACCATCCGTGGGTCTAGCCTCCATCTAACAAAAAATTCCGGAGGGCTCCGAAGCACTGACTGTGACTTCCTGTCCATCCGGTGCTAACAGGTGGACAGTCCTCTGAGCACAATCAATCCTGACACCCCATCTAGCAAGGGTCTCCATTCCCAAGATCACATCGATACCCTTGGTGTCTAGCACCATCAGATTTGCGCTGAACTCTACCCCCCTTATGACCATACTGACTCTAGGACAGAAGATATGAGACGTCATCTGCCCTCCCGGTG
This sequence comes from Panicum hallii, assembly GCF_002211085.1. NCBI lineage: Eukaryota > Viridiplantae > Streptophyta > Magnoliopsida > Poales > Poaceae > Panicum > Panicum hallii. Next base: position 43,204,516 of record NC_038050.1, on the reverse strand, counting down.
AAGATACTAACATGCACCTTTTTAATGTGCTAGTATGAATGCCATGATGCTCGACAAAAGACCGAGTAATGAAGGAATGCGTAGCACCAGTATCGAAAAGCACTGTAGCAGGGTGAGTATTGACCATGAACGTACCAATAACCACGTTGGGAGCCTCGGCCGCTAACTCGGCCATCACATGGTTCACCCTGCCCCGAGATGGTGTCACACCCGATTTATAAGAACATAAATCGAGCAATTATATATGCGCCAGGATCAAGTCAGCATACATACAACAGAATCATCAAGATATCACAACACGTATCTCGAAATAAAAGTGTATAAATTATAAATGATTATCTTTATTACAACTGAATCAAGAATCAGTTCAAGGAATGCGGAAGCGTAAAATAAATACATGAAGAATAGGGCGCCACAGGGACGTCGGCTTGGAGACAACGCCTAGAAATCATCAAGTCCGCTGATGTAGTCCTCCACGTCGACTGGTACTGAGCAGCAGTCGAAGATATCCTAGAGAGAATAGAAGAATAGAGAGGGCAAGTGTGAGTACACAACTGGTAGTCCACAAGTATAACACGAATTATGAGGCTCTAAGGTTAGCTGACTCAACTGCATTAGATTTTATTCTTGGCGCATTTTATTAAAGCTATTTACTACAAGTGGATGAATTACCATAACCCAAGTTACATAATAATTAATCAAGATTAACCATGAGTCTACTGAAAACCAAACCAAACCGCCAAAGATAAACCCCACTAATCAGACGGAGGGTCAGGGCCGCTCATGACCGTGAGCACGGCTAGTATACCAGTTTTACACTCTCGAGAGGTTGCACAACTTTACCCACAAGTCGTGAGCTACGCTAGTTGTTCATCACACTTCCTTAGGTGAGATGACTAGCGAGCGCACTATGAGACCGTTACAAAGGATCACGTTAGTAAGGTGTAACCGCTAAGGTTTCTGGATCAGCAACAATAGGGCCCACCTCCGGGGGTACAAGACACACAGCACAGACCAAGCCGGAGGAGCAGGGACCATTGAAGCTTACCACCCTTCTTGCCCCGCAGGTAAGTTACTCCCGAACCAAAATGACCTAATTAGTAAGTCAAGACCGTCCCATTCCAGTCTTGTGGTTGCGCGGTTGTCCCAGGTTGTCACTCTATGAACCGGTCCTTATGGAGAGTGGCCAACCAAGCACTAAGCACCGTGCTGGCCCCCTAAACCATGGTTCTAACAAAAACATATTTTAACGAGACGTGAGCCGCTCAAGCACGCAGCACAGAGGGCCACTCTCAGGATCAAGTTGCATATAACCATTAATCAAATTTAATTAAAAAGGACCATTATGTGTGAGAGTGCAGCACCTAGCACAACTAACCAAAATGCAACCCAAGGTAGTATATAAAGGATAACAGTGGCTAGGAAATCCTTATAGGCATACAGTATTAAATGCAGTATAAAATTGTATTTAAAAGTGATAGGATATTCATGTTATACTTGCCTTCCTCAAAGTTCTCCTGCTGCTGCTCAAACTGCTCTGCAGAAAGGGGCTTCTGGTACTCGTCCAAAGGCTCAGCGTCTACTCACAATCGCAATGCCAAAACATGGTCCAGCACGTACACATACATGCAAACAAAGACAAAAGATAAGAAACAGTACAACATTATATAAAAACAGCACACAAACTATGATAGAACTGTTCTACACGTTACAACGATCGCGTGAGCGCAAAAACCAACTAAAACGGAGCTAAGACGCGAAATCTAGAGCTAAAACAGGAAGTTCTAAGGGGTTCTGGGCTAAAACCAGGGACCTAAATGTAATTATAGGCTAGATCTCAGGTATAACCCGCAAAAACACCGGGTTTGGATGGCGGGTTCAAATTCTAAAGAAACTAGGGGTCTAAACACTAAAAACTGGGCTAATCCGCAAATATTTTTGAACGGCGCCGGACTCGGGGTTGATTCCAGGAAAACTGTGATAGTTCGTGTACTTGTAATGCTAGACATATATTTTGTTAGTGTGAAATATGTGTTTGTTAGTATAAAGCTCATGTGTGTTTATGTGAAGCTTTTGAAAATTTAAAGTGCAAGTAAAAAGGATATTTTTGTAATTACAGAAAAACCTAGGGTTGTTTTTGCAAAATGTATTTGGATAAGGGTAATTTCAAAATAAGTGAAAGGTGGTTTTGTAAACATATTTTTCTTACTTTATCCCTTGTAAAAATATATATTTACCCAAAAATTTCATTTGAAATGTGTGTGTTGAAGTGTGTAAAAATTTTGGGTAAAGTTGTGAAGATAAGGGTATTTATGTAATTGTATAAAAGTACAAGTCCTTTTATGCAAGTATTTGATTTACAAAAGTAATTTTCAAAATTTACTCAGGACTAAAATGTAAAAGGTGCAAGTCATTATGACATGTCTATCCAATCATTATGACGAGTCTATCCCGTCATCATGACGTGTCATAAATGCTTGCATTTAGGTCCTGAATTTTATAAAGTTTCATTCTTTAGGACAAAAGCAATTCAAATCCAACTTTTGTTCAAAATTTAATGTGTAAAGATGTAAGTTTTGAGTTTTTGAACTTGGGCCCTAAAGCAATGTTGTAGAGTTTGAAAAACTCTCCAACTTTTGTTTTGGGCATTTCTTCATTAGGGTTTTAGATTGATGGGAAATTTTGCTTTTCAGAAAGGTCCCTACAATTTTCTGAAATTGCGCATAAGTCCTTGGGGAAATCTGTTCATCTTTCTCCTCTATTTCTTTTCTCCCTGGCGTCTCCTTCTTTTCTTCCTCCACTGGCGGCTGCATCTTCTTTCTCCCCTACCTCCCTTACTCTCCTCAGCACAGGCTCCTCTCCACGGGCACAGGGCGCTCCGGATCCAGGCACTAGCGGCGGCGCGGCTGGCGCAGGGCGCGGCAGCGGGCGCTGGCGGCGGCTGGCGGCAGCGGATCCAGGCGGCGCGCAGCTCGGGTGCGGCGCGGGCGCGCGGGCGAGCGCGCGCGGAAGCCGGCGGCGCAAGCGGGAGCTGGCGCAGGCGTTGGGCGCGACGGCTCGGCTGGCGCGCGGGAGTTGGCGCTGGCGCAGGCAGCAAGCGACGCAGGTGCTGGCGAGCGCGGGAGGAGGCGCGGGCGGCAGTTGCTGGCTCGGTGCGGCGGCGGCTTGGAGCTAGAGCGCGCTGGCTCGGGCGCGGAGGCAGGCCAGGCGTGCGGGACGTGCGCGAGTGCGGCAGGTGCGGGAACCGTGCGGAGGCAAGTAGCCCAGAGCGAGCAGTGGCACGAGGAGTGGCCCAGGCGCGCGGGTGGAGCATTGCTGCGCGGCGGAGCAGAGTGTGCGCTGGGGCGTGGATGCGCGCGGCAGGCGCTGGAGTGAGTGGCGCAAGTGCGTGGTGGTGCGGCAGACGTGGAGCTGAGGCGCACGCGGTTCGAGTGTGCGCGGGAGCGATGCAGCACGGCCGAAGCAAGCGACGCCGAGCTCCTGCGCAAGGACCGGCGGTGCGTAGCGGGGCTTCTGCGCGAGATGCAGGAACACGGTGGCGTCGACCCTGACTACGCCACGGTGATCTTTGGTGGTGCAGGAGTGGCCGTATCGAAGATGCAGTTAAGGTGTTCGACAAAATGCTGGCCGCGGGAGAAGTGATGCAAACTGCGGTGATGTACAACGCATTGATCGGTGGCCTTCGAGGAGAGAGCAACGGAAGGCACGGCCCTAATGCAAGCAGACCACGGTCCTCGCGAAGGTGGAGGTGTGAGTATGGCGTGGCGAATCGGAAAGAGAAGCCGCGAAGCGAAGGCAGTGGTCGGGCTTGACGAGCTCGGAGGAGATGCGGTGCAGCTAGGCACGACGAGCTCCCTTCACCCATGCGGAGGTTGAGGCAGGAGCAACACGACGCGGGTTTGACGTGCAACGCATGACCGGTGGCAGTGGTAGACCGGTCCTGATGGCGTCACAACAGATGGAGAGGACGGCGAAGTTGCACGACCTAGAGGTCCGAGCGAAATTGAACCGGCGCGTTCGCGAGTGCGAACGCAAGTGTTTTGCCGGTGGCCGACTCGGCTCGTTTCTGCAGGCACGTGCATATGCAAAGCAACAAACCACGCGCAAGCAAGTCGGAGGCCGATGGTGTGGAAGCAGAACGGGAGCGGCGGCCTTGCGAATGGTTGCGCAAGTATGCCGGCAGTACACGCACCGGAGCAGTCAGGGCAAGGAGGATTTCTTCTTATACAAGCAAGGACGTTTGGTCGGCCATGCTTTAGCATCGCATGTGCGTGGGCAGAGGAAGTTCAACTCGTGAGCAGGAAAAACCCTGAGGTTCACGGAGGAGTTGGCATAGTGAACCAATCCGGCTCCATCGTCTCGTCCCATGGTCCACGACATCCAACAGTTCTTACCCCTCGTGGATCGCTCAACCGCTATCACCACGGATCACCACGGAGACTACTCCTTCGGCCATCTTCCACCCACGGCAACCCTTCCCGGCAAGCTTCCTCGTCACTCACGGAATCTCATCACCATCAAGTACTTCTCATCGTCGATTCTGTTCATCGCGGGAATTCACTTTCCGCCCGTTCTCCTTCACAACCAAGGCTACCCCAAGGTTTGCTTTGATTCACTTAATCTTCCTAATGCCGGTGACTCCTTTACCGGAATATCGTCGTTACCTTTCCATTCTTTGTTTTCCCCGACCAGGAACTTAATTGCTTTGGTTTAGAAAGGTTTAGGGTGTTTTCTGTAAGATTTCCAGAACTTTCTTTATTTTAAATCGATGAACTTCTACATTTTATAGATTTTCGTAAGGAGTTCATAAAAATACAAAATCAATTTTATTGGAAACCCTAGGTCAAAATCTACAAGTTGTATGTTATGATCATGAGTTAAAAGTCTTTGATGTGTGGTCTAGGTCAAATGTTAGGGAATGAATGTTTTATTGTGCTTCATATTGTATGCTTGTGTTATAGCTGAAAAGTAAGCCATAGAATATATGTCTTAAATAGAGATGTGTGATGTTTAGTTAATCCTTTCATATGAGTGCTCTTATCCCTGCCATCAAGACTTTAACTTTGTCTTGATTGTCATTTCCTTAAGATCCTTTTCGTAAAAGGATCCCTGTTAGTTTGTATGTATCTGCTGCTTAGCCAATACATCTCTACAGCTATGCTTCAGCGTCGGCTATCAGCTCAGGCGCTAAGCATCTGTTTCCTTTGAGTTTAGGATACTTTTGTGTAACAGCTATCAGCCGATGCATTTCTTTTGGTGTGCTTCTACCATCAGCTGGTTAGCTGATACAGTTGATATCTTTCTAATATCGGCTACTGCCGATACAATTCTATTGTTCTGTCCTACATCGGCTGCACATAGTCGATGTATCAGAGATGCATACACAATCTTAGGCTTCTTGCTATCGGCCGGTCCAAGCCGATTCTAGTTGTTTTCCATAACAGTCAAATATGGCCGATCAATCCTTAGTTTTCCCATCCTTGTCCATACACTTCTATCAGCTGATTTATCGGCTGAGAAATCGGCTATATATCTATCGATCATATACCCTCAACCAAACTCCAATCGGCTGTACGTCACTCAATTATTGCGCTGACGTAATCGAGCCGATGCAACCACACCTAGTTACCCAGGATAACACTTAAGCACATCTCAGTTAAGACACAACTGCTTTAGGAATCATCCCTCTGCTAAAGTAATCGATGCTTTCATCAATCAATTAGGAAGCCGATGCACCTTTCAATCGACTAAACCTCTATTGTTTCCAATCGGCTCTGTTGTAATCCTCAACGAGTAGCCGATTCTAATTAGTGTTTTCCTTAAAGCTCTATCTAAGTTTAGTTCTGTGACAGTTCGTGTATTTGTAATGCTAGGCAAATATTTTGTTAGTGTGAAATATATGTTTGTATAAAGCTTATGTGTGTTTATGTGAAGTTTGCGAAAATTTAAAGTGTAAGTAAAAAGGGTATTTTTGTAATTATAGAAAAACCTAGGGTTGTTTTTGCAAAATGTGTTTGGATGGGAGGTAATTTCGAAATAAGTGAAGGATGGTTTTGTAAACATGCTTTTCTTATTTTATCCCTTGTAAAAATATATATTTATTTATCCAAAAGTTTCATTGGAAATGTGTGTGTTGAAATGTGTAAAAATTTTGGGTAAAATGGTAAAGATAAGGGTGTTTATGTAATTTTATAAAAGTATAAGTCCTTTTGTGTAAGTGTTTGATTTACAAAAGTAACTTTCAAATTTACTCAGGACTAAAGAGTAAATAGTGCAAGTCATCATGACATGTCTATCCAATCATTATGACGAGTCTATCCCGTCATTATGACGTGTCATAAATGCTTGCATTTAGGTCCTAGATTTTATAAAGTTACGCTCTTTAGGACAAAAGTAATTCAAATCCAACTTTTGTTCAAAACTTCACGCGTAAAAATATAAATTTTGAGTTTTTGAACTTGAGCCCTAAAGCAATGTTGTAGAGTTTGAAAAACTCTCCAACTTTCGTTTTGGGCATTTCTTCATTTGGATTTTAAATCAATGGGAAATTTTATTTTACAGATAGGCCCTTGCAGTTTTCTGTAATTACGTATAAGTCCTTGGAGAATTCCATCCCTTCTTCTCCTCTGTTTTTCTTTTCCCTGGTGCTCCCTTATCCCCTGCCGATGCTATCCCCTTTCTCTGGTCACCATACCGGTTCTTCCTCTCTCTCCCGTCTACCCTTTCCTCCAACCAGTCCAACACAGGCAGGCGAGCAGCGGGTCAGTAGACAGGCGGGCCAGCGCGCTGCAGCAGGCGCCCGGGGCGGCGGCGGCCCCATGCGGGCGCTCGGGGCTGGGCGGCAGGCGCGGCTCGGCGCACGCGTAGGCGGCACGGGCGAGCGCAGGCGGAAGCGCGCGGCTGGAGGCGGGCCCAGGCGGGTGCGAGGCACGCAGGCGCGTGGGCGACGGAGCGCTGGACGGCTCGGCTCGGGCAGGCGGAGGCCGGCGCTGGGGCGCGCGCAAGCGGGCGGCTGGCGGGCCCAGGCGAGGTGCTGCGGGCGCTGGGCGCGCGGAGGTGGATGTGACGCGAGCGGTGCGGGTTGGTGGGCGAGCGGGCGACGCGTGCAAGACCGGAGCAAGATGGGTGTGCGTGAAGGCCGGCTCGTGCGGGCGCTGGTAGCGGTGCAGGAACTCGCGCGGGAGCAGGCGTTCGGGCAGGCTGCAGGCATAGAGTGGGCCCGGGCGAGCGCGCGAGGAAGTTGGGCGTGTGGGAGCGCGCGGCACGACCTGATTCAGATGCGGCGCGGCACAGGTAGACGCGGAACGCGCGCAGGAGGCGCAGGGAGCAGGAGCAGGAGTGTCTGCAGGCAGCACTTGCGCGGTAGAGCAGCAGCATGTGCAAGTGCGGTGCTTGGTGACTGGCCAGCGGCACAGGCGTCGAGTTCGGGCGCTGGCGGAGAGCGGAGCGGGGCCGGGGCGTTGGACCAGTGCAGGCGTGCGTTTGCGGCTCGGAGTGAGCGCGCGCGACGCAGGAGCGGGCACTGGAGCAAGCACGGCGCAAATGTAGGCGGCGTGAGCATGTGTGCAGAAGCAGGACTCAAGTGGAGGTGAACGGCCCAGAGCGGGCAGCGACGTGCAGGGCGGTTTCAGACGCGTGAGCAGCAACGTGATGCGGGCCCAGGACACGCGCGGTTTGAGCATGCGCGGGAGCAATGCGGCAAGGCCGAAGCAAGCGACGCCGAGCCCCTGCGCAAGGACCGGCAGTGCGTAGCGGGGCTTCTGCGCGAGAAGCGGGAACACGGTGGCGTCGACCCTAACTACGCCATGGTGATCTTTGGTGGTGCAGGAGTGGCAGTATCGAAGATGCAGTTAAGGTGTTCGACAAAATGCTGGCCGCGGGAGAAGTGATGCCAACTGCAGTGATGTACAACGTATTGATCGGAGGCCGTCGAGGAGAGGGCAACAGAAGGCACGGCCCTAATACAGGCAGACCACGGTCCTCGCGGAGGTGGAGGTGGGAGTGTAGCATGGCGAGTCGGAAGGAGAAGCGGCGAAACGAAGGCGGGGGTTATAGCGCGGCGAATTCGGAAGGAGCAACTGCGCGGGTGTGCCGACCGTGTCTCAGCGGCACACGCGCATAGGCAGTGAATGCTTAACCTGTGAGCAGGAGAACCTTGAAGTTCACGGAGGAGTTGGCCTAGCGAATCAATTCGGCTCCATCGTCTCGTCCCATGATCCACGACATCCAGCAAGTTCTGCTCTTCGTCACCCACGAAGACTACTCTTTCGGCCATCTTCCACCCACGGCAACCCTTCCGGGCAAACTCCTTCGTCATCCACGAAATCTCGTCATCGTCGAGCTTTCTCTTCGCCGATCCTGTTCGCCACGGGAGTTCACTTTTCACCCGTTCTTCTCCACAACCAAGGTTTGCCCTGATTCTTTGAATCTTCTTAATGCCGGCGATTCCTTTGCTGGAATATCATCGTTATCTTCCTGTTATCTGTTTTCCCGGACCAGGGACTTAATTGCTTTGGCTTAGAAAGTTCTAGGATGTTTTCTGTAAGTTTTCCAGAGTTTTCTTTATTCCAACTCAGTGGACTTCTACATTTCATAGATTTTCATAGGAAGTTCATAAAAATGTAAAATCAGTTTTGTTTGAAACCCTAAGCCAAACTCTACAAGTTTTATGTTGTGATCTTCAGTTGAAGTCTTTGATGTGTGGTCTAGGTCAAATGTTAGGGAATGAATGTTTTATTGTGCCTTATATTGTATGCTTGTGTTATAACTGAAAAGTAAGTCATAGAATATATGTCTTAAATAGAGAGGTATGATATTTAGTTAATCCATCACACGAACGTTCATATCCCTATCATCAAGACATTGTCCTCGTCTTGATTGCTGTTTCTTTAGATTCCATATCGTATAAGGATCCCCGTTAGTTCTTGTGTGTCTGTTGCTTAGCTCATACATCTCTGCAGCTGCGTTTCAACATCAGCTTCTGGTTCAGCCGCTAAGCATCCGTTTCCTTGAATCTATAATGTTTCTGTGTAACAGTTATCAGTCGATGCTTCTACCATCGGCTGGTCAGCTGATACGGTTGTTACCTTTCTAGTATCGGCTACTGCCAATACAATTCTTTTGTTCTGTTCTATATCGACTGCACAGAGTCGATGTATCGGAGAAACACACACGATCTTAGGGTTTTTGCCATCGGCCGACCCAAGCCAATTTTGGTTGCTTTTCCATATCGGTCAAACACGGCCGATCGATCCTTAGTTTCCCCATCCTTATCCACACACTTCTATCAGCCGATTTATCGACTAAGAGATCGGCTATCTATATCTATCGGTCATATACCCTCAATCACACTCCAATCGGCTGTACGTCACTCAATTGTTGAGCTGACGTAATCGAGTCGATATAACCACACCTAGTTACCTAGGATAACACTTAAGCACATCTCAGTCAAGACACAACTGTTTTAGAAATTATCCCTCTGCTAAAGTGATCGGTGTTTTCATCGATCAGTCAGGAAACCGGTGCACCTGTCAATCGACTACCCAGACCAAAGTACACAACCCTAGATCAATAAGCTAACACAATAGACACGCCTCTGTTTGGCACGACCTAAGCACATCAATCAGCTAAACCTCTGTTGTATCCAATCGACTCTGTTATAGTCTTCAACATATAGTCCTTCTTAATTAGTTGTCCCCATAAAGCTCTGTCTAAGTTTAATTCAGATCTTTCCGGTTGTTGTGTGAGTAGTCTGTTAGATGAGTGCTAGATTGTAACTTTATTGTGAAGTAGAATAGTTTTGTGTGTACACTTGAATGTAATGTTGCATTACATGTAGATACGACTACTTCGGCAACGGTACCTACGAGATCTCCCCGGAGTCTGCAGAGGATGTTTCTGAAGACCAAGTGAACGTCATCAAGGATTATCTGAAGCCCCGAACCAAAGTTCGAAAGATATTGACATTTCTGACTTCAGCCCCACCAGTAAAGGCAAGCCCCGGACATAACCTACTATTTTTATTACACTGCAATCTATATCTATTTACGTATTCTATGCATTAAGTTCTTAGGAATTGCTTGAAACCCTAGTTGCATTCTCCTAGGAACCAATGTGATGGATACTAGCACTTGAGTCCGGCTAGCTGCTATGCTAATAGGGCCGGTAGAAGTCGGGTGATTTTCTGTCACTCGCGCGATATAGGAGTTGTAATGTTTACATTCCTGTTATCACTATAAGGATGACGGATGGGAGTTTTATGAGGTATCATGGTTGAGGTGATACCCCGTCTGTGTTGTTGAATTGGATAAGGTCGCAGCGTGTGGTAGCGGTGGTTAAGCGTTTGAAAGTACTAACCACATGCCGCGAAATATGGTAAGCGGTAAGCCTAGTAGCCAATCGGCCCGAGGAGTGGACATACCTCCCACCACTCGTCTTGCTTCTTCTGGTTACTTATGTTCGACGTGTGGGAATACGTGTTGCAAGGGCAACCAGGAGTACGGGTTTTGTAGTCGCGCTACAGACGTACGTCCTGCACTTTGGAAGTGCGTATGGTCCTGAGGTCGCTTGTGGTGGATCTGATCCACGAGTCGGAATGAAAGGTAAACGGTTGCTTCGGAACGACCCTGTGGTGTTCCAGGCGTGTGAGTTAGGTTTACCTTGCAAGGTTGAATCTCGATTCAGGAATCGTCCGCCTCTCACGATGAATGAGACTGCTTACCCCCTTTACCACATTGAGTAACAAGAGCAATTATATGGTTATTAAAGATGATGTTTGACCAAAGATTTTACCATGCTTGAATAGCTATAGGTGCTCATCTAGATTGAATAATCACATAGAACTTGAAAGCTAAAAGTTGACATTAAGGATCTACCTTTATCGCTTTTTAGCTGAACCTAAATCCAGAACCATTTCAAGCTTCCATAAGTCTAGTTATGGGCTAAAGTATACCCAATCCCGGGTAAGCCTTGCTGAGTATTAGTATACTCAGCCTTGCTAGTTTTATGTTTTTCAGGTAAAGCCTTTGACGACCCTACTCTTTCCCTGTCATGGCCCTGTGCTCTTCCAGAAGATTGGTCCGAGGAATGGGATCAGTCCCCGGCCAATACTGATGATCTCGAGTGATGTCATGTCAGGGCTTAGCATGACATCCGTCTTGGCGATGTGTTGTAATCGTCGCGTATGTTTTCCGCTGCCAAAAACCATAGTTTTAACAGTTTGTAATCTTTTCTCTAAATTTGAAACTTCGTACTTCTTTTGGAAACTTTTGTAATGTAAATCCCTGTGATGTAAAAATGTGATGGTGATTGTATCTCTGGACTCACCTTCGTGTGAGGTAACCTTATGTGATCCTGTGTATCGGTGGTTTATCGGGACGTTACCTGACAGGCCAAGGGATTATACCGTTTGAAGCACGTTGGAGCCCTCGGAAGTGGACTCGCGTACTTGAGCCGGTATAATTCAGGTTGGTTCTGCCACAAGTTCAATCTTTTTGGTTGTTATGTAAATAATATGTTAAATGAGTGTTGAATTGCAACTTTGTTGTGAAGTAAAATAGTTTTGTGTGCACACTTGAATGTAATGTTGCATTACATGTAGATACGACTACTTTGGCAACAGTACCTACGAGATCTCCCCGGAGTCTGCAGAGGATGTTTCTGAAGACCAAGTGAACGTCACCAAGGGATATCGCAAGCCCCGAACCAAAGTTTGGAAGATATTGACATTTCTGACTTCAGTCCCACCAGTAAAGGCAAGCTCTGGACATAACCCACTATTTTAATTACATTGCAATCTATATCTATTTACGTATTCTATGCATTAAGTTCTTAGGTATTGCTTGAAACCCTAGTTGCATCTCCTAGGAACCAATGTATTGAATATTAGCACTTGAGTCCGACTAGCTGCGATGCTAGTAGGACCGGTAGAAGTCGGGTGATTCCCTGTCACTCGCGCGATATAGAAGTTGTAATGTTTACATTCTTGTTATCACTATAAGGATGACGGACGGGAGTTTTGTGAGGTATCATGGTTGAGATGATACCCCGTCTGTGTTGTTGAACTTGATAAGGTCGCAGTGTGTGGTAGCGGTGGTTAAGCGTTTGAAAGTACTAACCACATGCCGTGAAATATGGTAAGCGGTAAGCCTAGTAACCAATCGGCCCGAGGAGTGGACATACCTCCCACCACTCGTCTTGCTTCTTCTGGTTACTTAAGTTCGACGTGTGGGAATACATGTTGCAAGGGCAACCAGGAGTATGGGTTTTGTAGTCGCGCTACAGACGTACGTCCTGCACTTTGGAAGTGCGTATGGTCCTACAGTCGCTTGTGGTGGATCTGATCCACGAGTCGGAATGAAAGGTAAACGGTTGCTTCGGAACGACCCTTTGGTGTTCCAAGCGTGTGAGTTAGGTTTACCTTTCAAGGTTGAATCTCGATTCAGGAATCGTCCGCCTCTCACGATGAATGAGACTGCTTATCCTCTTTACCACATTAAGTGATAAGAGCAATCATATGATTATCAAAGACGATGTTTGACCAAAGATTCTACCATGATTGAATAGCTATAGGTGCTCATTTAGAATGAATAATCACATAGAACTCAAAAGCTAAAAGTTGACATTAAGGATTTACTCTTTATTGCTTTTCAGCTGAAAATAAACCCAGAGCCTTGACAATGCCTTCATGAGTCTAGTTATGGGCTAAAGTATACCCAATCCCGGGTAAGCCTTGCTGAGTATTAGTATACTCAGTCTTGCTAGTTTTATGTTTTTCAGGTAAAGTCTTTGAAGATCCTACTCTTCCCCTATCTTAGCTCTGTGCTCTTCCAGATGATTGGTCCATGGAATGGGATCCGTCCCCAGCCAACATTGATGATCTCGAGTGATGTCGTCTCAGGGCTTAGCATGACATCCGTCTTGACGACGTGCTATAATCATCACGTATGTTTTTTTTCTCCGCTGCTAAAAACCATAACTCTAACAGTTTGTAGTAACTTTTCTAAATTTGGAACTTCGTATTGCTTTTGGAAACTCTTGTAATGTAATCCCTGTGATGTAAAATATGATGGTGACTGTATCTCTAGACTCACCTTCGTGTGAGGTAACCTTATTTGATCCTGTGTATCGGTGGTTTATCGGGACGTTACCCGACAGGCCAAGGGATTATACCGTTTGAAGCACGTTGGAGCCCTCGGGAGTGGACTCGCGTACTTGAGCCGGTATAATTCAGGTTGATTCTGCCACAAAAACCTGGGGGCTCTTTAACAAAATAGCCAGGACGAACCGATATCTTCTATTCTGGATCGTTGGATCACGATCTGGTGGCTCTGATCGATGGCTCGGGCAAGCAGGCGCTTGGAGCGGCGGCGTGGTCACCGGAGTCCGGTCTCCGCGACGGCGCCTCGCCGGCGTTGGCCGATCTCGGTGCTCCGAGGATCAAAACAACTCGAGCCTGGGTCTAGGAGGTTCAGCGCGACATGGTTGAACCACCTAGGGCTAAGGCGTGGCTCGGGAAGGCTCGGGGAGAAGGAATCGACGGCGGGGGCGGATCGGCACAACGGCGCATCACCGGCGCGCGCGTTCCGATCTAAGAGGGGGCTAAAGGTCTACAACATCTAGCGCAAAAGGACCAAGGTGACATGCTGAGGCTCACCGAGGGCCTGAACGGATCAGAGGAGCGGTGCAAGCTGGTCGGCGACGAGGGCCGAGCGGCGGAAACGGGCGGCGCTCGCGGGGAGAGCTGCTGCAGGGGTCTTTCGGGCTTCTGATCTCCACGGATCGGCTCGGGGTCGAGGGTGGAAGGCTCGGGAAGCTTCCCGACGGCGAGGTGGAGCTGCTGCGGGTCTTGGCTGGAGCTGGGGTTCGGCGGAGCGGCCGGTCCACGGCAGTGCAGTGGGGGTGACGCGGCAGAGCAAAGTGGGGGTGGTGCTAGGGTTTGAGAGCGCCGCCAAGGATGGGGATAGGGACGCAGGGGGGTTTGGGGTCGTCAGATAAAGCCCGGCCGGGGATCCCGTCGTGCGGGCCTGGCGCTAGGGCTCGCCGAAGGTTTCGAGCGGCCGGTGCGCGGGGAGGAGAAAGGAGAGGAGAGGTAAGGGGAGACACTGACGCGCGGGACCGGGCGACCAGAGAGGGAGAGAGGGCACGGCTCGGGCTGGCCGATGGAAGGCGGGGAGTGGCCGATGGGGCGGGCTGGGCCGATGTAGAGCGGAGGCGGCCGATGGAAGCAGGGGGGGCGGCCAATGTGGATGGCCGATGGGCTGTTGGGCTGCGGGGGAAGGAGGGAGAGGAGGGCCGTGCGGAGGGAAAAGAGAGGGGGAATGGGCTTCGGCTTCTTTTCCCTAATCTCCTTCTCTTTTCTTTTTCAAGCTAACCCAATTCTATTTGAATTCCAATGAGATTTGAATTCAAACTTAACCATTCAAACAAACAAAAGAGATGCACCAGCATGAATGCACAAACATGTTGAACCTAAAATAAATTTTAATTCTTTGCATAATTTAATTAGGTTAAATGCAAACTAAGCACATTAAATCCTTAGAAAATTAATGGAGCCAAATTAATTCCATTGTAAATCCTGGATTTTTGCATTAGGGTGTTACAGATGGCGCCTTGGGCTGAGCTGGGCGCCCCTGCTGTCTGGACTGCGCCTTCCGGGGACAAACGTTGGCGTAGTGTCCCTACTCGCCGCAGTGAAAGCACGCCCGTGGGAATGCTGGAGCCTGCTGTCCGGCAGGAGGAGTAGGCACTCCCTGCCACGGAGCTGGTGGAGCTGGTGTAGCTGAGCGTGCCGGAGGTGCTGGAAGCCTCTGGCCCTGTCCCGCCTACTGCTGCTAAGGACGAGGCGGGTACTGCTGCTGTCGCTGCTGGTACGACTGGATCTGCCTCTGCTGCTGCTGGTACTGGTACCGAGGCCGGTTGTTGCCACCGGACGCAGCAGGGACCATCTTCCTCTTCTTGTCCTTAATCTCCCGGCGCTTGCGCTCGGTGTTGAGGGCAGCGTCAACCAGCTGGTTGAAGTTGTCGAAGCGGTGGTTCATGAGCGCGTACTCTAGGTGATCATCCAGTCCCTCCCTGAAGCGCTCCTGCTTATCGCCATCATTGGCGACCTCAGCGGGGGCATAGCGAGCGAGCTGGAGGAAACGATCACGGTACTCGGTCACCGTCATAGCTCCCTGAAAGGATAATCACCAGTAAAAGAAAATGGAAATTACTCAGCATTTCCAATTTCACGAGAATAAACAAGGGTGGGCTTGAGCTCAAAAAGGAATTACGGAAAGATTTGCTTCAATTTACCTGCTTAAGCGCAAGGAACTCCTTGTGCTTCATCTTCATCACTCCAGCAGGGATGTGGTGGTTCCTGAAACGCTCCTGGAACTGGACCCAAGTGAGGGCGTCGTGGTCCCGAGCTGGGTAGGACTCCCACCAATCGAGAGCTGAGCCTCGCAGCTGCCCTGCTGCGTACAGAACTCGCTCCCTATCGTCGCACTGAGCGACATCCAACTGGCGTTCCACTGAGCGAAGCCAGTCGTCAGCCTGGAGTGGATCAGTCGCATGGGAGAACATCGGCGGGTGACCCATCAGAAAGTCTGAGCACCTGCCGCGGGGCTGCTGCGGTGGAGGAGGTGGCGGCTGAGCGTGGATCTGCTGCAGCATCTGAACAGTGTTGTTCAGAGTGGCCATCATCTGCATCTGGAGCTGGAAGAACTGCTCCGGAGTCAGGGGTGGAGGCATCGGCCACGGCTAGTCGGTACTCTGGTTGTTCTGCCCCTGCTGGCCAGAACCGGTGCCGGTGCTCCTAGTGTTAACCATCTGTTTGCAGTAGAACGAAACTTATAAGAGATAGATATTGTACGATTCTGGAAAGAGGGTCTGATAGGATAAAGTAGAGTAAGGAGTGTACGATTTTACCCCCCAACGGTCTATCTCAATTTTATTACTTAATTCAAGTTTGCATTAGAGTCGATTTGCATGGGCAAGTTTAACTTCTAAACTATGCAATCAACCAAAAATCCAAATCAAACAATTTGCACAATCACAAACACTCAGTATTCCAACGTTAGTCGAGTTTATCACACCACTCGACTAAAACAAGCAGGCGCTCTAGCGTATTTTTCTTGCAAGGGCATCCTAGGCTTATGAGGACAGACAAAATTGTAGGCCAACGTCTACAGAAGGGATCAAACTAATTCTCGGAAAATGCAAGAGAGAATTAGCAAATCAAGGTTTAGAGCTCAAGGAATAGAAGTAGAAATGAGTGTGTGAGTTTTGCGGAAGCAAGGCAAGAGAAAGGAAATCCCTAAACTCGACCATTTCTATTTAGTCTTCATCCTACAGTCGACACGGCTGTGATACCAATTCTGTCACACCCGATTTATAAGGACATAAATCGAGCAATCATATATGCGTCAGGATCACGTCATGCATATATACAACAGAATCATCAAGATATCACAACACGTATCTCGAAATAAAAGCGTATAAATTATAAATGAACATCTTTATTACAACTGAATCAAGGATTAGTTCAAGGAATGCGGAAGCGTAAAATAAATACATGAGAAGATAGGGCGCCACAGGGACGTCGGCTCGGAGACAATGCCTAGAAATCGTCAAGTCCGCTGATGTAGTTCTCCACGTCGCCTGATACTGAACAACAGTCGAGCAGTCGAAGATATCCCAAGAGAACAGAAGAGCAGAGAAGGCAAGTGTGAGTACACTGCTTGTACTCAACAAGTATAACACGAATTATAAGGCTCTAAGGCTAGCTGACTCAACTGCGTTAGCTTTTAATCTTGGTAAATTTTATTAAAGCTATTTACTACAAGTGGATGAATTGACATAACCCAAGTTACATAATAATTAATCAAAATTAATCATGAGACTACTGATAACCAAGCCAAACCACCAAAGGTAAACCCCACTAATTATACGGAGGATCTGGACCGCTCATGACCGTGAGCACGGCTAGTATACCAGTTTTGCACTCTCGAGAGGTTGCACAACTTTACCCATAAGTCGTGAGCTACGCTAGTGGTTCATCACACTTCCTTATGTGGGATGACTAGCAAGCACACTACGAGACCGTTACAAAGGATCACGTTAGTAAGGTGTAACCGCTAAGGTTTCTGGATCAGCAACGATGGGCCCACCTCCGGGGGTACAAGACACACAGCACAGGCCAAGCCGGAGGAGCAGGGACCATTGAAGCTTACCACCCCTCTTGCCCATGCAGGTAAGTTACTCCCGAACCAAAATGACCTAATTAATAAATCAAGACCGTCCTATTCCAGTCTTGTGGTTGCGCGGTTGTCCCAGGTTGTCGCTCTATGAACCGGTCCTTATGGAGAGTGGCCAACCAAGCACTAAGCACCGTGCTGGCCCCCTAAACCAAGTTTCTACAAAAACATCTTTTAACAAGACGTAAGCCGCTCAAGCACACAGCACAGAGGGTCACTCCCAGGATCAAGTTGCATATACCATTAATCAAATTTAATTAAAAAGGACCATAATTTTGTGAGAGCGCAACACCTAGCACAACTGACCAAAATGCAACCCAAGGTATTTATATACAGGATAAAAGAGGCTAGGAAATCCTTATAGGCATGCAGAATTAAAATGCAGTATGAAATTGTATTTAAAAGTGATAGGATGTTCATGTTATGCTTGCCTTCCTCAAGACTCTCCTGCTGCTGCTCAAATTGCTCTGCAGAAAGGGGCTCCTGGTACTCGTCCAAAGGCTCAGCATTACATAAAAACAGCACACAAAACTATGATAGAACTGTTCTACGCGTTACAACGATCATGTGAGCGCGAAAACCATCTAAAACGGAACTAAGACGCGAAATCTAGGGCTAAAACAGGGTACAGGGGCTTTTCTGCGAGAAAACAGAGCTTCCAGGGGGTTCTGGGCAAAAACTGAGGGTTTAAACATAATTAAAGGGTAGATCTAGGGTCTAACACGCAAAACTATTGGGGCTGGATGGCGGGTTCAATTTCAAAAGAGCTCAGGGGCCTAAACAATAAAAACAGAGCCTAACTGTAAATACTTCTGAACGGCACAGGAGTGCGGGTTGATTCCAGGAGAGTCCAGGGACTCTTTAGCAAAACGACTAGGCTGAACCGGTATGATCTAACCAGAACCGTTGGATCACGATCTGGCGGCTCTGATCTACGGCTCGGGCAAACGGGCGCTCGGAGCGGCGGCGTGGTCGCCGGAGTCCGGTCTCCGCGGCGGCGCCTCGCCGGCGTTGGCCGATCTCGGTGCTCCGGGGATCAAAACAACTCGAGCCTGGGTCTAGGAGGTTCAGCGCGACATGGGTAAACCACCTAGGGCTATGGTGTGGCTCGGGAAGGCTCGGGGAGAAAGACTCGACGGCGGGGGCGGATCTGCACGACGGCGCATCGCCGGCGCACGCGTTCCGGTCTAAGAGGGGGCTCAAGGTCTATGACATCTAGCGCAAAAGGACCAAGGTGACATGCTGAGGCTTACCGAGGGCCTGAACGGATCGGAGGAGCGGCGCAAGCTGGTCGGCAATGAGGGCCGAGCGGCGGAAACGGGCGGCGCTCGCGAGGAGAGCTGCTGCAGGGGTCTTCCGGGCTTCTGATCTCCACGGATCGGCTCGGGGTGTACTTGCGGAGGTGCCACGGGGGTCAGGGGGGTCCGGGGATCACCGGCGGTTAGGAATCGCACGAGCAGAGCATCTCACCGGCGGTGACTCTCGATCAAATTCTGGCCACGGCTGGACTCGGGGTCGAGGGTGGAAGGCTCGGGAAGCTTCCCGACGATGAGGTGGAGCTGCTACGTGTCTTGGCCGGAGCTGGGGTGCGGCGGAGCGGCCGGTCCACGGCGGGGCCGAGGGCTCTGCGCGTCGGGGTGAGCGGCGCTAGATTTTGGGGCGGCTGCGGGGTTGAAGATGAGGTGCAAGGGCCCACGGAAGCCAGATAAAGGCCGGGCCGGGGATCTCGGCGTGCGGGCCCGGCGCTAGGACTCACCGGAGATTTCGGGCGGCCGGTGCGCGGGGAGGAGGAAAGAAGGAGGGGAGAGGGAGGCGCTGACGGGTGGGGCCAGAGAGCCAGAAAGAGAGGGGAGGGGTACGGCTCGGGCTGGCCGATGGAAGGCGGGGAGTGGCCGATGGGGCGGGCTGGGCCGATGTAGAGCGGAGGCAGCCGATGGAAGCAGGGGGGTGGCCGATGTGGATGGCCGATGGGCTGTTGGGCCGCGGGGGAAGGAGGGAGAGGAGGGAAAAAAGAGGGGAAATAGGCTTCTGGCTTCTTTTCCCTAATCTCCTTCTCTTTTCTTTTTCAAGCTAACCCAATTCTATTTGAATTCAAATGAGATTTGAATTCAAACTTAACCATTCAAACAAACAAAAGAGATGCACCAGCATGAATGCACAAACGTGTTGAACCTAAAATAAATTTTAATTCTTTGTGGTATTAAATTAAATGCAAGATAAATCAAGAAAAACCTTAGAAACTTTATTTGAGCCAAAATAAATTCATTAAAATTTGGGAAAACTACATTAGGGGTTATATTGTATCCCTTCTACAATGCACCAGTGTCTGATTCAATGGGACGGAGATGAAGTAGAAGTGGTCCACGCGGACGACTCTGTTGAAGTTTCACATGCTGCCATGAGTGTCTGGGATGCGGAGGACCAGGAACCAATCTCAGGGATTAGCTTGGAGGGCTGCGACCGCGTGGAAGCTACAAAAAATGGGGTGAGGCTGGTCTTATCCACTGGCCTTACGGAGTAGATGGGAAAGTAACAGGAAAGGCCGATCCCCACGATCGGCCCCTAAAAAATAGAATCGAGTTGTTTTTTTAGTCCATGTTACATTGTTATAATGATCACAAAGAGGCTTGCTCGAGCAGCCGGCCATGTGATTGTAAAATAATACACATTAATGCAAAGAACAAGTCGGCCGATCCCTGCGATCGGCCAAATCCTTCTGCTTCATATTCTTTGTTTATTTGCAGTATGATGGATGAAGGGAAGCTAGGATACGCGTTTACATCTACTGACGAGCTGGAAGAAGTCGGTATTGGTCCTGGGGATAAGCCACGGCCAACATTTATCAGCAAAAAGTTAAATCCAGAGTTGCGAGAGTCGATGATAATACTGCTGAGAGAATATACGGACTTTTTTGCCTGGGATTACATAGAGATGCCCGGGTTGGATAGAAGTATTTTTGAGCATCGACTCCCTCTTAAGCCAAGATTTCAGCCGTTCCAGCAACGAGCACGGCAAATGAAGGCCGAAGTCCTAGAAGAAGTCAAGAAAGAAGTTGAAAAGATGATAGCAGCAGGCTTCATCAGGCCATGCAGGTATGCTGAATGGATTTCTAGTATTGTGCCTGTACAGAAGAAGGACGGCCGATGGAGAGTCTGTGTAGACTTCAGAGATCTTAACATAGCCACACAAAAAGATGAGTATCCGATGCCAGTTGCAGAAACGTTGATTAATGCGGCTGCTGGTCACAAGATGTTGAGTTTCATGGATGGCAACGCTGGTTATAACCAGATTTTTATGGCTCTAGAAGATATTCATAAGACTGCATTCAGAGTGCCAGGTGCAGTGGGATTATTTGAGTACGTGGTCATGACTTTTGGGCTCAAAAATGCTGGTGCTACATATCAACGGGCCATGAACTATATGTTTCATGATTTGATCGGCAAGCTGGTGGAAATCTATATTGATGACGTAGTGGTAAAATCTGCATCGGCTAAGGGACATTTAGGAGATCTACGGTGAGTTCTGGAACGAACTAGGGAGTTCGGGCTTAGAATGAATCCTAAGAAGTGTGCCTTTGGTGTATCAACCGGTCAGTACCTGGGTTTTCTGGTTCATGAACGAGGAATTGAGATCGGCCTAAAAAGTCAAGAAGCTGTAAGAACAATGGTGCCACCTACTACAAAGAAGGAGCTCCAAGAACTCATTGGCAAGATCAATTTTGTTAGGAGATTCATCTCCAATCTGTCAGGAAGAATTGAGCCATTCATGGAGTTGGTAAAAATTAAAGCCAATGATGAGTTCCGCTGGGGGGCAGAACAACAACAGGCATTTAACGATATCAAAGCATATTTATCCCAACCGCCTGTGTTAGTCCCACCCCAGCAGGGTAAGCCATTCTATGTTTATCTGTCAGTAGGCGACACTTCAATTGCTTCGGTCATCGTACAAGTGCAGGATGGCAAGGAGAGAGTTGTTTTTTATCTCAGCAGGAGGATGCTAGATGCAGAGACAAGGTACCCTGAAATTGAGAAACTATGCCTTTGTCTATTCTTTACCTGTACGAAGCTCCGTCACATCCTGTTTTCTGCCGAGACAATTGTCATCTGCAAATCAGATGTTATCAAGCATATGCTGTCGGCCCCGGTGTTGAAAGGCTGACTCGGTAAATGGATGTTCGCTCTATCAGAATTTGATATCCGATACCAGCCTGCGAAAGCAGTCAAAGGGCAGGCGTTGGCTGACCTCGTTGCGGAAAGGACCAGCACAGATATAGCAGTGCTTTCCATCCACGCATGGGCAATGTATTTTGATGGGTCGGTCTGTGGAGATGGTTCCGGCATAGGTATCTTGCTCGTCTCGCCTCGGGGGGCAACATATTCCTTTTCAATCAGATTGCCAACACCTTGCACCAATAATCTAGTCGAGTATGAAGCAGTGCACAAAGGTATGGAGTTACTTCTCGAAGCTGGAGTAGAAGCAGTAGAAGTTTTTGGGGATTCCAAACTGGTCATCTCTCAGCTCACGGAGACATACCGATGTGAGAGCAAGTTGTTGTTTCCCTTGTGGAGACAATGCCAGGAGCTAATGGCCCAGTTCAGATATATAAACTTCTACTGGATACCAAGGGTGCAAAATTCTGAGGCCAATGATCTTGCCCAGATGGCTTCCGGTTACAAGGACACAGCAGATGGAGCTGATTTTCCAATAAACCTGCTGGATCAGGGGGATTGGAGAGCCGATATTGTGGCAGAACCAACCTGAATTATACCGACTCAAGTGCGCGAGTCCTTAATGCAGGGCTACCTCGCACTTCAAACGGTATAAAACTATTGGTCTGTCGGGTAACGTCCCGATGAACCACCGAACGCAGGATCTAACAAGGTACCTCACACGAAGGTGAGTCCAGAGATACAATGCCCAAAATAATTTACACCACAGGCAGTTATATTACAAAAATATACAAAATAACATTTGTTCTTACAAAAGAGAGTTTATTACATCACAAGTTCGAGTTTCTGATTAAAACAGCGGAATTTGAAAAACGGAGTTATTATACATGGCGTCACTACAGATATTATGCTAGCCCTGGCATAATATCACTCGGCGGAGTCTGTGTTGGCCGGGGACGGATCCCATTCCACGGACCAACCATCAGGCAAAGGGTAAGGCCATGGTGTAATGAATGCGGGCTCCTCAGAAGGGTTACCTGAATTAAATCAACAAAGCAAGGCTGAGTATACTAATACTCAGCAAGACTTACCCGGAATTGGGTATATCTTAGCCCATAACTAGACTTATGCTGGCTTTTAGCTTTGGGTAGGGTTTTCAGCTGAAAAGCAACAAAGAGTAGATCCTTATTTTCAATTTTTAGCTTTCAGGTTCTAGTTGAATTAACCATTCTAAGTAAGCACCTATAGCTATTCAAACATGGTAGAATCTTTACTCAAACATCATCTTTAATAATCACATAATTACTCTTGTTACTCTATGTGATAAAGGGGATAAGCAGTCTCATACATCGTGAGAGGCGGACGATTCTGAATCGAGATTCAACCTTGCAAGGTAAACCTAACTCACACGCTTGGAACACCACAGGGTCGTTCCGAAGCAACCGTTTGCCTTTCATTCCGACTCGTGGATCAGTGCCACCACAAGCGACTGCAGGTCATACGCACATCCAACGTGCAGGACGTACGTCTGTAGCGCGACTACAAAACCCGTACTCCTGGTTGCCCAGCAACACGTATGCCTACACGTCGAACAAAGTAACCAAAAGAAGCAAATACATGTGGTGGGGGGTATGTCCACTCCTCGGGCCGATTGGTTACTAGGCTTACCGCTTACCATATTTCACGGCATGTGGCTAGTACTTTCAAACGCTTAACCACCGCTACCACACACTGCGACCTTATCAAGTTCCACAACACAGACGGGGTATCATTTCAACCATGATACCTCTCAAAACTCCCGTCCGGTATCCTTATAGTGATAGCAGGAATGTAAACATTACAACTCCTATATCGCGCGAGTGACAGGAAATCACTCGACTTCTACCGGTTCTATCAGCAGAGCAGCTAGTCGAACTCAAGTTCTAGTGTTCAACACATAGGTTCCTGGAATTATGCAACTAAAGTTTCCAAACAACTCCTAAGAACTTAATGCATACAGATAGATATAAATAATATAGGTTGCAGTGTAATAAAGTAGGGGTTATGTCCGGGGCTTGCCTTCGCTGGTGGGGTTGGGGTTAGTCAAATTATTTTCTTCCGAACCTTGGTTCGGGGCTTCAGAGAAATCGGTAACAAGAATCCCGGGGTCTTCAGAATAACCTTCTTCTTGTTCCGGGATCAACTGATAATCCCCGTCAGCGAGAATGGTTGAGTCTACATGAGATGCAAATTATAAGTTATAAAATGCCTTTATCTTTAGTTTACTTTCCGATAAAGTTGTAATTCAATATAAATAACCTTTTATTTTGATATATTTCCTAATTACTTTGTTCTGGGCAGTCATTTATTGAGTACTAATAAATTTACTTAGATTCATTAAACAATAAATTTAGCTAGGTTAAGTGTTCACTTAGTAGCATGGAGCAGCAGGTGGTGTGGTTTCCATTAATATTTATATTAAAAACTTTACATGTTAACCTCTTAATTTTAAGTTGCTATTACCTAATAAATCTAATATATAATATCTAATTTAATTATCATCTAATTCTTGGTTGAAAATTTTAATAAGATGTTATAATATTACAAAACAGAACTTTAATCTATTTTCATGATTTTAGAACATTTAAAACTATATTTATTAATTATACTATGTAGACTACACATTATTTCTAACAAAATCTATACAAGAAGAAATTATTACTAGAGTACAAGATTAATTATTTTTCTTCAATTCTACATGTTAAAAGAAAATTATTGGCACTGGTTTTACTAATTTATCATTTTTCTATGAATTACTATGTAATTCTTAAGCCTACAAGCAATTAACTTTGATATTTAAATTAGGTCATCAAACATTCAAAAACTGAAGTCGACCCTTAAAGCAAAGTTACAGATCCTTGTCTAAAGTTTCTAACAAAATTTAGTTTACTATTTTATGAATTTTCTTTGAAGAGATATGGCATTTCTAAGTTGACAGCCAAAATTACATAAGTAAGTCCTTGGGCACTATTCCTCTGAGTCTATGGCTTTACACTTAACCCCCTGGATTTCTTTTCCTTCTAACCCGAGGTCCCTGGCCGTGAATCCGAGCAGAGCAGGGCGGTGACGGCCGTGTTCCGGCGATGAACGTCGGCCAACAACCTGCGCATGAGGACCAGTGAGTCATGAGGAACGTGTACGTGCCATCAATTTGATGAAAACGTGTAAGATTGAAGGAGTTCGACGGAGACCGAGGCGGCGGCGGCGAGGAAGATCGCCGGCGAGCGTCGGGAAGGCACTGTGGTGCACCGGAGGGTCAATGGTTGGGTCCTACAGCTTCAGGGCGATGATGTGGTGCTGTCTAGGGTGATGTGGTGGCTCGGGATCGCGTGAGAGGTGCTGCCCACGGTGAGGCCGAGGGCGGCGGCGGATGTTGCTCGTCGGCGACGAGTTTCCAATGGAAATTGGAGGGCCGTAGGTGGTCGAGGAGCTTCAGTAGACTGTGGGAAAGCTTGTGCAGGTGGTGATTGAGGCGGAGGAGGTCCGGTGTGGGCTGTCCACGGGCGGGTGGTGCACGGCCGGAGAGGAACGGGATGGCGGTGAGGAAATGTAGCTCGGGTGCGGGAAAATGGGCGCTGGGAGTAGCTGATCAGCACGTAGATGTTGTTGTGGTGCTGCTGCGCGTGGAAGAGAGAAGGTTAAGGCACTGCAGCGAGCTGGCCACGACGGCGAGGAGGTGGCGGCCGGCGGTAGCCTCGGGTTACCGTGGCGCGCGCGCGGGAGGCCACCAGGGAAGAGAAAAGAAGTCAAGGCCGGGAGGGGAGGACGCGTGGGAGGTTGTGGCAGCTGGAGGTGGCGCTCGGGTGGCCGTGCCGGCGGTGAACGGCGGCGACAGGAGCAGCGCAGAAGGGGGAAGCGGCGGTAGTCAGAGGAGGAAGAAGCAGAGAGATGTCAGGAGGACCTGTTCGTAATTTCTAAGAATTCAGGGACCCCACTGTAATCTAAAATTTTTCCTACTGCTACAAGGGTCAAATGGAAAAGTACTCAACATGAAAGTTGTAGAGTTTTTCAAACTCTACATCTTTGCTTTAAGGCTTGGGCTTGAAATCTTAAAGGGTACAGTTTTATTTTGAGAATTTGAACACAATTCAATTTTTAACCTTTATGTGTTAATTAAAACAAAATGCCCTAATGTTTGGGGTCCTTTTTGTGATTCTTTCTGCAGTAATCATGACTAGCTTTTCTTACACTTTAGTCCTTAGGTAAAACTAAGTTTTACTTTTATCTTTTTACCATTTCACATGTAAGTCCTTATATGTTTGTATTAATTACATAAAGGTCCTTAATTCCATATAGAGTCCATTCCCCTTAGTGTTTATTTAAATTTTGATCTTTTATTAGTTATAGCCATCTGAAATTTGACATTAAGCACATTTTCACACATTTGCTCATGAGAATTTATAAAACTTATAATTTACAAATATACCCTTATGCTTTGTACAACTTGTATACACTATATCCTGCTTACATATATTATTCCTAAACTTAATATCTAGTTGTCTAACTACCTGGATATCACAGCCTTCCCCCCTTAAAAGAATCTCGTCCCGAGATTCCGAAGCTGAACAGAATTTAATGGTTAGATTTGGGGATTGGCTTGAAAGAAGTCTGGAAAATTCCGTTGAAGATAAGACTCAGTTTCCCAAGTCGCTTCTTCTTCGGTGTGATGATCCCACAAGATCTTGTACATCTTAACTGCCCTTCTTCTGGTGAATCTCTCCTTAGTATCCAGAATTCGAAGAGGTTGCTCGATGTACGACAAATCAGGTTCAATCTCAAGGGTACCTGTCTCAACGATTTCTGTGGGTACTTTGACACACTTCTTAAGTTGAGAGATGTGAAAGACATCGTGAATAGCTGCCCATTGAGATGGAAGACGAAGTTTGTAAGCCACTGGGCCACAATCATCAAGAATTTCAAAGGGTCCGACATACCGAGGTGCTAACTTTCCTTTTATGCCGAAACGTTGGACGCCTTTGGTAGGTGACACTCGGAGATAGACAAAATCTCCTATCTGGAATTGCAGAGGTTTTCTCCTCTTATCTGCATAACTCTTTTGTCTGGACTGAGCGGTTTTAAGATTAGATTGAATAACCTTAACCTTATCTTCGGCTTCAACAACTAGGTCTGGTCCGAAGATTTTGCGTTCACCGGCCTCTGACCAACTCAAAGGAGTTCGGCATCGGCGACCATATAACGCTTCGAAAGGAGCCATTTGAAGACTAGCTTGGTAACTGTTGTTGTAGGCAAATTCAGCTAGACCAAGACACTTGTCCCAACTTGTACCATAATGAATAATACAAGCTCGGAGCATGTCTTCAAGAATTTGGTTAACTCGCTCAGTCTGCCCATCAGTCTGGGGGTGATATGCAGAGCTTCGAATCAATTTGGT
Organism: Panicum hallii; assembly: GCF_002211085.1. Classification (NCBI taxonomy): domain Eukaryota; kingdom Viridiplantae; phylum Streptophyta; class Magnoliopsida; order Poales; family Poaceae; genus Panicum; species Panicum hallii. Next base: position 43,177,679 of record NC_038050.1, on the reverse strand, counting down.
TCCTAGAGCTGATTGTAGCTGCTCCCAGAACCGTGCAATAAATTGGGGCCCACGATCAGATATGATAGTTTTCGGAACCCCATGCAATCGAACGATTTGTTCCAGATAGACTTCGGCATACTTCTTAGCAGAGTAAGTGGTATGCACCGGAAGGAAATGAGCTGTTTTTGTGAGTCTATCGATGATTACCCATATGGAGTCATGTTTTTGAGATGTGTTGGGAAGACCGACAATGAAATCCATACTAATGTCTTCCCATTTCCATGACGGAATGGGTAATGGCTGAAGCGTACCAGAAGCTTTGAGATGACTGGCTTTGACTCTCTGGCACGTATCGCACTCAGACACATATTTGGCAATTTCTCTCTTCATTCTGGTCCACCAAAAATGTTGCCGAAGATCGTGATACATCTTGGTGCTACCAGGATGAATAGAGAATTTGGACAAATGTGCTTCATCGAGGATTTGCTTACGAAGTTGAGGATCCTTTGGCACAACAAGTCGATCGTTGAACCATAGGACTCCTTGACGATCAGTGTGAAAACACTGATACATAGCTTCTCCCTGGGATAGCTTGGATTTAATAATATTGACACCCTCATCATGTAGCTGCGACATGACGATTTTATCTTGCAAAGTAGACTCAATGGAGATCAAGTTTAAACTACCTTGGGGAATAATCTCCAGATTGAGTCTCCGCATTTGATGGCAAAGAGTGTCATTAAAAGTGGAGATAGTCAAACAGTGACAATGTGACTTGCGGCTAAGTGCATCCGCAACCACATTAGCTTTGCCCGGATGATAGTGTACCTCCAGGTCATAATCTTTGATTAACTCCAACCAACGCCTTTGCCTCATATTTAAATCAGCCTGAGTGAAAATATACTTGAGGCTCTTATGGTCAGTGTAAATGTTACATTTAGCGCCCATAAGATGATGTCTCCAGATCTTGAGAGCATGAATAACTGCTGCCAATTCAAGATCATGTGTTGGATAATTTTGCTCATGAGTCCGAAGTGCTCGGGATGCATAAGCAATAACCCGGTGGTTTTGCATAAGAACGCAACCAAGGCCAATTCCAGAAGCGTCGCAATAGACATCAAAAGGCTGGTTACTATCTGGCTGAGCTAGTACTGGAGCAGTCGTCAGAAGTTTTCTCAAAGTGTGAAATGCTTCCTCACACTTATCATCCCAACGGAACTTAACTTCTTTCTTAAGTAGCTTAGTCATGGGTTTGGCTATCTTGGAGAAGTCTGGAATGAATCGGCGATAATATCCTGCCAATCCAAGGAAACTTCGTATTTGATGGACTGAAGTGGGAGGATTCCAGTCCATAACTTCTTGAACTTTAGTTGGATCAACCGATATGCCTTGACTAGAGATAGTATGTCCCAAAAATTTCACACTATCCAGCCAAAATTCACATTTTGAAAATTTGGCATAAAGGCGATGATCACGTAGTCGTTGAAGAACGACACGCAAATGATTAGCATGGTCTTCTTTGGTTCTGGAGTATATCAGAATGTCATCGATGAAGACCACGACGAATTTATCAAGCTCCGGCATAAATACAGAATTCATGAGATACATGAAATACGCCGGTGCATTAGTAAGTCCAAACGACATAACCAGATATTCATAAAGTCCATATCTGGTTGAGAAGGCCGTTTTTGGAATATCACTAGGCCTGATCTTGATCTGATGATAACCAGAGCGTAAGTCAATCTTGGAAAAGACCTTTGCTCCAGCAAGTTGATCGAACAAGATATCAATGCGGGGAAGAGGATACTTATTTTTGATGGTAACCGCATTGAGTGGACGGTAGTCGACACATAGCCTCAGACTATCGTCTTTCTTCTTGACAAAGAGAGCAGAACAACCCCAAGGTGAAGCACTGGGGCGGATATAACCTTTATCAAGAAGATCTTGCAACTGAATTTTCAGTTCTGCCAATTCGTTTGGAGGCATACGATACGCCCTTTTTGAAATTGGAGCAGTGCCAGGTTGAAGTTCAATAATGAACTCGATGTCTCTATCTGGTGGCATTCCAGGCAAATCGTCTGGAAAGACATCGGAGTATTCACATACTACCGGAATATCCTTGACTTTGATATCTGTGATAGCATAAGTGCAGGGGTGCAGATACTCTGGCTGAGGCAGATAAAGGGTAGTAACCCCATAGTATGGTGATTCAACTTCAACAACTCGGGAAGAAATATCTAACCGGACTCGATGTTTAGTCATCCAGTCTGTCCCAAGTATAATATCGATACCTTCCAAACTTATTAAAACCAAATCAGTTTTGATTTCTATACTACCTAATTGAATTGGCACATATCTACTCACTTGGGTGGAGATAACATTTCCTCCAGGGGTAGAGATCATATATGACCCCTGGATAGGACAAGATTCAAGTCCTAGTCGGGTTCCACAGTTGTTACTAATAAAACTATGTGTTGCTCCAGAGTCAAATAAAGTAACAACTGGTTTGTGATGTATAGAAAATGTACCCGACATAACAGGAGCTCCATCTGGAAGTTCCGCAAGAGTGGTGAAGTTAATCCGTCCTTGACGAACTTGCATCACCGGCTTCTTTCCCTTATGCTGATTTCCCTGGGTGGAGCTCTGCCCTTGATTAGGTTTCTTAGGCCGCGGGCAATCTCGGATGAAATGGTCCGCACTTCCGCAATTGTAGCAGCGATAGTTGCTGCCTTTCTGTGGCACTTGCTGAATATTTGGCCGTGGGCCAGATTGTTGTGCTTGTTGCGGGGGCATAGGAGGTCTAAACTTTCCTTGCTGCTGAGGTGGCCTAAAAACCAATCTTCCCGTAGGGGCATTGCGTTGTGGTGCTCTAGGTGGCATATTAGGAACAACCCGATACCTCGGTGGTTGAGCACTCGAGGGTCCAGCAGGGTTCTTTCGCTTCTTCTCGGCAGAATGCGCCACAATGCAGTCTTCTTGAGTTAAGGCCATATTGACCAACTCACTGAAAGTATTTGCCTTCACAAGGTTCAGGCGTTCCTTGAGTTTGGTGTTCAGGCCCCGACGAAAACGGTCTTGCTTCTTGGTATCATTATCTGCATGATACCCCGCATACTGGCACAGATGATTGAAATTCTGTGCGTATTGCAGAACTATGTTGGCACCTTGTGTAAGAGCCAGAAACTCATTAAGCTTTCGCTCCAACAATCCTGCGGGAATATAGTGCGCTCTGAAAGCGACCCGGAATTCATCCCATGTGATGACATGCCCTGCAGGTTGCATGGCATAAAAATTGTCCCACCAGATTCTAGCAGCCCCACGAAGTTGTTGAGCAGCAAAGGAAGCCTTGCTAGAATCCGCACAAGGTATGGTCAGGAGAGCGAACTTCGATTCAATAATGTGGAGCCAGGCATCGGCATCCAATGGTTCCTCGGCCTTACTGAAGAAAGGCGGTTGAGTACTGAGGAAATCCTGGTAGCTAGCCACAGGAGGATTACGATCATCCCGGCCTCCTCGGAATTGTTGCTGCTGATTCAGTTGGGCTTGAACCAACATATTAAGTAATTCCGTTTGCCGAGCCATGACTTCGGCAAGGTTGGGAGGCGGTGGTGGTGGTTGCTGAGAACCACTGGCTTGATCAGCCCTGAAACCCTCTGGGGTTCCTTGTGTAGCTCCAACCATCTGAAATAAAGGAGATGTCCATTATTAACCACATATCCTTACTCCCAATTTCAGAAGACATAATCAATGCATATATTCCGCAAATCTTCTCATCTCAAAATTTAAAGATAATGAACAAGATGATGAAACCGGAAATTATATTACATTGCTAACTCAAATAGTTCTCATATCGCATGTCGAAAGTTTACTACATAGGCCATCTATGTTACATCAAATGGCTTGAAGTTTGACTACTTAAACTATTACATTCCCTTAGATTACATCTCGAAAGTTGACGATTTTACTAAAAATCGTCGAAATTTCCTACAGAAGACTGACTGCCAGAAAGAGAATGATGGGGACTAAGAACAGGATCCCCATGCTCAGAATCAATCTCTGAGATACCCTCAATCTCTTCTGGGTCTTCTTCTTCTTCTTCAGGTACTATGGGTATAGCGGGAAGTATCGGTTGCTGCTGCATTTCCTCAATGTGAGCTTGGGCATCATCAGCCACAAGTATCAGATCATGAATTTGTGCCTGTAGGAACTCAATAACAGTGTCACGCTGAGTGATAATATGATCACTCTCATTGATCTGATCTTCACGATGGAGGATTGTCTCATCTCTTGCTGCAATAATTTCATCCTTCTGAGTCACCAAAGCTTGCAATTCTTCTATCTGGGTCACTTGGTGATCAGCATTCCGATAGTGGCTTTGAGCCACACCAGTTATCTGACTTACCCCATGACGCAGTAGCTTTTGGTAACGGTATTGCACATTCATAAACCTGGTAACAATACGGACGGTTTCTTCAGCTATATCTCCTAGCAAATGACCAAGATGATTTGTCCGAAAATCCCAGTCCGAATTACTCGGGTCTATGGTAGGGAATAACCCAATAGGATATGAAGCAACTTCAATCGGATGTTGATTGCAGAAGAGTTTGATTCCTTCTAAAGCAGCAGTTTCAAGGGTATCCACAAGACGATATCCAACCACTTCCACTTCTATGGGAGGCCATAAGGAGCGGAAAGGGTGCTGAGGAATCATCATCTTAACCCTGCAGCGAAAAACTCCTTCTTCAAGATACTCTACCCCATCATACAGAGGAGGCTCTGTATAATGAAACATACTCAAGGATTCCCACAAAAGACGAGGAAATCCCTCCCAATGTAAACCATTGGTGTGAAAGTGCCCCTCCTGATCCCAAAAGGTATTAGCAGGAGCAGCCATCTGCGACAACAATGCAAATGGTAAGATATTTTTACCCTGTTGAGAAACTTTACAAGGTAAAATTGGATTAAGATAGCTGATTCTGATAACAGCAAAGGCTGGAAATCAGATGGATGCCTAAGATACCCAACTAAGATTCTTACTTACCCAACTAAGATAAACCAACATGTTGCCCATTTTCTTTAGGAAGCATTAAACAAGCATTCAATTTAGTTGATTAATGGATTATGCATGCACGTACTAATCGATCTCACAACCAAAAGTAACTGCCAAGTAATCTTGGTCTTACGTGGTTAGTTTCGGTGGCACAATATAAATACGTCTCTCCCTATTAACTAGTCGATAAGCCCTATCCGTCCTAGTTTCGGAATCGTGGTTAGTGTACCTGCAGAAAACCACAATGCATATATATATATCCAATGAACCTTTCATGCCAGCATGTCATGAAAGCGTCCCCATTCATTACTGTTCACTATAGAAACAGCATCTGTACAATTACCGCCGTACAGACAACGTTATCATACGTTATTGGATAACGTATTCACGGGGGTACCGCAAAATGCGGGGGTATGAACAGCGATCGCCATACCCTGCGCCGAACCATATACTCCTAATGTAGTCAACCGAGGTTGGTACATTGGCAGCATCTCAAGTAGGCCACTGCTTGAGAAACAGCGTTCGGTTCGCATCACCGACAGGAAGGCCAAGCTCCCTCAGTTGGCTGAGGATCCTTACCTTCTTACCTCACGATCGAAGATGTCGTTACAGAAAGTAAGGTTGGGTTGTGCATAAATTTAAGTTTCAACAGAAAAGTAATGCTGGAAGTTAGTCATATATATATATATCACAGCCACCTTTAATTCCCATAATAGTATTACCCTAGGGCTTACGTACTATACATAATCCTTAATGAACTAACGTAGTTCGCAAATACTTGAGTAATGAAATTTTATACTAAAAATTACTTTTTAAGGCTAATTATATCTCCAGGGTACACTTGTTAGCTCTAATACCAGCTGTGGCAGAACCAACCTGAATTATACCGACTCAAGTGCGCGAGTCCTTAATGCAGGGCTACCTCGCACTTCAAACGGTATAAAACTATTGGTCTGTCGGGTAACGTCCCGATGAACCACCGAACGCAGGATCTAACAAGGTACCTCACACGAAGGTGAGTCCAGAGATACAATGCCCAAAATAATTTACACCACAGGCAGTTATATTACAAAAATATACAAAATAACATTTGTTCTTACAAAAGAGAGTTTATTACATCACAAGTTCGAGTTTCTGATTAAAACAGCGGAATTTGAAAAACGGAGTTATTATACATGGCGTCACTACAGATATTATGCTAGCCCTGGCATAATATCACTCGGCGGAGTCTGTGTTGGCCGGGGACGGATCCCATTCCACGGACCAACCATCAGGCAAAGGGTAAGGCCATGGTGTAATGAATGCGGGCTCCTCAGAAGGGTTACCTGAATTAAATCAACAAAGCAAGGCTGAGTATACTAATACTCAGCAAGACTTACCCGGAATTGGGTATATCTTAGCCCATAACTAGACTTATGCTGGCTTTTAGCTTTGGGTAGGGTTTTCAGCTGAAAAGCAACAAAGAGTAGATCCTTATTTTCAATTTTTAGCTTTCAGGTTCTAGTTGAATTAACCATTCTAAGTAAGCACCTATAGCTATTCAAACATGGTAGAATCTTTACTCAAACATCATCTTTAATAATCACATAATTACTCTTGTTACTCTATGTGATAAAGGGGATAAGCAGTCTCATACATCGTGAGAGGCGGACGATTCTGAATCGAGATTCAACCTTGCAAGGTAAACCTAACTCACACGCTTGGAACACCACAGGGTCGTTCCGAAGCAACCGTTTGCCTTTCATTCCGACTCGTGGATCAGTGCCACCACAAGCGACTGCAGGTCATACGCACATCCAACGTGCAGGACGTACGTCTGTAGCGCGACTACAAAACCCGTACTCCTGGTTGCCCAGCAACACGTATGCCTACACGTCGAACAAAGTAACCAAAAGAAGCAAATACATGTGGTGGGGGGTATGTCCACTCCTCGGGCCGATTGGTTACTAGGCTTACCGCTTACCATATTTCACGGCATGTGGCTAGTACTTTCAAACGCTTAACCACCGCTACCACACACTGCGACCTTATCAAGTTCCACAACACAGACGGGGTATCATTTCAACCATGATACCTCTCAAAACTCCCGTCCGGTATCCTTATAGTGATAGCAGGAATGTAAACATTACAACTCCTATATCGCGCGAGTGACAGGAAATCACTCGACTTCTACCGGTTCTATCAGCAGAGCAGCTAGTCGAACTCAAGTTCTAGTGTTCAACACATAGGTTCCTGGAATTATGCAACTAAAGTTTCCAAACAACTCCTAAGAACTTAATGCATACAGATAGATATAAATAATATAGGTTGCAGTGTAATAAAGTAGGGGTTATGTCCGGGGCTTGCCTTCGCTGGTGGGGTTGGGGTTAGTCAAATTATTTTCTTCCGAACCTTGGTTCGGGGCTTCAGAGAAATCGGTAACAAGAATCCCGGGGTCTTCAGAATAACCTTCTTCTTGTTCCGGGATCAACTGATAATCCCCGTCAGCGAGAATGGTTGAGTCTACATGAGATGCAAATTATAAGTTATAAAATGCCTTTATCTTTAGTTTACTTTCCGATAAAGTTGTAATTCAATATAAATAACCTTTTATTTTGATATATTTCCTAATTACTTTGTTCTGGGCAGTCATTTATTGAGTACTAATAAATTTACTTAGATTCATTAAACAATAAATTTAGCTAGGTTAAGTGTTCACTTAGTAGCATGGAGCAGCAGGTGGTGTGGTTTCCATTAATATTTATATTAAAAACTTTACATGTTAACCTCTTAATTTTAAGTTGCTATTACCTAATAAATCTAATATATAATATCTAATTTAATTATCATCTAATTCTTGGTTGAAAATTTTAATAAGATGTTATAATATTACAAAACAGAACTTTAATCTATTTTCATGATTTTAGAACATTTAAAACTATATTTATTAATTATACTATGTAGACTACACATTATTTCTAACAAAATCTATACAAGAAGAAATTATTACTAGAGTACAAGATTAATTATTTTTCTTCAATTCTACATGTTAAAAGAAAATTATTGGCACTGGTTTTACTAATTTATCATTTTTCTATGAATTACTATGTAATTCTTAAGCCTACAAGCAATTAACTTTGATATTTAAATTAGGTCATCAAACATTCAAAAACTGAAGTCGACCCTTAAAGCAAAGTTACAGATCCTTGTCTAAAGTTTCTAACAAAATTTAGTTTACTATTTTATGAATTTTCTTTGAAGAGATATGGCATTTCTAAGTTGACAGCCAAAATTACATAAGTAAGTCCTTGGGCACTATTCCTCTGAGTCTATGGCTTTACACTTAACCCCCTGGATTTCTTTTCCTTCTAACCCGAGGTCCCTGGCCGTGAATCCGAGCAGAGCAGGGCGGTGACGGCCGTGTTCCGGCGATGAACGTCGGCCAACAACCTGCGCATGAGGACCAGTGAGTCATGAGGAACGTGTACGTGCCATCAATTTGATGAAAACGTGTAAGATTGAAGGAGTTCGACGGAGACCGAGGCGGCGGCGGCGAGGAAGATCGCCGGCGAGCGTCGGGAAGGCACTGTGGTGCACCGGAGGGTCAATGGTTGGGTCCTACAGCTTCAGGGCGATGATGTGGTGCTGTCTAGGGTGATGTGGTGGCTCGGGATCGCGTGAGAGGTGCTGCCCACGGTGAGGCCGAGGGCGGCGGCGGATGTTGCTCGTCGGCGACGAGTTTCCAATGGAAATTGGAGGGCCGTAGGTGGTCGAGGAGCTTCAGTAGACTGTGGGAAAGCTTGTGCAGGTGGTGATTGAGGCGGAGGAGGTCCGGTGTGGGCTGTCCACGGGCGGGTGGTGCACGGCCGGAGAGGAACGGGATGGCGGTGAGGAAATGTAGCTCGGGTGCGGGAAAATGGGCGCTGGGAGTAGCTGATCAGCACGTAGATGTTGTTGTGGTGCTGCTGCGCGTGGAAGAGAGAAGGTTAAGGCACTGCAGCGAGCTGGCCACGACGGCGAGGAGGTGGCGGCCGGCGGTAGCCTCGGGTTACCGTGGCGCGCGCGCGGGAGGCCACCAGGGAAGAGAAAAGAAGTCAAGGCCGGGAGGGGAGGACGCGTGGGAGGTTGTGGCAGCTGGAGGTGGCGCTCGGGTGGCCGTGCCGGCGGTGAACGGCGGCGACAGGAGCAGCGCAGAAGGGGGAAGCGGCGGTAGTCAGAGGAGGAAGAAGCAGAGAGATGTCAGGAGGACCTGTTCGTAATTTCTAAGAATTCAGGGACCCCACTGTAATCTAAAATTTTTCCTACTGCTACAAGGGTCAAATGGAAAAGTACTCAACATGAAAGTTGTAGAGTTTTTCAAACTCTACATCTTTGCTTTAAGGCTTGGGCTTGAAATCTTAAAGGGTACAGTTTTATTTTGAGAATTTGAACACAATTCAATTTTTAACCTTTATGTGTTAATTAAAACAAAATGCCCTAATGTTTGGGGTCCTTTTTGTGATTCTTTCTGCAGTAATCATGACTAGCTTTTCTTACACTTTAGTCCTTAGGTAAAACTAAGTTTTACTTTTATCTTTTTACCATTTCACATGTAAGTCCTTATATGTTTGTATTAATTACATAAAGGTCCTTAATTCCATATAGAGTCCATTCCCCTTAGTGTTTATTTAAATTTTGATCTTTTATTAGTTATAGCCATCTGAAATTTGACATTAAGCACATTTTCACACATTTGCTCATGAGAATTTATAAAACTTATAATTTACAAATATACCCTTATGCTTTGTACAACTTGTATACACTATATCCTGCTTACATATATTATTCCTAAACTTAATATCTAGTTGTCTAACTACCTGGATATCACAGATATCTTCAATTACTTGAAGGATCCGGCTTGGGGGGCACCTAAGAAGATACGTTACAGAGCCATGAAGCACGTCTTGATAGGGGACGACTTGTTCTACAGGACTCTGGAAGGGCTACTACTTAAGTGTTTGGGGCCGATTGAGTCCAATCGGCTTTTACATGAAGTCCATGAAGGGACGTGTGGTACTCATCAATCAGCTCACAAGATGAAATGGTTGATCAGACGTTCAGGATATTATTGGCCTGATATGCTGGAAGATTGCTTCAAGTATTATAAAGGATGCCAGGCCTGCCAGAGGTTTGGAAAAATACAGATAGTACCAGCATCAGCAATGAATCCTATCATCAAACCTTGGCCATTCAGGGGCTGGGGCATGGACATGATCGGTAAGATTAATCCTCCATCAAGTAAAGGCCATCAGTTTATTTTGGCCATCACAGATTATTTTACCAAATGGGTAGAGGCTGTTCCTATGAAGTCAGTAACATCGAGGGACGTCATCAATTTCATCAAGGAACACGTTATTCATAGGTTTGGGATTTCTTAGACCATTACAACAGATGGAGGGTCAGTGTTTATATCTGATGAATTTAAAAAGTTCGCTGCCGACATGGGCATTAAATTGATCACATCATCTCCGTACTACGCTCAAGCAAACAGACAAGCTGAAGCGTCTAACCAGAGCCTGATCAAGCTGATCAAAAGGAAGATTGATGAATACCCACGGCGTTGGCATGAAGTATTATTAGAAGCGTTATGGGCTTATCGTGTTTCATGCCACGGGGCAACAAGAACTTCACCATATCATTTAGTATATGGGCAGGAGGCCGTATTGCCATGGGAAACTACGGCCGGATCAAGACGGATAGAGTTTCAGAATGAGTTGACTGCTGAAGAATATGCAGCACTAATGAGCGACAATGTGGAAGACATTACAGAACTCAGGCTTTGGTCGCTGGAAAAGATCAAAGAAAATAAGGCCAAGGTAGCCCACGCGTACAACAAGAAGGTTAAACCGAAGGAATTCCAAGTTGGGGATTTAGTGTGGGAAGCGGTGCTACCATTGGGGACTAAGGATGCGGCATATGGTAAATGGTCTCCGAATTGGCACAGGCCTTATAGAGTTGATCAAGCTCTGCCAGGGAATGCATACATGCTCGAAGAATTGGATGGGGCGAAATTTCCAGTGGCTGTCAATGGTCAGCATCTCAAGAAATATTTCCCGAGCATGTGGGAAGATGAGTAATGAAGCTGATGTAAGGCATCAGGCTGTGGATTAACCCAATCAGGGTATTTATGAGGGAAGCCGATGTGATACATCAGGCTACAAGTGGATATAGTCAAGTACTTTGTGACACCTCAAGTTGGTCTGATTGGGTACCTCGTGGTATACTAGGCTGCAGGTCAGCATCTATCGGGTACTTTGGAAGCTGGTGCAATGCATCAGGCTGTAAAGTGGAATGAGATGAGCAAGCCAGATCTGTAAAGAAAAAGCAGCGCCGGTCCGTGCACAGAGCTGAAGGTTGAACAGCCGATGTTAAACTATCGACTTTAGGAGCAATAATTGGGCCTTGCAAATCCTAGGTTTCGATAAAGGTAGAGAGGATGGTTGCAGGTGTCTCTTGATCTTAAAGAACAGGTATGACTTCTTTGCGGGGTTTCTTGGGTACTCATATTTTTTTGACCTGATTGGGGATCGAGATTTAACAACAAGCAAAGAAGTCGACTACGGAGTACTCTTGTTATTAACGAGATCATTTGAAGGGTACTCGAGTTCTTGGGATTTTTTATCCAGAATAAAGAAAAGTTTGAGATTGGATTTGGCAATTCAGGAAAAGAGGCTAATACGACACCATCGGACTTTAGAAGATTGGATTTTTAAACACTGGATCACTGAAACAAAAGGGTTCATTTACAAGAAATTATGGGAAAAGAAGCCGATCTACCGGCGATGCGCACAACGGCGGAAGACCCTATGAACTACCACCAGTAAGTCCCTAAGATCTTGCAGCGTTTGTATGGGGGGGGACACGCTGGTGTCATCGCCACTACTTCCATCATTGCCACCGGTCCTATTGCCGTCGCCACCATCATTGCTGGTGTCGTTGCCGGTGTCCCCGGTGTCTTCTGAAGTCAACGATCCGCCACGCAGGAATCCTCCTGCTGCTGAGTCGTCGTCGGTGGAAGTCTCCTTGGCATCTTCTTCTGAGAAAGAGAAGAAATCGTCATCCCAGGAATCTTCGTCGTCGCCTTCGTCCAGGTCCCCATGAAGGAGAATCTAGAGGTCTTCATCGTCGGTCAGGGGCTCATCATCCTCTGACCAAGTGCTGTAGTCCCCGTCCTCTGCGTCCCAATGCAGAGGAGCAAGAGCTTCATACGAAGCTATTGGATCGAACTCCGGCGTCGCCTCTCTGGAAGTGTTGGAGTCAAGAGAAGTGATGGAGATTATGGAAGAGGACGAAGGGGAATTGGAGGAAACAGAGGAGAAGGAAGCCATTGTCAGGGGATGCAGAGTGTGCTGATGTGACTAATGCACGGGGGAAGAAGATGGATAGAAATAAATCCGCCGATAACAGTTTATAAAGGCAGAGATGGAAGGCGAAGCGGCGTTATCGCGATTCCCGAAGGAGAAGTCGAAGGGACGCGTCCGACGGTATTGGAAGGCAGCACGCTTGTGCAGGCCTTGGAAGTCGAAGGGCCGCATCTAATGGCATTGGGAGCGGTATGTGCGTGCACAAGTCTGAGAAGTCGAGGAGGCAATGGTTTCGGAATTATCATTGCCAAAACCAGGGGGGCATGTGTTATCGCCATAATTTGACTAGGCCAAGGGATGGGCCGAGAGCAACATGGGCTGAAGGAAATCATCGTAATGGTCTGCAAATCGGCTTCTGTGCGAACGTGTCAAGGGCCAGTATGGCCGTGTATCTAAGGATAGTTTAAATATAGTAAGTTAGAGATTGTGTTTCTTGTACTGAAGCATTTTTTATGGCAAGTAACACTAGTTATCTTAAGCGATTATGATGCTGCATCAGCTTTGAATAGTAGATCCATGTTTTGCTTGCTGTTCGTAATCGTTTAGCTGCTCTTGTACATGATCTCAGGTGCAAGGGCAGCGCCTTGCTCTGTTATTGCTTAGTAGATCTAATCTGTTATGATAGTTCTGTGTATCACAAGGAATTGGTTTAATATCTGTATGATTAGGCCCTTCAAATGGGTTGAATGTTCCGGCTGCATGTTTGGTGCCTTATGGTAACCTGACAAGGGATTGTTCCGGGAATTCACTTGTTAAGTTGGTTTTTAGGCCTCTCTTCGAGTTAGCATATTGTTATCTTTCATGTTCGTTAGGCTTAACCACACGTAGGTTGTTTCGGTCATGAAGTGAAAGCTTTTATTGTCGCAGATTGGATCAACTTGGTAATTACAGAGCATGCTTTTATCTTTCCTATCGGATTCGTACAAAAACATTCATATATTAGTAGATCCGATCTGTTAAACGTGGCAATCGGCTTCTTGTAGCCGATTCTGGAAGGTACCTAAAGGTCCGACGTAGTACAGTGACTCCGTTGGCTTCTTTAGCTGATCTCGGGGTCGTTGTAAGAGCCGACCATGGCTCGGATTAATGTTTGATATGGCTGTGCATGCAGGAAAATAGCTGACGAACGATTTCTACACCTTTCTGATCAGGTATAGGTCAGGTGGCACGCCTAGCACTTCACCAAGCCAGGGCGTGTGCTAGACTTCTGGGCCGTTGACCGAGGGACCGGGACCCACCAGCAGTCCCGGAAGCCTCCTAGCTCCTCGTGTTGCCTGTCGCTGCTCGCCGGTGGGTTTCGACCGACAACAAGCGCAAGATAGAGGTTATTTAGAAAAATGCTATAGGTGACCTTAAAGCAAGATTACATTTTTAAAATATCCACACACTTGAGAGACAAGCATGAAGTCTAGGAGTAAATAATAGTGTTATACTCAAAAAAATAAGCAGTTTTCAAAAGCGAGCAAGCAGAACTAGGCTACTAAGCAAGATAAACCTTAAAATTCGACCATTACAAACTAGGCAAACGTCCTACAGTCATCACTGCTCTGTTACTGCTTCTGTCACGCCCGGTTTAGAAAAGGTAACCGAATGCATCCCATATGTGCGCCAGAATCAAGTTCCGCACATACAGTAGACGTCACAAGTGAATATCCAAAACAATGCATTAACGAAATAGAGTATAATAGTACTTTATTACATTACCGACACTCTTAATCTTAATCGAATAAATAAACATCGATAAATAGCGGCGGACTTCAACTTCACAGGCAGATGACTGGGAGACATACACCTAGTATTCTTCAAAATCTTCGGGGAACACCGGACAATTATCTTGTACTGAGCAGTATGGTTTTTTAATAAAGCAAGTGTGAGTACACTTATGGTTGGTACTCAGCAGGTGAAGTAAATTATATGACATGCAAGGCTATGATCAAGGAAAAGCTGACATGGTTTGACTGCAATAAGCATTTTTAGTTGATCAAGTTTTATTAAGCAAGTATTAACTAAGTGTAAGTATATACCAACCCTTCAACAAAATATCCGAGGTAAATAATCCACAACATACATAAATAAATAAATAAATTAATAAATATCATCGATTTAGATCATCTTTAAGTTCAATTATCATGTGAGTATCCAAGCCACTCTTAACTGTGAGCACGACTGATATATCAGTTTTCACTCTGCAGAGGTTGTACACTTTACCCACAATTCATGTTTCCCTTGATGCCCGGGTTTGCAAGGCCCTTAAACACTTCCAAGGTGAGTGACAGGGATTCACTACGAGGCCTTTACAAAGATTCCCTAACTTATGACAATCTGCTAAGATTTCAAGTCAAAGCGGTCATAACCATCCCTAATGAGATAATGCCTTAGCCAAGGACCACATATATCAATATGCCTCAAGAGGACGGAGCTATATCCCGACGATGCAACCTCTCTTGCCCTTTCGGTAAGATTATCATAAGCTAAAGTTTCTAATTAATTAGCCAAGACCAAAGCCATGTAGTATTGTGGTTGCACCGTTTTCCTGGGTGCTTCTCCATGTTCCAATTAATACAATGATCTTAATTATCATCAATAGAGTATTCCATAACATGTGTAAAATAGTGTAGTATGATTTCCAGATTATCCAACCAAATTCTAAGTAAAGAAACTAGTGTAACTACGGCATAATTATAATAACCCAGGTTTAATCAAGGAAATTCAAAAGGAAACTAGGCATATCCTTAATTTGGGATCCATCATATTCTAGACACATGCATGCACATAAAATAAATATGTGTATTTATAATATTATTGGGACTGGAGTATGATCAAGGATCACTTGCCGTCATTAACGAACTGCTGTTGCTTAGGAACGTCTTCGAAGCTCGGCTCTTGCGGACCCTTGAACTGCGTATCGTGTATCGTAGCACACAAATACATACAAATAAACAAATATAAAAAATAATAAATAGTACACCAATTGCTATAAAGAGAGCAAAATAATGTGATAAATCTGCTACAGATGTCGTAAGGATCGCGTGAGCGCAAGAATCTACAAAAACGGAGTTAAAACGGAGAAATTAGGGCTAAAACATTATTCTAGGGGCTTATTTGCAGAAGATTTGAAACTAAAAGGGCTCTGATAGAAGAAACCTTAGACCTAGGGTGTAGATTGAAAAATAGAAGGGTTAAGGACGGCGGGTTCTATTTTAGGAAAAGATAGGGGCCTAAAAAGAAGAAAAAGGACCTATTCATGATTACTTTTGAACTGACATGGACTGCGGGTTGATTTCCAGAAAACTTAAGGGCTAAACCGCAAAACCACCTCAGGTTGACCGGTATTAGATCTGTTTGACTTGGTCTAGGGCTGATCTAGACCGTCAAATCTAGATCCGACGGCGGGGAAGCGGGCTAGCGGCCCGGTGCGGCGGCGGCAAGGCTAACGCTACGGGGGGCCATGGCAGCTCGCTGGAGAAACGCGTTTACGCATTCCCGGCCACGGCTAAGGCTCGGGTTTGGACTAGGTGATAGCGCGCGTGAAGGGGAACTCAATTAGGGGGTTTGGGAGGAGTGACGGCGGCCGTAGGCAGCGGTCGGCGGTGAGGGGCGGTGCGGAACAACGGTGAGCGGATTGGCTCACGGGGATGTGGGGAGAGGAGAGATTAACCGGCCAGGGAGGGTCCTTACACTACGACGAAGCTTCTAGTGCTCACGGGTGATGGCGGAGAGCAGCGGAGCGACAGCGCGGCGGGCGGCCGAGCCACGGCGGCGGCGGCAGAGCGAGCTTCTTGGGCGGCTAGGGTTTTAGGCGACGACAGTTGCGGCTTGAGGGGAAAATGCCTAGAGCAGAGGCGGTACTTATAGGGCGGCTGCGAGGGTGCGTTGGCGTGCGGGCCTGAGGTGTCGCGCGGCGGAGGCCGAGCCGGACTCGGGTGCGAGCCTAAGTCGGGCGCGGAGGAGGGAGACGAGCCTGACAGGCGGGCCTCGAGTATCAGCGCGAGTGGGAGTAGCGGATAGACGCGCGCGGGCTGGCTAGGCCGGGGTGAGAGGCTGGCCTATGAGAGGGAGAGGAAGGCGTGGGGGAGGATTGGGCCACGCGGGGGAGGAAAAGGAGAAAGGGAGGAAGGGAAGAAGGCCACCTGGGCCGGGCCGTGTGGGAGAGGGGAAAAGCCAGCTCGGGCCAGGCCGCAAGGGAGAAATGGGAGAGGAAAAAGAAAAAGAAGGATGGGCCGGGCCCAACTAAGAAATAAGAGAAAACAAGAAATGCATTTAAGTGCATTTGAATTTGAATTTGAATTTGAAATTCAAATTAAAATAGAGAACAATCAATAAAATCATGCAATGAGGCATGAGAAGTACAAATCCTATAGTTCCTTATATTTCTTTTTATAGTTTGTTAAATTCCCATTAATTCATGATAAATGCTCTAAAAATCAAAATGAGAGATAAAAACCTTAGGGTCCTAAGAGATTTCTAGGGAAAAATTCATTTAAATTCCTAAATTCAAAATTAGGGTGTTACAAAGATCCTGGAGGCCCAGCTGAGAGGAGATCAGGAGCTGCCCCGAGAGTACAACAATGATGACTCGGCTGACTACTAGGCAGAATCACCTCCGTGCAAGCGTGTTCACTATGGAGGCACTAGATACCGCACCCGCTACCTTTAGAGATGATAGAGTTAAGTTAGGAAGTTGTTTAGGGGTGTCCTTAAGAGTCTTTTTGTAATCGCTAGTTCGAACGTTCTTTAGAGTTTGCTTAGTCTTAGTTAGTGTGCTTGGTTTTGTGAGAACAATATGATTTGGATCTTTGTAATGATTGCGATGAATTGTGGAGTGATGACCACACATCAAGTTTTTAATAAAGTTTGATAGTTTCACAATATCTATTTTATTTTACTGTCTCTATCACACCCTTGTTCTTATCCTTTTTTCCATGATTTATTTCATGAGTCTCATTTCTTGAACCGATCAGATGGTGAACACCAAGTCCGGATCAGGGGTTGATCAGCCTGCAGTGCCACGTTACGGAAGAAGCAATAACTCCAACTTCAACCCTCAGCAAAATTAGCAGCACAGGCGTCACCAGCAGGGATGGAGCAGTTCTTTGCCGCCCAGACTCAGCTACTGACCAACATGGCAAACGCTATCGCCAACATGCAAGCCCAGATGAACCAAGCTCCACCATGGCCACCACCACCAGCTAGAGATAGACATAGGAAATTCATGAGTCACAAGCTGATGACTAGATCAAGACTGTGGAGAAGATGCTAAACATCATCCAATGTACCGACAAGGAGAAGGTCGAATATGCTTCAGGAAGACTAGAAGGAACTGCTGCAGATTGGTGGGATGCTTACACCGTAGCCCATGACACCCCCAACACCATCACCTAATGAAGCTCAAGAAGCAAGAGTTCCTTGCACTGAAGCAGGGAGTGATGTCTGTGAGTGAGTATTGGGACAAGTTCATTCAGTTGTACCATTACGCCCCCGCAGATATGGCAGATGATGAAGAGAAGCAAGATCACTTCAGGGATGGACTGATTGGTCCAATCAAGTATCAGCTGATGGTGCAAACCTTTGAGAACTTCTAGAAGATGGTAGACAATGTTATCATGGTGGAGCATGCTCGCAAGGAGATGGGCGAGCAGAAGAGGAAATTTGAGTTGCCGGGGCAATTTAGCAAAGACTCACACCCCCGTTTTGCGCCCCCTCAAGTGACACCTTTCCACCCTGGAGGTCAGAGTATCAACTTTGGGTAGAATCAGTACCAGAGCCCCAACCAGTAGCATTAGCAAGCTTAGCGTGCTGGTCAGTCAGTGCAGTGCCCCAATTTCTCACAGAATCACCGAAACACCCTCACTAGAACACCTGTGAGGAATAACACCCCTGCTCCCACTGGTGGTAACACATGCTTCAGGTGTGGTGTGACTGGTCACTACGCCAACCGTTGCACCATGGGAAATGCCCAAAACACTCTAGGTCAGTTCAACAATAGTGGACAGAGGCAGACTCCACAGCAGCAGCAGCAGCAACCCAGAAACAACAACCAGACACCGCAAAACAACAAGGGCCAGTAGAACTATGTCCGCGGGCGTGTGAACCATGTGGCCGCGGAGACTACTCAGGAGGCTCAGGATGTTGTGTTTGGTATGATCCTAGTCAACTCAGTCCCTGCATCAGTTTTATTTGATTCTAGAGCATCGCATTCCTTTATTTCTACTCAGTTTGCCGCAAAATGTGGCAGAACCGCCTGAATTATTCCGGCCCAAGTGCGCTAATGATCGCTATACAGCTGACACTAACTCAAACGCACTTCAAATGGAACAATGTCATCCCTAAGCGTGGCTTCAACTGAGAGATGGTTCAAGTCACCTTGGGGCACGATTTCTAGATTAAGCTTTCTCATTTCCCAACAAAGAGTTTCGTTGAAAGCTTCAACAGATAAGCAAGAACAATGTGCTTTGCGACTGAGTGCATTTGCAACGACATTGGCCTTGCCTGGATGATAATGTACCTCTAGATCATAATCCTTCATCAGTTCTAGCCAGCGTCTTTGCCTCATATTCAAATATGCTTGTGTAAAGATATATTTGAGGCTTTTGTGGTCGGTGTATATATGACACTTTGCACCCATTAGATGATGTCTCCAAATTTTCAAGGCATGAATGACAGCTGCTAATTCGAGATCATGAGTAGGATAGTTCTATTCATGAACCCTAAGTGCTCGTGATGCATATGCAATTACTCGGTTGTCCTGCATAAGTACACAACCAAGCCCGGTTCCTGATGCATCACAATAGATGTCAAAGGGTTTTGACACATCTGGTTGAGACAAAACTGGAGCAGTAGTAAGATGATCTCTGAGAATGTGGAATGCATCATCGCATTTTTGATCCCAAGCGAATTTAACACCTGTCTTTAGTAGTTCGGTCATAGGTTTAGCTATTCTGGAAAAGTCAGGAATGAAACGACGATAATAGCCAGCTAGACCAAGAAAGCTTCGAATTTGATGAACTATCACAGGAAGTTTCCAATCCATCACTTCTTGCACTTTGCTAGGGTCAACGGATATACCGTCACCAGAAATAGTATGGCCCAGAAATTTTACTGTATCCAACCAAAACTCGCACTTGGAGAATTTGGCATATAAATGGTGGTCTCTTAATCGTTGAAGGATGACATGAAGATGTTTGACATGATCTTCTGGAGTTTTGGAATAGATCAGGATGTCGTCAATAAAGACCACAACAAATTTGTCGAGTTGTTGCATGAAGACAGAATTCATGAGGTACATGAAATAGGCTGGAGCATTAGTGAGACCAAATGACATAACTAGGTATTCATATAAACCATATCGGGTGGAGAAAGCGGTTTTTGGAATGTCACTTGGCCGGATCTTAATTTGGTGATAGCCGGAACGAAGATCAATTTTGGAGAATACCTTAGCTCCGGCTAGTTGATCGAAGAGAATGTCAATGCAGGGTAGGGGATATTTGTTTTTGATAGTTACCGCATTGAGAGGACGATAGTCCACACACAGCCTTAAGCTGTTATCTTTCTTTTTTACAAAAAAAGCTGGACAACCCCATGCTGATGCACTTGGACGAATGAAACCCTTATCAAGGAGATCTTGGAGTTGGACTTTCAACTCCGCAAGCTCATTAGGAGGCATACGATAGGGTCTCTTGGAGATAGGGGCTGTACCGGGTTGGAGTTCTATGATAAACTCAATATCTCGATCTGGAGGCATTCCAGGCAAATCGTCTGTAAAGACATCTGGATATTCACAGACGATAGGAATATCCTTTAGCTTGATCCTGGTGGCAGCATAGAGTGCAAGAATTGGTGTACTCCTGTTGTGGGAGATACAGGACAGTAGGCTCATGTTCAGGGAAATTTATTTCCACTGTTCGGGAAGAGATATCTAGGGACACATAATTTTGGGTCATCCAATTCATACCTAAGAGAACATCCATTCCCTTTAGGTCTATCACTAACAGATCTGTTTTGATTAGGTGACAACCCAACTGAATTGGTACCATTCTACAGATTTGATTGGATAAAATCTTACCGCCAGGAGTTATGATTCTATAGGCTTCATTTATAGAATAGATATCCAAGCCTATTTTAGTCCCACAATCCTTACTGATAAAACTATGGGTGGCACCATGTGGCAGAACCAACCTGAATTACACCGACTCAAATACGCAAGTCCTCTCTCAAGGGCTCCAACGTACTTCAAACGGTGTAACCCCTTGGCCTATCGGGTAGAGTCCGATGAAACCACCTAACTTCCGGGATTGAATAAGGTTACCTCACACGAAGGTGAGTCCAGAGATACAATCACCATCATATTTTACATTACAAGCATTTATATTACAAGAGTTTGTAGGGTAACATAAGTACTAGACTGTTAGAAGTTTATTACAAACTAGTTAAACATTCAAATTTACAGCAGCGGAACTTAAAGTACGATAACTATACATGTCGCCAGTATGGACATCATGCTAAGCTAGGACATGACATCACTCGTTAGGGTCAGTGTTGGCCGGGGACGGGTCCCACTCCACGGACCAACCATCAGGCAAAGCATAGGGCCATGGCAGCTTAGGAGTCTGGTCCTCATAAGTTATACCTGAAAAACATGTAACTAGCAAGACTGAGTATACTAATACTCAGCAAGGCTTACCCGGAATTGGGTATACTTAGCCCATAACTAGACCATGAAAGCATTAATGGGGTTTTGGGTTTTGTTTCAGCTGAAAAGCAACAAAGAGTAGATCCTTACTTTCATATTTTAGCTTTCAGATTCTAGGTCCTTTAACCATTCTAGGTAAGCACCTATAATTACTCAAGCAAGGTAGAATCTTATTAAAGCATACATCAATATTTCTCATCAAAAAAATTCCTCTTGTTACTCTATGTGGCAAAAGAGTTAAGCAGTCTCAATCTTCATGAGAAACGGACGACTCTGAATCGAATTTCAACCCTTGCAAGGTAAACCTAACTCACACGCTTGGAACATCCAACGAAGCAACCGTTTGCCTTTCATTCCGGGTCGTGGAACAAAGCCACCACAAGTGACTGTTGGACCATACGCACAACCAATGTGTAGGACATACGTCTATAGCGCGACTACATGACCGTATTCCGGTCTGCTCTGCAGAACGTACTCCCACAGTCGGTGCGTGTAAACATAAAAATAAAAGTCGAGTGGTGGGGGACGAGTCCACTTGCCGGGCCGATTGGTTACTAGGCTTACCGCTTACCATATTTTGCAGCATGTGGCTAGTACTTTCAAACGCTTAACTGTCACTACCACACACTGCGACCTTAACCAAATTCATCAACATAGACGGGGTATCATTTCTTTTCAAGATACTGCACATAACCCCGTCCGTCATCCTTACAGTGATTGCAGAATTGTAATCAATCAATTCCTATATCGCGCGAGTGACAGGAAATCACTCGACTTCTACCGGTCCTATTAGCATAGCACTAGTCGGACTCAGGTTCTAATATTCAGTACATCGGTACCTAGAAATATGCAACTAGTGTTTCCAGACAACTCCTAAGAACTTAATGCACAAGTATATAAATATATAAAGGTAAATTGCGGTGTAAATAAAATACTGGGTTTATGTCCGGGGCTTGCCTTCACTGGCAGGGCTGGGGTCAGAAATGTTAATAATTTCTTCCGAACTCGGGTTTGGGGCTTCGACTGATTCTCCGACGATGTTCCCGGCGTCTTCAGAGACCTCTTTTTCGGACTCCGGAAAGATCTGATAATCACCGTCGGCAAGAAACGTCGAGTCTACATGTGATGAAAAAGATGCAATTAAGAAAATGCGTAGATTGTCATTCTACTTCACGATAAAATTACAAGCCAAGAACATAACATCATATAATAGCAAACAACACAATTGCCCCTTACTGGGCAGTCATTTATCGAGTATTAAATAAATTACTGAGTTACATTAAGTAACAGGGTCATCTACCCCAAATATTTAGCTAACTACAAGAAGTAACATGGTTGACTACTAAACTAATTACACTTAACATTTTTATTTAATTAATTAGCTAATCACCTTGAAAAACCCTACGTTATTATTTAATATAGATCTACTAATCAGTTTTATTTATTTTAGCTATTTTATACCTAATCATAGGTTGAAATTTTATAGTTATGCTACACTAGAACAACATCTTAGAATATTTTCATAATTTTCTAGGAATAAAAGCTAGTATAAAGAATTATCTTTAGAAACAAACCAAAAATTCATAACTTGGGGTATGACCTTTTATTAATCCTAATATTTTTACCATGGATTACACATCCAAAAAGGAGGTTATGGTAAAAATTTCAAATACAAACATCGACAGAAACACCCTTAATTAAAAATTTAAGCATTTCATCAACATATACAAAAAGTACTTGAAATCTAAGCAAATTAACAGTAAAGTACTCAAACTTTTTACACAGAGCTATACATAGCACATACAATCTAAGTTCCAAATTTCAGCTATAACACATGCCTACAACATGAGATACAAATAAAACACTTTTTTTCTAGTATTTAATCTACAACAGAAATTATACATATATAGCTCAAGTTCATTACACAAAAGTTGTCTAATTTAACTCATGGATTCCAACAAAACTGGGTTGGCATTTTTCTGAATTTTCTACAATTTTCTATGAATTTTTGAAGTTCACAGCTTTTGAATTGGGGGGGGCTCTGGAATTTTACAAGGACGCCCTTAGAACTTTTGAAATCCTTGCACTTATACCCTTGGCTCATCGGGGAAGAAGGGCAGAGGGGGTGCCGGCCAAATTCCTGCGAGGGAAGTCGAGGGGTCGGAGGAGAAGTGGTCAGCGAGCACCAGGAGGTCAAGGCGCACCTATCAGAGGTCTTGGGAAAAGAAAGGGATGGTCGGAAGGGGCGTCTCCACGGTGGCCGAGACGGCGGCGGAAGGGTGCTCATCGGCGATGGGATTCCCGGTGAGGAGGAGGACCAAGCTTGGGCTGGAGAGCTACAGCAGGGCAAGGGGAAGCTAATAGGGTAGTCGAATTGGACAGAGGAGGGGTAGAGGTAGGGGTTCGTCGGCGGACAGGAGCTTACCGGCGGAAGGAGAACGGCGGCGAGGTAGCTCCGGTGGAGGTCCGGCCACAGGGAATGGTTTGGGAGCTTCAGTGGAGCAAGGGGAAACTTTCTAAGGTGTTGTGGTGGTGTGGGGAGGATTGGAGCGGGCTGCCCACGGCGAACAGAAGGGCGCCGGAGATGGAGGAGATGGCGGCGGTGGTGCTCGGGGTTCCGGGCAATCAAAGAGCAGGAACAGGAATGGAATGGGAAGGAAGGGAAGCAGTGCTGCTCTTGAACCAGAAGAGATGATGCGAGGGAGCACGCACGGGCAATGCCACGGCGACGGCGAGGTGGCGGCGGCAGAGCTGCTGGACGGCGTGGCGCGCGCGCAAGAGGGCCAGGGAGAGGAAGCTAGAGCGGCGCTCGGGTTGGGGTCGACGCGTGGGGAAGCTAGGAGCTGGAGGTGGCGCCGGGGAGCGACCGAGGTGCAGCACATGGCCAGGGAAGCGGCGCTGACACTTGGTTGGAAATTTCAAAAACCTCAGGGACTTCACTGTAAACAGAAAATTTCCCACTGATCCAAAGCCCTCATGAGAAAATAGTTAAAACAGAAGTTGTAGAACTTTTCAAGACCTATAACTTTGCTTTAGGGCTCAAGTTCAGAAACCTAAAGCACACTGAATTATTTTACCACTTTGCACTCAAAATAAACTTTACATAAAACTTGTCCTAGTAAAGTAATTTTTATGAACTCTTGGGCTTATCTGCAAGCATTTAAGGCTGGTCATGATGACATTCATCTTTTTCACTTTGACCCCTAGTAATTTTTGGAAAGTTACTTTATACTTCAATTAATTTGCATAAAGGGACTTATACTTTCATAAATTTACACAATTACCCTTATTTTCACAACTTTGCTAGATTTCCACACAAATTAATTCACACCAAACATTATTTCTATTGGTTTGATCTATTTGACACCTAGGGTGTCACAACCTTCCCCCCTAAAAGGAATCTCGTCCCGAGATTACAGGAATGAGGTGATAAGAGCATAGATACCTAAGAATTCCTGAGAAAGTTGGGAAGTTCCTCTGGAGATAATCTTCGGTTTCCCAGGTAGCTTCTTCTTCTGTATGATGATTCCACTGGATTTTAAACATTTTGATCGTTGCTCTTCTAGTACTTCTTTCCTTGGTATCTAAGATTCTGATTGGAAGTTCTTTATAGGAAAGATCAGGCTCGATGTCAATACTTTGTGTATCAACGATTTCGGTAGGAACACAAATACATTTCTTTAGCTGGGATACATGGAAGACATTATGAATGGCTGCTAGCTGAGGAGGAAGTTGAAGTCGATAGGCTACGGGTCCACAAATTTCAAGGATTTCAAAAGGACCAATGTAGAGAGGAGCGAGTTTGCCTTTGATACCAAATCGTTGAACACCTCGAGTAGGAGATACTCATATATATACAAAATCACCTACTTCAAACTGTATGGGTTTTCTCCTTTTATCTGCGTAGCTCTTTTGTCTTGATTGAGCTGCCTTAAGATTATTCCGAATGATCTTTACCTTTTCTTCTGCTTCATTAACAAGATCGGGTCCAAAAATTTCGCGTTCACCAGTCTGAGACCAATTCAAAGAAGTTCTGCATTGGCGACCATATAAGGCTTCAAAAGGAGCCATTTTGATACTTGACTGATAGCTGTTATTATAGGAAAATTCTGCCAAAGCTAAGCATTTTTCCCAATGCTTGTCGTATTGGATTACACAAGCCCGAAGCATATCTTCTAAAATTTGGTTGATCCTTTCTGTCTGCCTATCTGTTTGCGGATGATATGCGGAGCTCCGGATTAACTTGGTTCCAAGAGTTTGTTGAAACTGTTCCCAGAAATGAGCAACAAACTGTGCTCCACGATCAAAGATGATCGTTCTAGGTATCCCATGGAGACGAACGATTTGGTCTAGATATATTTCCGCATACTTCCTAGCAGTGTAAGTGGTATGTACTGGAAGAAAATGAGCGGTCTTTGTTAACCTATCCACAATCACCCAAATAGAATCATGCCTTTGAGAAGTATTGGATAAACCTACGATAAAGTCCATACTGATATTCTCCCATTTCCAAGATGGAATAGATAAAGGCTGTAGCATACCAGAAGTCTTTAAGTGACTAGCCTTAATTCTCTGGCAAACATCGCACTCAGAGACGTACTTTGCTATCTCCCTTCTCATACGAGTCCACCAAAAATTCCATTTCAAGTCTTGGTACATTTTCGTACTACCAGGGTGCATAGCAAATTTAGATAGATGTGCTTCATCCATTATTTGCTTGCGAAGCTGATGGTTTTTGGGTACAACTATACGTTCCTTAAACCATAGAATTCCTTCAGAATCTTCTTGGAAACATTTATACTTCTCTTCTCCTTGGGCTAATTGTTGTTTGATCATTTTAACTCCCTTATCGTGTTGTTGTTCCATCACAATATTATCCTGGAATATAGGCTTAACTGCTATATGGTTCAGACTGCCTTGAGGAACGATTTCCAAATTAAGCTTCCTCATTTCCCAGCAAAGGGTGTCGTTGAAAATTTCTACTGATAAACAATGACAATGTAACTTGCGGCTAAGGGCATCCGCAACCACATTGGCTTTGCCAGGATGGTAGTGTACTTCAAGATCATAATCCTTTACAAGTTCTAACCAATGTCTCTGCCTCATGTTCAAGTCTGCCTATGTAAAGATGTACTTTAGACTCTTATGATCTGTGTAAATATTGCACTTAGTACCCATAAGATGATGTCTCCAAAGTTTAAGTGCATGTATTACGGCTGCAAGCTCAAGGTCATGAGTAGGATAATTCTGCTCATGTGTTCGAAGGGCTCTAGAGGCATATGCAATCACGCGATTATCCTGCATGAGTACACATCCAAGTCCGGTGCCTGATGCATCACAATAAACATCAAAAGATTTGGATGTGTCTGGCTGAGCCAAAACTGGAGCAGTGGTAAGATGTGCTCTTAGAGTGTGGAAAGCTTCGTCACAATTCTCATTCCAGGAGAATTTAATTCCCTTTTTCAAAAGTTCTGTCATGGGCTTGGCTATTCGAGAGAAATCTAGGATGAAACGACGGTAATAACCAGCAAGACCGAGAAAACTGCGGATCTGATGGACCGAAGTAGGGGGTTTCCAATCCATCACTTCTTGAACCTTACTCGGATCGACAGATATACCGTCCTTAGAGATGGTATGACCCAAAAATTTGACGGTATCTAGCCAAAATTCGCATTTAGAGAAGTTGGCATACAGATGGTGATCTCGTAGACATTGAAGAACAACATGAAGATATTTAACATGATCTTCAAGAGTTTTGGAATAGATCAGAATATCGTCGATAAAAACCACGACGAATTTATCAGGTTCCGGCATGAAGACAGAGTTCATGAGATACATGAAATATGCCGGTGCATTGGTAAGACCAAAGGACATAATCAGATATTCATAGAGTCCATATCTGGTGGAGAAGGCGGTTTTCGGAATATCACTTGGTCTAATCTTTATTTGATGATACCCGGAGCGAAGATCAATCTTAGAAAATACCTTGGCTCCGGCTAACTGATCGAATAGAATATCAATGCGGGGAAGAGGATACTCATTCTTAATAGTAACCGCATTGAGGGGACGATAATCAACACATAACCTGAGACTGTTATCCTTTTTCTTAACAAACAAGGCAGGGCATCCCCAAGGTGAAGCACTTGGGCGAATGTAACCCTTATCCAGGAGTTCTTGAAGTTGAAGTTTTAATTCGGCCAGTTCATTGGGTGGCATACGATAAGGTCTCTTAGAGATGGGGGCCGTGCCAGGTTGTAACTCTATGACAAACTCAACATCTCTATCCGGTGGCATTCCGGGTAACTCGTCTGGAAAAACATCTAGGTATTCACATACAACAGGAATATCCTCTATCTTGATTCCTGCTGTAGTATACACACAAGAACTGATATATTCCTGTGATGGAAGATGAAGGATGGTATGTCCATATTCTGGAGAATCTATTTCCACCTCTCGAGAAAAGATATCTAAAGATACCCGATGTCTGGTCATCCAATCCATTCCTAGGATAATATCCATCCCTTCTAGATTTAATGCAATTAAGGCTGTTCTTATTAAAGTACTACCCATCTGGATCGGTACATCTCTACAGATTTGATATGATGCAATTCTACCTCCTGGGGTTGTTATCATATAGGTTCCATTTGTGGGGTAGAAATCCAAACCTATTTTGGTCCCAAACCTTGTACTGATAAAACTATAGGTTGCACCAGAATCAAAAAGTATAATAACAGGGTGATGGTGTAGAGTGAATGTACCCGTCATTACTGGTGCACCTTCCGGGAGTTCCTATAGAGTGGTGAAATTCACTCTTCCTTGACGGACTTGCATAACCTGCCTCTTGCCTTTATTCTTGGAGTTGGAGTTGGAAGCCTATCCAGGGAATGTCCTCTTGGGTTGGGGGCAGTCTTTAACAAAATGTGCCGGACTACCGCAGTTGAAACATCGATTGATGTTATTCCCTTGCTTAAACTGTGGAGGGTTCGGCCTTGGACCAACTGGTCGTTGCTGCTGCTGCGGTTGAGGTACTGATGGCCTGTTGAATCGGGGCTGCTGAGGCGGCCTAGCTACCCATCTGCCTACGGGAGCATTTCTAGGTGGAGCTCGGGAAGCTGGGTTCTGAATCACCCGATACCTCGAAGGTTGTGCATTCGAGGGTCCAGTAGACACTTTCTGCCTCTTCTCAGCATGATGTGCTGAGATACAGTCCTCTTGAGTAATGGCCATGTTGACCAATTTGTTGAAATTGTCGGCCCTGACCAGATTTAAGCGCTCTTTCAACTTGGTGTTTAGTCCGCGATGGAATCTATCTCTTTTCTTGGGGTCTGTATCAGCATGATAGCCTGCATACTGGCACAAGTGATTGAAAGCTTGCGCGTATTGGAGTACCGTGCGGTTCCCTTGAGTTAGTGCCAAAAATTCATTGAGCTTCCGCTCAATGAGTCCTTCCGGAATATGGTGCACCCTAAAGGCGGCCTTAAATTCTTCCCAATTGACGACATGTCCATCCGCTTGCATGGCATGGTAATTATCCCACCAAAGGCGAGCATTACCACGGAGCTGTTGGGCTGCGAATAGAGTTTTGTTTGCTTCAGAGCACAGGACCGGGAGTAATGCAAACTTGGACTCGATTGTACGGAGCCATGCATCTGCATCCAAGGGTTCTTCAGTATTATGAAAGAGTGGGGGTTGTGTACTGAAGAAATCCTGATAACCAGCCGAGGGATACTCTTCACGTCCATGTTGAGGAGAACGGAACTGATGTTGCTGGGCCTGCACCAGCATATTTAGGAGTTTGGTTTGACGGGCCATCACTTCCGCTAGATTCGGTGGTGGCGGAGGTGGTTGTTGTGAACCACTAGCTTGATCCGGTCTGAATCCCTCTAGGGTTCCGCGCGTAGCGCCAACCATCTGAAATATAGAAGTCATCCATAAGCATTTACCCATACTTGCTTCTAATTTTAGAAATCATATAGTACCAATATAGCTTTATTGAACAATGCAAGGTAATAAATCCAAGTCACAAGTGTTAACCATCCAAAAAGCAACTCAGATTTACATAACCAACTGAAACTTGTCCCATATTACATCACATGATTCCAAACCAAACCATACATAGGTTTGCCACATATTCTACAACAAGTGGCTCGCAAGTCATCTAACTACTCGCTCCATTACCATACTATCTACATCTAGGATGCCGTCAACTCAACAAGACTAGAAGTGAAGCGTCCCCCCATCAGGGAAGACTTAAAAGTGTTGCTTTATCAGTCCCAGGAGGCTGATAACACTTTATTACATCAGATGGTGCATCACCGTACAGCTCTACGCGGTAATGGGCAGTGAAGCGCCACTATCACGAGGATTACAACTACAACCCACACTACTACACTAGCTACGAAAAGGGAATCATCAGAGTCTTGCGCCATGCGGAACTCCAACGGTGGCCTTATCCACAGGCACGACTGGGTGCAGGACGGAACCCTACTCGTTGTCTTCGGGGACGTAGTCAGGGTCTTCCACTGTAAAAGTAAGAATGGGGTGAGTACAAACGTACTCAGCAAGTCCAATCACACCCACGGAGGGGATATAACAGAATTAAATGCACAGGATAATTCAAGGATGAAGCTAGGGTTTATTTGCAGAAAGCTCGGTTGTATGCAAGGGTTCGTTTAAAACCTTTTCAAAACAAACTTTATAGTACCAGAGAGCACATGATGTTGATCCACACAGGATCAAATTTTCAAATTGCTACCGGACTCCCCGTCCGCCGTAGCACATGGCACAACTGCCGGATACTTTCCAAACAACTCACACCAGCCCAACCATTTCCGAAGAGAAACACTAGTTATGTGACCACACCGTAACTTGCCCAATACCGTGGGCACGGCTATTCGAATAGATTTTCAACTCTGCAGAGGTGTGCAACTTTACCCACAGGTGGGGTACCACAGCACGAACACCTTAGTGCCGGTGCAGATCCCAACAAAGCCATTACCCACCTTAGCTAGACCTGACTAACCACCACGGGATCCATCAAGGGGTCATTCGACCTATCTCCGAGGTTTAACCGGGGCATAAGTCACACAGAGCTTATCCCTTCTCCTTGATCACCCGTTGCTCTCAGCTCTCCTGATGGCTATCAGGCTAACTAGTGGGATTTATGCTAAGCTGTTGCCCATACAACGGTCAAGTGGTTTGCACGACAGGAAGCTAGGTGAGATGACACATCAACTCGGTCCTTAGGGGTGACAAGATGGATATCTCCCTTCCTTGCCCTACCACACAGGTACGAGCACACGAACGGCAATTCACACAGAAATGCCATCCATCCCGTCTAACTCGTCTTTCAAAACCATATTTTATCCCTTCCCACACACACACATTTCTTTATAAAACCAGGTGGTCGAGGTATGATTATCACAGACAAGGGTGGCTATCCTACCATGCTTTCAGCAGCAAAACCATGCAGTTTTATAAAACAGGCCACTGGGTTGTGTTTATAAAAACTAGGACAGAAACATGCATCAAAGGGCGGGATTGAACTTGCCATCGTCAAACCCTTGCGGGAGATCTTGATCGAAGCATTGTCCCTCGGGTTCGGGGTCGCAGAACTGGCCCTCGGTTGCTTGGCCGCAGTCGGGAACTTCTTCGTTCACTCCGTGTCCTATGGCACAAACAAACAAGCATACAATCAAGCGAGAGAACTAAAAGCTTTTATCGTGGAGCTTGAATCGAAAATAATTTAGTTACGGAGGTAGGGGTAATATTTTTAGGTGGTTTCTTAAAGGCATGGCTAGAACTATACTAGAAACGGAGTGGTAAAGTTTCAGGTCGATCGGAGGTTGTTTGGCGCATAAAATGACGAGTTAACGGGGTGTTAGGGTTTAAACAAGGGTCCGAGGGCCTATTCGTAATTGTATATGATATGGAAAGGGCTTGGTCATAATTTCTATATATGTTTGAGGCTCATTAGAAAGTGGTGGAGGTTTAGGTTTATATGGTGGAGGGTGTAATTTGGATTATCAGAAAGGGCAGGGTTTCTTTTGCAAACAAACGCAAAAGGGTGAAAGGCTCTTGAGGGAAATAGGGGAAGGGCAGGGGGTTTTGGGCAAATGTGCCCCTTCTTCCTCCTCTTGCCAGCAGAAAACAGGGGAGGGGGGGAAAGAGGCTCGGCGCCGGCCAATTTCCGGCGACCGGGGCCCGGGGCGGCTCGGGGTTGAGGGGGGAAAGGGAGAGGGAGGCGCGGGGGTCCCATCCCCGGTCTCACCTTGGGCCGAGGAGGCGCGTGGGAGCGGGGCGACGGGGACTGGCGGCGGCGGTCGGGGAAGCTCGGTGGGGCGGCGCTAGGGCAACGGAGGCGGGGAGCTGGGCGTGTGGTGGCGGTCGTGGGGGTGCTGGGGTACCCCTCGGCCCCTTTTATAGATGGCCGAGGCGGTGGGGCGGTGAGCTCGGCCGACGATGATCGCGGGCGGCCATTAATGGTGTTTTGGTCGCTCGCGGTCGTCGGGACGTGGTGTGGCGGCGAGGGCGCCGGGCACCGCACGTGGGGGGGGGGGAGGGTCGGCGCTGTGCGATACAGGGGTGGCGCGGGCGGCGAGGTCGGGGCGGCAGTGGCGGGCGGCGCGGCGGGGCAGGACGCGGTAGCGGCGAGCGGCGCGGCACGCGCAGGTCCGGGGCGAGAGCGCGAGCGGCGGCCGGCACGGCGCGGCGCGCGGTCACGTGGCGCGCGTGCGCGTGCGGCACGGCCGGGGCAGGATGCGGTGCACGGCAGCGTTCGGGCGCGCGGCAGGGCTCGCGCGTGGCTTGGGGTGAGCGCACGGAAAGGCTCGTGCGTGCACGCGTACACGGCGCGGGTGTGGTTGGCCGGGGCAGGCGCGCGCGCGCGAGGGAAGGAGGGGGGGCCGTGGCTCGGGCCAAGCAGGAGGGGGCGGCGCGGGCTGAGCGACGCCCGGGAGCAGGGGAGAGGAGAAAGGGGGGAGAAGGAAGGAGGGAAAAGAAGAAAGGAAGGAAGAAGAAAAGAAAGAGAGGGAAAAAGGGAAAAAGAAAAGAAATAGGAGGGAGAGAGAAAAGGGGAAGAGAGAAAGGGGGAGGGAGAAAAAGGAGGGGCGCGTCGGCGCCGATCGCGGCGGCGATCGCGGTCGGTCGGCCTCGCGCGTGCGTCGTCCGCACGCTGCGCGAGAAGAACAGCATTGCGCCGGCGCTGATTGCGGAAAGCGGCCGCGCGCAAGCGGTGCGGGATGGGACGGCGGTCAAGTCCGCTGTCGGACAGGAAGGGTTAGGGTTAGGGTTTTGACGACGAATGACTTTTAAATGAAGCACTTCTAGCGCGTGATTTAGTTTGGTAAATTTTCAGGGCGTCACAA
This sequence comes from Panicum hallii, assembly GCF_002211085.1. Classification (NCBI taxonomy): domain Eukaryota; kingdom Viridiplantae; phylum Streptophyta; class Magnoliopsida; order Poales; family Poaceae; genus Panicum; species Panicum hallii. The sequence goes on along the minus strand of NC_038050.1, from coordinate 43,145,210 downwards.
GAAGTCATCGAGGTTGCCCACAGATGACTAACTACCGGAGGAGGAATGATGAGGACTGAGCACAGGATCTCCATGCTCAGAGTCGATCTTAGAAATTCCTTCGACCTCTTCAGGGTCTTCTTCTTCTTCTTCACTCTCAAACTCATCTACAACAGGCTGAACTGGTTGCTCATGAAGCATGTTGATATGGTCAATGGCTTGGCCAAGGTTAAGGTTGAGCTCATGAGCTTGCTCTTGAAGAAAGTCAATGACAGTATCGCGCTGGGTAATGAGAGTATCGCTTTCAACAATTTGTTCCTCTCGATGCTGAATGGTTTCTTCCCGCTAAGTAATAACCTCTTCCCTAGCAGTGACAGCGGCTTGAAGCTCCTCAATCTGTGTATTCTGCCGGCCAACTTGATTACGATACCTTTGGGCTATGTTGGTCAAGCGATAAATACCATGCTGCTGAAGTGTCTGGTAACGATACTGTGCATTCATAAATCTGACTGAGGTGCGTAAAGTCTCTCCGGCTAGAGTTCCCAGTAAGTGGTTACAGTATGTCAATCTAAAAGTCCATTCTGGGTCACGAGAATCCACGGCAGGAAATAAACCGATAGGATATCCTGCAACTTCCTTAGGATGCTGATCGCAAAATATGTGAATAGCTTCTATAGCTGCTGCTTCAAAAGTATCGGCAAGGCGATGACCAATCACATTTACTTCAATCGGCTGCCACAGAGATAAGGTAGGATGTGGAGGAATAGTCATTTTCACCCTACAACGGGGAACACCTTCTTCTTCATACTCTACTCCATCATAAGGTGGAGGCTCGGTGTAACCAAACACCTGGAGAGATTCCCACAAAAGACAAGGAAAACCCTCCCAATGCAAGGCATTGGTATGAGCGTGTCCTACGGAATCCCAAAAGAACCTTGGAAGCTTGACCATTTGAAACAAGGATTCAAATGGTGAGATTACAAGTTTTCAACCATACACCTTGAGAAGGTTGCAGATACAAATGTAGGTTAGATTGGTAGATTGATTGGAGAACTACTATCCTTACAGGGTAAAAGAAACGAGATGACCTACCCTGATAACAAAAATCTGAAGATCGAAAGATGGTTCTAGATCTTGAGAATGAAATGATAAGGTAGAAACTTTAACCTCGGAACTATCCAATTACCCCTTTCAAACTATACTGGTTACTAACATACCCTCTAGATATCATTGAAACAACAAGCCATGCCATTCATACAATCAAATCAAGGAATATGCATGCACGTGCTACACGTCCTCACAACTTAAATAATTGCCAAACATGTTTGGACTTACGTAATTAGTTTCGGTGGCACAATATGTTCGTCTCTCCCTATAATAACTAGTCGGATATCCTTATTCACCTTAACCTATTTAACCGTGGTTAGCGTACCTGCAGAAAACCACAATAAATATGAACCTTTCATGCCAGCACTCATGAAAGCGTCCTCAAACATTACTGTTTACTATAGAAACAGCATCTGTACAATTATCGTCGTACAGACGACATTAACATACGTTATCGAAACAACGTATTCACAAGATACCGCAACATGCGGGGGTATTGCTGTTCATGCCCTGCTTCTAACCATATACTCCCAATATCATCAACCTAAGTTGATATATTGGCAGCATCTCAAGTAGGCCACTGCTTGAGAAATAGCGTTCGGTTCGCATCACCGACGGGAAGGCTAACTCCCCAGTTAGCTGAGGATCCTTACCTTCTTACCTTACCATCGAAGATGTCGTTACAGAATATAAAGTTGGATTGTGCATGAATTTATATTTTGACAGAAAAGTAATGCTGGTAGTTAGGGTTATATATACATATTATAGCCACCATGTGGCAGAACCAACCTGAATTACACCGACTCAAATACGCAAGTCCTCTCTCAAGGGCTGCAACGTACTTCAAACGGTGTAACCCCTTGGCCTGTCGGGTAGAGTCCTGATGAAACCACCTAACTTCTGGGATCGAATAAGGTTACCTCACACGAAGGTGAGTCCAGAGATACAATCACCATCATATTTTACATTACAAGCATTTATATTACAAGAGTTTGTAGGGTAACATAAGTACTAGACTGCTAGAAGTTTATTACAAACTAGTTAAACATTCAAATTTACAGCAGTGGAACTTAAAGTACGATAACTATACATGTCGCCAGTATGGACATCATGCTAAGCTAGGACATGACATCACTTGTTAGGGTCAGTGTTGGCTGGGGACGGGTCCCACTCCACGGACCAACCATCAGGCAAAGCATAGGGCCATGGCAGCTTAGGAGTCTGGTCCTCATAAGTTATACCTGAAAAACATGTAACTAGCAAGACTGAGTATACTAATACTCAGCAAGGCTTACCCAGAATTGGGTATACTTAGCCCATAACTAGACCATGAAAGCTTTAATGGGGTTTTGGGTTTTGTTTCGGCTGAAAAGCAACAAAGAGTAGATCCTTACTTTCATATTTTAGCTTTCAGATTCTAGGTCCTTTAACCATTCTAGGTAAGCACCTATAATTACTCAAGCAAGGTAGAATCTTATTAAAGCATACATCAATATTTCTCATCAAAAAAATTCCTCTTGTTACTCTATGTGGCAAAAGAGTTAAGCAGTCTCAATCTTCGTGAGAAACGGACGACTCTGAATCGAATTTCAACCCTTGCAAGGTAAACCTAACTCACACGCTTGGAACATCCAATGATAGTTCCGAAGCAACCGTTTGCCTTTCATTCCGGGTCGTGGAACAAAGCCACCACAAGCGACTATTGGACCATAGGCACAACCAATATGCAGGACATACGTCTGTAGCGCGACTACATGATCGTATTCCCGTCTGCTCTGCAGAACGTACTCCCACAGTCGGTGCGTGTAAACGTAAAAATAAAAGTCGAGTGGTGGGGGACGAGTCCACTTGCCGGGCCGATTGGTTACTAGACTTACCGCTTACCATATTTCGCGGCATGTGGCTAGTACTTTCAAATGCTTAACTGCCACTGCCACACACTGCGACCTAAACCAAATTCATCAACACAGACGGGGTATCATTTCTTTTCAAGATACTGCACATAACCCCGTCCGTCATCCTTATAGTGATTGCAGAATTGTAATCAATCAATTCCTATATCGCGCGAGTGACAGGAAATCACTCGACTTCTACCGGTCCTATTAGCATAGCACTAGTCGGACTCAGGTTCTAATATTCAGTACATCGGTTCCTAGAAATATGCAACTAGGGTTTCCAGACAACTCCTAAGAACTTAATGCACAAGTATATAAATATATAAAGGTAAATTGCGGTGTAAATAAAATATTGGGTTTATGTCCGGGGCTTGCCTTCATTGGCAGGGCTGGGGTCAGAAATGTTAATAATTTCTTTCGAACTCGGGTTCTGGGCTTCGACTGATTCTCCGACGATGTTCCCCGGCATCTTCAGAGACTTCTTTTTCGGACTCCGGAAAGATCTGATAATCACCGTCGGCAAGAAATGTCGAGTCTACATGTGATGAAAAAGATGCAATTAAGAAAATGCGTAGATTGTCATTCTACTTCACGACAAAATTACAAGCCAAGAACATAACATCATATAATAGCAAACAACACAATTGCCCTTTACTGGGCAGTCATTTATCGAGTATTAAATAAATTACTGAGTTACATTAAGTAACAGGGTCATCTACCCCAAACATTTAGCTAACTACAAGAAGTAACATGGTTGACTACTAAACTAATTACACTTAACATTTTTATTTAATTAATTAGCTAATCACCTTGAAAAACCCTAAGTTATTATTTAATATAGATATACTAATCAAGTTTTATTTATTTTAGCTATTTTATACCTAGTCATAGGTTGAAATTTTGTAGTTATGCTACACTACTTAGGAACAACATCTTAGAATATTTTCATAATTTTCCCGGAATAAAAGCTAGTATAAAGAATTATCTTTAGAAACAAACCAAAAATTCATCACTTAGGGTGTGACCTTTTATTAATCCTAATATTTTTACCATGGATTACACATCCAAAAAGGAGGTTATGGTAAAAATTTCAAATACAAACATCAACAGAAACACGCTTAATTAAAAATTTAAGCATTTCATCAACATATACAAAAAGTACTCAAAATCTAGGAAAATGAACAGTAAAGTACTCGAACTTTTTACACAGAGCTATACATAGCACATACAATCTAAGTTCCAAATTTCAGCTATAACACATGCCTACAACATGAGATACAAATAAAACACTTATTTTCTAGTATTTAATCTACAACAGAAATATACATATATAGCTCAAGTTCATTACACAAAATAGTCGAATTTAACTCAAGGATTCCAACAAAGCTAGTTTGGCATATTTATGAATTTTCTACAATTTTCTATGAATTTTTGAAGTTCACAGCTTTTGAATTGGGGGGGCTCTGGAATTTTACAAGGACGCCCTTAGAACTTTTGAAATCCTTGCACTTATACCCTTGGCTCGTCGGGGAAGAAGGGCAGAGGGGGTGCCGGCCAAATTCCGGCGAGGGGACGGCGAGGGGTCGGAGGAGAAGTGGTCAGCGAGCACCAGGAGGTCAAGGCGCACCTGTCAGAGGTCTTGGGAAAAGAAAGGGATGGTCGGAAGGGGCGTCTCCACGGCGGCCGAGACGGCGGCGGAAGGGTGCTCATTGGCGATGGGATTCCCAGTGAGGAGGAGGACCAGGCTTGGGCTGGAGAGCTACAGCAGGGCAAGGGGAACCTAAGGGGGTAGTTGAATTGGACAGAGGAGGGGTGGAGGTAGGGGTTCGACGGCGGACAGGAGCTTACCGGCGGAAGGAGAACGGCGGCGAGGTAGCTCCGGTGGAGGTCCAGCCACAGGGAATGGTTTGGGAGCTTCAGTGGAGCAAGGGGAAACTTCCTAAGGTGTTGTGGTGGTGTGGGGAGGATTGGAGCGGGCTGCCCACGGCGAACAGAAGGGCGCCGGAGATGGAGGAGATGGCGGCGGTGGTGCTCGGGGTTCTGGGCAATCAAAGAGCAGGAACAGGAATGGAATGGGAAGGAAGGGAAGCAGTGCTGCTCTTGAACCAGAAGAGATGATGCGAGGGAGCACGCACGGGCAATGCCACAGCGACAGCGAGGTGGCAGCGGCAGAGCTGCTGGACGGCATGGCGCACGCAAGAGGGCCAGGGAGAGGAAGCTAGAGCAGCGCTCGGGTTGGGGTCGACGCGTGGGGAAGCTAGGAGCTGGAGGTGGCGCCAGGGAGCGACCGAGGTGCAGCACATGGCCGGGGAAGCGGCGCTGACACCGGCGGCAGGGGTGCAGCGGGCGGAGCAGAGGAGTTGCCACAGGAGGAAGAAGAGAGGAGGAGGTCCGAGGGACTTGGTTGGAAATTGCAAAAACCTCAGGGACTTCACTGTAAACAGAAAATTTCCCGCTGATCCAAAGCCCTAATGAGAAAATAGTTAAAACAGAAGTTGTAGAACTTTTCAAGACCTATAGCTTTTCTTTAGGGCTCAAGTTCAGAAACCTAAAGTACACTGAATTATTTTACCACTTTGCACTCAAAATAAACTTTACATAAAACTTGTCCTAGTAAAGTAATTTTTATGAACTCTTGGGCTTATCTGCAAGCATTTAAGGCTGGTCAAGATGACATTCATCTTTTTCACTTTGACCCCTAGTATTTTTTGGAAAGTTACTTTATACTTCAATTAATTTGCATAAAGGGACTTATACTTTCATAAATTTACGCAATTACCCTTATTTTCACAACTTTGCTAGATTTCCACACAAATTAATACACACCAAACATTATTTCTATTGGTTTGATCTATTTGACACCTAGTTTAACATTCAGGTAGTTTGCAACCTAGACACTAAGTTTGGATGTCTTATATGTAAGCATGCTATGGTGTATATAAGTGGTAAAGAGAGCTAGGGGTATATTTGTAAAATTATGAATTGTAAAGGTCCTTGAGTGTGATTGGGTGAATATATTATTAAGGGTCAAACCTAAAAGAGTATAGAGAAGAAAAGTGTAAAGGTTAAGAAAAACATAAGAAATATAGACTTTTGTTGGAAACTAAGGACCTATGTGTAATTAACACAAAGGTATAAGGGTTTATATGTGAAATGGTTGAAAGATAAAAGTAAAAACTCAGATTTTCTTAAGGGCTAAAGTGTAAAAAGGTTAGTCCTGATTACACTGTATGCAATCTTGTAAAAAGGCCCTAAACATTAAAGCATTTTGTTTAATTATAACAAAAGCTTTATAAATTGAGTTGGGTTCAAAAATTTAAAATAAAACTGTATCCTTTGAGATTTTGAACTTGAACCCTAAAGCATTATTGTAGGGTTTGAAATTCTATACAACTTTGCTTTAGACATTTTTCTCACTAGGATTTTGTATCAATGGGAATTCTTTCTTTACAGAGGAGTCCCTGGAATTCTCTCAATTTGCAAACAAGTCCTTCTGACACTGCCTGCTTCTTCTTCCTCTGCCACCGCCGCTTCCCCCTCTGCTTCGCTTCTGCCACCGCCGCTCACCGTCGATGCTGCCCCCCCGAGCGCCACCTCCTGCTGGGTTTTCCTTCCACGCGTCGCCCCATAGTCCTGCTGCCGTTCCTAATCCCCTTTGCTGGCCTTCTCGCCGAATGCCACGATGTTTTAGCACTGCTAGCGCCGCCCGAACGCCGGCCTCTCTGTTCGTCGCCCCACCGCATGGATGAGGCACTGGAGCCCCCGAGCTCTAACTCGTGGGTGCATCAGTACTGCAAGGATCCACTCGACTCATTTCTTCCGTTAGCTCGCCATTTCCTCGCCCCAGACCCCGGAACGCCGTCGCCATTCCCCGCAACCCCGGCGAGCTCGACGCCGCCGTGGACCCACCCCTGCAGCCCTCCTCCACCCAAGCCAACCCTACTAGGAGCTTTCCCCTGGTTTCCCCGGCCATCGCCGCCCAGCTCACCAGGAGTGCCGCCGCCGAGGCCATTCCCGCCGCCGGCCGTCTGCTCCACGCGGGCAGGCCGCTACACCACCTTAGAGACCCAACCAAGCACCTCCCAAGGTAGCCCCCGATCTCCTCTAGCTAATCCCCCTCTCTTCCCTCGCCGCCGTGACCCGAGCTCACCGGATTTGGTAGGTCAATTTCCGCCTCCCCTCTCTGACCACGACCAGGGGCTCTATTGGAGAAGAAAAGGAAGTTTCAGGGGGTTTTGTGTTAAATCTAGGGGCTATTCTGTAAAGTTTGTTTGTCTTCTTTATTTCCTGCTGGGAACTTGAAAAATGTATAGAAAACAGTAGAAAAATCAGAAAAATATCAAATCAATTGGGTTAGGATCCTTGTAATGAATTCTACAACTTTTGTTTACAAACATGCTATGAAAATGCATAGTTTGTTCTGTATTTTAAATACAAGTAAAGGGATGCTTTAACTAAATCTTGTGATCCATAGCCTTGCTGCTGTTGATTTTTGGAGCATGTGTTGCATATGGTTTGAGTAGCCTTGTGTAAATTTTTGAGGCTTAGATCAGCCCTCTAGCTAGAATATTTTGCTACCGTTGTTGTATGTTAATAAAAGCTTCACAAGTTAATTTCAAAAGCATCTGTTCATATTTATGGATGAAATTTCTACCATAACTTGATATTTATAAGTATGATCCATCATAAAAATTTGAGAATCAGAAACCTGATATAACTTGAGTTATAAGTTTCAAGCTTAAATTCAAAGGTAATTCATAAATAATAATTATTATGCATGAAAAATTATGAAACTTTTCTGGAATACCAATCTTGAGTACTTTATGATGTTCTTAAATTTTGGACCCTAGTTTTAGTGTAAAATTCCCGTTGTAATTGTATCTTGAAAATTCAATTTTAATCTTGCTTAATTTTGTGGCTTAGTTCCTTTTTAGAATAAAACTCCAATAAAACCGCAGTAAATATATCTAATACAAATCTATGCTCAGTAATTTTTGTAGCTCCTGTTTTGAAATATCTTGCTCTGTAAAAATTCTTTCAAGTTAAACATATTGTTTAATTAAATGATTTGTTCTGATTTATTTATTGCACAAAATATTTAAAAATTAGGGTAATGTTATTAAACCTACTTAGGTTAATTTAGTTTATATTCCTAATTTAGAGTTTATCTAATTAATCAAAATAAGCCATAATTAAGTAAAACCTAGGGGTGTTTATAACAATTAGTTGAAATAAGCGGAGTACAAAGTGTAATTAGTTATCTGCTTCAAATAACCAAACATGCTACCTAATGAAGTTAGTATAGATGTTTAGGGTAACCACCCTGTTGCTTAACGTAACTAGTTAGCTTGGTTGATACTCAATAAATGACTGCCTAGTACAGGGTAGTTAGGTTGTTTGTTGAAATACAATGTTCTTTTGTTTGGATTGCAACTTTATTGTGAAATAACATAAAAGAATACGCATTCTTCAACTTATAGTTTTGCATATCATATAGACTCGCCGGTACTTGAAGACGGAAACTACAAGTTGATCTTGGAACCCGAACCTGGGCTATCTGAAGACTCTGTCCAAGTTACTGAGGAAGTGACTGAAGCCCCGAACCAAGGTTCGGAAACTTTTAACTCGTTTGACCCTACCGCTTCCAATCCTACGCAAGAAGGCAAGCCCCGGACATATCCCACTATTTTATTTACACTGTAAATTATATCTATTTATATATGTCTATGCATTAAGTTCTTAGGAATTGCTTGGAACCTTAGTTGCATAATTCCAGGAACCAATGTACTGAACACTAGAACTTGAGTCCGACTAGCTGCTATGCTAATAGGACCGGTAGAAGTCGAGTGATTTCTTGTCACTCACGCGATATAGGAGTTGTAATGTTTACATTCCTGTTATCACTATAAGGATGACGGACGGGAGTTTTGTGAGGTATCATGGTTGAGATGATACCCCGTCTGTGCTGTGGAACTTGATAAGGTCACAGTGTGTGGTAGCGGTGGTTAAGCGTTTGAAAGTACTAGCCACATGCCGTGAAATATGGTAAGCGGTAAGCCTAGTAACCAATCGGCCCGAGGAGTGGACATACCCCCCACCACATGTATTTGGTTCTTTTGGTTACTTGGTTCGACGTGTAGGAATACGTGTTGCTAGGCAACCAGGAGTACGGGTTTTGTAGTCGTGCTACAGACGTACGTCCTGCACTTTGGAAGTGCGTATGGTCCTACAGTCGCTTGTGGTGGCTCTGATCCATGAGTCGGAATGAGAGGTAAACGGTTGCTTAGGAACGACCCTTTGGTGTTCCGAGCGTGTGTGTTAGGTTTACCCTTGCAAGGTTTTGAAATTCGATTCAGGAATCGTCCGTTTCTCGCGGAGATTGAAACTGCTTAATCCCTTTGCCACATAGAGTAACAAGAGTAACTTTGTGATTATCAAAGATGATGTTTGATTAAAGATTCTACCATGTTTGAGTAGTTTTAGGTGCTTACCTGGAATGGTTAATCAACTAGAACCTGAAAGATAAAAGTTGAAAATAAGGATCTACTCTTTGTTGCTTTTCAGCTGAAAACTCTACCCAAAACTTGAAAAGCCTACATAAGTCTAGGTATATGGCTAAGTATACCATGAGCGGGTAAGTCTTGCTGAGTATTAGTATACTCAGTCTTGCTTTTGTTGATTTACTTCAAGTAATCTCCCTGATGAGCCAGCTTTCATTACACCGTGGCCCTACCCCCTGCCTGATGGTTGGTCCGTGGAGTGGGATCCGTCCCCGGCCAACACAGATTCCGCCGAGTGATATCATGCCAGGGCTAGCATGATATCCGCAATAACGACGTGTACAATGTTCGCGTTTTCAAACTCCGCTGCTGTGACTTAAAACTTAAACCATTTTGTAATAATGTCCCTCGTTGGACACTAATGTTACTTTTATATCCCTATGTAATATATCTGCCTGTGATGTAAAGTGTAATGGCATTTATATCTCTGGACTCGCCTTCATGCGAGGTACCTTGTTGGATCCTGCTTTCGGTGGTTTATCGGGACGTTACCCGACAGGCCAAGGGATTATACCATTTGAAGCACGAGGTAGCCCTCAAGAGAGGACTCACGTACTTGAGCCGGTGTAATTCAGGTTGGTTCTGCCACAGCTGGTATCAGAGCTAACAAGTGTACCCTGGAGATATATTTAGCCCTAAAAGTAATTTATAGTATCAAATTTGATTAATTAAGTATTTGCGAACTACGTTGGGTTCGTTAAGGATTATGTATAGTACGTAAAGCCCTAGGGTAATGTTATTAAGGGAATTAGAGGTGGCTGTAGTATATATATATATATATATAACTCTAACTCCCAGCATTACTTTTCTGTTAAAACTTAAATTCATGTACAACACAACTTTACTTTCTGTAACGACACCTTCGATCGCGAGGTAAGAAGGTAAGGATCCTCAGCCAACTGAGGGAGCTTGGCCTTCCTATCGGTGATGCGAACCGAACGCTGTTTCTCAAGCAGTGGCTTACTTGAGATGCTGCCAATGTACCAACCTTGGTTGACTACATTGGGAGTAGATGGTTCGGCGCAGGGTATGGCGATCGCTGTTCATACCCCTGCATTTTTTTGCGGTACCCCCGTGAATACGTTGTTTCGATAACGTATGTTAACGTTGTCTGTACGGCGGTAATTGTACAGATGCTGTTTCTATAGTGAGCAGTAATGAATGGGAACGCTTTCATGACATGCTGGCATGAAAGGTTCATTGGATATATATATATGTATTGTGGTTTTCTGCAGGTACACTAACCACGATTCCAAAACTAGGACGGATAGGGCTTATCGACTACTTAATAGTGAGAGACGTATGTATTATGCCACCGAAATTAACTATGTAAGTCCGAAGTTATTCGGCAGTCATTTTTGGTTGAGAGGTCGATTAGTGCGTGCATGCATAATACACTAATCAACAAAAATCGATACATAAATATTTGTTATCTATTGGTTTTTCTTAGTTTGGGTAGGTAAAGATCTTTAGTCGGGTATCTTAAGTATCCATCTGATTTCCAGCCTTTGTTGTTATCAGAATCAGCTATCTTAATCTATTTACCTTGTAAGTTCTCAACAGGGTAAAAATATCTTACCATTTGCATTGTGTCGCAGATGGCTGCTCCTTCCAATGCCTTTTGGGATCAGGAGGGGCACTTCCACACTAATGCCCTACACTGGGAAGGATTTGCTCGTCTCTTGTGGGAATCCTTAAGTCTGTTTCATTATACAGAGTCTCCTCAATACGATGGGGTGGAATATCGTGAAGAAGGAGTTCCTCGCTGCCGGGTTAAAATGATAATTCCTCAACACCCTTTTCGCTCCTCATAGCATCCCATAGAAGTGGAAGTGGTTGGATATCGCCTGGTTGATACCATTGAAACTGCTGCATTGGAGGCGATCAAACTCTTCTGCAATCAGCATCCGACAGAAGTTGCCGCATATCCTATTGGTTTATTTCCTACCATAGACCCTGGAAATTTGGAATGGAATTTTCGGACAGAGCATCTTGGTCATATGTTAGGAGATCTGGCTGAAGAAACTGTCCGTAGCCTTACCCGGTTCATGGATGTGCAGCATCATTACCACATTCTGCTGCGTCATAGCATGGGTCAGTTGACTAGTGCGGCTCAAAGTCACTATCGGAATGCTGATCGCCAAGTTACTCAAATAGTGGAATTACAAGCCCTGGTGACTCAGAAGGATGAAATCATCGCAGCACGGGATGAGACTATCCTTCATTGAGAAGATCAGATCAATGAGAGTGATCATATAATCACTCAGCGCGACACTGTTATTGAGTTCCTACAAGCACAAATCTATGATCTGATACTTGAGGCTGATGATGCCCAGGCTCACATTGAGGAACTGCAGCCGCATCATATACTTCCCGTTGCACCCGCAATGTCTGAAGAAGAAGAAGAAGATCCAGAAGAGATTGAGGGTGTTTCAGAGATTGACTCTGAGCACGGGGATCCTGTTCTTAGTCCCTACCACTCTCCCTCTGGCAGTCAGTCATCTATAGGCAATTTCGACGATTTTTAGTTAGCAGATCGTCGACTATTTAGATGTAACTTATGGGCGTGTAATAACTTAAGTAGTAAGAGACTTATCTAGATCTCGTGCCATTTGTTGTAATCTAGATGGCCTGCGTAGGGAACTTCGGATGTGTGTTATGGAGAACAATCAGAATCAGTGTTGTGATATAAGTTTCCTGTTTCATCATCTTATTCACTATCTTTAAATTCTGAAATGAGATGATTGAATGGAATGTATGCATTGTTTATCTAAGTGTTATATCTTCTGAAATTGGGAGTAAGGCTATATGGTTAATGATGGACATCTCCTTTATTTCAGATGGTTGGAGCCACGCGCGGAACCCCGGAAGGTTTCCGGGCAGATCAGTCCAGCGGTTCTCAACAACCGCCACCACCCCCTCCCAACCTTGCCGAAGTTATGGCTCGGCAAACTGAGCTGCTCAACTTGCTGGTACAAGCACAACAGAACCAGCAACACCAACAGTTCCGAGGAGGTCGTGATGATCGCAATCCTCCAGTGGCCAATTACCAGGATTTCATCAGTACCCAGCCTCCCTTTTTCAGTAAAGCTGAAGAACCCTTGGATGCCGATGCTTGGCTCCATATAATTGAATCAAAGTTCGCTCTATTGACAATACCTTGTGCGGACTCCAGCAAAGCTTCCTTTGCCGCCCAGCAACTCTGTGGTGCTGCTCGGATCTGGTGGGATAATTTCTACGCCATGCAGCCTGCAGGGCATGTTATCACTTGGGATGAGTTTCGGGCAGCCTTTAGAGCACACTATATTCCAGAAGGATTGCTGGAGCGAAAGCTGAATGAATTCTTGGCACTTACTCAAGGCACCAGTACAGTCCTGCAGTATGCACAGAACTTCAATCATCTGTGTCAATATGCGGGATATCATGCGGATAATGATGCCAAGAAATAAGATCATTTCCGTCGGGGCCTTAATACCAAGCTCAAGGAACGCCTAAATCTTGTGAGGGCTAATACTTTCAGCGAGCTGGTTAATATGGCCTTAACTCAAGAAGATTGCATCGTGGCGCATTATGCTGAGAAGAAGAGAAAGAACCCTATTGGACCCTCGAGTGCTCAACCACCGAGGTATCGGGTTGTTCCCAACACACCGTCCCGAGCGCCACAGCGGAATGCCCCAACTGGTAGACTGGTTTTCAGGCCGCCCCAACAGCAAGGAAGGTATAGACCTCCCATTCCTCTGCAACAACCACAACAATCTGGCCCGCGGCCAAATATTCAACAAGTGCAACAGAGAAGCAGTAACTATCACTGTTTCAATTGCGGAAGTGCGGATCATTTTATCAGAGATTGTCCGCGGACCAAGAAACCTAACCAAGGGCAGAGTTCTACTCAGGGTAACCAGAACAAGGGCAAGAAACCGATGATGCAAGTCCGGCAAGGACGGATTAATTTCACTACTCTTGCAGAGCTTCCGGATGGAGCTTCCGTCATGTCGGGTACATTCTCTATTCACCACCAAACAGTTGTTACATTATTTGATTCAGGAGCAACACATAGTTTCATTAGTAACAATTGTGGTACCCGGATAGGACTTGATCCTTGTTTTACTCAAGGGTCATATATGATCTCTACCCCTGGAGGAAATATCACTTCCAACCAAATGATTAGAGGTGTGCCAATTCAGTTAGGTAGTAAAGAAATCAAAACTGATTTGGTCTTACTAAGTTTGGAGGGTATTGATATTATACTTGGGACAAACTGGATGACTAAACATCAAGTACGGCTAGATATTTCTTCCCGAGTTGTAGAAATTGATTTACCATACTATGGGATCACCACCCTTTATCTGCCTCAACCAGAATGTCTGTACCCTTGCACTTATACCATCACAAATATCAAAGTCAAGGATATTCCTATAGTATGTGAATACCCCGATGTCTTTCCAGACGACTTGCCTGGAATGCCACCAGATAGAGACATCGAGTTTATCATTGAACTTCAACCGGGCACCGCTCCTATTTCAAAGAGGCCATATTGCATGCCTCCCAATGAATTAGCGGAATTGAAAATCCAACTCCAAGATCTTCTTGATAAAGGTTATATACGCCCAAGTGCCTCACCTTGGGGTTGTCCTGCTCTTTTTGTTAAGAAGAAAGACAATAGCCTACGGCTATGTGTCGACTATCGTCCACTCAATGCGGTCACTATCAAAAATAAGTACCCTCTTCCCCGCATTGACATTTTGTTCGATCAACTAGCTGGAGCTAAGGTCTTCTCTAAGATTGACTTACGCTCTGGTTATCACCAAATCAAGATTAAACCTTGTGACATTCCAAAAATAGCCTTCTCAACCAGATATGGACTTTATGAGTATCTGGTTATGTCATTCGGGCTTACTAATGCACCGGCATATTTCATGTATCTCATGAATTCAGTCTTTATGCCGGAACTCGACAAATTTGTCGTGGTCTTCATTGATGACATTTTGATATACTCCAAAACTAAAGAGGACCACGCCAATCATTTACGTGTCGTCCTTCAACGACTATGTGATCATCACCTTTATGCCAAATTCTCTCAATGTGAATTCTGGCTGGATAGTGTGAAATTTTTAGGACACACTGTCTCTAGTGAAGGCATAACGGTTGATCCAACCAAAGTCCAAGAGGTTATGGACTGGAAACCTCCAACTTCAGTCCATCAAATTTGAAGTTTTCTTGGATTGGCGGGATACTATCGCCGATTCATTCTAGACTTTTCCAAAATAGCTAAACCCATGACTGAGCTATTAAAGAAAGAAGTTAAATTCTGCTGGAATGATAAATGTGAGGAAGCATTCCATACCTTGAGAAAACTCCTAACAACTGCCCCAGTGCTAGCTCAACCAGATAGCACTCAACCTTTTGATGTCTATTGCGATGCTTCCGGAATTGGCCTTGGTTGTGTCCTTATGCAAAACAATCGGGTCATTTCCTATGCATCAAGAGCACTTCGGACTCATGAGCAAAACTATCCAACGCATAATCTTGAATTGGCATCAGTTATCCATGCTCTCAAGATCTGGAGACATCATCTTATGGGCGCTAAGTGTAATATCTACACTGACCATAAGAGCCTCAAGTATATTTTCACTCAAGCTGACTTAAATATGAGGCAAAGGCGTTGGTTAGAACTGATTAAAGACTACGATCTTGAGGTACACTACCATCCGGGCAAAGCCAATGTGGTTGCGGATGCACTTAGCCGCAAGTCACATTGTCACTGCTTATCCATATCTACCTTTAGTGACACTCTTTGCCATTAGATGAGGAAACTCAATCTAGAGATCATTCCTCAAGGTAGTTTGAATCTGCTATCCATTGAGTCTACTCTGCAAGATAGAATCATCATGTCGCAACTACATGATGAGGGTATAAAAATCATCAAATCAAAGCTATCTTTGGGAGAAGCCAAATATAAGTGTTTTCACACCGACCATCAAGGAGTCCTATGGTTCAACAATCGCATTGTTGTACCTAAAGATCATCCACTGCGTAAACAAATCCTTGATGAAGCCCATCTATCCAAATTCTCTATTCATCCTGGTAGCACCAAAATGTATCAAGATCTACGACAACATTTTTGGTGGACCAGAATGAAAAGAGAAATTGCCAAATATGTATCTGAGTGTGATACCTGCTAGAGAGTCAAAGCTAGCCACTTAAAAGCTTCTGGTACACTTCAACCACTACCTATCCTATCATGGAAATGGGAAGACATTAGTATGGATTTCATTGTTGGTCTTCCCAACACCTCCCAAAAACATGACTCCATATGGGTAATTATCGATAGACTTACTAAAACAGCTCATTTTCTCCCTGTGCATACCACTTACTCTGCTAAGAAGTATGCCGAATTCTATCTAGATCAAATTGTTCGATTGCATGGGGTTCCAAAAACCATCATCTCTGATAGAGGACCCCAATTTATTGCACGTTTCTGGGAACAATTACAATCTGCTCTAGGAACTAAACTGATTCGAAGTTCTGCATATCATCCCCAGACTGATGGACAAACTGAGCGAGTTAACCAAATCCTTGAAGACATGCTCCGAGCTTGTATTATTCACTATAGTACAAGCTGGGACAAGTGCCTTGCTCTAGCTGAATTCTCTTACAACAACAGTTATCAAGCTAGTCTTCAAATGGCTCCTTTTGAAGCATTATACGGTCAAAGATGTCGAACTCCTTTGAGTTGGTCTGAAACCGGTGAACGCAAAATCTTCGGACTAGACTTAGTCATTGAAGCCGAAGATAAGGTGAAGGTTATTCAAGCCAATCTCAAAACCGCTCAGTCTAGACAGAAAAGCTACGCGGATAAGCGAAGGAAACCTCTGCAATTTCAAGTAGGAGATTTTGTCTATCTCCGAGTATCTCCTACGAAAGGTGTCCAATGTTTCGGCATAAAAGGGAAATGAGCACCCCGATATGTCGGACCCTTTGAAATCCTCAATGTTTGTGGCCCAGTGGCTTACAAACTTCGCCTTCCATCTCAATTGGCTGCCACTCACGATGTTTTCCATGTCTCTCAGCTTAAGAAATGTGTCAAAGTACCCGCAAAAATCGTGGAGACCTGTGCCATTGAGATTGAACTCGATCTATCTTACGTCGAGCAACCTGTTCAAATTTTGGATATCAAGGAAAGGCTCACCAGAAGAAGGACAGTTAAGATGTATAAAATCTTATGGGATCATCACACCGAGGAAGAAGCAACTTGGGAGACAGAATCTTATCTTCAACGAAATTTTCCGAATTTTCTTCAAGCCAATCCTCAAATCTAATCATCTGATTCTATTCAGCTTCGGATTCTCGGGACGAGATGCTTTTTAGAGGGGAAGGCTTTAACATCCAGGTAGTTAGCAACCTAGACACTAAGTTTGGATGTCTTATATCTAAGCATGCTATGGTGTATATAAGTGGTAAAGAGAGCTAGGGGTATATTTGTAAAATTATGAATTGTAAAAGTCCTTGAGTGTGATTGGGTGAATATATTATTAAGGGTCAAACCTAAAAGAGTATAGAGAAGAAAAGTGCAAAGGTTAAGAAAAACATAAGAAATATAGAGTTTTGTTGGAAACTAAGGACCTATGTGTAATTAACACAAAGGTATAAGGGTTTATATGTGAAATGGTTGAAAGATAAAAGTAAAAACTCAGAATTTCTTAAGGGCTAAAGTGTCAAAAGGTTAGTCATGATTACACTGTATGCAATCTTGTAAAAAGGCCCTAAACATTAAAGCATTTTGTTTAATTATAACAAAAGCTTTATAAATTGAGTTGGGTTCAAAAATTTAAAATAAACTGTATCCTTTGAGATTTTGAACTTGAACCCTAAAGCATTATTGTAGGGTTTGAAATTCCTTACAACATTGCTTTAGACATTTTTCTCACTAGGATTTTGTATCAATGGGAATTCTTTCTTTACAGAGGAGTCCCTGGAATTCTCTCAATTTGCAAACAAGTCCTTCTGACACTGCCTGCTTCTTCTTCCTCTGCCACCGCCGCTTCCCCCTTTGCTTCGCTTCTGCCACCGCCGCTCACCGTCGATGCCGCCCCCCGAGCGCCACCTCCTGCTGGGTTTTCCTTCCACGCGTCGCCCCATAGTCCTGTTGCCGTTCCTAATCCCCTTTGCTGGCCTTCTCGCCGAATGCCACGATGTTTTAGCACTGCCAGGGCCACCCGAACGCCGGCCTCTCTGTTCGTCGCCCCACCGCGTGGATGAGGCACTGGAGCCCCCGAGCTCTAACTCGTGGGTGCATCAGTACTGCAAGATCCACTCGACTCATTTCTTCCGTTAGCTCGCCATTTCCTCGCCCCAGACCCCGGAACGCCGTCGCCATTCCCCGCAACCCCGGCGAGCTCGACGCCACCGTGGACCCACCCCTGCAGCCCTCCTCCACCCAAGCCAACCCTACTAGGAGCTTTCCCCTGGTTCCCTGAAGCTACTAGGCCCGGCCATCGCCGCCCAGCTCACCAGGAAGTTTCAGGGGGTTTTGTGTTAAATCTAGGGGCTATTCTGTAAAGTTTGTTTGTCTTCTTTATTTCCTGCTGGGAACTTGAAAAATGTATAGAAAACAGTAGAAAACTTAGAAAAATATCAAATCAATTGGGTTAGGATCCTTGTAATGAATTCTACAACTTTTGTTTCACAAACATGCTATGAAAATGCATAGTTTGTTCTGTATTTTAAATACAAGTAAAGGGATGCTTTAATTAAATCTTGTGATCCATAGCCTTGCTGCTGTTGATTTTTGGAGCATGTGTTGCATATGGTTTGAGTAGCCTTGTGTAAATTTTTGAGGCTTAGATCAGCCCTCTAGCTAGAATATTTTGCTACCTTTGTTGTATGTTAATAAAAGCTTCACAAGTTAATTTCAAAAGCATCTGTTCATATTTATGGATGAAATTTCTACCATAACTTGATCTTTATAAGTATGATCCATCATAAAAATTTGAGAATCAGAAACCTGATATAACTTGAGTTATAAGTTTCAAGCTTAAATTCAAAGGTAATTCATAAATAATAATTATTATGCATGAAAAATTATGAAACTTTTCTGGAATACCAATCTTGAGTAGTTTATGATGTTCTTAAATTTTGGACCCTAGTTTTAGTGTAAAACTCCCGTTGTAATTGTATCTTGAAAATTCAATTTTAATCTTGCTTAATTTTGTGGCTTAGTTCCTTTTTAGAATAAAATTCCAATAAAACTGCAGTAAATATATCTAATACAAATATATGCTCAGTAATTTTTGTAGCTCCTGTTTTGAAATATCTTGCTCTGTAAAAATTCTTTCAAGTTAAACATATTGTTTAATTAAATGATTTGTTCTGATTTATTTATTGCACAAAATATTTAAAAATTAGGGTAATGTTATTAAACCTACTTAGGTTAATTTAGTTTATATTCCTAATTTAGAGTTTATCTAATTAATCAAAATAAGCCATAATTAAGTAAAACCTAGGGGTGTTTATAACAATTAGTTGAAATAAGCGGAGTACAAAGTGTAATTAGTTATCTGCTTAAAATAACCAAACATGCTACCTAATGAAGTTAGTATAGATGTTTAGGGTAACCACCCTGTTGCTTAACGTAACTAGTTAGCTTGGTTGATACTCAATAAATGACTGCCCAGTACAGGGTAGTTAGGTTGTTTGTTGAAATACAATGTTCTTTTGTTTGGATTGCAACTTTATTGTGAAATAACATAAAAGAATACGCATTCTTCAACTTATAGTTTTGCATATCATATAGACTCGCCGGTACTTGAAGACGGAAACTACAAGTTGATCTTGGAACCCGAACCTGGGCTATCTGAAGACTCTGTCCAAGTTACTGAGGAAGTGACTGAAGCCCCGAACCAAGGTTCGGAAACTTTTAACTCGTTTGACCCTACCGCTTCCAATCCTACGCAAGAAGGCAAGCCCCGGACATATCCCACTATTTTATTTACACTGTAAATTATATCTATTTATATATGTCTATGCATTAAGTTCTTAGGAATTGCTTGGAACCTTAGTTGCATAATTCCAGAAACCAATGTACTGAACACTAGAACTTGAGTCCGACTACCTGCTATGCTAATAGGACCGGTAGAAGTCGAGTGATTTCTTATCACTCACACGATATAGGAGTTGTAATGTTTACATTCCTGTTATCACTATAAGGATGACGGACAGGAGTTTTGTGAGGTATCATGGTTGAGATGATACCCCGTCTGTGTTGTGGAACTTGATAAGGTCGCAGTGTGTGGTAGCGGTGGTTAAGCGTTTAAAAGTACTAGCCACATGCCGTGAAATATGGTAAGCGGTAAGCCTAGTAACCAATCGGACCGAGGAGTGGACATACCCCCCACCACATGTATTTGGTTCTTTTGGTTACTTGGTTCGACGTGTAGGAATACGTGTTGCTAGGCAACCAGGAGTACGGGTTTTGTAGTCGCGCTACAGACGTACGTCCTGCACTTTGGAAGTGCGTATGGTCCTACAGTCGCTTGTGGTGGCTCTGATCCACGAGTCGGAATGAGAGGTAAACGGTTGCTTAGGAACGACCCTTTGGTGTTCCGAGCGTGTGTGTTAGGTTTACCCTTGCAAGGTTTTGAAATTCGATTCAGGAATCGTCCGTTTCTCGCGGAGATTGAGACTGCTTAATCCCTTTGCAACATAGAGTAACAAGAGTAACTTTGTGATTATCAAAGATGATGTTTGATTAAAGATTCTACCATGTTTGAGTAGTTTTAGGTGCTTACCTAGAATGGTTAATCAACTAGAACTTGAAAGATAAAAGTTGAAAATAAGGATCTACTCTTTGTTGCTTTTCAGCTGAAAACTCTACCCAAAACCTGAAAAGCCTACATAAGTCTAGGTATATGGCTAAGTATACCATGAGCGGGTAAGTCTTGCTGAGTATTAGTATACTCAGTCTTGCTTTTGTTGATTTACTTCAGGTAATCTCCCTGATGAGCCAGCTTTCATTACACCGTGGCCCTACCCCCTGCCTGATGGTTGGTCCGTGGAGTGGGATCCGTCCCCGGCCAATACAGATTCCGCCGAGTGATATCATGCCAGGGCTAGCATGATATCCGCAATAACGACATGTACAATGTTCGCGTTTTCAAACTCCGCTGTTGTGACTTAAAACTTAAACCGTTTTGTAATAATGTCCCTCGTTGGACACTAATGTTACTTTTATATCCCTATGTAATATAGCTGCCTGTGATGTAAAGTGTAATGGCATTTATATCTCTGGACTCGCCTTCGTGCGAGGTACCTTGTTGGATCCTGCTTTCTGTGGTTTATCGGGATGTTACCCGACAGGCCAAGGGATTATACCGTTTGAAGCATGAGGTAGCCCTCAAGAGAGGACTCGCGTACTTGAGCCGGTGTAATTCAGGTTGGTTCTGCCACACCTAGGGTGTCACACACCAGTATCAAAAAGAACAATAACAGGGTGATGGTTGATAGAAAATATACCCGTCATTATCGGTGTCCCTTCAGGAAGTTCGGAGAGTGTGGTGAGGTTCACCCTTCCTTGGCGGACCTGGACCACTTGTCTCTTGCCCTTGCTGGTTGGACTGGATGTTTGCCTTTGGAAAGACTTCCTAGGTTGAGGGCAATCCTTGATGAAGTGGGACGGGCTTCCACAGTTGAAACAACGATAGTTGCTGTTTCCTTGGTTGGCTGGCGGAAAGCTCGGCCGCGGACCTTGTTGTGGTTGCTGTTGAATTTGTGGCGTTGGTGGTCGGTTGAATCGTGCCTGTTGGGGTGGTCTGGCTATCCATCTGCCAGGCAAATTGCCTCGAGGCGGGGCTCGAGGGGCGTTACTCGGGACCAACCGATACCTTGATGGTTGCGTAGTTGCAGGCCCTGTAGGTGCCTTCCGTTTCTTTTCGGCTCTGTGGGCTGAGATACAATCTTCTTGAGTAATGGACATGTTGACCAGTTCATTGAAATTATCGGCCCTTACTAAATTCAGTCGTTCCTTAAGTTTGGTGTTCAGGCCTCAGCGAAAATGATCTCTTTTGCGGGCATCACTGTCCGCATGGTATCCCGCGTATTGGCACAAGTGGTTGAAAACTTGTGCATATTGCATGACGGTGCGGGTTCCTTGAGTCAGGTTCAGAAATTCATTGAGCTTGCGCTCAATGAGTCCCTCAGGTATATGGTGCGCTCGAAAGGCGGTCCGGAACTCATCCCAGGTGACAACATGATCGGCAGGCTGCATGGCGTAATAATGATCCCACCATAGGCGAGCTGTGCCGCGCAGTTGCTGGGCTGCAAAAAGCGCCTTGTTTTCATCTGAACATGAAGCAATTAATAAGGCGAACTTGGACTCGATGGTTCGAAGCCAAGCGTCTACGTCCAGAGGCTCGTCTGCCTTATGGAATAATGGAGGCTGGGTACTGAGGAAGTCTTGGTAACTGGGCGACAGGGGTTCATCTCGGCCTTGGGGTTGCTGATGGAAGTGGCCCATCTGAGCCTGTACAAGTTGGTTGAGAAGTTCTGTTTGTTAGGCCATAACCTCGGCCAGATTTGGGGTTGGGGGTGGCGGTTGCTGAGAACCACTGGCTTGATCTGTCCGGAATCCTTCCGGGGTTCCGCAAGTAGCTCCAACCATCTGAAATAAGGGATATCCATTATCAACCATATTCTTACTCCAATTTCAGATGATATACAATTACCAAATGGAAATGTAATTCATTTGCTCCATTCAATCCACTCAGAACAGATGCAAGGATATTGAGCAAGATAATAAAACACAAGATTTAGATTGCTACATAAACACTGGTGATCCTTACATCTTACATCACGCACTTAAACCACTACAAACCTTTGCCTAAGTGCACATGCCACATATACAACGAGTGGCTCTAGATCTAAATAGACTACATACCGCCTATGTCACATTTTTCTACACTAGTTACAACTAGACTATCACTCACTCAACCACAACTAAAAGTCATCAAAGTTGCCCACTGATGACTGACTACCCGAAGAGGAATGATGGGGGCTGATGATAGGATCTCTGTGCTTAGAATCAATCTTGGAGACTCCCTCAATTTCTTCAGGATCTTCTTCTTCTTCTTCAGGTGCCGGTACTGCAGGAGGCACAGGCTGCTGTTGAAGCTCAATTATGTGCGCATTGGCATCATCAACTTCAAGGATGAGATCATGAATCTGCTCTTGAAGAAATTCAATGATCGTGTTGCGTTGGGTGATTGTCACATCACTCTCATTGATTTGATCTTCTCGATGATGAATAGTCTCATTTTGGGTAGAAATGATTCCAACTTTCTCAATCACCAAAGCTCAAAGTTGATCCACTTGGGTGATATGTCTATCAGCTTCCCTATAGAGACTGCACGCAGCATTAACCAATTGGCCCATCTCACAACGCAGTAACAATTGATAATGATACTGCACATTCATAAACCGCATCATACCTCGAAGTGCTTCTTCTGGTGGACCTTCCAGTCTATGACTCTCAGGGACTACCCTAAGATTCCATTCTGGCTCATTAGGATCTATCGTAGCAAATAAACCAATGGGTTATCCTGCGACTTCCTTGGGATGCTGATTACAGAAAACATAGATAGCTTCCAGTGTTGCTCCTTCAATGGTGTCAACTATTCGGTAGCCCATCACTTCAACCTCAATGAGTTGCCATTGGGAACGAAGAGGGTGTTGAGGGATAGTCATTCTGACTCGAGCTCGATAAATGCCCTCTTGCTGATACTCTACTGCATCATATTGTGGAGGATCTGTATAGCCAAACGACCTGAAGGATTCCCAAAGTAAACGAGGAAAACCCTCCCAATGTAGGGCATTTGTGTGGAGATGCCATGCCGGATCCCAAAAGATGTTAGGAGGGGCTGCCATCTGCAACAAGAATGCAAATGGTGAGACTTTTTACCTTGCTAAAAAGCACAAGATAAATGGAATGAAATAATTAATTCTGATAACAGCAAAGACTGAAAATCAGATGAAAGCCTAAGGTACTTTAAAATACCCAACTTTAAAACTACCATAAGAACCCTATCAACCCATTCCAGAGACAAACAACATACCATTCATCCTTAGCAGTATTAAACATACATTACATTCTTTTGTTTGACAATGAACTATGCATGCACGCACTACTCATCCTCACAACCAAAACAATTGCCGAGTATCCTCGGACTTACGTGGTTAATTCCGGTGGCATGCCCATACGTCTCTCACTATATAACTAATCGATAAATCCTACTCGTCCTAACCTCTTAATCATGGTTAGTGTACCTGCAGAAGAACACACACATATATATATCATGAACCTTTCATGGCAGCACGACATGAAAGCGTCCCCAAACAGTTCTGTTCACTATAGAAACAGCATCTGTACAATTACCGCCATGCAGACAACGTTAGCATACGTTGTAAAATCAACGTATTCACAGGGGTACCGCAACATGCGGGGGTATGAACAGCGATCGCCATACCCTGCGCCGAACCATATACTCCCAATATGATCAACCTAAGTTGATATATTGGCAGCATCTCAAGTAGGCCACTGCTTGAGAAACAGCGTTCGGTTCGCATCACCGACGGGAAGGCTAACTTCCCAGTTAGCTGAGGATCCTTACCTTCTTACCTCATGATTGTAGGTGTCGTTACAAAAGGTAACGTTGAGCTGTACATGAATTTAAATTTTGACAAAAAGTAGTGCTACAAGTCAGAACTATCTATACATATATACATATTCTGGTAGCCACCTGTAAATCCCCATATAAGTCACTAGGGCTTTACATTCTAGGCATCAACCTTAACGGATCCAACGTACTTTGTAAACTCATTTGTTGGCCAATTTTATCCTGAAAACACTTTGTAAGAGCTTTTCCGGATGTAAGAGTAAACCTACAGCTCTAATACCAGCTGTGGCAGAACTGCCTGAATTATTCCGGCTCAAGTGCGCTAATGATCGCTATACAGCTGACACTAACTTAAATGCACTTCAAACGGAACAATCCTTTGGTCTGTCTGATCTCCGCCCGATACAACCACTGTTCAACAGGATCGAAGCAGGTTTACCTCGCACGAAGGTGAGTTTACAATCTCAGTACAGCTCATCAACTTTTAATTTACAGATATACAAATATTATTACAAACCTTGTTCAAACTGAAAGAAAAACTTATACAAACAGTGTTCAAAACGACAAGCTTAACAGCTTGTCTAGGTTCACAATGGAAGTAAACAAATAAACACGTGACTACACACGTCGCGAAGGTTGACACCGTACTCAGCCCAAAGCTCGGTGTCACTCAGGAGGGTCACTGCCAGCCGGGGATGGATCCCACTCCACGGACTAGCCATATGGAACAGAAGTTGGCCAGGCGAGACTATCCGTGGGGTTCTCGAAGGTCATACCTGAAAAGTTTATTTGCAAGACTGAGTATACTAATACACAGCAAGGCTTACCCGAGATGGGGTATACTTTAGCCCGTAACTAGACTCATGAAGGCATTTCAAGGGTTCTGGGTTTATTTTCAGCTGAAAAGCAACAAAGAGTATGATCTACTTTCAAATTTTTAGCTCTCAAAATTCTAGTTGATTGCCCATTCTAGGTTAGCACCTACACTAAGCAAGCAAGGTAGAGATTATCATTCAGCATGATTATTTCATCAATGGTTACACTTCTTACTCTATGTGACAAAAGGGATAAGCAGTCTCAATCTCCGCGAGAAACGGACGATTCTGAATCAAATTTCAAACCTTGCAAGGGTAAACCTAACTCACACGCTTGGAACATCCAATGATTGTTTCGAAGCAACCATTTGCCTTTCATTTCGGGTCGTGGAGCAGGCCACCACAAGCGACTGCAGGACCGTACGCACACCAGTTGTGCAGGACATACGTCTGTAGCGCGACAACATGAACCCGTATTCCTGTCTGCCTTGCAAAACGTACTCCCACACGTCGGTGCATGAGAAAAACCAAATTACGAGTGGTGGGAGGTATGTCCTCTTATCGGGCCGATTGGTTACTAGGCTTACCGCTTTACCATATTTCGCGGCATGTGGCTAGTACTTTCAAACGCTTAGCCACCACTATCACACATTGCGACCTTATCAACTTTTATCAAAACAGATAGGATAAACTTTCAGGTCATGATACCGCACATGCCTCTGTCCATCATCCTTATAGTGATTGCAGAATAGTAAACATGCAACTCCTATATCGCGCGAGTGACAGGAAATCACTCGACTTTTACCGGTCCTATTAAGCAGAGCGTCTATGCGATAAGGACTCGGGTACAATACATTGGATCCCTAAGATTTTATGCAACTAAGGTTTCATTTTAACTTCTAGACGTAATGCAAGATATATAATATAATAATGAAATTGTAATGAATTGAAATACTAGGGTATGCATCGGGGCTTGCCTTCTTGAGTGGGGTTGGGGGTAGGGGTGTCAGAGGCTTCCGAACGTTGGTTCGGGCTTCAGTTAGTTCCTCGACGACTTGTGTTGGGTCTTCAGAAAACCCTTGGTCTTGCCCTAAGACCAACTCGTAATCTCCGTCGTCGAGCGTCGTTGATTCTATATGATATGCAACAATTTAAGTAAGATGAGATTTGAATTTAAGATCTTATGTCACAATAAAGTTGCAATTCAACAAAGTCAACACACATGAATTCATGAAATAAAAGGGTTTTAGGCTTGAATTACTATTTATAATTGAGTCATGATTATAGTACTGGATTTATTGCAAACAGGAACTAGAACATTTGAATTTGAATTCAAATTCCAAGTTTAAATTCAAAACTTAGGTAAATAGGATCATAAAGTCTTGAATGAAATTAATTATATACTAATTATCAAAACCTTAGGTTATGATAAAAAGATCTAATTAAATAAGCCTACGGAACATGTTTCACTAATTTCATTTCATTTTAAAATTTGAATTGCCCTAAATTTAAAAGAAGTTGAGCTACAAAACAAAGCTAAGTTTGAAACTTTTACACAAGGTTACACATAGCCTATAGAAGTTACATACTAAAAATCATAAGAAACAAAGCTAAGATGTAGAAGTTATACACAAAATACCTCTTAACCTTAGATTTAAAATAGACACAAAAGTATTTAGTTTCAAACTAAACTTCATTAATAAAAGTTATAGGGTTTGAAATCTAGTTTCCAACAAAATTAGTTTTGCAACTTTTGGATTTTTCTATAATTTTCTACGAATTTTACAAGACAGTAACATCAATCACATGAAATAACAAGACACATAGGGGGGGTTTTCGGTACATTAGAGCCTAGGTCCCTGGGACATTAAAAACTCTTACACATATGCCCCTGCCACGCCTCGACATGGGCCGGCTGCTCGGAATGTGACCGGGAATGGGGAGGTGAGCTACGAGACCCAGGGAATACTTTGGGGAAAGATGTGCACGACTGGTGACAGTGGAATGTGACCGGCGATGGGGAGGTGCGGCGGTCGTGGCGGCGCGTCGCCGTTCTTGGCGAAGGACCGGTGAACAGGGGGATCGAACGCGCGCACGAGCATCAGAAGGAGTTGGGGAGGTGATCTCCGTACTTGGATCGGCCAAGGAGGTGGCGGAGGGGTGTTGTCGATGGTGAGGTCAAGCTCGGGCGGCTCCGGTGAGGGGCGGCTCGGGGTGAAGGTGATTCTGGCGAGGGAGGGCCGGGGGCCAAACTGGATCAGGTCGAGGGGCCAGGGGAGGAGGTGGGGAAGCAGTACGTCGAGGGGATTTGGACGGGGTGAAGGGATCACAGTGAATTCCGGTGAGGAACAATGCGGCAGCGGCTCGGTGTTGATGGTCACGGGGAAGAAGAAAGGGGGAAACAGCAGAGAGGGGGAGCTTGGTTCGGTTTTATAGAGACGCAAGACGCGGTCGAAGTGAAAGGGAGAGAGAGCGGTCACGCGGCCAGGCACATAGCAGCGGGCGGCGCCGGCGTGCTCGACGGGGTGGCGTGGCGGCCGCTCGGGATCGGCTGCTCGACGTGGAACGGCGAGGGGAGGACAGCAGAGGCGGCGTGGCGGTGGGAGAAGGGGTGGGGCGACGCGTGGAAGGCGGCGCAGAACCGTAGGGCAGCGCACCTAGCCGGGCAGGGGCGGCGGCGTGCGGCAGAGGAGAAGCAGAGGGGATCGGGTCTGGGGAAGACGAAGGGGACCCGATTGTAAAAAGCAGAAAGTTTAGGGACCTCACTGTAATGCACCTATAACTTTCAAAGCATAGCTCAAATGTAGATGGGCCCAAAAGCAAAAATGCAGGATTTTTCAAGATCTACAACTTTGCTTGAGGGTTCATCTGCAGAAGAGCAACAGTTTTGAAATTACTATGAAACTTAGCGTAATTTTCAAACTTTATGTAAATCCTATAGATAAAACTACACTACACATACATCCAAAAGGTAGTTTCACTTACTTTTGCGATTTAAACACAAGTTTTGGATTTTTGCAAAACAACCCTCATGCATTTGAATTCTACCCTCTATATTCACCCATTTAGCACAAAAGGGCCTCTATTAAAATATAATTATATAAACAACCACTTTTCCTTAACATTAAAATTTTTAAACCCACTTTTGGCACATTTTGTACATAACAACAGTCAAATCTAGGGTGTGACCATGCTATTTACCTGAGTGTCACACAAAACATGGCATTTTCGTGCATACTATGTCAAACCACATGCTAGTTAGCTCACCTGGGGGAAATATGAAAGCCATGTACCAGTGGTGTTAGTTTCAAGATCATGGCCAGTGATTTTCTTGCCATCTTCATAGTGCTGGATTCTAGTGGAATTGACATCATACTTGGAATGGGATGGTTGAGCAAGGTTGATGCAGTTATTCAGTGTGCCAAGAGCTCAGTGCTCCTCACGAGCCCAGATGGTCAACAGTTTGAGTTCGTTGTAACACTTCCATCCGCGGTAGATTGTGCAGTGAAATAGCTGAAGGCAGATTTGATTGAGGACATCAGAGTGGTGTGCGAGTACCCGGACGTCTTCCCCGATGATTTGCCAAATGTGCCACTTGAACGCGACATTGAGTTCCTCATAGATCTTTTACCCGGTATTGCACCCATTTCTAAGAGGCCATATAGAATGTTTGTTGGTGAATTAGAAGAACTTAAGAAACAGTTAAAAGAATTGCTAGATAAGCGATTCATTCATCCTAGCTCTTCACCTTGGGGAGCACCTGTGATATTCGTTGAGAAGAAGGATGGTACACAGAGGATGTGTGTTGATTACAGAGTGCCGAATGAAGTTACTATCAAGAATAAGTATTTGTTGCCTCGCATTGGAGATCTGTTTGACCAGTTGAAGGGAGCCAGAGTATTCTCCAAGATTGATTTAAGATCAGGGTATCACCAGCTGAGCATACGACCATCAGATATTGCCAAGATAGCTTTCACTACCAGATATGGGCTATATTACTACACAGTGATGTCCTTTGGGTTGACAAATGCTCCAGCCTATTTCATGTATCTGATGGATAAGGTATTTATGGAATACCTTGACAAGTTTGTAGTGGTATTCATTGATGATATTTTGGTGTACTCTAGGAATGAAGAGGAACATGATGAACATTTGAGATTTGTTTTGTAGAAACTTAGAGAGAATCAGTAATATGCCAAGCTCAGCAAGTGTGAATTCTGGCTGAATGAGGTCTCGTTTCTTGGTCATGTGATCATAGATGGAGGTATTGCAGTTGATCCAGGGAAAGTTAGGGATGTATTGAAGTGGAAGCCACCACAGGCAGTGTCAGAAATCCGGAATTCCTAGGACTCGCGGGATATTATAGGAGGTTTATAGAAGGCTTCTCTAAGATACTAAAACTCTTACTTCACTACTAGAGAAAGGAATAGAGTTTGTATGGTCAGAGGCATGTCAAGACAGTTTTGATGAGTTGAAGAAAAGGTTGGCTACTGCACCAGTATTTGGTTATGCATGATATTCACAAGAGTTTCAACATCTATTGTGATGATTCTAAACAAGGTCTTGATTGTGTATTGATGGAAGAGGGACATGTAATTGCGTATGTGTCTCATCAGTTGCGGAAGCACGAGCAGAATTACCCCACTCATGATCTGGAGTTAGCAGCAGTGGTGCATGCTTTGAAGATATGGAGACACTATTTGTTGGGTCACAGATGTCAGATATACACCGACCATAAGAGTTAGAAGTACATTTTCACTCAGAATGACCTCAACATGAGACAATGAAGATGGTTAGAGCTCATCAAGGACTATGACCTGAAGATACACTACCATCCAGGAAAAGCTAACGTGGTTGCCGATGCCTTGAGTCGCAAGAGTTATGTGAATGCAACAATGGCTAGTTAGATGCCTCGGGAATTGTATAAGGAGTTTGAGCAACTCAATCTTGGGTTCGTTGCTTATACAAAAGGGATCACTATAGAGGTAGAGCCGACTCTCAAACAGGATATACAGAAGGGTCAGCTTGAAGATGCTAAGATCTAGGAGGTAAAGGAGATGATCGAAGCAGGCAAGGCACCTGACTTCACCAAGGATGAACAGGGAACTGTGTGGTTCTGAAAGAGGATATGTGTACCAGATGTGGATCACCTTCGTGACAAAATTCTGAAGGAGGCTCATGATTCATCTTATTCAATCCATCCTTGCAGTACCAAGATGTACCAGGACTTGAAGGAGAGATATTGGTGGTATGGCATGAAGCATGATTTTTCAACTCATGTGGCACTGTGTGATGTGTGTCAGAGAGTCAAGGCAGAACATCAGAGCCAGCCAGTGTTAGAATGGAAATGGGAAGAAATTGGTATGGATTTCATTGGGGGATTGCCACGTACATGGGGTGGTTATGATTCGGTATGGGTCATAGTGGATTGATTGACCTAGGTAGCTCACTTCATTCTGGTCAAGACTACTTACACATGAGCACGATTGGCAGAGCTGTATATCTCCAAGATTGCGTGTTTGCATGGAGTACCTAAGAAGATAGTATCCCACAGAGATACTCAGTTCACGTCTCAATTTTGGTAGAAGTTGCATGAGTCAATGGACATGAAGTTGAATTTCAGCTCCGCTTATCATCTGCTGAAAGATGAGCAGACAGAAAGGACAAATCAGTTGTTAGAGGTTATGCTTAGGCCCTGTGCCCTAAAGCACGGAAGCAGTTGGAATAAGAACTTGCCATTTGCAGAGTTCTCTTACAACAACAGTTATTAGGCCAGTTTAAAGATAGCACCGTTTGAGGCATTGTATGGTAGGAAGTGCAGGACTCCGTTATATTGGAGTGAGATAGGTGAAAGCCAGTTGTTCAGGCCTGAGATCATTAAACAGGCCGAACAACAGGTGCAGATTGTCCGTGAGATCCTGAAAGTAGCACAGACGAGGCAGAAGAGTTATGCAGATACTCGATGATGGGAGTTGACTTTTGAAGGAGAGTTTGTATATCTGAAAGTGTCACCTATCAGAGGTCTGAGCAGATTCAAAGTCAAAGGGAAGTTGTCACCTCGTTACATTGGCCCGTTCAAGATCTTGGAATGGAAGGGCGAGGTAGCTTACCAGCTAGAGCTACCTACACGACTGTCAGATGTGCATAATGTATTCCACATATCGCAGTTGATGAAGTGCTTAAGAGTACCGGAGGAGCAGTTGCCACTGGAGGAATTGAATTGCAAGATGATTTGACCTACACTGAGTACCTAGTCAAAATTCTGGACACATTAGAAAGGATCACCCGGAATAAGAGGATTCATATGTGTAAGGTTCGGTGGAGTCACCATGTGGAGAATGAAGCTACTTGGGAATGAGAGGATAAGTTACAGGCAGAATTCCCCCAACACTTTGCTAGCCTAGCCAAATCTCGCAGACGAGATTCCTTTTAAGGGGGTAGGTTTGTAACACCCTAATTTTCAATTTAGGAACCCGAAATAATTTTTGCTAGATTATTTGTTGGATCGATAAGGTTTTTATTCAATTTCTTTTGATCTTAGAACATTTACCGTGAAATATAAATAATTTACTTTGCTATAATAAAATTATAAGGAAAATAGATTTTGAGCATTCATGCCGCATTGCATTATTTTATTGTTTGTCTTTCAGTTGAATTTAAATGTAATTTAAATTCAAAGGAATTTGCTTGTTTCTCTTTTGTTTAAAAAATCCTCTCTCTTTCCCTCTTTTCCCTCCTAGCCGAGCTGCCCACTTGGCCTTTTGGCCCAACCCAGTTTCCCCCTCTCCCTCTCCTCTTTCTTTTCTCTCCCGCGCGGCCCAACCCGCTCAGCCCGTTTCCCCCCGTCCCAGCCTGTCCCGTCTCCCCGCTCTCTCTCCCTCTCACGCTGCCAGGCGAGCCCCGCCCTTCGGGTCCGTCCCCCACCTCGGTCCGACCCGGACCAGAGCCGAGTCCGACCGGGGGAGGCCGCAGCCACCGTGCGCGCCGTGGCACGCACGCCAAGGACACTCAGCCACCCCTATATAAGCGCTGCAAGACCCCCACCTTGACCTCATCAACCCGCATCCGCCACCTCCGCTCGAGCTCGGCCGCACCAAGGACCTACCGCTCCGCCGCCCCTTCGACCCTAGCTGCTGCCACCGAAGCTTCGCCGCATGGTAACGACCCTAGCCAGCTTCTTTTCCCTCTCCCCCACACCTTCTCGCTGTGGCAATTGCTCGCGGAGCAGTCAAGCCTCACGCCACCGCCATGCGCCCTACTCTGCTCGTCGAAGCCCCGCGCCGAGCCCTCCACCACGTTCCCCTTCACCCCCTCGTTCTTCCCGTGCTAGCCGCGCTCGAAACAAGCCCGAACGGCCGTTTTCCACCAAGTCCAGCTAGCCCGCCGCCGCCCGAGCCGCCAGCGCCGTCCGATCCCAATCCTGCAACACCCTAATTTCTAATTTAGAAACCTAAATAAATTTTGCTAGAAATCCTTTTAGGACCCATAAGGTTTTTATTCCATCATTTTGATTTTAGAGCATTTACCGTGAATTAATAGCAATTTACTAAACCATAAAAAGAAAAGTAAGGAACTATAGGTTTTGTGCATTTCATGCCCCATTTGTCAGACCCAGGACTACGGGGCTATGTACATAACGTAGTTTAAACAGGATTAAGAGATAAAGCTTGTCTTATCTCTTATTTATGTTATTTTCTACTCGTATGAGTAGGAGATAAAGCTAGTCGGTACAGAAGGAAACTACTCGAGTTGTATTCGGGTACGATTCCTTGGCTAGTATTGGACTAGGATTCATATAACCCTGTCCTCCCGGATATATAAGGGGGGAAGGGACCCATTCAAAACACAACATCTACACCCAAGACAATACAAACCACCATACAGGATGTAGGGTATTACGCACCTCGCGGCCCGAACCTGTCTAAATCTTGTTTTCCTTGCACCTTCGAGTTCCTGATCTCGGCGTCTCCTCACCTAAACTTACCACCTTGGGTATACCTCTCGGTGGGCAGCTGGTAAAACACCGACACCATTGCATCGTTTTATTGTTTCCCTTCCATTTGAATTTAAATTTCAAATTCAAATTCAAATGCATTTGAATGCATTTTTTTCTCTCTCTTTTTCTGATTGGGCCCGGCCTACTCTCTCTTTTTCTTTTTCTTCTCTTTTTCTCCCTTGCAGCCCAGCCCTTTCTTCTTCTGTTTCTTCACTGTGCAGCCCAGCTCCTCCACCCGGCCCGTTTTCTTTTCCTTCTCTTTTTTCCCCCATGCTGGCCCAGCCCAGTCCCTTCTTTTCCCGCCCCTCCACCGCATGGGCTACTTCTCGGCCCAATCTATCTGTGCGCCGGCCCTTCCTCCTCTCCCCTTCCTACTCTCGCTGACAGGCGAGGCCAGCCCATCTGGGTCTTCCCCAACCTCGGCACAAGTCCGGCCCGGACTTGCACCCGAGTCCGGCGCGGACGTCCGCCGTGCGGGGCCTTGGGTCCGCACGCCTAGGCGCCTGGCCGCCCCTATTTAAGCGCCCCCGTGCCCTAGTTCCCAAGCCGCAGCCGCTGCCTTTCGCCCAAAAAACCATAGTGCACTGAGCTCGTCCGCCACCCGCCATTGCCGAGCTTCGGCCGCCCGTCACGCCGCCGCTCCGCCGCTTCTTCCCCTCCAGAAGCCGCCGCAAGAGCTCTCTAGTGGGGTAAGGTTGCTCACCAGCCGTTTTTCCCTCTTCCCCTCTGCCTTCTTGCACCCACGCGACCTTGCCGTCGTTCCCGAGCCACCCCTCGCCGCCGGCTGCCGTCTACGGTCGCTCCCGCCGCCTCTAGAGCTCCTAGATGGATTACCCATGACGCCCGCAACCTCCCAGTGCAACCCATGCTCAAAACCGAGGCTGGGAACGTGTTTACGCGTTTACCTCGGCGAGCCGCCGCCGTTCGCTGCTGCTCCCCCATGCCATCTGATCCAGATCCGACGGTCTAGATTAGATCTAGACCACAGTCAAATTTTGTAAATAAGCCCCTGGAACCATATTTTAGCCATAATTTTTCCATTTTATCTCTATTTTCATCGATCCTTGCGACATGTACAGTAGCTTTATAACCTTATTTTGTTCTGTTTACATTGTTTGGTGTAGTGTTCCTTATTTGTTATACTGTTTGCTTGTATGAACGGTGCGCAGTTCGAGGATCCGTGAGACTAAGACTTTGAAAACACCCCTGAGCAGCAACAGTGCTTTGACGAAGGCAAGTGGTCCTTGATCATGTTTTAGGCCCCAATAACCTTTAATATACATATTTATTTTATATGCATGCAAGTGTCATAATATTGGGGAATCCCAAACTAAGGACATGCCTAATTTTTATTGTATTTCCTTGATTAAATATGTGTTGTTTACATTATGTTGTGGCTTTACTAGTTGCTCATCTACTTAGACTAACTACAGTTGGTTAGCTTGGAAACAATGCTACCCTTATTTGACTTCATATTCTGGAATACTTTATGGTGCTAATTATAAGATCATTGCTTTAATTGGAATATGGAGAACCACCCAAGAAAACAGTGCAACCGCAATACCATATTGCTCTGGACTTGGCTAATTAATTAGAAACACTAGCTTATTATAATCTTATCGAAAGGGCAAGAGAGGTTGCATCGTTAGGGTATAGCTCGGTCCTCTTGAGGTTATGATATGGTCCTGGTTAAGGCATCTTCCTCATTAGGGAGAGTTATGACTGCTTTAACTTGAAACCATAGCGGATTGTCATAAGTTTGGAAATCTTTATAAAGGTCTCGTAGTGAATTCCTGCTACTCACCTCGGAAGTGTTTAAGAGCCTTGCAAACCCGGGTATCAAGGGAAACATGAGTTGTGGGTAAAGTGTACAACGTTTGCAAAGTTTAAACTAATAAGGGTTAAGAGCGGCTTAAGATTAGCCGTGCTCACGGTTAAGAGCGGCTTGGACCCTCACATGATAATTGAACTTGAAGATGATCTAAATTGATGTTCTTTATCTATGTTATTGTTATTTATCTCTTTTACTTACTTAAGGGTTTTTGTATACACTTACACTTGGCTAATGCTTGCTAAGTAAAATTTGACCAACTAAAATTGCTTATCGCAGTTAAACTATGCAGCTATTGCTTGAAATTGGCCTTGCATGTCATATAGTTTACTCCACTTGCTGAGTACCAACCATAAGTGTACTCATGCTTGCTTTGTTAAAACCAATACTGCTCAGAAAAAAATAATTGTCCAAAGTTTCCTGAAGACTTCGAGGAGTTCTAGGCGTATGTTTTCCAGTTATCTGCATGTGAAAATGAAGTTCTGCTGCTAGTTTAAAACGTTTATTGATTTGCTTAAGATTAAGATTTCGGTCATGTAATAAAGTGCTTTAATACTCTTTTTCGTTATTGTATTCGGTATTCACTCAACGTCTATCATATGTATGTGAACTTATCCTGATGCACATATAAAATGCATTCGGTTACTTTCTAAAACCAGGTGTGACATGATGGATGCGAACAAGGCTCCGGGACCAGATGGATTCACAACCGGTTTCTATCAGATCCACTGGGATTTATTAGGGCCACGCGTCACACAAGCAGTGCTGGATTTCTTGAATCGTGGATCTCTGCCTGACTCAGTTAACAGGACCACCTTGGTGCTTATCCCTAAAATCAAGAACCCACAGGAAATGAAGCATTTTAGGCCGATCTCGTTATGCTCAAAGGTTCTTGCTATCAGGCTGAGATTATTCCTTGACGAGATTATATCAGAAGAACAAAGTGCGTTTGTGCCTGGAAGATTAATTATAGATAATGTGCTGATTGCATATGAATGCACTCATTACGTGTTGAGGAAGAAAGGAAAATCCGGGGCTTGTGCTATCAAGCTGGATATGGCGAAAGCTTATGATCGGGTTGAGTGGGAGTATTTACGAAGTATTATGCTGAAATTGGGCTTCCATGAATCGTTCGTCTCCCTGATCATTAGGTGTGTGACATCGGTTTCTTTCTCGGTTAGAGTTAACGGAAGTTTGTCACAATGTTTCAGGCCAACGAGGGGAATCCGGCAGGGGGGTCCGATCCCCCCTATTTATTCTTGTTGTGCGCTGAAGGTTTTTCATGTCTCCTGAAGTCGGTCGGCCCGGTGCATCTCTCCAAGGGTGTTCGTGTGGGTATCCATGCACCCTGGATTTCGCGCTTGCTCTTTGCGGATGATTGCATTATTTTTTCTGAAGCGTCGCATAGGGTTCTTAGGGGGGCGAACCGACTACGAGAAATATTGGACATTTATAGCCGAGGCTCAGGGCAGTTGGTGAATTGTGACAAATCTGTAGTGTTTTTTAGCCGCAACTGCTCTGACGAGATGAAGGATGAGGTCCGGCAAGTGTTGCAAATAGAGAAGGAGGCTTTATCGGAGAAGTACCTGGGATTACCCACAGCTGTGGGCCGATCTACAACGGAAGCCTTCGAGTTCATGTCAAACCGGATTAGAGGACTGATTGGAACATGGAGCGGGCGGGAAGCTAGCTGCGCTGGACGAGAAGTACTTCTGAAATCAGTCGCCCAGGCAGTCCCGACGTATACTATGAGCTGTTTTTTTGCTCTCAAAGACTACATGCAAAAAGATCAGATCAGCCATTGCTAATTATTGGTGGGGGAGTTCAGCTGACAGTTGATTGGCTGCCATGGGATCACCTCACTGAACCGAAATGCATAGGTGGCATGGGTTTCCGAGACCTGAGAGATTTTAACAAGGCCATGTTAGGTAAACAGGGCTGGCGGCTGATAATGAGGCCAGACAGGTTGTGTGCTCGAGTGCTAAAAGGAAGATACTTCCATGATAGTGATTTCATAACTTGCACACGGAAGAGGCATGCTAGCCACACTTGGCGTGCCATTTTAGCTGGTCGAGATGTGCTTGAACGAGGCCTCATCAGAAGGATTGGGAATGAATCATGATGAAAAAAAATAAGAGTTTCAGTTTTAAATTAATCTGAAGATAAATCATGACCATGACGAAAATTGCGTACAGATAACGAACATATGTAAATATGCTAATAAAGTGATTTAAGATAAAACTTTGCAGCAGCCAGATCAACTCTAATCAGATCATACTAGGTACGAAAGATATAGTTAGGGGCAGAAAACCGTACGTATCTAGGCTGATCGGAATAACTGGGTAAAAAAGATAACGGCAACGATCAGCACCTCCTCGCGCTTGACGACGGCGAGTCGCACCCCACTGACGAGGAGGAAGACGAGCCGTGGCGACGAGGACGTAGAGGACGGCGATGTGGAAGTGTTCGACCAGTCGCGCAGATCGCTTCCCAAAAACCTTCGCCCTCTCCCGGTCCAGGATCGCTGAGGACGAGCTTCCGGAGACCTGCTCTCCCGATCGCCGGTGCACGCTGTGGTAGAACCGCCTAAATTATTCTGGCTCAAATGCGCTAGTCATCGCTGTCTAGCCAATACGAACTTAACGCACTTCAAACGGAACAATCCATTGGTCTGTCGGGTCTCCGCCCGATACAACCATGATTCAACAGGACCGAAGCAGGTTTACCTCGCACGAAGGCGAGTTTACAATCATAGTACAGCTCATCAACTTTTAAGTTAAAGATACGCAAATATTATTACAAACTTTTTTCAAACATAAGGTAAATTTATACAAACAGTGTTTGACACGATAAGCTACACAGCTTGTCCATGTTCTCAGCGGAAGGTAAACAAATTCGCAACTACACACGTCGCGAAGGTTGACACCAGGCTTAGCCCAAGGCCTGGTGTCACTCCTGAGGGTCAGTGCTAGCCGGGGACGGATCCCACTCTACGGACCAGCCATATGGAGCAGAAGTTGGCCATGCAGAACTATCCGTGGGGTTCTTGAAGGTCATACCTGAAAATGATACTAGCAAGACTGAGTATACTAATACTCAGCAAGGCTTGCCCGGAATTGGGTATACTTAGCCCGTAATTAGACTCACGAAGGCTTGAAATGGTTCTGAGTTTCATTTCAGCTGAAAAGCAACAAAGAGTATGATCTATTCTTAAATTTTAGCTTTCAAATTCTAGTTGATTATCCATTCTAGGTAAGCACCTACATTAAGCAAGCAAGGATGAGATTAACTTTCATCAAGACAATCCCATCAATGGTTACACTTCTTACTCTATGTAGCAGAAGGAATAAGCAGTCTCAATCTTCACGAGAAACGGACGATTCTGAATCGAATTTCCAAACCTTGCAAGGCAAACCTAATTCACACGCTTGGAACACCAAAAGGTTGTTCCGAAGCAACCGTTTGCCTTTCATTCCGGGTTGTGGAACAGGGCCACCACATGTGACTGTAGGACCGTACGCACACCAATTGTGCAGGACATACGTCTGTAGCGCGACTACATGACCGTATTCCTGTTCGCTGCGCGGAACGTACTCCAGCACGTCGGTGTGTGAGAAAAACCAAATTACGAGTGGTGGGAGGTATGTCCACTTGCCAGGCCGATCGGTTACTAGGCTCACCGCTTACCATATTTCACGGTATGTGGCTAGTACTTTCAAATGCTTAGCCACCACTACCACACACTGCGACCTTATCAACTTTTATCAACATAGACGGGATAACCTTTCGAGTCATGATATTGCACATGATCCCATCCATGATCCTTATAGTGATTGCAGAATAGTAAACATTCAACTCCTATATCGCGTGAGTGACAGGAAATCACTCGACTTCTACCGGTCCTATTAGCAGAGCATCTATGCGATAAGGACTCGGGTACAATACATTGGTTCCTAGAATTCAATGCATCTGGGGTTCCATTTCATCTCCTAGACTTAATGCAAGATATAATATATAAGTATAATATTGCATAATGTAATAATTTGAAATACTGGGTTATGTACCGGGGCTTGCCTTCTTGAGTGGGGTTGGGGGCAGGAGTGTCAGAGACTTCCGAACTTTGGTTCGGGGCTTCAGTTAGATTCCCGGTGACGTTTGTCGGATCTTCAGAAAACCCTTGATCTTGTTCCAAGATTAGCTCGTAGTCTCCATCGTCGAGCGTCGTCGATTCTACATGGTATGCAATGATTTAAGTGAGATGGTGCTTGAGTTAAAGATTTTATTTCACGATAAAGTTGCAATCCAATAGTTAACACACATGAACTCATGATACAAGGGGGTTTAGTGTTAAATTACCATTTACATTTAAGTTATGGTTATAGTACTGGATTTACTGAAAATAGAAACTAAAACATTTGAATTTGAATTCAAACTTCAAGTTTAAATTCAAATCTTAGAATTATAAAGTCTTGAAAATCTAATTATGAACTAATTATTAACATGTTAAATTATGATAAAAAGATCTAAACAAATAAGACTTATAAACAAGCCTAATCAAATTTAAATTCCTTTAAATTTGATTTGCACAAGTTCAAAAGAATTCAAACTACAAAACAGTAATGAGCATGAACTTTTTATATTAGCTTACACATGATCTAAAGATGTTTTATACTAAAGATCACAAGAAAATAAGCTAGTATGTAGAAGTTATGCACAATATACCTTTCAACCTTAAGTTTAAAATAGACTCAAAAGTATTTAGTTTCAAACCAAACTTTATTAATAAAAGTTGTAGACTTTGATTTCTAGTTTCTAACAAAACTAGTTTAGCAATTTTTGGATTTTTCCACAATTTGCTACAAATTTTACAAGTCAGCAGCCTGCCCACATAAAATAACAAAACCATTAGGGGGGTCCTTAGTCTTTTTGCGCCTGGGTCCCTAGAACAAGAAATCTATTCGCACATGTGCCCCTGCCAGCCCCCGACGTGGCTGGCCGGTCTGCTCCGGCACGTTCCCACCGGCGGCGAGGTCACCGGCGGGGAGGGACTAGCTTGGCACGACCTACGGGACGTGGGGAGTCGGTTGGAGGGGGTTGTGCTCGATGGGCAGAGGTGGAGCACGGCCGGCAGCGAGGAGGGGCGGCGGCCTCGACGGCGTGCTGGCGTTCCCGGCGAGGGGCCGGCAAACACGGGCAACCAAAGCGCACAAAAGCATCGGGGAGAAGTAAGGAAGCGATTCCCATACTGAATTTGGCGGAGGAAGGAGTGGAAGTGGGTCGTCGACGGTGAGGTCGTCCTCGGGCGCCTCCGGTGAGGGGCGGCACGGGGTCGGAGCAATTCCAGCGAAGGACGGCCAGGAGCTGGACCAGATCAGGTCAGGGAGCTAGCGGAGGAGGTGAGGAAGCGGTGGGCAGCTAGAATTTGGGCGGGGTGGAGCGGTCGCGGAAAATTCCGGCGAGGAGCGCGAGGCGAGCTTCGGTGTCGCGAGGAGGAAGAAGGGAATCAGTCGAGGAGATGGGGCTCGGGTCGGGCTTTATAGGAGAGCATGGCTCAGAAGAAGAGAGGGAGAGGGAGAGCAGTCACGGGGCCGGGCTCAGGACGGCGGGCAGCGCCGGCGTGCTCGACGGGTGCGTGGCGGTCGCTCGGGACCGGCGGCCCGACGTGGCTGAGTGGGGAACGGCCAGCGGGGGCAGCGCGGGCGGTGGGAGGAGTGGTGGGGCGACGCGTGGAGCAGGATAAGGGCGGCGCAGACCTGCAGGTGCTCGGGAGGGCGGCCGGCAGCAGAGACCACGCGCGCGGCAGAGAGCAGAGGAGATCAGGGCCTGAGGAAGACGATGGAGGACCTAGGTGCAAAATGCACAGAGTATAGGGACTCTACTGTAATGCCCAGATAACTTTCAAACCAGGGATCAAATGAAGATGGGCCCAAAAGCAAAAGTGTATGGTTTTTCAAAATGTACAACTTTGCTTTAAGGCTTATTTGTAGAAGAGCTAAGGATGTGTAATTAATTTGAAACTTAACAAGATTTCCAAACTTTAGATAAATCCTATTTTAAAACTCCACTACATATATATCCTATGTGTAGTTTCACCTAAATTTGCGATTTAAACACAAGTTTTTGACTTTTGCAAAACAACCCTCATACATTTAAATTCTACCCTCCATGCTTACCCATTTAGCACTAAAGGACCTTTATTAAAATATAATTATATAAACAACCCTTTTCCCTTAACATTTAAATTTTTCAACACACTTTTACCACATTTTACATACAACTTCGTGCTAAAATCTAGGGTGTTTCAATGCTAAATACCTGAGTGTCACAGCCTTCCCCCCTAAAAAGAATCTCGTCCCGAGATTCTGGAACAGGATAGAATTGAATGATCAAGTTCGGAGGTTGGCTTGGAAGAAGTCTGGAAAATTATGCTGAAGATAAGATTCGGTTTCCCATGTTGCTTCTTCTTCCGTATGATGGTTCCACTGAATCTTGAACATCCTAATGGTTTCTCTTCTAGTGCTCCTTTCTTTGGTGTCTAGCACTTTGATCGGATGTTCTGTATAGGTTAGATCAGGTTCGATTTCAATAGCTTGGGAATTGATGATCTCGGTAGGAACCTTGACGCATTTCTTAAGTTGAGACACATGGAAGATGTTATGGATGGCCGCTAGTTGAGGAGGAAGCTGGAGACGGTAAGCTACGTGTCCACAGATTTCAAGGATTTCAAAGGGTCCGATGTATCGAGGAGCAAGTTTCCCTTTTACGCTGAACCTTTGAATACCTCGAGTAGGAGATACTCGAAGCTATATGAAGTCTCCTTCTTGAAACTGTAATGGTCTTCTGCGTATATCAGCATAGCTTTTCTGGTGAGATTGGGCTGCCTTCAGATTCGTCTATATAATCTTCTCTTTTTCCTCTGCCTCAGTGACAAGGCCCGGTCCGAAGATTTTACGCTCACCGGTTTGTGACCAACTTAGAGGAGTTCAACATTGGTGACCGTACAATGCTTCGAACGGGGCCATCTTGAGACTAGTCTGATAGCTGTTATTGTAAGAGAATTCTGCCAGTGACAAGCATTTATCCCAATTCTTATCATACTGAAGGACGCAGGCTCTAAGCATGTCTTTCAAGATCTGATTTACTCTTTCAGTCTGTCCGTCTGTTTAAGGGTGATATGCGGAGCTTCGAATGAACTTAGTGCCAAGAGCATGTTGAAGTTGCTCCCAGAACCGAGCAACAAACTGTGCTCCACGATCAGAAATGATCATCTTAGGTATTGCATGAAGATGAACTATTTGATCCAGATAAATTTCCGCATACTTTTTGGCATTATACGTAGTATGCACGGGAAGGAAATGTGCAGTCTTGGTTAATCGATCAACGATTACCCAAATGGAGTCATGCCTCAGAGAAGTATTGGGCAAACCAACAATAAAGTCCATACTGATATCCTCCCACTTCCAAGAGGGAATAGGTAGAGGTTGAAGAATACCAGCAGTTTTCAGATGACTGGCTTTGACTCTTTGACAGATATCACATTCTGAGACATACTTGGCAATTTCTCGTACATTTTCGTACTGCCAGGATGCATAGAGAATTTGGATAGGTGGGCTTCATCTAATATCTGTTTACGGAGCTTATGGTCCTTAGGCACAACGATACGTTCGTTGAACCATAAAACTCCTTCTGGATCTACTCGGAAGCACTTATACTTCCCTTCTCCTTGTGTTATCTTCTGCTTAATGATTTTGACTCCTTTATTGCGCTGTTGAGCTAGAACAATGTTATCTCTAAGCATGGCTTCAACTGAGAGATGGTTCAAGTCACCTTGGGGAATGATTTCTAGATTAAGCTTTCTCATTTCCCAGCAGAGAGTCTCATTGAAAGCTTCTATAGACAAGCAAGAGCAATGTGCCTTGCGACT
Organism: Panicum hallii; assembly: GCF_002211085.1. Taxonomy (NCBI): domain Eukaryota; kingdom Viridiplantae; phylum Streptophyta; class Magnoliopsida; order Poales; family Poaceae; genus Panicum; species Panicum hallii. The sequence continues at coordinate 43,102,437 of NC_038050.1, read as the reverse complement.
GAGTGCATCCGCAACGACATTGGCCTTGCCTGGATGATAGTGTACTTCCAAATCATAGTCTTTGATAAGCTCTAACCAGCGTCTTTGCCTCATATTCAGGTCTGCCTGTGTAAAGATGTACTTGAGGCTTTTGTGGTCTGTATAAACATGACACTTCGTACCCATCAAATGATGTCTCCAGATCTTTAGGGCATGAATGATAGCTGCGAGTTCAAGATCATGGGTACGGTAGTTCTGTTCATGAACCTTGAGTGCTCATGATGCATATGCAATTACTCGGTTGTCTTGCATAAGCACATAACCAAGTCCGGTTCCTGAAGCATCACAATAGATATCAAAGGGTTTTGACACATCTGGTTGAGACAAAACTGGAGCAGTAGTAAGATGGTCTCGGAGAGTGTGGAATGCATCTTCGCATTTTTGATCCCAAGAGAATTTAACACCTTTTCTTTAGTAGTTCGGTCATAGGTTTGGCTATTCTGGAGAAGTCAAGAATGAAGCGACGATAATAGCCAGCTAGACCAAGAAAACTACGGATTTGATTGACTGATGTTGGAGGTTTCCAATCCATCACTTCTTGTACTTTACTGGGGTCAACGGATGTACCGTCACCAGAGATGGTGTGGCCCAGAAATTTCACAATATCTAACCAAAACTCGCACTTGGAGAATTTGGCGTACAAACGGTGGTCTCTTAATCGCTGAACAATGACATGAAGATGTTTAGCGTGATCTTCTGGATTTTTTGAATAGATCAGGATGTCATCAATGAAGACCACAACAAATTTGTCAAGTTCTTGCATAAAAACAGAATTCACGAGATACATGAAATATGCTGGAGCATTGGTGAGACCAAACAACATGACGAGATATTCATATAAACTATATCGGGTAGAGAAGGCCGTTTTTGGAATGTCACTTGGCCGGATCTTAATTTGATGATAGCCGGAAGAAGATCAATATTAGAGAATACTTTGGCTCCGGCTAGCTGATCGAAGAGAATGTCAATGCGGGGTAGAGGATACTTGTTTTTGATAGTTACCGCATTGAAAGGATGAAAGTCTACACATAGCCTTAAGCTATTATCTTTCTTTTTCACGAATAAGGCTGGACAACCCCACGGTGATGCACTCGGACGAATGAAACCCTTGTCAAGGAGGTCTTGGAGTTGGATTTCTAACTCGGCTAACTCGTTAGGAGGCATACGATAAGATCTCTTAGAGATAGGGGCTGTGCTAGGTTGGAGTTCTATGATAAATTTGATATCTCTATCTAGGGGCATTCCAGGCAAATCGTCTGGATAGACGTCTGGGTATTCACAGAAAATAGGGATATCCTTTATCTTGATCCCGGTGGTAGCATATGTGCAAGAGTTAAGATACTTCTGTTGTGTAAGATAGAGAATGGTAGGTTCATACTCAGGTGAGTCTATCTCCACAATTCGGGAAGAGATATTGTGACAGTTCATGTGTTTGTAAACTAGACATATATTTTGTTAGTGTGAAATATGTGTTTGTTTGTATAAAGCTCGTGTATGTTATGTGAAATTTTTGAAAATTTAAAAGTCCAAATAAAAAGGGTATTTTTGTAATTATAGAAAAACCTAGGGTTGTTTTTGTAAAATGTATTTGGATTAAGGCAAGGGTGGTTTTGCAAATATGTTTTTCTTACTTTATGTTTTGTAAAAATATATATTTACTCAAAAGGTTGCACTGGAAATGTGTGTGTTGAAGTGTGTAAAAATTTTGAGTAAAATGGTAAAAATTAAGGGTGTTTACGTAATTTTATAAAAGTACAAGTCCTTTTATGCAAGTTTCTGATTTACAAAAGTAACTTTCAAATTTACTCAGGGTTAAAGTGTAAAAGTGCAAGTCATCATGACATGTCTATCCAACCATTATGACGAGTTTATCCCGTCATCATGACATGTCATAAATGCTTGCATTTAGGTCCTGAATTTTATAAAATTTCATTCTTTAGGACAAACACAATACAAATCCAACTTTTATTCAAAACTTCACGTATAAAAATATAAATTTTGAGTTTTTGAACTTGAGCCCTAAAGCAATGTTGTAGAGTTTGAAAAACTGTACAACTTTTGTTTTGGGCGTTTCTTCATTTGGATTTTAAATCAACGGGAAATTTTGTTTTACAATCAAGCCCTTGTAGTTTTCAGTATTTACGCATAAGCCCTTTGGGAAAACCAATCCCCTTTCTCCTCTGTTTCCTTATCTCTGGCGCCTTATCTCCTTTCCACGGCAGCAGCTCTGTTCAATTCCTTTTTCCCTTCCTCTTCTCCATCTCTATTCCTTCCTGGTTTTCCCCTTCCCCTCTTCTCCATGCCGCAGCAGGGCACTCGGGCAGCAGGGACGGCCAGGCAGCTGGCGCTGGGGGCTAGCGGCGCGAGCAGCGCCGGCCCAGGCGGCGCGCGCTGGGCGCAGAGGGCAGCGGCGCCCCCACGCGGGCGAGGCGCGCGGCCGCGCGGCCCAGCCAACGGGCGCAACGGCGGCCCGAGCGCAGGAGAGAGGAGGCACGTTGGGCGGGGCCGGATCGGCGCGTGGGAGCAGGCGCCAGGCGAGCGCGCAGGCGGCGGCCCCGAGCGGGCTCAGGCGGGCGGCGCAGCGGATGGGAAGCGGCGCGGCCTGCGAGCGCACGGACGCGGGGCGGCTGCGGCCCACGCGAAGCGAGGACGGCCCGTGCAGGCGGCTGGCAGCGGCGGCTGTGGCGCGGGCGCACGCGCGGGCAGGCAGGCGCCGGGCGGAGCGGGCCCGGGTGAGCGCGCGCGGGAGGCCTGGGCGCTGCGCGAGAGCGGCTCGGCGCGGCTCCAGCGGCGCGCAGGAGCGGGGCAGGCATGCGCCGTGGGCGTGTGAGCGCAGGCGCGCGGGTGATGTGTGCACGGGCGGCTCGCGGAGGTGGCGCGCAGGGCGCGGGCTCGGGTGGCGCGCGAGCGGTGCGCGAGCGCGCGTGGCAGGTGGATGCGGAGCGCGCGGAGCGGGGAGGTGCGGTGCAGACGGGCCGCGGGAGCCAGAGGCGTGTGGCTGGCGGATCGGAGGCGCGGCGTGGTGGGCAGCGCAGGCGCGGCTCAGACCGAGCGGCGCGGGGCGCTGCGTGGCGCAGCTGCGGTGGTGGCGTGGCGGCTCGACCCAAGAACGAGGCGAGCGTGCGCAGGATGGCGGCAGGCCGGCGTTGGTGCGCGGCTCGAGAGCAGACGAGGCGCGAGCATGAGCTAGGCGGCTCAGGAGGAGTTGTGGTGGAGAGCTATTGCGCGAGAGGCAGGAACGCGATGGCCGTATCGAGGACGCAGCTCAGGTGTTCGACGAAGTGCCGATACGCGTGGTGCTAGAGAACGTGAGAGTCCTGCTGTTGGGCGAGGCGTCAAGAGTACAGGACGCCGTCGGGCGGATGTTGCAACCGCGAGCAGGAAGGTCGCACGCAGTGCAGGAGGTGCGGCGATGCGACGATTCGGGGCGGACCCGCCCAGGGGGCAGTAGAGCCGCGCGTAGAAGACGTCGAAGGCCGTTGAGGAGAAAGCAGTGGATGAGATCAGGTTGCACTGTGAACTTTGCGTGGAGGGTTTGGAGGTGGTCAGGTGCGAGCAGACCATGGCCCTCGCGGAGGCAGAGAGGGCGAGTGTGGCGCGGTGGGGCGAAAGCGAAGGTCCGGACGGATTTGGACCAGCACGTCCACGGATACGAGCGAGAGTGCTCTACCGGTAACCGGCTCGACTCGATCCAGCAAGCGCGTGCGTGTACAAGACAACAGGCCATCTTCCACCCACGGCAACCCTACCCGGCAAACTTCTTTGTCATCCTCAGGATCTCGTCATTGTAGAGCTCATCTTATCGTCGTCAATCCTATTCACCGCGGGAATTTACTTTCCGCATATTCTTCTTCATAACCCAGGCTACCCCAAGGTTTGCCCTGATTCGCTGAATCTTCTTAATACTGGCGATTCCTTTACCGAAGTATCGTCATTATTTTTCCTATTATCTGTTTTTCCGACCAAAGACTTGATTGCTATGTTTTAGGAAGTTCTAAGGTGTTCTTTGTAAAATTTCCAAAGCTGTTTGTATTTCAAATCGGTGAACTTCTATATTTCATAGATTTTCGTAAGAAGTTCATAAAATTACGAAAACAGTTTTTGTTTGAAACCCTAAGTCAAACTCTACAAGTTTTATGTTGTAATTTTGAATTGAAAGTCTTTGGATTGTGAGCTAAGTTAAATCTTAGGAAATGAGTGCTTTATTATACCTTGTATTGTATGCATGTGATATAGCTGGAAGATAAATTATAGAGTGTGATATCTAGTTGATCTTATCACCCTGGTGCTTATATCCTTGCCGTCAAGATGTTATCCTTGTCTTGATTGCCGTTTCCTTAAGATCCTTTTCGTAAAAGAATCCCTGTTAGTTTATGTGTTTCTGCTGCTTAGCTTTTACCCCTTTGCGGTTATGCTTCAGCCGCTAAGCATCCGCTTTCCTTGAGTTTAGGATGTTTCTGCGTAACAGCTGTCAATCGATACTTCTACCATCGGCTGATTAGCTGATACGATTGTTACCTTTCTAGTATTGGCTACTGCCGATACAATTCTTTTGTCTGTTCTACATCGACTGCACAGAGTCGATGTATCAGAAAGATACCCACGATCTTAGGATTCTTGCCATCGGCCGATCCAAGCCGATTCTAATCGTTTACCATATCGGTTATGGCCGATCAATCCTTAGTTCTCCCATCTCCATATCCACACACCTCTATCAGCCGATTTATCGACTGAGAGATCGGCTATATATCTATCAGCCATATACCCTTAACCACACTCCAATCGGCTATACGTCACTCAATTGTTGTGTTGACGTAATCGAGTCGATATAACCACACTTAGTTACTTAGAATAACACTTAAGCACATCTCAGTTAAGACGACTGTTTTAGGAATCATCCTTCTGCCAGGGTAATCGATGCTTTTATCGATCACCTAGGAAATCGATGCACCTTTCCATCGGCTAAACCTCTGTTGTTTCCAATCGGCTCTGTTGTAACCCTCAACAAGTAGCCGATTCTAATTAGTTATCCTTCCAAAACTCTATCTAAGTTTAGTTCAGATCTTTCTGGTTGATATGTAAGTAGTATGTTGTATGAGTGCTGGATTGCAATTGAATTGTAAAGTAAGGTAGTTTTGTGTGCACGCTTGAATGGAATGTTGCATTACATGTAGATACGACTACTTCGGCAACGATACCTACGAGATCTCCCCGGAGTCTACGGAAGATGTTCCTGAAGACCAAGTGAACGTCACCAAGGGATTAACTGAAGCCCCGAACCAAAGTTCGGAAGCTGTTGACTTACTGACTTCAGACCCACCAGTAAAGGCAAGCCCCGGACATATCCCATTACTTTATTTACACTGCAATTTATGCCTGTCTATATTATATCTTGCATTAAGTCTAGGAGTTGAAGTGAAACCCTAGATGCATGAATCCTAGGAATCCGATGTAATGCTCCCGAGTCCTTATCGGTTAGATGCTTCGCTAATAGGACCGGTAGAAGTCGAGTGATTTCCTGTCACTCGCGCGATATAGGAGTTGCGTGTTTACATTTCTGCAATCACTATAAGGATGACGGACAGGGTCATGTGCTGCATCATGACCTGAAGTTTTACTCTGTCTGTTTTGTTAAAAGTTGATAAGGTCGATCCATGTGGTAGTGGTGGCTAAGTTTTTGAAAGTACTAGCCACATACCGCGAAATATGGTAAGCGGTAAGCCTAGTACCCGAATGGCCCGGCAAATGGACTTGTCTCCACCACTCGACTTTTATTTTATGTTTACACGCACCGACGTGTGGGAGTACGTTCTGCAAGGCAGACAGGAATACGGGTTTTGTAGTCGTGCTACAGACGTATGTCCTGCACACATTGGGTGTGCGTACGGTCCTGCAGTCGCTTGTGGTGGCCCTGATCCATAACCCGGAATATGAGGGAAACGGTTGCTTGGAACGCCCTGTTGGTATTCCGAGCGTGTGAGTTAGGTGTACCTTGCAAGGTTAAATTCGATTCGAATCGTCCGCCTCGCACGAAGCTTGAGATTGCTTATCCCTTTTACCACATTGAGTAAGAAGTGGAACTAATGATGGATAATCTTGATGGATGATAATCACTACCTTGCTTGCTTAGTGTAGGTGCTAATCTAGAATAAATACTCAACTAGAAAATGAAAGTTAAAATTTGAAAGTAGTTCGTACTCTTTGTTGCTTTTCAGCTGAAAATAAACCCAGAACCCTCACAATGCCTTCATGAGTCTAGTTATGGGCTAAAGTATACCCAATCCCGGGTAAGCCTTGCTGAGTATTAGTATACTCAGCCTTGCTAGTTATATGTTTTGCAGGTAATGTTCTGGAAAACCCTACTCTTCCCTGCCTTGGCCCTGTGCTCTTCCAGAAGGTTGGTCCGTGGAATGGAATCCGTCCTCGGCCAACATTGGTGATACCGAGTGATGTCATGTCTGGGCTTAGCATGACATCCGTCTTGTCGACGTGCTATAGATCATCGCGTATGTTTTCCGCTGCTAAAAGTCTTAGCTTAAATAGTTTGTATTGTTTTCTCTAAGTTTGAAACTTTGTACTACTTTTATAAACTCTTGTAATGTAATTCCCTGTTATGTAAATTGTAATGGTGATTGTATCTCTGGACTCACCTTCGTGTGAGGTAACCTTATTTGATCCTGTGTATCGGTGGTTTATCGGGACGTTACCCGACAGGCCAAGGGATTATACCGTTTGAAGCACGTTGGAGCCCTCAGGAATGGACTCACGTACTTGAGCCGGTATAATTCAGGTTGGTTCTGCCACAGCTGGTATCAGAGCTATAAGGTTACCCTGAAGATACATTTTACCTTAAAAATGCTTTCGGTATAAAAGTTTGACCTACAAAATGTTTGGCAAAACCACGTTGGATTCGTTAAGGATTGTACTTAGTACGTAAAGCCCTAGGGTAATGCTTATAAGGGAATTAAAGGTGGCTATAGTATATGTATATATAACTCTAACTACCAGCATTACTTTTCTGTCAAAACTTAAATTCATGCACAACCCCAACTTAATATTCTGTAACGACACATTCGACGATGAGGTAAGGAGGTAAGGATCCTCAGCCAACTGAGGGAGCTTGGCCTTCCCGTCGATGATGCGAACCGAACGCTGTTTCTCAAGCAGTGGCCTACTTGAGATGCTGCCAATGTACCAATTTCGATTGACTACATTGGGAGTATATGGTTCGGCGCAGGGTATGGCGATCGCAGTTCATACCCCCGCACTTTGCGGTATTCCCCGTGAATACGTTATCTCGATAACGTATGTTAACGTTGTCTGTACGGCGGTAATTGTACAGATGCTGTTTCTATAGTGAACAGTAATGTTTGGGAACGCTTTCATGACATGCTGGCATGAAAGGTTCAATATATATATATATTGTGATTTTCTGCAGGTATGCTAACCTCGTTACGTAAGCTTGAACGTAAGAACGACTAGTATATATATAGGGAGAGACGTATTTACATGATGCCACCGTAACTAACCACGTAAGACCAAGATTACTTGGCAGTTATTTTTATTTGTGAGGACGTGTAGAACGTGCATACATCATGACATCTTGGATTGACCTGATTGCCTTGGTTGTTACGTTGATGTACTGAAATATGTGCTTGTACTGAATGTCTGTTTTGACTCTGTGTGGTAGAAGCCAACGTAATCTGATAGGCTAACTTAGAGTTGAAAACGCCTTTTGTGAATCAGGTGAATTGGGCTTTGTTTGAACCCTATCACCGATCTTAGCTTAACAGCCAAATCAAATCCTTGATTTTGCTTTAAATCTGTTTCGGCAGAACCATTGAACTTCTCCTTTGATGGTTAAACCTTGATAATTATCATCAAATCCTTCAATCCATCATTTGGTGATCCATCTATCCTCTCCTGATGTTGTACCTTGTCTTGTTAGCTATTCTGGTTACAACATCTGAGAGCTGCATCTTCAATTTTTGCTCAGATGATTTTGAGTAAAATAAAAAGGTTTATGGCAAAAGTCATGCATCATAGCATATATCATCTTTAGTCAGTGCATAGTATTGCATTGTCATCGACAATCCGTAGACTAACTAACGGGGACATAAAGATCGAGTGGTGGAAATATACCCACTCCAGAACAACTTCGGGTTGTCTTGGGTTTCCTAAGATCTATCTGGGTGCTATTGGCACTACAGGGTTGCTATTCCTCTTTTGTGGTGGTGTTTAGTCACATAACCATGATGCCGTGTCGGAACCTAAGGCCTCATGTGTGCTGCAGCCATATGATTGAGCCATTAGGGGCGCACTGGTGACTAGGTATATGTGACATAACCCCACTGCAATCTCTCCTTTTGCAACCTTACTAGTGTCCTAACTTCTAATCTTTGTCTAAGGATATAGGACTACCCAGGTGTTAGTTACGAAAGAACGGTTGTAGGATGCGAGTCATATTCATCATTAACTCATGAGGGTATGCATCATACTTCATGCCTTTCATACGTACATACATTGCAAATATCATCATCCTTGCATCATAGTGTATGCATCATTTGGTCAACATCATGGTAATTGCATTGTGTCATATGCATCATCTCGATCGTGCATGGGATCCCTCATCCTCATGATGCACTATCAATGCAATCATACATCTCAACAGTGCATCACATTCATGGTTATATATCGAGCATTGCACTCGGAGTAGAGCATTTTGTCATTATCCCTTGATTGCATCAGTATAAATAGACATGTTTTACAATCAATCTCATCCAAATCATTCAGGTAATAAACTCTGAGCAAGAATGTTTCAAACATCATTTATCAAACTCTCATGCTATCCTCACTTGTTATCCATGAGTTTTGTGATGAATGTCACTGACATTTATCATCCTCATGATTGTGATCTCAATTCAATAAAAACTTGATCACCTTTTTCTCTCTTATCTTGTCATACTCCAATGATTTTTACCACTAATATCAATCTTCTCCGGTATGATTGCTTCCTGCTACTTCTAATGGGTAATTTGCTTCTCTTCCCTTTAGAGCCTTACGTCCGAATCTCGGGACGAGATTCTTTTTAGGGGGGAGGGCTGTGACAGTTCATGTGTTTGTAAACTAGACATATATTTTGTTAGTGTGAAATATGTGTTTGTTTGTATAAAGCTCGTGTATGTTATGTGAAATTTTTGAAAATTTAAAAGTCCAAATAAAAAGGGTATTTTTGTAATTATAGAAAAACCTAGGGTTGTTTTTGTAAAATGTATTTGGATTAAGGCAAGGGTGGTTTTGCAAATATGTTTTTCTTACTTTATGTTTTGTAAAAATATATATTTACTCAAAAGGTTGCACTGGAAATGTGTGTGTTGAAGTGTGTAAAAATTTTGAGTAAAATGGTAAAAATTAAGGGTGTTTACGTAATTTTATAAAAGTACAAGTCCTTTTATGCAAGTTTCTGATTTACAAAAGTAACTTTCAAATTTACTCAGGGTTAAAGTGTAAAAGTGCAAGTCATCATGACATGTCTATCCAACCATTATGACGAGTTTATCCCGTCATCATGACATGTCATAAATGCTTGCATTTAGGTCCTGAATTTTATAAAATTTCATTCTTTAGGACAAACACAATACAAATCCAACTTTTATTCAAAACTTCACGTATAAAAATATAAATTTTGAGTTTTTGAACTTGAGCCCTAAAGCAATGTTGTAGAGTTTGAAAAACTGTACAACTTTTGTTTTGGGCGTTTCTTCATTTGGATTTTAAATCAACGGGAAATTTTGTTTTACAATCAAGCCCTTGTAGTTTTCAGTATTGACGCATAAGCCCTTTGGGAAAACCAATCCCCTTTCTCCTCTGTTTCCTTATCTCTGGCGCCTTATCTCCTTTCCACGGCAGCAGCTCTGTTCAATTCCTTTTTCCCTTCCTCTTCTCCATCTCTATTCCTTCCTGGTTTTCCCCTTCCCCTCTTCTCCATGCCGCAGCAGGGCACTCGGGCAGCAGGGACGGCCGGGCAGCTGGCGCTGGGGGCTAGCGGCGCGAGCAGCGCCGGCCCAGGCGGCGCGCGCTGGGCGCAGAGGGCAGCGGCGCCCCCACGCGGGCGAGGCGCGCGGCCGCGCGGCCCATCCAGCGGGCGCAACGGCGGCCCGAGCGCAGGAGAGAGGAGGCACGTTGGGCGGGGCCGGATCGGCGCGTGGGAGCAGGCGCCAGGCGAGCGCGCAGGCGGCGGCCCCGAGCGGGCTCAGGCGGGCGGCGCAGCGGATGGGAAGCGGCGCGGCCTGCGAGCGCACGGACGCGGGGCGGCTGCGGCCCACGCGAAGCGAGGACGGCCCGTGCAGGCGGCTGGCAGCGGCGGCTGTGGCGCGGGCGCACGCGCGGGCAGGCAGGCGTCGGGCGGAGCGGGCCCGGGTGAGCGCGCGCGGGAGGCCTGGGCGCTGCGCGAGAGCGGCTCGGCGCGGCTCCAGCGGCGCGCAGGAGCGGGGCAGGCATGCGCCGTGGGCGTGTGAGCGCAGGCGCGCGGGTGATGTGTGCACGGGCGGCTCGCGGAGGTGGCGCGCAGGGCGCGGGCTCGGGTGGCGCGCGAGCGGTGCGCGAGCGCACGTGGCAGGTGGATGCGGAGCGCGCGGAGCGGGGAGGTGCGGTGCAGACGGGCCGCGGGAGCCAGAGGCGTGTGGCTGGCGGATCGGAGGCGCGGCGTGGTGGGCAGCGCAGGCGCGGCTCAGACCGAGCGGCGCGGGGCGCTGCGTGGCGCAGCTGCGGTGGTGGCGTGGCGGCTCGACCCAAGAACGAGGCGAGCGTGCGCAGGATGGCGGCAGGCCGGCGTTGGTGCGCGGCTCGAGAGCAGACGAGGCGCGAGCATGAGCTAGGCGGCTCAGGAGGAGTTGTGGTGGAGAGCTATTGCGCGAGAGGCAGGAACGCGATGGCCGTATCGAGGACGCAGCTCAGGTGTTCGACGAAGTGCCGATACGCGTGGTGCTAGAGAACGTGAGAGTCCTGCTGTTGGGCGAGGCGTCAAGAGTACAGGACGCCGTCGGGCGGATGTTGCAACCGCGAGCAGGAAGGTCGCACGCAGTGCGGGAGGTGCGGCGATGCGAAGATTCGGGGCGGACCCGCCCAGGGGGCAGTAGAGCCGCGCGTAGAAGACGTCGAAGGCCGTTGAGGAGAAAGCAGTGGATGAGATCAGGTTGCACTGTGAACTTTGCGTGGAGGGTTTGGAGGTGGTCAGGTGCGAGCAGACCATGGCCCTCGCGGAGGCAGAGAGGGCGAGTGTGGCGCGGTGGGGCGAAAGCGAAGGTCCGGACGGATTTGGACCAGCACGTCCACGGATACGAGCGAGAGTGCTCTACCGGTGACCGGCTCGACTCGATCCAGCAAGCGCGTGCGTGTACAAGACAACAGGCCATCTTCCACCCACGGCAACCCTACCCGGCAAACTTCTTTGTCATCCTCAGGATCTCGTCATTGTAGAGCTCATCTTATCGTCGTCAATCCTATTCACCGCGGGAATTTACTTTCCGCATATTCTTCTTCATAACCCAGGCTACCCCAAGGTTTGCCCTGATTCGCTGAATCTTCTTAATACTGGCGATTCCTTTACCGAAGTATCGTCATTATTTTTCCTATTATCTGTTTTTCCGACCAAAGACTTGATTGCTATGTTTTAGGAAGTTCTAAGGTGTTCTTTGTAAAATTTCCAAAGCTGTTTGTATTTCAAATCGGTGAACTTCTATATTTCATAGATTTTCGTAAGAAGTTCATAAAATTACGAAAACAGTTTTTGTTTGAAACCCTAAGTCAAACTCTACAAGTTTTATGTTGTAATTTTGAATTGAAAGTCTTTGGATTGTGAGCTAAGTTAAATCTTAGGAAATGAGTGCTTTATTATACCTTGTATTGTATGCATGTGATATAGCTGGAAGATAAATTATAGAGTGTGATATCTAGTTGATCTTATCACCCTGGTGCTTATATCCTTGCCGTCAAGATGTTATCCTTGTCTTGATTGCCGTTTCCTTAAGATCCTTTTCGTAAAAGAATCCCTGTTAGTTTATGTGTTTCTGCTGCTTAGCTTTTACCCCTTTGCGGTTATGCTTCAGCCGCTAAGCATCCGCTTTCCTTGAGTTTAGGATGTTTCTGCGTAACAGCTGTCAATCGATACTTCTACCATCGGCTGATTAGCTGATACGATTGTTACCTTTCTAGTATTGGCTACTGCCGATACAATTCTTTTGTCTGTTCTACATCGACTGCACAGAGTCGATGTATCAGAAAGATACCCACGATCTTAGGATTCTTGCCATCGGCCGATCCAAGCCGATTCTAATCGTTTACCATATCGGTTATGGCCGATCAATCCTTAGTTCTCCCATCTCCATATCCACACACCTCTATCAGCCGATTTATCGACTGAGAGATCGGCTATATATCTATCAGCCATATACCCTTAACCACACTCCAATCGGCTATACGTCACTCAATTGTTGTGTTGACGTAATCGAGTCGATATAACCACACTTAGTTACTTAGAATAACACTTAAGCACATCTCAGTTAAGACGACTGTTTTAGGAATCATCCTTCTGCCAGGGTAATCGATGCTTTTATCGATCACCTAGGAAATCGATGCACCTTTCCATCGGCTAAACCTCTGTTGTTTCCAATCGGCTCTGTTGTAACCCTCAACAAGTAGCCGATTCTAATTAGTTATCCTTCCAAAACTCTATCTAAGTTTAGTTCAGATCTTTCTGGTTGATATGTAAGTAGTATGTTGTATGAGTGCTGGATTGCAATTGAATTGTAAAGTAAGGTAGTTTTGTGTGCACGCTTGAATGGAATGTTGCATTACATGTAGATACGACTACTTCGGCAACGATACCTACGAGATCTCCCCGGAGTCTACGAAAGATGTTCCTGAAGACCAAGTGAACGTCACCAAGGGATTAACTGAAGCCCCGAACCAAAGTTCGGAAGCTGTTGACTTACTGACTTCAGACCCACCAGTAAAGGCAAGCCCCGGACATATCCCATTACTTTATTTACACTGCAATTTATGCCTGTCTATATTATATCTTGCATTAAGTCTAGGAGTTGAAGTGAAACCCTAGATGCATGAATCCTAGGAATCCGATGTAATGCTCCCGAGTCCTTATCGGTTAGATGCTTCGCTAATAGGACCGGTAGAAGTCGAGTGATTTCCTGTCACTCGCGCGATATAGGAGTTGCGTGTTTACATTTCTGCAATCACTATAAGGATGACGGACAGGGTCATGTGCTGCATCATGACCTGAAGTTTTACTCTGTCTGTTTTGTTAAAAGTTGATAAGGTCGATCCATGTGGTAGTGGTGGCTAAGTTTTTGAAAGTACTAGCCACATACCGCGAAATATGGTAAGCGGTAAGCCTAGTACCCGAATGGCCCGGCAAATGGACTTGTCTCCACCACTCGACTTTTATTTTATGTTTACACGCACCGACGTGTGGGAGTACGTTCTGCAAGGCAGACAGGAATACGGGTTTTGTAGTCGCGCTACAGACGTATGTCCTGCACACATTGGGTGTGCGTACGGTCCTGCAGTCGCTTGTGGTGGCCCTGATCCATAACCCGGAATATGAGGGAAACGGTTGCTTGGAACGCCCTGTTGGTATTCCGAGCGTGTGAGTTAGGTGTACCTTGCAAGGTTAAATTCGATTCGAATCGTCCGCCTCTCACGAAGCTTGAGATTGCTTATCCCTTTTACCACATTGAGTAAGAAGTGGAACTAATGATGGATAATCTTGATGGATGATAATCACTACCTTGCTTGCTTAGTGTAGGTGCTAATCTAGAATAAATACTCAACTAGAAAATGAAAGTTAAAATTTGAAAGTAGTTCGTACTCTTTGTTGCTTTTCAGCTGAAAATAAACCCAGAACCCTCACAATGCCTTCATGAGTCTAGTTATGGGCTAAAGTATACCCAATCCCGGGTAAGCCTTGCTGAGTATTAGTATACTCAGCCTTGCTAGTTATATGTTTTGCAGGTAATGTTCTGGAAAACCCTACTCTTCCCTGCCTTGGCCCTGTGCTCTTCCAGAAGGTTGGTCCGTGGAATGGAATCCGTCCTCGGCCAACATTGGTGATACCGAGTGATGTCATGTCTGGGCTTAGCATGACATCCGTCTTGTCGACGTGCTATAGATCATCGCGTATGTTTTCCGCTGCTAAAAGTCTTAGCTTAAATAGTTTGTATTGTTTTCTCTAAGTTTGAAACTTTGTACTACTTTTATAAACTCTTGTAATGTAATTCCCTGTTATGTAAATTGTAATGGTGATTGTATCTCTGGACTCACCTTCGTGTGAGGTAACCTTATTTGATCCTGTGTATCGGTGGTTTATCGGGACGTTACCCGACAGGCCAAGGGATTATACCGTTTGAAGCACGTTGGAGCCCTCAGGAATGGACTCACGTACTTGAGCCGGTATAATTCAGGTTGGTTCTGCCACAGATATCTAATGACACTTGATGCTAGGTCATCCAATTCATACCTAAAAGAACATCCATTCCTTCTAGGTCTAGTAGGAGCAAGTTCGTTTTTATCAATTGACTACCCAGCTCAAGTGGTACCTTTCTACAGATTTGATTTGATAAGATTTTTCCACCAGGAGTTATTATCTTATAATCTCCATTAGTAGGATAGATATCCAAGCCTATTTTAGCCCCATACCTTGCACTGACAAAGCTATGGGTGGCACCAGAGTCAAAAAGAACAATTATGGGGTAATGGTGGATAGAATAAGTACCAGTCATTATTGGTGTCCCCTCGGGAAGTTCAGAGAGAGTGGAGAGGTTCACCCTTCCCTGGCGGACCTGGACCACTTGCTTCTTGCCCTTGCCCTTGCTAGTTGGACTGGATGTTTGCCCTTGGAAAGATTTCTTAGGTTGAGGGCAATCCTTGATAAAGTGGGACGGGCTTCCGCAGTTGAAACAACGATAATTGTTGTTTCCTTGGTTGACTGGCGGAAAACTCGGCCGCGGGCCCTGTTGTTGTTGTTGCTGAGGTTGAGGTGTCGGTGGTCAGTTGAATCGTGCTTGCTGGGGTGGTCTAGCTACCCATCTGCCAGGCATGTTGCTTCGAGGCGGGGCTCGGGGGGCGGTGCTCGGGACCAACCGATACCTTGACGGTTGCGTAGCTGAAGGCCCCCCGAGGACGGATTCCATTCCACGGACCAACCTTCTGGAAGAGCACAGGGCCAAGGCAGGGAAGAGTAGGGTCTTCACAGGTGTCACTTGAAAAACATACAACTAGCAAGGCTGAGTATACTAATACTCAGCAAGGCTTACCCGGAGTTGGGTATACTTAGCCCATAACTAGACTTATGAAAGCTTATAATTGTTCTGGGTTTAGTTTCAGCTGAAAAGCAACAAAGAGTAGATCCTTAATTTCAAGTTTTAGCTTTCAGATTCTAGTTAATTATCCATTCTAAGTAAACACCTATATCTAAGCAAGCATGGTATAATCTTTGGTCAAGCATCATCTTTGATAACCATAATATTGCTCTTGTTACTCTATGTGGAAAAGGGGATAAGCAGTCTCATTTCATCGTGAGAGGCGGACGATTCCTGAATCGAGATTCAACCTTGCAAGGTAAACCTAACTCACACGCTTGGAACACTACAGGGTCGTTCCGAAGCAACCGTTTACCTTTCATTCCGACTCGTGGATCAGATCCACCACAAGCGACTACAGGAACATACGCACATCACTCGTGCAGGACATACGTCTGTAGCGCGACTACAAAACCCGTATTCCTGGTTGCCCTTGCAACACGTATTTCCTCAGTCGAACATAAGTAACCAGAAGAAGCAAAACAAGTGGTGGGAGGTATGTCCACTCCTCGGGCCGATTGGTTACTAGGCTTACCGCTTACCATATTTCGCGGCATGTGGTTAGTACTTTCAAACACTTAACCCGCACTTCCACACGCTGCGACCTTAACAGATTCAACAACACAGACGGGGTATCACCTCAACCATGATACCTTACAGAACTCCCGTCCGGTATCCTTATAGTGATAACAGGAATGTAAACATTACAACTCCTATATCGCGCGAGTGACAGGAAATCACCCGACTTCTACCGGCCCTATTAGCATAGCAGCTAGTCGGACTCAAGAGCTAGTATCCATCACATTGGTTCCTAGGAGAATGCAACTAGGGTTTCAAGCAATTCCTAAGAACTTAATGCATAGAATACGTAAATAGATATAGATTGCAGTGTAATAAAATAGTAGGTTATGTCCGGGGCTTGCCTTTATTGGTGGGTCTGAAGTCAGAAATGTTAATATCTTCCGAACTTTGGTTCGGGGCTTCAGTTAATCCCTTGGTGACGTTCACTTGGTCTTCAGGAACATCCTCCGTAGACTCCGGGGAGATCTCGTAGGTACCGTTGCCGAAGTAATCGTATCTACATGCAATGCGACATTACATTCAAAGCGTGCACATAACACTACCTTACTTCACAATACAATTGCAACCTAGCATTCATATAACACACTATTCACATATCAACCGAAAGATCTAAAACTAAACTTAGATAGAGTTTTGAGAGGACATCTAATTATGATCGGCTATTTGTTGAAGATTGCAACAGAGCCGATTGGAAACAACGAGGGTTTAGCCGATGGAAAGGTGCATCGGTTCCTAGATGATCGATGAAAGCATCGATTACTTTGGCAGAAGGATGATTCCTAAAGCAGTTGTCTTAACTAAGATGTGCTTAAGTGTTATTCTAGATAACTACGTGTGGTTATATCGGCTCGATTACGTCAACACAATAATTGAGTGACGTATAGCCGATCTTTCAGTCGATAAATCGACTGATAGGAGTACGTATATAATGTGTGACCAAGCTAAATTCATGATATAATTTAATTTCTTTTAAGATAACCATTTCAAATTATTTTGAGCAAAAATTTGCTAAGCATACCTTTTAAACTTTAATCAATTAGATCTCTTAATCATGAATTATGAAGTAATCTATTTTTAAATATTCAAAATCTTATAACATTCTTTACTCAAAAAGTTTAAATTCAAATCTAAATCTGAATTTAACTCTAATTTATGTTTTAATATTTATCTTGGATTAATTCAATTTGTTTATAATACAATTAACTAAATCTTTTCAGTGAAGCTTATCTAATTAGATCTTTTAATCAAAATCTTTTAGATACACAATAAGCTGTGTTTAAGTTTTCAAAACTTTATAACTCTAATTACTTAGGGCTCACATTCAAATTTGAATTTAATTTAAACTTGAATACTTAATTTCTATTTTCAATTAAATTAATGCTTTAGTCATGAGTTAATGCTTATGAATCAAAACTTAGGTTTCTTATACCATGAGTTCTCGAGCATTAGCTTTTGGATTGCAACTTTACCGTAAATTGAAATGAAAGTATGTGCATCCATTGAACTCCATCTTGCATATCATGTAGACTCGATCTCTCTCGCCGACGGAAATTATCAGCTAATCCCGGAACCAGAAGGAGGTTATTCTGAAGATCCCGAGAACTTCGTCAGGGAATTCTCTGAAGGCCCGAACCAAAGTTCGGACGTTATTAACTTGACTAACCCCAGCCCCGCCAGTAAAGGCAAGCCCCGGACATAACCCACTATTTTATTTACACTACACTTTATATCTATTTACGTATTCTATGCATTAAGTTCTCAGGAATTGCTTGAAACCCTAGTTGCATTTTCCTAGGAACCAATGTGATGAATACTAGTACTTGAGTCCGACTAGCTGCTATGCTAATAGGGCCGGTAGAAGTCGGGTGATTTCCTGTCACTCGCGCAATATAGGAGTTGTAATGTTTACATTCCTGTTATCACTATAAGGATGCTGGACGGGAGTTTTGTGAGGTATCATGGTTGAGGTGATACCCCGTCTGTGTTGTTGAATTGAATAAGGCCGCGAGGTGTGTTAGCGGTGGTTAAGCATTTGAAAGTACTAACCACATGCCACGAAATATGGTAAGCGGTAAGCCTAGTAACCAATCAGCCCGAGGAGTGGACATACCTCCCACCACTCGATTGCTTCTTCTGGTTACTTATGTTTGACTGAGGAAATACGTGTTGCAAGGGCAACCAGGAATACGGGTTTTGTAGTCGCGCTACAGACGTATGTCCTGCACGAGTGATGTGCGTATGTTCCTACAGTCGCTTGTGGTGGACCTGTCCACGAGTCGGAATGAAAGGCAAACGGTTGCTTCGGAGCAAATGTTGGATGTTCCAAGCGTGTGAGTTAGGTTTACCTTGCAAGGTTAAATTCGATTCGAATCGTCCGCTTCTCACAAAGATTGAGACTGCTTGATCCCTTTATCACACAGAGAAACAAGAGCGACTATATAATGAGTAATACTGAGGGTTGAGATAAAGATCCTACCATGCTTGAGTAGTTATAGGTGCTTACCTAGAATGGATAATGAACTAGAATCTGAAAGCTAAAACTTGAAGTTAAGGATCTACTCTTTGTTGCTTTTCAGCTGAAACTAAACCCAGAACCATTATAAGCTTTCATAAGTCTAGTTATGGGCTAAGTATACCCAATCCCGGGTAAGCCTTGCTGAGTATTAGTATACTCAGCCTTGCTAGTTATATGTTTGCAGGTAATGTCTTGAAGACCCTACTCTTCCCTTGCCCTGGCCTTGTGTTCTTTCAGAAGGTTGGTCCGTGGAATGGGATCCGTCCCCGGCCAGCACTGGTGATATCGAGTGATGTCGTGCTCAGGCTTAGCATGACATCCGTCTTATCGACGAGTTGTAATCATCGCGTATGTTTTCCGCTGCTAAAAACCATAGTTTTAACAGTTTGTAATCTTCTCTCTGAATTTAATCTTCGTACCTCTTTTGAAAACCCTAGTAACGTAATTTCCTCTGTGATGTAAAATGTGATGGTGATTGTATCTCTGGACTCACCTTCGTGTGAGGTAACCTTATTTGATCCTATGTATCGGTGGTTTATCGGAATTGCAACAAAGAGTAGATCTTTAATTTCAAGTTTAGCTTTCAGATTCTAGTTAATTATCCATTCTAAGTAAGCACCTATATCTAAGCAAGCATGGTATAATCTTTGGTCAAGCATCATCTTTGATAACCATAATATTGCTCTTGTTACTCTATGTGGAAAAAGGGATAAGCAGTCTCATTTCATCGTGAGAGGCGGACGATTCCTGAATCGAGATTCAACCTTGCAAGGTAAACCTAACTCACATGCTTGGAACACTACAGGGTCGTTCCGAAGCAACCGTTTACCTTTCATTCCGACTCATGGATCAGATCCACCACAAGCGACTGCAGGAACATACGCACATCACTCGTGCAGGACATACGTCTGTAGCGCGACTACAAAACCCGTATTCCTGGTTGCTCTTGCAACACGTATTTCCTCAGTCGAACATAAGTAACCAGAAGAAGCAAAACGAGTGGTGGGAGGTATGTCCACTCCTCGGGCCGATTGGTTACTAGGCTTACCGCTTACCATATTTCGCGGCATGTGGTTAGTACTTTCAAACACTTAACCCGCACTTCCACACGCTGCGACCTTAACAGATTCAACAACACAGACGGGGTATCACCTCAACCATGATACCTCATAAAACTCCCGTCCGTCATCCTTATAGTGATCGCTGGAATATAAACATTACAATTCCTATATCGCGCGAGTGACAGGAAATCACCCGACTTCTACCGGCCCTATTAGCATAGCAGCTAGTCGGACTCAAGAGCTAGTATCCATCACATTGGTTCCTAGGAGAATGCAACTAGGGTTTCAAGCAATTCCTAAGAACTTAATGCATAGAATACGTAAATAGATATAGATTGCAGTGTAATAAAATAGTGGGTTATGTCCGGGGCTTGCCTTTACTGGTGGGTCTGAAGTCAGTAAGTCAACATCTTCCGAACTTTGGTTCGGGGCTTCAGTTAATCCCTTGGTGACGTTCACTTGGTCTTCAGGAACATCCTCCGTAGACTCCGGGGAGATCTCGTAGGTACCGTTGCCGAAGTAATCGTATCTACATGCAATGCGACATTACATTCAAAGCGTGCACATAACACTACCTTACTTCACAATACAATTGCAACCTAGCATTCATATAACACACTATTCACATATCAACCGAAAGATCTAAAACCAAACTTAGATAGAGTTTTGAGAGGACATCTAATTATGATCGGCTATTTGTTGAAGATTGCAACAGAGCCGATTGGAAACAACGAGGGTTTAGCCGATGGAAAGGTGCATCGGTTCCTAGATGATCGATGAAAGCATCGATTACTTTGGCAGAAGGATGATTCCTAAAGCAGTTGTCTTAACTAAGATGTGCTTAAGTGTTATTCTAGATAACTACGTGTGGTTATATCGGCTCGATTACGTCAACACAATAATTGAGTGACGTATAGCCGATCTTTCAGTCGATAAATCGACTGATAGGAGTACGTAGATAAGGAAGCGGAAACTAAGGATCGATCTGCCGTGTTTGACCGATATAGAAAAGCAACTAAAATCGGCTTGGGTCAGCCGATGGCAAAAACCCTAAGATCGTGTGTGTTTCTCTGATATATCGACTCTGTGCAGTCGATATAGAATAGAACAAAAGAATTGTATCGGCAGTAGCCGATACTAGAAAGGTAACAACCGTATTAGCTAATCGGTCGATGATAGAGGTATCGACTGACAGCTGTTACACAGAAACATCCTAGACTCAAGGAAACGGATGCTTAGCGGCTGAGCTAATAGCCGCCATTGAAACACAGCTGCCGAGATGTAGTGGCTAAGCAGCAGATGCACATGGACTAACAAGGGTCTTTATACGACAAGGAACTTAAAGAAACAGCAATCAAGACGAGGATAATGTCTTGATGGTAGGGATATGAGCGTTCGTGTGATGGATTAACTACTTATCACATTTCTCCACCTGATACATACATCCTATAATCTATACTCAGCTATAACACATGCATACAACACAAGGTATAATAAAGCACTCATTTCCTAAGATTTAACCTAGACCACAATCCAAAGACTTTCAATTCAAAATTACAACATAAAACTTGTAGAGTTTGACTTAGGGTTTCAAACAAAACTGATTTTACATTTTTATGAAATGTAGAAGTTCACTGATTTGAAATAAAGAAAGTTGTGAAAATTTTATAAATAACACCCTAGAACTTTCTAAAACATAGCAATCAAGTCCCTGGTCCGGGAAAACAGATAACAGGAAATTAACGGCGATATTCCGGCAAAAGAATCGCCGGCATTAAGAAGATTCAGTGAATCAGGGCAAACCTTGGGGTAGTTTCGGATGTGGAAGAAGAACGGGTAAAAAGTGAATTCCCGTGGCGAATAGGATCGGCGAAGAGAAAAGCTCGACGATGATGAGATCCCGTGGATGACGAAGAAGTTTGCCGGGAAGAGTTGCCGTGGGTGGAAGATGGCCTGTTGTCTCGCACGCGCTTGCTGAATCGAGTCATGCTGGCCACTGGCAAACACTCCCGTTCACACTCGCGCGCCAGTTCAATTCCTTTCGGCTCGCCGCTTCTCGTGCATCTCATGAGCGAGCGAGCTCGCATCCTTCCTTTCAATTCGTCGGCCTTCGTCGGGCGTGCTCCATTGATGGCGGTGCCCCAGACTGGCAACCGCCTCCTTCCCGTGCTTGCTCGCATCGACGCCGGCCTGAAGATTGGGTTCCCGTCCTGCACGCCGTGCAGCTGCTCCTCCGCTTTCTGCTGTCGAACCCGTGTTCGCCCGGCCTTACTGCGTCACTTCCGCGCTCGCACACGCGTGTTCGCGCCACCTGGGGCCTACTCCTGCCCCGGCCGAGCCTACTCGCGCGCCGCGCCTCCTCCCGCGTTCACTGTCGCCTGCGCTGCACCCTTGGTCCATTCATGCCGCACTCCAGTGCTGCCCGCGCTACGCCGGCTCACGCGTGCCGCTCCGCTCCTGCACGCCACCTGTCCCGTGCGCCGCTCATGCCGCGCACCTCGCACCAGTGCTTGCCACCAGCGCCCGCGTGCTCCTGTGCTCGCATGCCCACGCCGCCGCTCCGGTTCCCGCATCAGCACCTGCACCGAGCCGCGTACGCGCCTGCGCCCGAGCCATTCCCGTTCCGCGCGCCAGCGCCCAAGCCCCGAGCCACGCCTGGCCGCGCCCGGCCAGCGCCACGCCTACGCGCCCGCACCTCTGCGGCCGCCGCTCGCCCGCGCCTGGCCCACCAGCCCGCGCGCCTAGCCCTGCCGCGGCCGCCGGCCTGGCTTCCGCGCGCCGAGCCACGCGCCGCTCCAGTCCCGGGCCGCCTGCTTCCGCCTGCGCCGCTGGCCCGCTGCTGCCTGGGCCGGCCTCCGTCCGAGCCGGCGCCGCTCGCTCGGCTCCGCCCGGCGCCGCTTGGGCTCTGGCCCCGCCGCGCGCCGCGCCCTGCGAGCCAGCGCTCGCGCGCCTGCGCCTAGGAGCCGCGCTCCACCTGCCCGCACCCACGCGCGCGGCCGCCCTGCCGGGGCCCACATGCGCCGCCGCCTGGCCTGGGCTGCTCGCCCAGCGCCCCGCACTGCCGTGAGCTGAAGGAAGAAAG
Organism: Panicum hallii; assembly: GCF_002211085.1. Classification (NCBI taxonomy): domain Eukaryota; kingdom Viridiplantae; phylum Streptophyta; class Magnoliopsida; order Poales; family Poaceae; genus Panicum; species Panicum hallii. The sequence continues at coordinate 43,079,784 of NC_038050.1, read as the reverse complement.
GGGAAAAGCAGGGAAGAGAAAGATACAGCCGCCAGTGAAGGATAAGGCAAGACAGAGAGAGGTAAAACAGAGGAGGAAGGGAACTAGGATTTCCCAAGGACTTATGTGTAATTTCTGAAAACTGCAGGGACCTGTCTGTAAAACAAAATTTCCTGTTGATTTAAAACCCAAATGAAGAAACGCCCAAAACGAAAGTTGGAGAGTTTTTCAAGGTCTACAACATTGCTTTAGGGCTCAAGTTCAAAAACTCAAAATTTAAATTTTTACATGTGAATCTTTGAACAAAAGTCGGATTTGAATTGCTTTTGTCCTAGAAATATAATTCATAAAATTTCAGGACCTAAACGCAAGCATTTATGACACGTCATAATGACGGGATAGACTCGTCATAACGGTTGGATAGACATGTCATGATGACTTGCACTTTTACACTTTAGCCCTGAGTAAGTTTGAAAGTTACTTTTGTAAATCAAATATTTGCATAAAAGGACTTATACTTTTATAAAATCACATAAATACCCTTATTTTTACCACTTTACCCAAAATTTTTACACACCTCAACATACACATTTCAAATGAAACTTTTGGATAAATAATATATATATATTTTTACAAGACATAAAATAAGAAAAAAAAACATGTTTACAAAACCAACTTTCATTTATTTTGGAATTACCCTAATCCAACTACATTTTGCAAAAACAACCCTAAATTTTTCTGTAATTACAAAAATACCCTTTTTATTTGCACTTTTAAATTTTCAAAAGTTTCACATAGACATACACAAGCTTTACACTTAACAAACACATATTTCACACTAACAAAATATATGTCTAGCATTACAAATACATGAACTGTCACAGCCCTCCCCCCTAAAAAGAATCTCGTCTCGAGATTCGAACGAAAGACTCTTAAGGGAAGAGAAGCAAATCACCCATCAAAAGCAGCAGAAAACAATCACACCAGAGAAGGTTGATGCTGATGGTAGAAACCGTTGAAGTGTAGCAAGATGAGTATAACGAGAGCATGGATAGATTGTACATGGATGAGTTTGACAAGAAAAGAGAAAGAAAGGTGATCAAATTCTCATAGAATTGAGATCAATCATGAAAACGATAAATGTCGATGACATTCATTACAGAACTTATGATTCGCAAGTGAGGATAGTACAAGGGATTGACAAAGTGTTGTTTGAAATATTCTTGCTCAGAGTTTATTACCTGAATAATTTTAGATGATGTTGATTGCAAAACATGCCTATTTATATACCGATGCAATCAAGGGATAATGAATAAATGCTCCAATTTAAAGTGCAATGCTCGATATATAATCATGATCATGATGCACTGTTGAGATGTATGATTACAATGATGGTGCAACATGAGGATGAGGGATCCCATGCACGACTAAGATGGTGCATATGATACAATGCATTACCATGATGCTGGCTAAATGATGCATATACCATGATGCAAGGATGATGATGCTTGCATTGTATGCACGTATGAAATACATGAAGTATGATGCATACCCGCATGAGTTAGCGACGCACATGGCTCGCACCCTGCAACCGTTCTCTCGTAACTAACACTTGGGTAGTCCTATATCCTTATACAAAGATTAGAAGTTAGGACAGTAGTAAGGTTGCATAAAAAGAGATTGCAGTGGGGTTACGTCACATGTACCTAGTCACCAGTGCGCCCCTAATGGCTCAATCATGTGGCTGCAGTGCACATGAGGCCTTAGGTCCCGACACGGCATCATGGTTATGTGATTAAACACCACCACAAAAGAGGAATAGCAACCCTATAGTGCCAACAGCAGCAAGGAAGACTTAGAAAACCGAAGACAACCCGAAGTTGTATCGGAGGCATACCCGTTAGTCTATGGGTTTTCGATGATGATGCAACACCATGCACTGACCCAAGATGGTATATGTTATGATGCATGACTTTTGCTGGAAGAGTTGTATTCAAAAAGTAATTATTGTCATAAATCCTTTTAATTTATCCAAAATCATCTGAGCAAAAATTGAAGGTGCAACTTTTCAGATGTTGTAACCGGAATAGCCAACAACATAAGGTACAACATCAAGAAAGGATAGATGAATCACTGAATGATGGATTCATGGGTTTGCTGACAATTATCAAGGTTTAATCATCAAAGGAGAAGCTCAATGTTTCTGCCGAAACAGATTCAAAGCAAGATCAAGGATTTGATTTGGCTGTCAAGCTAAGATCACAAAAGGCTCTCTTAACTCTAGGACAGCCTAGCAAATTACATTGGCTTCTACAACACAAAGTCTAGACAGGCATTCAGATACCAGCAACATATTTCAGTACATCCACGTATCCAACAAAGCAATCAGGTCAATCCAAGATATCATGATGTATGCACGTTCTACACGTCCTCACAAACAAAAATAACTGCCAAGTAATCTTGGTCTTACGTGGTTAGTTACGGTGGCATTATTCTTCGAATTAGTTTAGTTCCAAGAGCTGACTGCAACTGTTCCCAGAAGCGTGCAATGAATTGGGGCCCTCGATCAGAAATAATAGTCTTAGGAATGCCATGCAACCGGACAATTTGATCTAGATAGACTTCGGCATACTTCTTGGTGGTGTAGATAGTACGCACGGGAAGAAAATGAGCGGTTTTAGTAAGTCTATCAATGATTACCCATATGGAGTCATGCTTCTGAGGGGTATTGGGAAGACCCACAATGAAATCCATACTGATGTCTTCCCATTTCCATGACGGAATGGGTAATGGTTGAAGTGTACCAGATGCCTTAAGATGACTGGCTTTAACTCTCTGGCACGTATCACACTCGGATACATATTTAGCAATTTCTCTTCTCATTCTGGTCCACCAAAAATTCTGCCGAAGATCTTGATACATTTTGGTACTACCAGGATGAATAGAGAATTTGGACAGATGTGCCTCATCAAGGATTTGCTTGCGAAGCTGATGATCTTTAGGTACAACAATTCGATTGTTGAACCATAGAACTCCTTGATGATCGGTGTGAAAACACTTATATTTAACTTCTCCCTGAGATAACTTGGATTTGATAATTTTGATACCCTCATTATGTCGTTGAGACTTGATAATTTTATCTCGAAGGGTATTCTCGATGGATAAATGATTCAGACTACCTTGAGGAATGATTTCTAAGTTGAGTTTCCTCATCTGATTGCAGAGAGTGTCACTGATGGTTGCTATAGACAAACAGTGACAACGTGCCTTGCGGCTAAGGATGGTGGGAGGTATGTCCACTCCTCGGGCCGATTGGCTACTAGGCTTACCGCTTACCCATAACTCACGGCATGTGGTTAGTACTTTCAAATGCTTAACCCCGATCGGCACACACCGCGACCTTATCAAAATTCATCAACACAGACGGGGTATCACCTCAACCATGATACCGCACAAAACTCCCGTCCGGCATCCTTATAGTGAGAACAGGAATGTAAACATTACAACTCCTATATCGCGCGAGTGACAGGAAATCACCCGACTTCTACCGGCCCTATTAGCATAGCAGCTAGTCGGATTCAAGTACTAGTATCCATCACATTGGTTCCTAGGAGAATGCAACTAGGGTTTCAAGCAATTCCTAAGAACTTAATGCAAAGAATATGTAAGTATATATATAGATTGCAGAATAATTAAAATAGTGGGTTATGTCCGGGGCTTGCCTTTATTGGTGGGGCTGGGGTTAGTCAAGTTAATAACGTCCGAACTTTGGTTCGGGCCTTCCGAGAATTCCCTGACGAAGTCCTTAGGGTCTTCAGAACAACCTTCTTCTTGTTCCGGGATTAACTGGTAATTTCCGTCGGCGGGAGAGATCGAGTCTACATGATATACAAGATGGAGTTCAATGAAAGCGTCCCCAAATATTAATGTTCACTATAGAAACAGCATCTGTACAATTACCGCCGTACAGACAACGTTAACATACGTTATCGAGATAACGTATTCACGGGGGTACCGCAAAATGCGGGGGTATGATCTGCGATCGCCATACCCTGCGCCGAATCATATACTCCCAATGTAGTCAACCGAAGTTGGTACATTGGCAGCATCTCAAGTAGGCCACTGCTTGAGAAACAGCGTTCGGTTCGCATCACCGACGGGAAGGCCAAGCTCCCTCAGTTGGCTGAGGATCCTTACCTCCTTACCTCACCGTCGAAGATGTCGTTACAGAAAGTAAGGTTGGGTTGTGCATGAATTTAAGTTTTGACAGAAAAGTAATGCTGGTAGTTAGGATTATATACATATATATAGCCACCTCTATTTCCCTTATAAACATTACCCTAGGGCTTTACGTACTATTCATAATTCTTAACGAGACCAACGTAGTTTTGCCAAATACTTTGTTGGTCAAATTTTTATACTGAAATCATTTTTAAGGTAAAATGTATCTCCAGGGTAACCTTATAGCTCTGAAAGATCGGCTATACGTCACTCAACTAGCAAGGAAAGCTATGGCAGAACCAACCTGAATTATACCGGCTCAAGTACGTGAGTCCACTCCCGAGGGCTCCGACGTACTTCAATCGGTATAATCCCTTGGCCTGTCGGGTAACGTCCTGATAAACCTCCGATACACAGGATCAAATAAGGTTACATCACACGAAGGTGAGTCCAGAGATACAATCACCATCACATTTTACATTTTAGAGAATTACATTACAAGAGTTTCCAAAAGAAGCAAAACCCGTTCTCCATTTCTGGTCAGTGCATGCACTAATTTCTGGTAAGTAATTAGAGTTATAAAGTTTTGAAAACTTAAACACAGCTTATTGTGTATCTAAAAGATTTTGATTAAAAGATCTAATTAGATAAGCTTCACTGAAAAGATTTAGTTAATTGTATTATAAACAAATTGAATTAATCCAAGATAAATATTAAAACATAAATTAGAGTTAAATTCAGATTTAGATTTGAATTTAAACTTTTTGAGTAAAGAATGTTATAAGATTTTGAATATTTAAAAATAGATTACTTCATAATTCATGATTAAGAGATCTAATTGATTAAAGTTTAAAAGGTATGCTTAGCAAATTTTTGCTCAAAATAATTTGAAATGGTTATCTTAAAAGAAATTAAATTATATCATGAATTTAGATTTGAAGATTTTATATCACTTTATATGTCATCTATAGAAATTTTTATATCAAAAATCATGATCACAAAGTTAACCTATAGGGTTAAAAATTGGAATTATGGATTGGATATTACATTTCCATGTCTTAGATTCAACATTGATTCAAAACTATTTGGTTTCAAATCAAACTCACTTAATAGAAGTTATAGAGTTCAAAACCTAGTTTCAAACAAAACTGGTTTTGTAATTTTTGGAATTTCCTACAATTCTCTATTGAATTTACAAGTCAAAAATATCACTCACATGAAATAACAAACATCCATTTACTTTTATTCTAAATACAGTACAAACTATCTATTTTCACAGCATGGTCATAAAACAAAAGTGATAGAATTTGAAATGACGATTCAAGTACAACTGGTTTCATATTTTTTTAAATTTTCTACGATTTCCTAGGAGTTTTCAAAGTTCAGCAGTGGCAGAACCAATCTGAATTATACCGGCTCAAGTACGCGAGTCCAATCCTGAGGGCTCCAACGTGCTTCAAACGGTATAATCCCTTGGCCTGTCGGGTAACGTCCCGATAAACCACCGATACACAGGATCAAATAAGGTTACCTCACACGAAGGTGAGTCCAGAGATACAATCACCATCATATTTTACATCACAGAGGATTACATGACAAGAGTTTCCAAAAAAAGTACGAAGTTTCAAATCTAGAGAGAACATTACAAACTTTTAAAGTTAAGGTTCTTAGCAGCGGAAAACATACGCGACGATTCCTAACACGTCGTCCAGATGGATGCCATGCTAAGCCCGGGCACGACATCACTCGATATCACCAGTGCTGGCCGGGGACGAATCCCATTCCACGGACCAATCATCTGGAAGAGCACAGGGCCATGACAGGGAAAGAGTAGGGTCTTCAAAGGCTTTACCTGAAAAACATAAAACTAGCAAGGCTGAGTATACTAATACTCAGCAAGGCTTACCCGGGATTGGGTATACTTTAGCCCATAACTAGACTCATGAAGCCATTGTGAGGGCTCTGGGTTTATTTTCAGCTGAAAAGCAACAAAGAGCATGAACTATTTTCAAGTTTTAGCTTTCATCTTCTAGTTGAGTATTTATTCTAGATTAGCACCTACACTAAGCAAGCAAGGTAGTGATTATCATCCATCAAGATTATCCATCATTAGTTCCACTTCTTACTCAATGTGGTAAAAGGGATAAGTAGTCTCAATCCTCGTGAGAGGCGGACGATTCGAATCGAATTTAACCTTGCAAGGTAAACCTAACACACACGCTTGAAAGATCCAACGATCGTTCCGAAGCAACCGTTTGCCTTTCATTCCGGGTCGTGGATCAGGTCCACCACAAGCGACTGCAGGACCGTACGCACACCCAATGTGTACAGGACATACGTCTGTAGCGCGACTACAAAACCCGTATTCCTGTCTGCCTTGCAGAACGTACTCCCACACGTCGGTGCGTGTGAATATAATATAAAATCGAGTGGTGGGAGGTATGTCCACTTGCCGGGCCGATTGGTTACTAGGCTTACCGCTTACCATATTTCGCGGTATGTGGCTAGTACTTTCAAAAACTTAGCCACCACTACCACATGGATCGATCTTATCAACTTTTAACAAAACAGACAGGGTAAAACTTCAGGTCATGATGCAGCACATGACCCTGTCCGTCATCCTTATAGTGATTGCAGAAATGTAAACATGCAACTCCTATATCGCGCGAGTGACAGGAAATCACTCGACTTCTACCGGTCCTATTAGCGGAGCATCTATCCGATAAGGACTCGGGTACAATACATTGGATTCCTAAGATTCATGCATCTAGGGTTTCATTACAACTCCTAGACTTAATGCAAGATATAATATAAATAGATATAGGTTGCTGTGTAAATAAAGTAGTGGGATATGTCCGGGGCTTGCCTTTACTGGTGGGACTGAAGTCAGAAATGTCAATATCTTCCGAACTTTGGTTCGGGGCTTCAGTTAATTCCTTGGTGACGTTCACTTGGTCTTCAGAAATATCCTCCGTAGACTCCGGGGAGATCTCGTAGGTACCATTGCCGAAGTAATCATATCTACATGCAATGTAACATTTCATTCAAGCGTGCACACAAAACTATTTTATTTCACAGCAAAGTTGCAGTCCAGCACTCATATAACACACTATTTACGTAACAACCAAAAAGATCTGAAACTAAACTTAGATAGAGCTTCGGAAGGATAACTAATTAGAATCGGCTACTTGTTGAGGGTTACAACAGAGCCGATTGGAAACAATAGAGGTTTAGCCGATGGAAAGGTGCATCGATTTCCTAGGTGATCGATAAAAGCATCGATTACCCTGGCAGAAGGATGATTCCTAAAACAGTTGTCTTAACTGAGATGTGCTTAAGTGTTATTCTAGGTAACTAAGTGTGGTTGTATCGACTCGATTACGTCAGCACAACAATTGAGTGACGTATAGCCGAAAGGAGTGTGATTGAGGGTACATGACCGATAGATATAGATAGCCGATCTCTCAGTCGATAAATCAACTGATAGAAGTGTGTGGATAAAGATGGGAAAACTAAGGATTGATCGGCCATAACTGATATGGAGAGCAACTAAAATCGGCCTGGGTCGGTCGATGGCAGGAACCCTAAGATTGCGGGTGCATCTTAGATATATCGACTATGTGCAGCCGATGTAGAACAAAACGAAAGAATTGTATCGGCAATAGCCGATACTAGAAAGGTAACAATCGTATCAGCTAACCAGCCGATGGTAGAAGTATCGACTGACAGCTGTTACACAGAAACACCATAGACTCAAGAAAACTGATATTTAGCGGCTGAACCAAAAGCTGATGCTGAGGCATAACCGTAGAGATGTCTTGGCTAAGCAGCAGACATACACAAACTAACAGGGATCCTTTTACGAAAAGGATCCTAAGGAAATGGCAATCGAGACCAGGTTAAAGTTTGGATGGCAGGGATAAAAGCACTCATATGAAAGGTTTAACGAAACATCACAGATTCCTATTTCTATGGCTTACTTTTCAGTTATAACACAAGCACATAGTATAAAGCACAATAAAACATTCATTCCCTAACATTTGACCTAGACCACACATCAAAGACTTTCACTTAAGATCACAACATGAAACTCGTAGATTTTGACCTAAGGGTTCAAACAGAACTGATTTTACATTTTTATGAACTTCCTACGGAAATCTATGAAATGTAGAAGTTCATAGATTTGAAGTGCTGAAAGTTTTGGAAATTTTACAAAGAACACCCTAGAACTTTCTAAAACATAGCAATCAAGTCCCTGGTCCGGGAAAACGGATAATAGAAAGTTAACGGCGATATTCCAGCAAAGGAATCGCTCGCATTAAGAAGATTCAGAGAATCAGGGCAAACCTTGGGGTAGCCTTGGTTATGAAGAAGAGTACGCGGAAAGTAAATTCCCGCGGTGAATAGGATTGGCGACGATAAGATGAGCTCGACGATGACGAGATCCTAAGGATGATGAAGAAGTTTGTCGGGGATGGTTGCCGTGGGTGGAAAATGGTCGAAGGGGTAATCTCTGAGGTGACTCGTGGTGATAGCGGTTGAGTGAGCCACGAGGGATGCGAACTGATTCGCTAGGCCAACTCCTCCTTCTGACTTGCCGTGCCACAAGCGCTTTTCTACCTCCGCTAGGATTGAGGGAGCTCAACGTGCGTGGTTCCTCGGAGCCCACCACATCCGGTTACCACCTCCACACATCATCGCCCTGCACGTCGTCGCCCTGCATGATTATTCTTCTTCTTCCTCCTGTTGTCAGGCCCACACTCACCTCGGCCTTGCTGCGTCGCAGGTCCCTTCGCGATCGTCCTTGCCAAGGTACAGCCGTGCGCGACCTCGTCGCCCTTCGTGCGAGTCGGTCCGGAGCCGCCACGCCACTTCAGCTCCCGTACTCGCTCGACGCCCATGCTCCTGCACCTGTCAATCCCGAGCGCCAGAACCGAGCCGCTCCCCCGCGCCAGCGTCCGCAGCTACACGCCGCTAGCGCGTCTTCGCTCGCCGCGTGCACTCCATTCTGGCCTGCCAGCCCGCTTGCCCGGCGCCTCCTAAACCACTGCGCTGCGCGACGGTCTGGCTCCAGCACCGCGCCCCGCGGATCCGCACTCGGGGCCACCCGCAGCCGTGCCGTGCGCCACCGCCAGCCTGCACCGCACGCACCCGCACGCCGCTTCGCTTCTGTGTCTGCCACGGCCCGCACCAGCCACTGTTCCCACCTGCTTCCACGCGCTCGAGCCTGCCTGCACGCGTGCCGCCTGCGCCGGCCACGCGCCTGGGCTGCGCGCCTCCCGCGACGCGCGCGCGCCCCCGGGCCGCTGCCCTGCCTGCTCCCGTGCCCGGCGCCGCGCGCTTCACCCGCCTGGGCCGCCAGCCGCGCTGCTCCGAGCGCCTGGGCCCGCTGCGCGTCCACCTGCCGCCGCTCGGGCTTCCGCACGCCGCACGCCCGCGCCTGGAAGCCGCGCCGCTCGCCCTCGCGCCTGGGCCGCGCGCCTACCGCGGCCCGCCCAGCGCCTGCTCCTGTGGCGCCGCCCGAGCGCCCGAGCTTGCAGCTCACCGCCCTGTCCTGCTGCGGCCGCCCGCTGCTAGCGCCTGTGCCGCTCGCTCTGGCCCCGCCGTACAAAGGAAGGAAGGAAGGGAGAGGCTCCAGAGAGAGCGCCGCCTGTGGGGAGGGAAAAAGAGAGGCGCCTGGAAACGGATAGAGCAGAGAGAGAAGAAGAACAGAGGAGAAAGGGAAATAGGATTTCCCAAGGACCTTTGCGTAAATTTAGAAAACTGCAGGGGCTCGTTCGTAAAGTAAAATTTCCCGTTGATTTAAAACCCAAATGAAGAAATGCCCAAAATGAAAGTTGGAGAGTTTTTCAAACTCTACAATATTGCTTTAGGGCTCAAGTTCAAAAACTCAAAACTTATATTTTTACACGCGAATCTTTGAATAAAAGTCGGATTTGAATTGCTTTTGTCCTAAAAGTGTAATTTTATCAAATTCAGGACTTAAATGCAAGCATTTATGACGAGTCATGTCTTCCTTTTCTTTTCTGCTCTGTGGGCTGAGATGCAGTCTTCCTGAGTGATGGCCATATTGACCAGCTCATTGAAATTCTCGACCTTTACCAAATTCAGTCGTTCTTTGAGTTTGGTGTTCAGGCCTCGGCGAAAACGATCTCATTTGCGGGCATCATTGTCCGCATGGTATCCCGCGTACTGGCACAAGTTGTTAAAGACTTGTGCATATTGCAGAACGGTGCGGGTTCCTTGAGTCAGATTTAGAAATTCATTGAGCTTTCGCTCAATGAGTCCTTCGGGGATGTGGTGCGCTCGAAAAGCGGTCCGAAACTCCTCCCAAGTGACGACATGACCGGCAGGCTGCATGGCATGGTAATGATCCCACCAGATGCGGGCAGTGCCATGGAGTTGTTGGGCTGCAAAGAGCGCTTTGTTCTCATCTGAACATGGGGCAGATAATAGGGCGAACTTGGACTCGATGGTGCGAAGCCAAGCGTTAGCGTCAAGAGGCTCGTCTGCCTTATGGAATAGTGGAGGCTGAGTACTGAGGAAGTCTTGATAACTGGCCGATAGGGGTTCATCTCGGCCTCGGGACTGATGATGGAAGTGGCCCATCTGAGCCTGCACAATCTGGTTGAGAAGTTTTGTTTGTCGGGCCATAACTTCGGCCAGATTTGGAGGTGGCGGTGGCGGTTGCTGAGAACCGCTGGCCTGATCTGCCCGGAAACCTTCCGGGGTTCCGCGAGTAGCTCCAACCATCTGAAACAAAGGAGATATCCATTATCAATCATATCCTTATTCCAATTTCAGATGATATACAATTGCCAAAATGTAATTCATAAGCTCCATTCAATCAACTTATTTCAGATGCAAAGAGATTAAGTAAGATGGTAGAACACAGGGTTTGGATTACTACACAAATACTGGTGGTCTTACATCTTACATCAGAGCATTTTAACTACTACAAGTCATTTCATACGCACACATGCCACATCTAGTACAACAAGTGGCTCTAGATCTAGATGGACTACTCACTACCTATGTCACATCTTTCTACAGTAATTACAGCTAAGACGTCACCAACTCAAACCAAACTAAAAGTCATCAAAGTTGCCCACTGACGATTGACTGCCTAAAGAAGAATGATGGGGACTGATAACAGGATCTCCGTGCTCATCGTCGCATCACTCTCATTGATCTGGTCTTCTCGGTGAAGAATAGTCTCCTCTCGTGCAGCGATGATTTCATCCTTCTCGATCACCAAGGCTTGTAGCTGCGCAATCTGGGTAACTTGCCTGTCAGCATTCCTAAAGTGACCCTGCGCGATACTGGTCAACTGACCCATACCGCGACGTAGTAGAAGTTGGTAGTGATGCTAAACGTTCAAGAATCTGGTAACACCTTGAAGCGCTTCTTCTGCTGAACCTTCCAACCTATGACTTTCCGGAACTTCCCTGAGATTCCACTCAGGATCGTTGGGATCAGTTGTAGAGAATAAACCGATAGGTTGTCCTATAACATTCATCGGGTGCTGTTTGCAGACGAGGTAGATGACTTCAAGAGCGGCTTCCTCAATAGTGTCAACAATACGATAACCCACCACATCAACTTTGATAGGTTGCCATTGGGAGCGGAAGGGATGTTGAGGAATAGTCATTCTAACTTGGCATCGGCGAACACCTACCTCCTGATATTCCACTGCATCATACTGTGGGGGCTCGGTATAAAGGAACAAGCTTAGTGACTCCCAGAGAAGATGGGGAAAACCCTTCCAGTGCAAGGCATTTGTATGGAGATGCCCTGCCGGATCCCAAAAAACGTTGGAAGGGGCTGCCATCTGCAACAGGAATGCAAATGGTGAGATTGATTTACCCTGCTGAGAACTCACAAGATAAATGGTACGAGATAATCAATTCTGATAACAGCAAAGACTGGAAATCAGATGGATGCTTGAAGTACTCAACTTAGAGCTACCACAAAAATCCTATTAACACACTATTCATCCTTAATAGAACAAAACATACACTGCATTCGTGTATTTGATGATGGGTTATGCATGCACGCATCTAATTGACCTTCCAACCAAAAACAACTGCCGAATATCTTCGGAATTACGTGGTTAATTTCGGTGGCAAAACACATACGACACTCCCTAATAACTAGTCGATAAATCCTATTCATCCTAACCTCTTAATCGTGGTTAGTGTACCTGCAGAAAACAGTACGACATGAAAGCGTTCCCAAACAGTACTGTTTACTATAGAAATAGCATCTGTACAATTACCGCCGTACAGACAATGTTAACATATGTCGTTAAGCAACGTATTCACGAAAGTACCGCAAAATGCGGGGGTATGAACAGCGATCTCCATACCCTGCGCCGAACCATATACTCCCAATATAATCAAACTAAGTTGATATATTGACAGCATCTCAAGTAGGCCACTGCTTGAGAAACAGCGTTCAGTTCGCATCACCGACGGGAAGGCTAACTCCCTAGTTAGCTGAGGATCCTTACCTTCTTACCTTACCACCGAAGGTGTCGTTACACAAAGTAAAGTTGAGTTGTGCATGAATTTAAGTTTTGACGGAAAGTAGTGCTGCAAGTCAGAGCTATCTATACATATATACAAATTCTAGCAGCCACCTAATATTACACATATACATCCCTAGGGCTTTGCGTTCTAAGCACCAACCTTAACGGGTCCAACGCACTTTGTAAATTCATTTGTTTAACAAATTTTTATCCCGAAAACACTTTTTAAAAACTACTGCAGTTGTAAAAGCAAACCTACGGCTCTGATACCAGCTGTGGCAGAACCGCCTGAATTATTCTGGCTCAAATGCGCTAGTCATCGCTGTCCAGCCGATACAAACTTAACGCACTTCAAGCGGAACAATCCATTGGTCTCTCAGGTCTCCGCCCGATACAACCATGATTCAACAGGACCGAAGCAGGTTTACCTCGCACGAAGGCGAGTTTACAATCACAGTACAGCTCATCAACTTTTAAGTTACAGATACGCAAATATTATTACAAACCTTTTTCAAACATAAGGTAAAGTTATACAAACAGTGTTTGACATGACAAGCTACACAGCTTGTCCAGGTTCTCAGCGGAAGGTAAACAAATTCGCGACTACACACGTCGCGATGGTTGACACCAGGCTTAGCCCAAGTCCTGGTGTCACTCCTGAGGGTCACTGCCAGCCGGGGACGGATCCCACTCCACGGACCAGCCATACGGAACAGAAGTTGGCCATGCAGAACTATCCGTGGGGTTTCGAAGGTCATACCTGAAAATGATACTAGTAAGACTGAGTATACTAATACTCAGCAAGGCTTGCCCGGGATTGGGTATACTTAGCCCGTAATTAGACTCATGAAGGCTTGAAATGGTTCTGAGTTTCATTTCAGCTGAAAAGCAACAAAGAGTATGATCTATTCTCAAATTTTAGCTTTCAAATTATAGTTGATTATCCATTCTAGGTAAGCACCTACACTAAGCAAGAAAGGTTGAGATTAACTTTCATCAATACAATCCCATCAATGGTTACACTTCTTACTCTATGTGGCAGAAGGAATAAGCAGTCTCAATCTCCGTGAGAAACGGACGATTCCGAATTGAATTTCCAAACCTTGCAAGGCAAACCTAACTCACACGCTTGGAACACCAAAAGGTTGTTCCGACGCAACCGTTTGCCTTTCATTCTAGGTTGTGGAACAGGGCCACCACAAGCGACTGTAGGACTATACGCACACCAATTGTGCAGGACATACGTCTGTAGCGCGACTACATGACCGTATTCCTGTCCGCTGCGCGGAACGTACTCCCACACGTCGGTGCGTGAGAAAAACCAAATTACGAGTGGTGGGAGGTATGTCCACTTGCCGAGCCGATCGGTTACTAGGCTTACCGCTTACCATATTTCGCGGCATGTGGCTAGTACTTTCAAACGCTTAGCCACCACTACCACACACTGCGACCTTATCAACTTTTATCAACATAGACGGGATAACCTTTCGAGTCATGATATTGCACATGATCCCGTCCATGATCCTTATAGTGATTGTAGAATAGTAAACATTCAATTCCTATATCGCGCGAGTGACAGGAAATCACTCGACTTCTACCGGTCCTATTAGCAGAGCATCTATGCGATAAGGACTCGGGTACAATACATTGGTTCCTAGAATTCAATGCATCTAGGGTTCCATTTCATCTCCTAGACTTAATGCAAGATATAATATATAAGTATAAGATTGCATAATGTAGTAATTTGAAATACTGGGTTATGCACCGAGGCTTGCCTTCTTGAGTGGGGTTGGGGGGAGGAGTGTCAGAGACTTCCGAACTTTGGTTTGGGGCTTCAGTTAGATTCCCGGTGACGTTTGTTGGGTCTTCAGAAAACCCTTGATCATGTTCCAAGATTAGCTCGTAGTCTCCGTCGTCGAGCGTCGTCGATTCTACATGGTATGCAATGATTTAAGTGAGATGGTGCTTGAGTTAAAGATTTTATTTCACGATAAAGTTGCAATCCAATAGTTAACACACATGAACTTAGTATACAAGGGGGTTTAGTCTTAAATTACCATTTACATTTAAGTTATGGTTATAGTACTGGATTTACTTAAAATAGAAACTAAAACATTTGAATTTGAATTCAAACTTCAAGTTTAAATTCAAATCTTAGAATTATAAAGTCTTGAAAATCTAATTATGAACTAATTATTAACATGTTAAATTATGATCAAAAGATCTAAACAAATAAGCCTTAGAAACAAGCCTAATCAAATTTAAATTTCTTTAAATTTGATTTGCACAAGTTCAAAAGAATTCAAACTACAAAATAGTAATGAGCATGAACTTTTTATATTAGCTTACACATGATCTAAAGATGTTTTATACTAAAGATCACAAGAAAATAAGCTAGTATGTAGAAGTTATGCACAATATACCTTTCAACCTTAAGTTTAAAATAGACTCAAAAGTATTTAGTTTCAAACCAAACTTTATTAATAAAAGTTGTAGATTTTGATTTCTAGTTTATAACAAAACTAGTTTGGCAATTTTTGGATTTTTCTACAATTTTCTATGATTTTTACAAGTCAGCAGCCTGCCAACATAAAATAACAAAACCATTAGGGGGGTCCTTAGTCTTTTTGCGCCTGGGTCCCTAGAACAAGAAATCTATTCACACATGTGCCCCTGCCAGCCCCCGACGGTGGCCGGCCGGTCTGCTCCAGCACGTTCCCACCGGCAGCGAGGTCACCGGCGGGAAGGGACTAGCTTGGCATGACCTACGGGACGTGGGGAGTCGGTTGGAGGGGGTTGTGGTCGATGGGCAGAGGCGGAGCACGGCCGGCGGCCGCGACGGTGTGCTGGTGTTCCCAGCAAGGGGCCGGTGAACACGGGCAACCAAAGCATGCAAAAGCACCGGGGAGAAGTAAGGAAGCGATTCCCGTACTGAATTTGGCTGAGGAAGGAGTGGAAGTGGGTCGTCGATGGTCAGGTCGTCCTCGGGCGCCTCCGGTGAGGGGCGGCACGGGGTCGGAGCAATTCCGGCAAAGGAGGGCTGGGTGCTGGACCAGATCAGGTCAGGGAGCTAGCAGAGGAGGTGAGGAAGCGGTGGGTAGCTGGAATTTGGGCGGGGTGGAGCGGTCGCGGTGAATTCCGGAGAGGAGCACGGGGCGAGCTTCGGTGTCGCGAGGAGGAAGAAGGGAATCAGTCGAGGAGATGGGGCTCGGGTCGGGCTTTATAGGAGAGCACGGCTCAGAAGAAGAGAGGGAGAGGAAGAACAGTCATGGGGCCGGGCTCAGGACGGCGGGTGGCTCCGGCGTGCTCGACGGGTGCGTGGCGGTCGCTCGGGACCGGCGGCCCGACGTGGCTGAGCGGGGAACGGCCAGCGGGGGCAGCGCGGGCGGTGGGAGGAGTGGTGGGGCGACGTGTGGAGCAGGATAAGGGTGGCGCAGACCTGCAGGTGCTCGGGAGGGCGGGCGGCGGCAGAGATCACACGCGCGGCAGAGAGCAGAGGAGATCAGGGCCTGAGGAAGACGATGGAGGACCTAGGTGCAAAATGCAGAAAGTACAGGGACTCTATTGTAATGCCTGGATAACTTTCAAACCAGTGTTCAAATGAAGATGGGCCCAAAAGCAAAAGTGTATGGTTTTTCAAAATGTACAACTTTTCTTTAAGGCTTATTTGCAGAAGAGCTAAGGATTTGTAATTAATTTGAAGCTTAACAAGATTTCCAAACTTTACATAAATCCTATTTTAAAACTACACTACATATATATCCTATGTGTAGTTTCACCTAAATTAGCGATTTAAACACAAGTTTTTGACTTTTGCAAAACAACCCTCATACATTTAAATTCTACCCTCCATGCTTACCCATTTAGCACTAAAGGGCCTTTATTAAAATATAATTATATAAGCAACCCTTTTCCCTTAACATTTAAATTTTTCAACACACTTTTACCACATTTTATATACAACTTCGTGCTAAAATCTAGGGTATTTCAATGCTAAATACCTGAGTGTCACACACGCCAATGAACGGGATGAAGTAGCGTACGCGGCAGCGCAGCAGGCAGGTCGAGGCGTGTTGTGCGTCTTCTATTTTTCATGTTTCTAACTGGCACCCGTGCGTATTTATATGGAGGAACCGCTAGGGTTTTTGGCGTTCCAAAAACCAAATCGGTTACGAGTCCCAAAATTCCACGCATGAGATCTGTAACAGATTCGAAGTGGCAAAATAAATCTGCAAAAGGAAGCCACGTTCCCGCAAGGATTGGACCGGATTTTGGCGAACCATTCACGCGCCCTTCGCCTGAAGCCCAAGCCTGAGCCCGGCTCGGCGAGGAGAGGCGAGCGCGCACGTGTTCTTCCTTTTTCCTCTCACCCACACTTGCAAGAGCATAGAGAGCATCCAACTATTTAAGTTGGATTTCCTCCAACTCCACTAGCAAGGTGGGACTAACTTGTTGCCATGCACCTTTGCACTAATGGGCCTTTGAGATTTTATTGGAATTATTTGGATTTACATGGTGGGCCTTTAGGGCCCAAATATTCCAACAATTCCCCCACCAGATCTCAAAGTCTCATTATGACTTTGCCTCGACCCACTATTGTTTGATATACCAGTGTTTTAATGGAGACTGTTAAGTTGAACTTCCATCTAGAACAACAAGTTACACTCATTCACAACTTGAACAATGGACTAAGCCTTGAATTGCAAGTTTTGTGCGAGTGAGTTTCACTTACAGTCAAATTGATACTTGACCTCCAGTAGGCTACTTCACGGTTGGAGCATATAGGTCATACTCCCTGGTCTCTTCATGAGCTTAATAGAGATCACCCGAATCTCACAGACTGCGACCGTCCAATAGTCGGGCTCACATAGGTGTATTCTGTCAAGAATGTTCTGCAGGATAACATCTTTGCTAATTAAAGACAACAGAATACATTAAGGCCAATGCCAACCTACCATGCAGTAATCGAGAGTATTGCATCCTTCTCGAGTGAGTTAAAAGGTTACTCTTATGCTAACCTCTAGCTAGTTCTTCCCAAATCCTAATTCACAGGATCTTCGATCACATTGGTTGGGTTACCACTAGGGAATAGCTT
The DNA here is from genome assembly GCF_002211085.1 of Panicum hallii. Taxonomy (NCBI): domain Eukaryota; kingdom Viridiplantae; phylum Streptophyta; class Magnoliopsida; order Poales; family Poaceae; genus Panicum; species Panicum hallii. Next base: position 43,061,959 of record NC_038050.1, on the reverse strand, counting down.
ATACGGGGCTCAAACCCATCTCCTTAGATGCATTATCTATCACATTACGTGACAGCCCCTTGGTGAATGGATCAGCCAGATTTTTCTCAGTGTGGACATAACCCACAGTGATAACTGTGGAGTTTCTCATTTTTCTGACTGATTTTAACCATCTCTTGATATGTCTTGAAGACTTCATATTGTCCTTTGAACTATCTACCTTGACAATCACCGTTTGATTGTCACAGTTCATCATTATTGCCGGCAATGGTTTCTCAACAATTGGTAAGTCCATCAAGAGCTCACGAAGCCAATTGACTTCCACTGTACCTGTATCTAGTGCTGTGAGTTCTGCCTGCATAGTAGACCTCGTCAGGATCGTCTTTTTCATGATCTCCATGAAATAGCAGCACCACCAAGAGTGAAAACGTATCCACTAGTGGCATACAGCTCATCTAGATCCGATATCCAATTAGCATCATTGTATCCTTCTAGTACTGCAGGAAAGCTGGAATAGTGAATCCCGTATTCCATAGTACCCACCAAATAGTGCATTACGCGCTCAAGCGCACGCCAATGATCATCTCCCGGATTACTAGTAAACCGGCTCAACTTGCTTACAGCAAAAGAGAAGTCTGGCCTTGTTGCACTCGCAAGATACATGAGTGAGCCAATCATTGTGAATATCTCAATTGGTCTCTACCAATTCTTCTGTTCTTTCGAAGGATCAAGCTCGGATCATAAGGAGTTGTAGTAGATTTGCTATCCTTATAGCCAAAGCGATTCAACATTTTCTCCACATAATGGGATTGCGAAAGAGTAATCCCATTCTCTCCCTTGATCAGCTTGATGTTAAGAATAACATCAGCCTCACCAAGATCTTTCATATCAAAGTTTTGACACAAGAATATCTTGACCTCGTTGATTACATCAACACTAGTGCCAAAGATCAGTATGTCATCGACATACAAACACAATATAACTCCTTGGCCCCACCATAGTGGTAATACACACATCGATCAGCCTCATTGATACTAAAGCCTGCTGATATGAGTGTCAAGTTGAATATCTCATGCCATTGCTTAGGTGCTTGCTTCAGGCCATACAAAGATTTATACAACTTACATACCTTGTTCTTATAACCCTCTACTACAAACCCATCAGGCTGTGTCATGTAGATTTCCTCTTCTAGCTCTCCATTGAGGAAAGCTGTCTTAACATCCATCTGATGGATGAGAAGACCATACGAGGCAGCCAGGGAGAGTAGAACACGAATAGTGGTCAATCTCGCAACAGGTGAGTAAGTATCAAAGAAATCTTCGCCTTCTTTCTAGCTATAACTCTTAGCCATAAGACGAGCCTTGTACTTGTCAATAGTACCATCAGGCTTAAGCTTCTTCTTGAACACCCACTTGCAACCCACAAGTTTGCAACCATACGGTCTTTCGACCAGCTCCCAAGTTCCATTGGAGAGAATGGAGTCCATCTCGCTACGGACAGCTTCTTTCCAATCATCCGCATCAGGAGATGAGAATGCCTCAGTGATTGTTTTGGGAGAATCATCTATGAGATAAATAGTGAAATCATCACCAAAAGACTTTGCAGTATTTTGCCTCTTGCTCCTCCTAGGAGCATCACTGTGAATCTCCTCATGATTTGATTCAAGTGTGTGTTCATCATGCTCAGAAAATTCAACAGATTCAAGAGTTGTATTCATTGTTTAATTCAGAGGTAATGAAGATATAATATGCGAGTCTTTCATAGGGAAAATATTCTCAAAGAAAGAAGCATCACGAGACTCGAATAGTAAATTTACATGCATATCAGGCACCTCAGATTTAACTACTAGAAATCTATAAGCAATGCTATGATGTGCATAACCTAAAAACATACAATCAACAGTTTTAGGTCCCAACTTGCGCTTCTTGTTGATTGGCACATTCACCTTGGCCAAACAACCCCATGTGCGCAAGTAAGAGAGTGAAGGTCTTCTCCCAATCCACTCCCCGTAAGGAGTCTTTTCCTTATTCTTCATGGGCACTCTATTCAGGACATGACATGCAGTCAATACTGCCTCCTCCCACCATGCCTTAGATAATCCAGCGGTGTCTATCATGGCGTTAACCAAGTCAGACAACGTGCGATTCTTCCTTTTGACAACCCCGTTTGATTGGGGTGAATAGGGAGGCGTCCTCTCATGAATAATGCCGTGTTCCGCAGAGAATAAGTCAAAATCGTTAGAGAAATATTTACCTCCTCGATCGGACCTAAGTCGTTTGATCTTTTTCTCAAGTTGGGTTTCTACTTCAGCCTTATAGATTTTAAAGCAGTTAAGAGCCTCATCTTTTGTTTTCAACAAGTACACATAGCAAAATCTAGTTGCATCGTCAATCAAGGTCATGAAATATCCTTTTCCACCTTCTGTTAACACGCCATTCATCTCACAGATATCTGAATGGACGAGTTCTAGAGGTGCCAAATGTCTCTCCTCTACCACCTTGTGAGGTTTTTGAGGTTGCTTAGATTGCACACAACTATGGCACTTAGAACCTTTGACTATGGAAAAATTTGGAATTAAACTCATTGTGGAAAGTCGAAACATAGAGCCAAAATTCAGATGACATAAACGCGAGTGCCAAACAGATGCATTGCTCTCATTTATACCATCAGAAATTAAGTTCACGGACTTATTACAATAATCTGAAACTGAAAAACGGAACAAGCCTCCGCACTCATAGCCTTTACCGATAAATTGTCCACACTTAGACACTATAAATTTATTGGCCTCAATCACTACTTTAAAACCATCCCTACACAAAAGGGAGCCACTAACTAGATTCTTGCTGATAGTAGGGACATGCTGCACGTTCTTCAGCTGCATGATCTTTCTCGAAGTAAGCTTCAGATCGACAATGCCAACACCATGAATAGTAGCATGCGACTCATTGCCCATCATCACGGTAGAATCCCGAGCGGTCTGGTAAGAAGAAAACAAGGTAGCATCAGAACACACATGAACATTTTCACTAGTATCAAGCCACCAACTAGTAGATTGAAATACTGAAAAAACCGAAGGTAAAGAATTATACCCACTGGTTTCCACTCCAGCCATGGTGACCATGTTCGCAGTCTTCTGCTCAGGTGAAGGCTTCCTTCCTTTGCAGTGTGGGCACTTCTTTGCCCAATGATCGGTAGATCCACACACAAAACAACCTTAACCTTCCTTGAATTTCTTCTTCTTGAAAGTAGTGGTAGGCTGCGGCTTGATCTTCTTTCCCTTGCCCTTGCCTTTGCCGTGAGACTTTTGCACCATGTTGGCACTAGTCTGGCCCTCAGCGGCCTTAGATCGCCCATCCTTGGCCTGAGCTTTTTCCTCAACATCAAGGGATGCTATCAAATTAGACACTGATATCTCCATCCTCTTATGTTTGAGAGTAGTGGCGAAATCCCTCCATGAAGGGGGCAATTTGGCAATGATGCCACCAGCCACAAACTTGTCGGGTAGGTTGATCTTGAGGTGCTCAAGCTCCTTGGCCATGCACTGTATCTCATGAGCCTTCTCGACTATAGATTTTCCATCGGTCATCTTGTAGTCATGATACTGCTCCATGATGTACAACTTAGCGCCAGCATCTGTGCCGCCTAGTCGGCCTCCAAGGCGTCCCATAACATTTTAGCGTCTGTGTGATGGAGGTACACATCCGGTAGACGATCTACAAGTGTACAGATCATAGCACCCACAAAAAAGTGTGTTGGCCTCGGTAAAGGCCTTCTCCTGCTCAGGGGTAAGAGGCCCCTCAGGTTTGCCCTTGGACACCCACAACACGTTCATGGCAGAGAGCCACAGAATCACTCTCGTTTGCCATCTCTTAAAGTACTCGCCAGAGAACTTCTTGGGCCTTAAAGCATAAAAAAATCTAGCCATGAAACTAAAATTCCTATCATAAGGTTTTTGGATTGATGGAAAAAATAAGAGTTTCAGTTTTAAATTAATCCGAAGATTAATCATGACCATGACGAAAATTGCGTACAGAAAATGAACATATGTAAACATGCTGATCAAGTGATTTAAGATAAAACATTGCAGCAGCAAGATCAACCCTAACCAGATCATACTAGGTACGAAAGACATAGTTAGGGACAGAAAACTGTACGTCTCTAGGCTGATCGGAATAACCGGGTAAAGAAGATGACGGCGACGATCAGCACCTTCGCGTACTTGATGATGCTGAGTCATGCCCCACTGACGAGGAGGAAGACGAGCCATGGCGACGAGGACGTAGAGGATGGCGATGTGGAAGCGTTCGAGCTGTCGTACAGAGCGCTTCCCAAAAACCTTATTCGCCCTCTCCCGGTGCAGGATTGCTGAGGATGAGGTTCCGGAGACCTGCTCTCCCGATCGCCGATGCACGCCAATGAACGGAATGAAGTAGCGTACGCGGCAGCGCAGCAGGCAGGTTGAGGCATGTTGTGCGTCTTCTGTTTTTCATGTTTCTAGCCGGTACCCGTGTGTATTTATAGGGAGGAACCGATAGGGTTTTTGGCGTCTCAAAGACCAAATCGGTTACGAGTCCCAAAATTCTGCGTGTGAGATCCGTAACAGATTCGAAGTGGCAAAATAAATCTGCAAAAGGAAGCCGCATTCCCGCAAGGATTGGACCAGATTTTAGCGGACCATTCACGCGCCCTTCGCCCGAAGCCCGAGCCCAGCGAGGCGAGGCGAGCGCTCGCGTGTGTTCTTCCTTCTTCCTCTCACCCACACTTGCAAGAGCATGGAGAGCATCCAACTATTTAAGTTGGATTTCCTCCACCTCCAGTAGCAAGGTGGGACTAACTTGTTGCCATGCACCTTTGCACTAATGGGCCTTTGAGATTTTATTGGAATTATTTGGATTTACATGGTGGGCCTTTAGGGCCCAAATATTCCAAAAGATCATCAACGAATATGTGGAGTGATAGATGAATACCGTAACACTTTGGGGCGCGGCCTGTTACTCCAGGTGAAGGACACGTTGTTGAGCTGGTTGCTGAGTTGCTTATAGCCAACGGGCAGTGGAATGAGAGCCTCATCCGAGAACTCTTCTATATTGTTGATGATGCTATTATGCGTATCCCGGTGAGGAGACAAGATGATGATCTATGGGCTTGGAAACCTGAGAAACACGGAGTTTACTCTGTTAGGTCGGCCTACAGACTGCTCAATGCCATGCGTACCCAAGCTGACTATGAAAATGCAGCGAGTGGGTCATGAAATGATGTTTGGAAGAAGGTATTGAAGCTGGGTGTCCCTCCAAAAGTTTGTGTTTTCTGGTGGCGGGTGATCGACAAGTTCCTACCGGCAAGGCACGTTCTCCACCAGAGACACATTGAGCCGATTGCAAACTGCGAAGTATGTGGTGCCTGTTAGAAAATTAACAGGGTTTAAGATTAATTTGTACAACCAGAGCAGCATATGAGAGAACATACAATTACTAGCGATTAATATGAATAACCCTAGTACTACATAGATCAGGATGAACTCGTGTAAAACCATACATCTAACATAAACAGACACCAGGAACACTGGCTTAACTTATAGTGGATCCCGCGCGAATGCAGCGAAGAAATCATCAATGAAGAGGAAGGACACGAGCGGACGTGCGAGCGCACTTCCCAGAAACCTGATTCGCCGGCACCCGTACAGGTCCTCAGATCGCCGGTGCCGGTTCGGAGACACCGCTCTCCCTCGATCCGCTGTACGGCAGACGAAGGGACGGCAGGGCTGAAAGCGGCAGTGCAGAGAAAGAGAGAGAGTCCGATGCGAGTCACCGGTGACCTCCCCGTATACAGGCCATCTCCCATATATAGAGGGGTCCACTGCCTCTCAGATTCGATCTGCCTAAATCTCAGGAACCACCCCCTGGGACCTCTCTACAGCAACCGACTGGAGCCCACGCACGGAATGTGCGCCCACTACTCCCGGTTGACGTGGCAGTCTAGGTGTGGTAGAAATTGACCAACAAAACAAAAGGCAAAATTAAACTGCTGGAATAACACGACACGACGCGGTCACGCATCATCGCAAGTCACAAGTCACGCAATAATAACATGGAACGCACGCGTGCATGTGTGGCTTGTGTGTGTTCACAGCATAGCATCCTTCATCCCTTTGTCTCACATGTGTAGGGGCTCACAAAGCCCCACATATATGTTGGTATATGTCCACCTAAGTGAGCAATGTGGGACTAAAGTCCCACATGCCACTTCTACAACACCACCTTGGCTTCCTATATGAAATTGGACCACCCAAACTCCAGCCATGTATGGGCCTAATATAGGTCACAATTCCAACAATCCCCACCAAAGCCAAGGTCTCCAATTAACTCAATTTCTACGCTTTCATATACCAGCTTTACAGTGCAGACCCGCTATGGGTTGAGCTACACCTAGCGTTACAGGATTCACATACTCATGACTTTGCAATGGGCATAGCCTTGAATTGCTAGTCTTGTGTAAGTACACTTCACCTATGAGTGTCGCTTATACTAGGCCGCCTAGAGCCAAGCCTCTGGTTGGAGCATTACGGTCATGCTCCCGTGTCTTTTCATGAGCTTATTTGAGATTACCCAAATCTCATTGACTGCAACCTCACAGTCAAACTCATATAGGTGTATTCTTAAAAGTGTACCCTGCAGGACGGTATCTTGTGTAACGCCCGCATTTTTACCTTATTTAAATTGCACTACCAATCACTCGCTTAAAAATCTTTTAAACCATTCCGCCGCTTGAGCTCCCAAAGCCCACCTACCGATTTTCCGCCGTTCCGACATCGTGCAGTCTCTTCCTCTTTTTCCGCGGAGCCGCCCATCCCTTTTCCTTTTCAACTGGCCCCGCCATCCCGTTGCATCACCATTGTGTCGCGGTCGGCCGCGTGCGCCTACCCGGCCGCAATAGTTGGTGCCGGGTGCGTGTCCCCTCTTTTCTTTTCTCATATTTTGTTCAAATCCATTTAATTTCTCTCTTCTAACTTTTTCCCAGACTCTTTTTTTTGCGCTGGCTTCCTCTTTCTTTTTCTCCCCTGTGCTGCCTGCTGCCTGCTTGAGCTGTAGCCCGCTCCTTGCGCGCACGCGTGGGCCAGCGCGCGACCCGCCACTGCCCCGTAGCTGGCTGTGCACGCGCGCTCGCATCACACGGCCGCTGCTACTCGCTGTGCCACTGCGTGCTGGCTGCCCGTGCACGCCAAGCCAGCATGCGGCCCGCTGCTGTGCCAGCCTGTCTCCGTCCCGTCCCCTCGCCCTCGCAGCTTGCACCTTGTCCCCGAGCATCCCGGCCGCCATTAATGGCGAGGTTCCTGTACTGCCCATGACCCACCCATGCCGGCCATCTCCCCTCTTCCTCTTGGCCTATAAATCAGACCCCAAGCCGCCCCTCACTCCGCACACACCGCCCTAGCACCTCCCCTCCTCTACCTAGCGCTGCAGCTCGCCGCCGCTCACCAGTGCTAGCCACCACCCATCCCCGTGGACAGCCCTCCGTAGACCGTCTCCGCACGAGGTGATGGCCGGAATCAGACCCCCTCGGCCTCCTCTCCATTTTCCCCTCCTCCCTGGGCGTTGCCATGCTCCAGGGGACCGGCGCCCATGGCCTGGCCCCCCCATTCTACTGTTCCCCTCCCCCTCCTGTTCTGTCTAGAGGAAGAAGAAAGGCAGACTTGTGCATAACCCCCTCCACTTTTCCTCCTTATGCAGTCCGCAACCCTCCACCTCCCTCTCCCAAATTTTTAACCAGAGCTCCTTCTATCTTTTTATTCCATTACAAATAGGTCCTCGTCCTTTTAAACTACTCCCTAAATGACCTTTAACTCATCAGTTCATGCGACATTTTGTTCCGAATCGATTCAAAACTCCACCACGCCTCAAATATTTTCTCCAAGTCTCAGGATCCACATCCGACAAATATAATAGTCTTCTCTATTTTTTTGTCGAAGCTCTCTATTTCCCTCTCTCTTTTTTTAGCTCGTCGGTGAACTTTGTTTTTTATTGTGTGATTGTTTGTGTGTCGTAGCTGATGGTGTGACCGAGGAGGAGCAGGACCACGAGCCGGAGCCCGAAGACCCGTACCTCGAGGAGGAGCTTCCGGAAGGCTTTGAGGACGGCAAGTCCAATCCCATCCTTTGATGCATATTTATCCTAGTTTTATAAACACAACCTATTGGCCTGTTTTATAAAATCCATTGTTTTATTGCAAGACATGGTTGGATAGCCACCCCTTGATTACTATGACTATTCCATGATGACCTAGGTTAATGTCTATATAGGATTTGCTCTATTGGACGTTAACTACAGCTAGAGATGCTTAGGACCTTTTATTCCCTTTATTATATTTTAACCATGACCACAATGCGCTTTATCGAAAATAAAGGTGTGAGTGTTTTAAAAGATAAAATGGGATTTCGGGAAAATAAAAGAAAGATATAACTTGATGAGATGGACGGTGTTTCTTGTGTGAAATACCACTGGTGAGCTTGTACCTTTGTGGTTGAGCATGGTTGGGAGATGTCCGTCTTGTCAATGTAAGGATGAACGGAGGTGTTATCTTGCCTAACCCACTTATCGTACAACCACTCGACCGTTGTGTGGGCAACGGCTTAGCATAAACCCCACTAGTTGTTCTGCTAGCCAAAAGGAGAGCTGGTGAGCAATGGGAGATCATAGAGAAGGAACACGATCTATGTGAGTTATGTCCCGATTATGACTTTGTTGATAAGTCATTAACCCCATGGTTGCTTCCATGTTGGCTAGTTAGATTCAGCTAAGGTGGGTAATGGCTTTGTTAGGATTGGTAGTGACACTAAGGTGTTCGTAGTGCGATACCCTACTTGTGGGTAAAGTGTACAACCTCTGCAGATTGTAAAATCTATTCGAATAGCCGTGTCCACGGTATTGGACGAGTTACGGCATGGTCACTTCAATAGACATTTTGGGATGCTTGGTTTTGTGGCGTGAGTTGTTTTGGTTGTGCCATGAGCTACTGTGGATGTGGGTCTGGTAGCAATAAAATTTGGATCCTTTGTGTAGGATCAAACCCACTTATTATTTGATAACTACAGAAATGTTTTGAGAGAACTCTTTTATTAAATGAACCGTTGCATGTGTAAAACCTCGCTTTATCGCAAACGAAACCTAGCCTTATCCTTGATATATCCTGTGCTTGATCTTTATTATTCCCCTCCGTGGGTGTGGTTGGACTTGTTGAGTATGTATGTACTCACTCTTGCCTAGTTTTTACAGAGGAGAATCCGAACTTCATTCCTGAAGACGTCGAGTAGGTCACCGTCCTGCACCCAACCTTGCCTGTGGTTCAGGGCCTCCATAGGAAGCTTACCATAGCGCAAGACTCTGATGTTATCTTAAATTTCATTTGGCTTGTAGTCCTTATGTTGTCTCTCTTGATAGTGGCGCTTCAGTGCCCGCTAACTCGACGGTTTGTACGGTAATGAACCATCTGATGTAATAAATGTGTTATCAGTCTCCTCGGACTGATATTTGTATCACATTTAGTCACCTCTGATGAGGGGACGCTTTAGGTGGTATCAGAGCCGTAGGTTGGCCGTAGGACGCGACCCTTAGGACCGAGGACATTTTCTAAGCCGTTTCCCACTAGATCTTTCTCCACTTAACTCACCTTTCCACACGACACTTACCTTTGGCCCTTGTCTGGTTCTAGATGGCTAACAGGGGATGGAGTGATGGAATCTGCCCCGCAGAACCTGGCCTCCCGAAGTTATTGCTACTCAGCCTAGAACGCGTTGGAGTTCTGGACCGACCAGAGTACACCTACCGGGAGTACAACTTCAGAGGCACCCTTCGGTGTGACCTGATGATCTTCGTGGGAAAAAGCACACTCTACCCCAACATGGACCCCTGGTTCATCTCCACCACTAGCTTTGGGTTCCGAGACACCTACTGAAAGGCTGCCCGAAAAGCCCTGCGACGCCTACGCATGGTCTATAAGCATCATCTTCAACGAACTCCTATGGGATTTTTCCTATCTGCTGGAGGAAGAGGACACATGGATTGCCAGGATGAGAGGATTGGGAAGGGAAGAAGAACTAGAAGATACGGTTTCCCACCTATCCATTTACCTCACCGGCCTAGACCGACTTTACCGCGAACAGGCAAAACAACTGAAGCACCAAATCCGCAGGGCAGAAAAGGCAGAACAAGAGTTGGAAATACAATGGAGGAGAACAATAGAAGCTGAGGCACAAGCTGAGAGTTCCCTAGAATCTCTCCCAGACATATGGCGAAGCAACGCTCGAGAGAGGGAACGTATCGTGGCACGCAGAAGAGAAGCTGGATTACTGGAAGGAGAACCCGAAGAAACCCATTGGAGCAATGTCTTCCACCAAAGAAGCGCCCTAACCGGATCAAGGAAGAATCCCCTTGGGAAGGGTAGAGTACCTAAGCTGGAGCTATCATCCTAGTAATAATGTATCCTTGGGAGATGTACCTGACCCTGTTGAAAAATAAAGACCGTCTATCCTTCTTGTACCCTACCATGTGTGCAAGGCTTGTTCACTCTACCTTTGTTTTCAAATGGCTGAGAATGGTTGGACCCAGGGCGTTTGCTAAGAAGAGACTGGTTTCCCCCACCTTTTGATCAACTCCCTGGAGCACCTCGGTGTTACTGAGCGCCCAAGGTACTACAACAGAGAGTACGAACACCTCGGCACTCTTCGCTATAGGGTGGCTCTTTCCATCGCCAGAAGCACCCGCTACCCCGACATCGAGCCGTGGTGAGTGACTGCCACAGGATTTCAACATCGGGATGCCTATCCCTTGACCATCAGAAAGGCTCTCCGCTACCTGTGCCGGATCTTCAAGGAACACCTCATTCCCACACCGATGAGGCTTTTTCCCCTGACCATCAGGACGCAAGTCTGGCAGGCCCGCATGAGGAACTTGGAATGGCGCCGCCATCAAGAAGACCTTTTGTACCATGTGGTCGCCTACCTCGTCTCCTTGGACAAGCTCTTCGATGAGCAAGCCCCATTCCTAAGGGAGCAAACCCACCGGGCCGAGCAAGCTGAGCTTGCAGTGAGGATGCACCAAATCCGGGTGGCTCAAGCCGAAGCAAGGACTGCGGCCGCTATAAGTAGCGAAGCCGCTGCTCATGAGAACATCAGGTAGATCCAGGATCGGCGCATGCAGGAATGGACCAGCAGTGGAACGCCCATCCCAGCAATCGGGGAGACCCAAGTCCTAATTGGAACACCCATCATAGGATGGGGAGGACTTTTTGCGACCCCGCAAGCTCCACCCGAAGGTGCCGAAAGGTCAGCTGCAGCCGCAGAAGAAGGAGCTGTCGAACAGCCCCGAGAAAATGGGATCCTCGAGGACGACGAGGAAGAGCTACTCATTCCATTGGAAGTGCACTCCGCCCCGGAAGACAGCTCGCCCCACGAGTAGCATGCCTCAGAGATGCCCCCAAGAATGAAGCCGTCTCGGCCCCAAGTTTAGAGTTGTGCCCCTCCCATCTGTTGTGCCCTTTGTACCCGATCGTGTAGTGCGTGTTTTGGCTGTACCCTCCCAAGTGTTGTACCCCCAGCTTAATAAATAAAACTGTTTGTGCTTGATGCTTGTTAGTCTGTGTGCTTGTCGGCAGGAGGTGGATTCTGCCTTTTCAAAAATACAAAAATAAATAACTTAAACATCACTTAATTCCAAATCTAAGTCTCATAAAAGTTTTACCCAATCCACAGATGGCCCCCAGGCGTAACACCAGGACCTTCCAAAGTCAGGCACATACCACTCCAAGTGCGGAGAGGCAGCAGGGTGTGCAAGGACAAGCCCCCGGCCATGAAGATCAGGAAGATCAGGAAGTAAGCTAGCAGGGAGGAGAAAGCCAAGTAGGAGCACGTCAGGCCCCACCCCCACCGGCCATTGACCTGGTACAAGTGTTGAACAACTAGAACCTCCTACTGGAAGCTTTGACCAATGTCATCACCAACCCAAGGCCCTGTGAGCAGAGTACAAATGACAAACTGATAGCTTTTCTGAGGACCAAGCCACACACCTTTGCAGGATCCCACAACCCCTTGGATGGAGATGACTGGCTGCGTGTTATCAAGAGAAAACTCGAACCATTTGAGCATGGAGACCGTGACAAGGTCCGTTTGGCTGCTCATTAGCTCACTGGAACTACTTTGGCTTGGTGGGAGAACTACTCAGCAGCTGCTCAGGATGCCTCCACTATCACTTGGAAGGAATTTATGGATGAGTTCCGTCACTATCACATCCCAGCAGCCACCATGAAGTGCAAGGCAGATGAGTTCCGTGAGCTACAACAAGGCAACAAGTCCGTGGAGGAGTACACATATCAGTTCATAGAACTAGCTCGTTATGCACCGGAGGAAGTAGACAAGGACGAAAAGAAGCAGGACATGTTCAGAAAGGATTTGAATGCAGAACTTAAGAAGCTGCTTTCCTCATGCATCTACCCAGACTTCAACACACTGATGAACATGGCTATCATCACCGAGAGAGCCATGGCAGAGGAAAAGACAGACAATAAGCATAAGTTCCTGGAAACCAAGTCTCGCCAGCAGGACCGTTTCCAGAAGCCGAGGCACTTCGGCCCTCTAGTGCCTAGGTCCCAAGCCCCTATGCAGTACAGGACCCAGTTACAAGCTACTGGCTCTCAGGCCCCCAACACCCAGTTTAGACAGTTCAAGAGACAGAACACCATGAAGGCCCCACAAAGCAATGCAAGCCAAGTTACTGCCAACAACAATGCTAGAGCATGCTTCAACTGCCATGAGACAGGGCACTTCATTGCCAACTGTCCATATGCCAACAACAAGCTGGCAGCATCAGCCTTCTCCAACTCAGTGAATGGACCAACGCCAGCTCTATCAGGAGCCAATCGTGTACCCATCCGCAGCAACAACACCGGCAACAACAACCAGCAGGTGGGGCCGCCCCAGCAGTCCTTCGGACGAGCCCGCGTCAACCACATCAATGCGCAAGAGGCTCAGGATGCTCAGGGCGTAACGCTCGGTGAGTTCCTAGTCAGCTCAGTTTTGGTAACAATATTATTTGATTCTGGAGCATCCCATTCATTCGTATCCTCAAGTTTTGTGGAAAAGCACAATATACCTACAGTACTACTAAAAACACCCCTATTAACCCGAACGCCTGGAGGTGACATTAAGTGCCGACTGGGTTGTTCTCAGGTAAGGATCATTTTAAGTGGGTTAGAGTTCCTAGCAGATCTAGTAGTACTTAAGTCTAAAGGTACAGATGTGATCCTTGGAATGGATTGGCTAAGCCTGCACAATGGCCTTATAAGTTGTGCTGACAAGGTGGTACACATAAACAACCCAGAAGGAGTACAAGTAACCTGCCATACTTGGGGAAGTGGACCAGACCTAATGGTTTTTAGTATGGAAGCTAAATCCTTGGAAGAAGTTCCAGTAGTAAATGAATACCTAGATGTTTTCCCTGAAGAACTCCCGGGAATGCTGCCAGATAGGGATATAGAGTTTGCCATTGACCTTGTCCCTGGAACCTCACCTATAGCTAAGAGACCCTATAGGATGGCAGCATCCGAATTGGCAGAACTAAAGAAACAACTGGAAAAGTTACAACAAAGTGGTTTCATTAGACCAAGCTCATCACCATGGGGAGCTCCGGTCTGGTTCGTCAAGAAGAAGGACGGAAGCATGAGGATGTGCGTGGATTACCGTGCACTAAATGAAGTCACCATCAAGAACAAATACCCTCTTCTCAGAATTGATGACCTCTTTGATCAGCTGAAGGGAGCCAAGTATTTCTCCAAGATAGACTTAAGGTCAGGATATCATCAGCTCAAGATTAAGGAAAGTGATATTCCGAAGACGGCCTTCGTCACCCGCTATGGGCAATATGAGTTTACGGTGATGTCCTTTGGACTCACCAATGCACCTGCTTATTTTATGAACCTCATGAATAAGGTGTTTATGGAAGACCTAGATAAGTTTCTCATAGTTTTCATTGATGACATACTTATTTACTCTAAGAGTGTCAAAGAACATGAGCAGCACCTACGAGTGGTTTTGGAAAAGTTGAGAGCGCACAAGCTCTACGCCAAGTTCAGCAAGTGTGAATTTTGGCTTGAGGAAGTAGCATTCCTTGGTCATATCTTGACCGCAGAAGGAGTAGCAGTGGACCCCGAAAAAGTTGAAGCAGTCTCCAATTGGCAGCAACCAACCAATGTCAGTGAAATCAGGAGCTTTCTCGGTTTAGCCGGATATTACCAAAGATTTATTGAAGGATTCTCCAAGATAGCCCGACCTATGACAGAACTACTCAAGAAAAAGAAGAAGTTCACCTGGACCGAGTCATGTGAGAGAAGCTTCCAGGAGTTAAAGAGAAGACTGACAACCGCCCCGGTATTAACCTTGCCGGATATTCAACGGGACTTTGTCATTTATTGTGATGCATCCCGTCAAGGATTAGGATGTGTCCTTATGCAAGATGGAAAAGTAGTGGCATATGCTTCCCGACAACTCAAGCCTCATGAGTAGAATCACCCAACCCATGATTTGGAGTTTGCAACCGTAGTACATGCCCTCAAGATTTGGAGACACTATCTGATTGGGAATAAGTGTGAGATCTACACAGACCATAAGAGCTTGAAGTACATCTTCACCCAGCCAGATTTGAACTTAAGCCAAAGAAGGTGGTTAGAACTAGTTAACGATTATAATGTGGTAATTCATTACCATCCTGGTAAAGCAAACGTGGTAGCAGATGCCTTAAGCCGGAAATCTTATGGACCTAAGGATGCCCACCTACAAGAAGAAATGGCACGATTAAATGTGCACATAGCCTCCCATGGTTACAGTCGCAAGTTGAGTGTTCAACCCACTTTGGAGGATAAGATCAGAAAGGCCCAAGGTTCAGACAAGGACTTGATGAAAATCCGCATGCATACTGGAGAAAACAAGGCACCGGATTTTAAAGTGGATGACAAAGGAACCTTATGGTACAAAGATTGAATTTGCGTACCCAAGGAAGGAGACTTCCAGCAGACTATTATAGATGAGGCCCACAACTTGGCATATTCCATCCACCCAGGATCCACCAAGATGTATGTGGATATAAGATAAAAGTATTGGTGGAGTGGAATGAAGGCGGACATTGCACGGTTCGTCGCCCATTGTGATACTTGTCAAAGAATCAAGGCCGAACATCAGAAGCCAGCAGGATTGCTGCAACCCTTACCCATCCCGGTTTGGAAATGGGATGAGATAGGAATGGATTTTGTAGTGGGTTTACCCAAGACACAGAAAGGACATGACTCCATATGGGTGATAGTGGACCGGCTCACAAAAGTCGCTCACTTCCTACCCGTACGGACCAATTATGGTGGAGAAAAGCTAGCCCGGCTCTATGTGGACAACATAGTGAAGCTGCATGGTGTGCCTAGCAGAATTGTTTCGGATAGAGGAACCCAATTCACCTCTAGGTTTTGGAAAAGTTTGCATAAGGCCATGGGCACCAAGTTGGATTTCAGTTTGGCTTATCACCCGCAGACCGATGGTCAAACAGAAAGGGTGAACCAGATTATGGAAGATATGCTAAGACCATGTGTCCTTACTTATGGCAAGGATTGGGAACAAAGTTTACCCTATGCTGAGTTTTCGTACAACAACGGTTATCAAGCAAGTTTGGGCATGTCACCATTTGAAGCTCTCTATGGGAGAAAGTGCAGAACGCCCCTGATGTGGTTAGAAGTTGGAGAGCGTGCCCTAGTTGGACCTGCACTCATAAAGGAAGCGGAAGAAAGAGTGGCCAAAATTAGAGAAAAACTGAAGGCCATCCAATCTCGACAAAAGAGTTACTCAGACAAGAAGAGATGAGAAGTAAGCTTCAATCTAGGAGACTTTGTCTATCTCAAGGTTTCACCTATTCGAGGGATTCGAAGATTTCAGGTATATGGGAAACTAGCCCCTCGGTACATTGGACCGTACCGAGTACAGAAGAAAATTAGAGCCGTAGCATGCCGTCTAGAGCTACCAGAAAGAATGGCTGACATACACCCAGTATTCCATGTATCCCAACTGAGAAGATGTCTGAGGGTACCCGAGAAAGAGCGTGTGCCGGAAGAAGAAATAGCTTTACAGACAGATCTTCAGTACTAGGAAGTACCTGTCAAGATTTTGGACACTATCACAAAAAGGACAAGAAACTCCGAAGTACGGATTTGCAGAGTTCAGTGGAGCAAACATGGACTGGAAGAAGCTACATGGGAACATGAAGATGCCCTGAAGAAAGAGTTTCCCCATCTATTTAGGAGCTAGCCGAATCTCGAGGATGAGATTCATTTTAAGTGGGGTAGGTTTGTAATGCCCAAGTTTTTATATTATTTGAATTGCACTACCAATCACTCGCTTAAAAATCTTTTAAACCTTTCCGCCGCTTGAGCTCCCGAAGCCCACCTCCCGATTTTTCGCCGTTCTGACATCGCGCAGTCTCTTCCTCTTTTTCCACGGAGCCGCCTGTCCCTTTTCCTTTTCCACTGGCCCCGCCGTCCCGTTGCATCACCATCGTGTCGCGGTCGGCCGCGTGCGCCTGCCCGGCCGTGATCGTCGGTGCCGCGCGCGTGTCCCCTCTTTTCTTTTCTCATATTTTGTTCAAATCCATTTTATTTCTCTCTTCTAACTTTTTTCCCAGACTCTTTTTTTTTGCACTGGCTTCCTCTTTCTTTTTCTCCCCTGTGCTAACTGCTGCCTGCTCGAGCTGTAGCCCACTCCTTGCGCGCACGCGCGGGCCAGCGCACGACCCGCCGCTACCCCCGTTGCTGGCTGTGCACGCGCGCTCACATCACGCCGCCCGCGTCACGCCACGGCTGCCGCAGCTGCTGCTACTCGCTGTGCCACTGCGTGCTTGCTGCCCGTGCATGCCAAGCTGGCGTGCGGCCCGCTGCTGCGCCGGCCTGTCTCCTTCCCATCCCCTCGCCCTCGCAGCTCGCGCCTTGTCCCCGAGCATCCCGGCCACCATTAATGGCGATGTTCCTGTACTGCCCGTGACCCTCCCATGCCAGCCATCTCCCCTCTTCTTCTCGGCCTATAAATCAGACCCCAAGCCACCCCTCACTCTGCCCACACCGCCCCAGCACCTCCCCTCCTCTACCTCACGCTGCAGCTCGCCGCCGCCGCTCACCATTGCCAGCCACCACCCATCCCCGTGGACAGCCCTCCGTAGACCGTCTCTGCACGAGGTGATGGCCGGAATTGGACCCCCTTGGCCTCCTCCCCGTTTTCCCCTCCTCCCCAGGCATTGCCATGCACCAGGGGACCGGCGCCCATGGCCTGGCCGCCCCCCCCCCATTCTACCGTTCCCCTCCCCCTCCTGTTCTGTCTCGAGGAAGAAGAAACGCAGACTTGTGCATAACCCCCTCCACTTTTCCTCCTTATGCAGTCCGCAACCCTCCACCTCCCTCTCCCAAATATTTAACCAAAGCTCCTTCTATCTCTTTATTTCATTACAAATAGGTCCTCATCCTTTTAAACTACTCCCTAAATGAACTTTAACTCATCAGTTCATGCGACATTTTGTTCTAAATCGATTCCAAACTCCACCACGCATCAAATATTTTCTCCAAGTCTCAGGATCCACATCCGACAAATATAATAGTCTTCTCTATTTTTTATTGAAGCTCTCTATTTCCCTCTCTTTTTTAGCTCATCAGCGAACTTTGTTTTTATTGTGTGATTGTTTGTGTGTCATAGCTGACGGTGTGACCGAGGAGGAGCAGGACCACGAGCTGGTGCCCGAAGACCCGTACCTCGAGGAGGAACTTCCGGAAGGCTTTGAGGACGGCAAGTCCAATCCCATCCTTTGATGCATATTTATCCCAATTTTATAAACACAACCTATTGGCCTATTTTATAAAATATATTATTTTATCGCAAGACATGGTTGGGTAGCCACCCCTTGATTGCTATGACTATTCCATGATGACCTAGGTTGATGTCTATATAGGATTTGCTCTGTTGGACGTTAACTACAGCTAGAGATGCTTAGGACCTTTTATTCCTTTTTATTATATTTTAACCATGACCACAACGCGCTTTATCGAAAATAAAGGTGTGAGTGTTTTAAAAGATAAAACGGGATTTCGGGAAAATAAAAGAAAGATATAACTTGACGAGATGGATGGTGTTTCCTGTGTGAAATGGCACTGGTGAGCTTATACCTTTGTGGTTGAGCATGGTTGGGAGATGTCTGTCTTGTCAATGTAAGGATGAACTGAGGTGTCATCTTGCCTAACCCACTTATCGTACAACCACTCGATCGTTGTGTGGGCAACGGCTTAGCATAAACCCCACTAGTTGTTCTACTAGCCAAAAGGAGAGCTGGTGAGCAATGGGAGATCATGGAGAAGGAATACGATCTGTGTGAGTTATGTCCCAGTTATAACCTTGTTGATAGGTTATTAACCCCATGGTTGCTTCCATGTTGGCTAGTTAGATTCAGCTAAGGTGGGTAATGGCTTTGTTAGGATCCGCAGCGACACTAAGGTGTTCGTAGTGCGGTACCCTACTTGTGGGTAAAGTGTACAACCACTACAGAGTGTAAAATCTATTCGAATAGCCGTGTCCACGGTATTGGACGAGTTGCGGCATGGTCGCTTCAATAGACATATTGGGATGCTTGGTTTGATGGCGTGAGTTGTTTTGAAAGTATCCGGTGGTTGTGCCATGAGCTATTGTGGATGTGGAGTCTGATAGCATTTAAAATTGGATCCTTTGTGTAGGATCAAACCCACTTATTATTCGATCACTACAGAAATGTTTTGAGAGAACTCTTTTATTAAATGAAACCTTGCATGTGTAAAACCTCGCTTTATCGCAAATGAACCCAAGCCTTATCCTTGATATATCCTGTGCATGATCTTTATTATTCCCCTCCGTGGGTGTGGTTGGACTTGTTAAGTACGTATGCACTCACTCTTGCCTAGTTTTTACAGAGGAGGATCCGAACTTCGTTCCTAAAGACGTCAAGTAGGTCGCCAAACTACACCCAACCTTGCCTGTGGTTCAGGGCCTCCACAGGAAGCTTACCATGGTGCAAGACTCTGATGTTATCTTAAATTTCATTGGCACTTTAGTTTGGCTTGTAGTCCTTATATTGTCCCTCTTTATAGTGGCGCTTCAGTGCCCGCTACCTCGACGGTTTGTACGGTAATGAACCATCTGATGTAATAAATGAGTTATCAGCCTCCTAGGACTGATATTTGTATCACATTTAGTCATCCCTGATGACGGAACACTTCATCTTGCCTTTACATGCCTCAGAATACATATCAACCTCCCATGCAGTACTGAGAAATTCATATTTAATCACCAAAAATCTATAGGCTGCACTATTGTGTGCATATCCTAGAAAGACACAAGCAATGGTTTTTGGTCCCAATTTTCATTTCTTGCATGCAGGCACATTAACTTTGGCTAAACAGCCCCATGCACGCAAAAAGTTGTGGCAGAACCGCCTGAATTATTCTGGCTCAAGTGCGCTAGTCATCGCTATTCAGCTCACAATAACTCAACGCACTTCAAACGGAATAACCCATTGGTCTGTCGGGTCTCCGCCCGATACAACCACGGTTCAATAGGATCGAAGCAGGTTTACCTCGCACGAAGGTGAGTTTACAATCACAGCACAGTTCATCAACTTTTAATTTACAGAAACGCAAATGTTATTACAAACCTTTTTCAAACTGAATGTAAACTTATACAGATAGTGTTTAACATGACAAGCTACGCAGCTTGTCCAAGTTCACAGCGGAAGGAAAATAAACACGCGACTATGCACGTCGCGAAGGTTGACACCATACTCAGCCCAAAGCTTGGTGTCACTCAGGAGGGTCACCGCCAGCCGGGGACGGATCCCACTCCACGGACCAGCCAAACGGAACAGAAGTTGGCCATGCAGGGCTATCCATGGGGTTCTCGAAGGTTATTCCTGAAAGAGAGACTAGCAAGACTGAGTATACTAATACTCAGCAAGACTTATCCGCTTCGTGGTATACCTAGCCAGGTAACTAGATTCATGAAGGTATTGAAAAGGTTCTGGTTTTATTTTCAGCTAAAAAGCAACAAAGAGTATGATCTACTTTTAAATTTTAGCTTTCAAATTCTACTTGTTTAGCCATTCTAGGTAAGCACCTACACTAGACAAGCAAGGTAGAGATTAACATTCATCAAGATTATTCCATTAATAGTTACACTTCTTACTCTATGTAGCAGAAGGAATAAGCAGTCTCAATCTCCATGAGAAACAGACGATTCTGAATCGAATTTCCAAACCTTGCAAGGCAAACCTAACTCACATGCTTGGAATATCCCATGATAATTCCAAAGCAACCGTTTGCCTTTCATTCCGACTCGTGGAACAGGGCCACCACAAGCGATTGTAGGACCGTACGCACACCAATTGTGCAGGACATACGTCTGTAGCGCAACTACATGACCGTACTTCTGTCCGCTGCGCGGAACATCCTCCCGCACGTCGGTGCGTGAAAAAAAAACTAAATTACGAGTGGTGGGAGGTATGTCCACTCCTCGAGCCGATTGGTTACTAGGCTTACCACTTTAGGCATGTGGCTAGTACTTTCAAACGCTTAGCCACCACTACCACACACTTCGACCTTATCAATATTTATAAACACAGACGGGGTAACCTTTTGAGTCATGATATTGCACATGACCCTGTCCATCATCCTTATAGTGATTGCAAGATAGTAAACAGTCAACTCCTATATCGCGCGAGTGACAAGAAATCACTCGACTTCTGCCGATCCTATTAGCGGATCATCTATGCGATAAGGACTCGGGTACAATACATTGGATTCCTAGGATTTATGCATCTAGGGTTTCCTTTCAACTCCTAGACGTAATGCAAAATATATAATATATAAGTAAAGTTGTAATAAATTGAAATACTAGGGTATGCATCGGGGCTTGCCTTCTTGAGTGGGGTTGGGGGCAGGAGTGTCAAAGATTTCCGAACTTGGGTTCGGAGCTTCTGTTAGAGTCTCGGCGATGTTTGTGGGGTCTTCAGAAAACCCTTGGTCTTGTTCCAGGACTAGCTCGTAGTCTCCGTCATCGAGCGTTGCTGACTCTACATGATATGCAATGATTTAAGTGAGATGGTTCTTAAGTTAAGGATTTCATTTCACGATAAAGTTGCAATCCAACAAATTAATCAATATAGACTCATGAAGTAAGGGGGGTTTGATCCCAAACTACTATGTATACTTAAGTCATGGAATTACTTTGAAGTAATTGACAAGTTTAATTTTTATTTTGGAAAACCATAAAGCTTCTAACCATGGATTTTTTTGGTTAAGTTTATTTTCATTAAATAAGCATATGGTAAATTTTTCATAGTTTTCTGGAAACAGAGACTAAAGTATTAGAATTTGAATTCAAATTTCAAGTTTAGGTTCAAATCTTGGGTAAATAGAACTATAAAGTCTTGAAAATTTAATTATGAACTAACTATCAACATATTAGGTTATGGTAAAAAGATCTAAACATAGAAGCCTTAGGAATATGCTTATTTAAATTCAAATTTGATTTGCAAAAGTTTAAAAGAACTTAAACTACAGAGCAATAGTAAGTTTGAAATTTTTACACTGGCTTACCCATGACCTGGAGAAGCTACATACCAAAAATTACAAGGAAATAAGTTTATATGCACAAGTTATGCATAAGATACTCTTTTACTTTGAGTTTAAAATAGATCAAAATACATTTAGTTTCAAACCAAACTTTATTAACAAAAGTTTTAGATTTGTATTTCTAGATTCCAACAAAACTGGTTTGGTAATTTTTGGATTTTTCTACACATTCCTATGGATTTTACAAGTTGATAGATAACACTAAACTAGAGACTTGCAAAGAGACCCTCGGTTACTTGCACAGAGACCCCTAGAACAGAAAAAGAAATCACAGATACGCCCTTGCCGGCTCTCGACGGCGACCGGCGGCTCTGTCCATGACGTTCTCGCCGGCGGTGAGGGTTTGGCCGGGGAAGAACCGGTCCTATATGACCTCCAGAACCTACTGAGTCTAGGGGTGGGTGATGTGCTTGAGGAACAGCGGCAGAGCATGGCCGGCGGCGACGGATGGCGGCGGCCGTGGCAGCGCGTCAGTGTTCCTGGCGAGGGGCCGGCGAACATGGATGAACAAGGCACGCAGGAGCATCACGGGAGTGTGGGGACGCATTTCCCGTGCCCAATTTGGTCGGAGATGGGGCAGAAGGTGGTGCTCGACGGTGGGGCAGCTCGGGTTCTTACCGGCGGCGATGGTGGCGCAGCGTTCTGCAAGCTGGGATGCCGGAGAGTGGCGGGGAAGTAGTCGAGGAGCTTCTACAGGTTGGTGTGGTGCTGTTGGTGCCTTGGGCGGGAGTGAAACGGCTCTATATCGGCGGGTCGACGGGAGGCCAAGCGGCAGCGGAGCTCGGAGCTCACCGACGCTGTGGGGGATGATGGTCGAGCGTGGGGAAATGAAATTGGAGGGGCTTGGGAGCACGAGTGAGTCATAGCGGTGCTCTAGCAGCGCTGGATTGGGGTTCGGAGGCAGCGAGGGCGGCTGACGACGGTGGGCAGTGGTGGTGGCGGTGGTCCGGTGAGGCGCGGGGTCGGGAGAAAGGAATGGCGGTGAAATTGTGGTTGCAGGAGCTGAAGAGAGGATGCAGTTGTGACAGTTCATGTACTTGTAAACTAGGCACCTAAATTGTTAGTGTGAAGTATGTGCTTGTTAGTGTAAAGCTTGTGTATGCTTATGTGAAGCTTTTGAAAATTTAAAGTGCAAGTAAAAAGGGTATTTTTATAATTACAGAAAAACCTAGGGTTGTTTTTGCAAAATGTATTTGGATAAGGGTAATTTCAAAATAAGTGAAAGGTGGTTTTGTAAACATGTTTTTCTTATTTTATCCCCTGTAAAAAAATATATATTTATCCAAAAGTTGCATTAGAAATGTATGTGTTGAATTGTGTAAAAATTTTGGGTTAAGTGGTGAAAATAAGGGTATTTATGTAATTTTATAAAAGTACAAGTCCTTTTATGCAAATATTTGATTTACAAAAGTAACTTTCAAAATTACTTAGGACTAAAGTGTAAAAGGTGCAAGTCATCATGACATGTCTATCCAATCATTATGACGTGTCTATCCTGTCATCATGACGTGTCATAAATGCTTACATTTAGGTCCTAAATTTTATAAAGTTATACTCTTTAGGACAAAAGTAATTCAAATCCAACTTTTGTTCAAAAATTCATGTGTAAAGATTTAAGTTTTGAGTTTTTGAACTTGCGCCCTAAAGCAATGTTGTAGAGTTTGAAAAACTCTCCAACTTTCGTTTTGGGCATTTCTTCATTAGGGTTTTAAATCAATGGGATATTTTACTTTACAGAAAGGTCCCTGCAATTTTCTAAATTTACGCATAAGTCCTTGGGGAAATCTATTCCTCCTTCCTCTCTCTCTGTTCTTCTTCTATTTGACTTCCTCCTACAACCACTAGCGGCAGCATCCCTCTCTCTCTATTGTCCTTTCCCTCCTCCTTGCGGCTCGGCAGGCGCCAGTGCGAGCGCCTGGGCGGCAGGCCGGCGGGCGCAGGGCGCGGCCAAGGGCGGCCCCGAGCAGCGGCTGTGGCTTGGGTGCTGGCGCGGAGCGGGCCTGGGCGAGCGCGCGCGGAAGCCGTGGGCGTAGGCGGAGCCGCGGTGCGGCTGCTGCTCGGGCGCGCGGGCCGCGGCAAGCGCGGCGTAGGTGGGCATGGAGCTGGCGGCGCGACGGCTCGGCTGGTGCGACACGAGCAGGCGACGGCGGGCGGCTACGGCGCTAGCAGGCGCGGGTGGAGCGGACCGTGTGGACGGCGTGTGGAGCGCGCGGGCGTGGCGCGCGCGGGAGCCGGAGCGGCGGCGCGCAGGCGGCCGGAGCAGAAGCGTGCGGTGCTGGGCAGGCGCGCGTGCAGGTGCAGAACTTGGCGGCCCGAGCTGGCAGCGTGCAGGACCGGGGAGCACCGGGGAGTGGACCGCACGCGTGAAGACCTGGAGGTGACTGACGCCGAGCCTGTGAAGTGGGAGCGAGTCAAGGATGTGCGCGGCAAGGCCGAAGCAAGCGCGGGACCAGCAGATGAGGAGGAAGAGGAGTAACAGGGAGTGGACGTGCGTGCGGCAGAGGCACGCGCAAGGGAGCAAAGGAGCAGCAGAGGTGGGTTCGGCAGCCGTTTGTCTGCAAACAGCATGATGTTCAGGGCTTCCTTCCAGGGTTCGACCACGTCGAGTGCTCGGCGTGGGGCGGCGGAGACCACGGATAGTGATGCGGCTACAGTTATGGCACAAGGAGCTCCCTTCATCCATACGAAGGTCGAGGCAGGAGCAACGCAGCGCAGATTTGACGCGCAACGCAAGACCGGCGGCGGTGGTAGGCCGGTCCTGATGGCGTCACAGCAGATGGAGAGGACGGCGGAGTTGCAGAACCCGGAGGTCCGAGCGGAATTGAACCGGCACATTCGCGAGTGCGAGCGGAAGTGTTTTGCCAGTAGCCGGCTCGGCTCGATTCCGCAGGCGAGTGCGCGTGCAAGGCAACAGGCCACGCGCGAGCAGGTTAAGGGCCAGTGGTGTGAGAGCAGTACAGGAACAGTGTGCAGGAGATGCGACCGGGCGTGGCGATCCTGCAGGAGGCTACGCGGGTGTGCCGGCCGTGTTTCAAAGGCACACGTGCGTGAGCAGAGGAAGTTTAGCCCGTGAGCAAGAGAACCCTGAGGTTCGCGGAGGAGTTGGCATAGCGAACCCATCCAGCTCCATCGTCTTGTCCCATGGTCCACGACATCCAGCAACTCCTTTCCTCGCCGATTGTCCGAGCAAGACCACAACACCTCAAGAAAGCTCGTGAACCCTCTTATCGAGCCTCTTCGGATCCCTTTGCCGAAACATCGCCAACCAACCGCCATCACCACATATCATGGTGAGAAATACCCCTCCGGCTATTCTTCACCCACTGCAATCCCCTGGCAAGCTTCTTCGTCACCCACGGAATCTCATCACCGTCGAGCACTTCTCATCGCCGATCTTGTTCGCCACGGGAATTCACTTTCCACCTGTTCTTCTCCACAACCAAGGTTACCCCAAGGTTTGCCCTGATCCACTGAATCTTCCTAGTGCCGGCGACTCCTTTGCCGGAACATCGTCGTTATCTTTCTGTTCCTTGTTTTCCCCGACCAGGGACTTAATTGCTTTGATTTAGAAAGTTCTAGGGTTTTCTCTGTAAAAATTTCCAGAACCTTCCTTATTTCAAACCAGTGAACTTCTATATTTCATAGAAATTCATAAGAAGTTCATAAAAATACAAAATCAGTTTTGTTTGAATCCTTAGGTCAAATTCTATAAGTTTTATGTTGTGATTTTGAGTGGAAAGCCTTTGATTTATAGTCTAGGTTAAATATTAGGAAATGAATGCTTTATTTGTACCTTGAGTTATATGCATGTGTTATAGCTAAAAAGGAATCATAGGATGTATGTCTTAAGTAGAGATGTGTGATATTTAGTTAATCTCTTCACACGAGTGCTCATATCCCTGGTATCAAGACCTTGTCCTTGTTTTGATTGCCGTTTCCTTAAGGTCCATTTCGTATAAGGCTCCTTGTTAGTTCATGTATATCAGCTATACATCTCTGCAGCTATGCTTCAGTGTCGGCTATCAGCTCAGCCGCTAAGCATCCGTTTCCTTTAAGTCTATGATGTTTCTGTATAATGACTGTCAGCCGATGCATTTCTTTTGATATGCTTCTACCATCGGCTGGTTAGCTGATACGGATGTTATCTTTCTAATATCGGCTACTGCTGATACAATTCTTTTGCTCTGTTCTACATCGGCTGTACATAGTCGATGTATCGGAGATGCACACACAATCTTAGGGTTCTTGCTATCGGCCGATCCAAGCCGATTCTAGTTGTTTTCCCTATCGGTCAAATATAGCCGATCAATCCTTAGTTTTCCCATCCTTATCCACACACTTCTATCAGTCGTTTTATTAGCTAGGGAATCGGCTATATATATCTATCGATCACATACCCTTAACCACACTTCAATCGGCTACACAAGCCAAAGTACACAACCCTAGATTAGTAAGCTAACACAATAGACACGCCTCTGTTAGGCACGACCAAAGCACATTAATCGGCTAAACCTGATGCATCCTCATCGAATAAGGCAAGCCGATACACCAACCATCAGTTAGGCAAAAACATGCTGATAATCCAATCGGCAAAATCCTTCCATGTTCTATCATTGTAACACCGTACCTTTAATATTCCTATCACTATCAGCCGTTTTAACCTTTGGTGAAACCAAACAGGTTAATCTCCTCTGCTCATATACAGAAACTACTCATACTGATTTCTCTTTTAAATAGAAATCAGCAGATTTCCTAAAACTATATAGAGAGCTCCCTTCTTTATCAATTCTATCGACTAAACCCCTATTGTTTCCAATCGACTCTGTTGTAGTCTTCACCTAAAGCTCTGTTTAAGTTTAGTTTCATATCTTCTTGGTTGTTATGTGAGTAGTATGTTAGATGAGTGTTGGATTGCAACTTTGTTGTGAAGTAGAATAGCTTTATATGCACACTTTGAATGTAATGTTGCATTGCATGTAGATACGACTACTTCCGCAAACGGTACCTACAAGATCTCCCAGGAGTCTACAGAAGATGCTTCTAAAAACCAAATGACGTCACCAAGGGATTATCGGAAGACCCGAACCAAAGTTCGGAAGACAACAATGCTAACATTCCTAACTTCAGTCCCACCAGTAAAGGCAAGCCCCGGACATAACCCACTATTTTATTTACACTACAATCTATATCTATTTATGTAATTCTATGCATTAAGTTCTTAGGAATTGCTTGGAACCCTAGTTGCATAATTCCAGGAACCGATGTATTGAACATTAGAAATTGAGTCCGACTAGCTACTATGCTAATAGGACCGGTAGAAGTCGGGTGATTTCCTGTCACTCGCGCGATATAGGAATTGGTTGTTTACAATTCTGTTGTCACTATAAGGATGACGGACGGGGTTATGTACAATATCATGGAAGGAATGATACCCCATCTGTGTTGTTGAATTTTGATAAGGTCGCAGTGTGAGGTGATCGGGGTTAAGCGTTTGAAAGTACTAACCACATACCGTGAGTTTTGAGTAAGCGGCAAGCCTAGTAACCAATCGGCCTGAGGAGTGGACATACCTCCCACCACTCGTATTTGCTTCTTCTGGTTACTTGATTCGACGTGTAGGAATATGTGTTGCAAGGGCAACCAGGAGTACGGACATGTAGTCGCACTACAGGCGTACGTCCTGCACTTTGGAAGTGCGTATGGTCCTGCAGTCGCTTGTGGTGGACCTGTCCACGAGTCGGAATGAAAGGCAAACGGTTGCTTTGGAACGACCCTTTGGTGTTCCAAGCGTGTGAGTTAGGTTTACCTTGCAAGGTTGAATTCGATTCATCGTCCGCTTCTCACGAAGATTGAGACTGCTTGATCCCTTTGTCACATAGAGTAACAAGAGCAACTTTACGGTTATCAAAGATGATGTTTGGCTAAAGATTATACCATGCTTGCTTAGTTATAGGTGCTTATCTAGAATGGATAATCACATAGAACTTGAAAGCTAAAAGTTGAAATTAAGGATCTACTCTTTGTTGCTTTTCAGCTAAAACTAAACTCAGAACCATTATAAGCCTTCATAAGTCTAGTTACATGGCTAAGTATACCATGAGACGGGTAAGCCTTGCTGAGTATTAGTATACTCAGTCTTGCTAGTTATATGTTTTTCAGGTAAAGTCTTTGAAGACCCTACTCTTCCCCTGTCTTGGCCCTATGCTCTTCTAGAAGGATGGTCCGTGGAATGGGATCCGTCCCCGGCCAACACTGATCATACCGAGTGATGTCGTGCCCGGGCTTAGCATGACATCTGTGACAGTTCATGTACGTGTAATCTAGGCACATAATTTGTTAGTGTCAAATATGTGCTTGTTAATATAAAGCTTGTGTGTGTTTAAGTAAAGCTTTTAAAATTTAAATGCACATAAAAAGGGTATTTTTGTAATTATGGAAAAACTAGGGTTGTTTTTGCAAAATGTATTTGGGTGTGAGGTAACTTTAAATAAGTGAAGGATGGTTTTGCAAACATGTTTTTCTTACTTTATGTCCTGTAAAATTATATATTTATCCAAAAGTTGCATTAGAAATGCATGTGTTGAATTGTATAAAAATTTGGGTAAAGTTGTGAAAATAAGGGTATTTATATAATTTTATAAAAGTACAAGTCCTTTTATGCAAATATTTGAGTAATTTCAAAGTTACTCAGGACTAAAGTGTAAAAGGTGCAAGTCATCATGACATGTCTATCCAATCATTATGACGTGTCTATCCCGTCATCATGACGTGTCATAAATTCTTGCATTTAGGTCCTAAATGTTATAAAGTTACACTCTTTAGGACAAAAGCAATTCAAATCCAACTTTTGTTCAAAATTTAACTTGTAAAGATATAAGTTTTGAGTTTTTGAACTTAAGCCCTAAAGCAATGTTGTAGAGTTTGAAAAACTATCCAACTTTCTTTTTTGGCATTTCTTCATTAGGGTTTTAAATCAATGGGAAATTTTTCTTTACAAACAGGTCCCTGCAGTTTTCTGAAATTGCGCATAAGTCCTTGGGAAATCTCTTTTCCCCTTCTCCTCTGTTCCCTTATCCCTGGCGCTCCCTTTTTCCTTGGCCGGTGGCGCCTCTGTCCAGGGGATTTTCCCCTGCTCCTTTCCCTCTCCTCCACTCAGCTCGGCCGTGCACAGGGCGGCAGCTCCAGGCAGGCGACGGCGGGCTGCAGCCGGAGCAGGTGCTGGGCGGCGGTGCAGCGCACTGGGCGAGCGGCCCCATGCGGGGCGCGGGCTCAGGCGCGGCGCGCGGCTCGGCCGGTGGGCGAGCGGCGCGGCTGCGGTGGCTCGGCGCGCGGGCGAGCGCAGGCGCGAGCGCGGCGCTGAGGCAAGGCGAGCGGCTGGCGCAGGGCGGCCACAGGCGCGGAGGTGGACGCAGCTCGGGGCGCAGGCGTGAGCCACGGTGCGGCGCCAGCGGCAGAGGAGCGGCGCGGCTCGGCGCTGGCGGGCCTGGATGCGCGCAGGCGCTGGTGGCGAGCGGAGCGGAGCCGGGGTGCTGGACTGGTGCAGGTGCTGGAGCGCAGGAGTGGACGCGTAAGCGTGAGCAGCGCTCTGGCGCTGGAACAGGAGCAAACGTAGGGCAAGCAAGAGCGACTGGTGGCGCAGGTGCTGGGGGGCTGCGGCGTGCAGGTTGCGCGAGCCTAGGCCGCAACTGGCGGCGGTGTGCAGGAGCTGGCGCAGCTGCAGGAGCTCGCACGCTGGCGCGAGGAGGCTGGACAGCGTGGAGGAACCTGCGGCGTGGTAAGACCGGGCCGAACGCGTGTCCAGCAGCAGGAAGAGGAGGGGCAGTTGCGCGGCACGCAAGACGACGACGTGCAGGTGTGCGGGGGCGGATACGGGACTGGCGGCGCGAAGTGAAACGGTCTGCGCGAGCTTGAGCGCGAAGCTCGCGGTGCTAGAACGCGTAGGCACACGTATGTGGAGATGTCGATGAGGCTATCGGCAATGGCACAGGAGCGGAGCTCAGGGCTCGCGATGCCGCGGCGCGATGACTCGGCGCGGACCCACACGGGGAAAACAATGAAGCCGCGCGTGAAGGACGTCGGAGATCGTTGAGGAGGAAGCCGCGGACAAAGTCAAGCGGCACTGCGAACTGCTCATGGAGAACGGAGGTGGCCTGGCGCGGAAGAAAGCGAAAGGTGTGATCCTGATGCAGGCATGCCTCGGTCCTCGCGGAGGCGGAGGAGCGGTTATGGCATGGCGAGCCAGAAGGAAAGGCGGCGAAGTAAAGGCGGAGGTCTGGGCGGAATTGGACTGGCGCGTCCGCGGATGCGAGCGGAGTGTTCTACCGGTGGCCGACTCGGCTCGTTTCCGCAGACGTATGCGCGTGCAAGGCAACGGGCCACGCGCAAGCAGGTTAAGGGCCAGTGGTGTGAAAGCAGTACATGAACAGTGTGCAGGAGATGCGACCAGGCGCGGCGATCCTGTAGGAGCATACGCGGGTGTGCCAGCCGTGTTTCTGCAGCACACGCGCGTGAGCAGTGGAGGCTTAGCTTGTGAGCAGGAAAACCCTGAGGTTCGCGGAGGAGTTGGCATAGCGAACCAATCCGGCCTTATAGGCTTCTTCCATAAGTCCACGACATCCAGCAACTCCTATCTCTCGTTGATCGCCGAGCAAGACCACGACACCTCGAAGAAACTCCTGAACCCTTATCGAGCCTCTTCGGATCCCTTCACTGAAACATCATCGCCATGGCAAAGCCGATTATTATCGCCACGGGTCACCGTGAGGAATATTCCTCCGGCCATCTTCCACCCACTACAATTCCCCGACAAGCTTCTTCATCACCCGCGGAATCTTGTCACCGTTGAACTCTTCTCATCGTCGATCTTGTTCGCCATGAAAATTCACTTTCCACTCGTTCTTCTCCACAACTAAGGCTACCCCAAGGTTTGCTCTGACCCACTGAATCTTCCTAATGCCGGCGATTCCTTTGCCGGAACATCGTTGTTATCTTCCTGTTCTTTGTTTTCCTCGACCAGGGACTTAATTGCTTCGATTTAGAAAGTTCTAGGGTGTTCTTTGTAAAATTTCCAAAACCTTCTTTATTTCAAATAAGTGAACTTCTACTTTTCATAGGAATTAGTAAGAAGTTCATAAAAATACAAAACCAGTTTGTTTGAATCCTTAGGTTAAAATCTACAAATTTTATGTTGTGCTCTTGAGTTGAAAGTCCTTGATTTGTGGTCTAGGTTAAATATTAGGGAATGTGTGCTTTATTTGTACCTTATATGATATGCATGTGTTGTAGCTGAATGGTAAATCATAGGATGTATGTCTTAAGTAGAGGTGTGTGATATTTAGTTAATCCTTTCATATGAGTGCGCATATCCCTGCCATCAAGACGTTATCCTTGTCTTGATTGCAGTCTCCTTAGGTCCTTTTCGTATAGGAATCCTTGTTAGTTCATGTGCATCGGCTGCTTAGCTAATACATCTTTGCAGCTATGCTTCAGCGTCAGCTATCAGCTCCGTCGCTAAGCATCCGTTTCCTTTGAGTCTATGATGTTTCTATATAACAGCTGTCAGCCGATACATTTCTTTTGATATGCTTCTACCATCGGCTGGTTAACCGATACAGTTGTTATCCTTCTAATATCGGCTACTGCCGATACAATTCTTTTGTTCTGTCCTACATCGGCTGCACATAGTCGATGTATCGGAGATGCACACACGATCTTAAGATTCTTGCTATCGGCCGATCCAAGCCGATTCTAGTTGTTTTCCATATCGGTTATGGCCGATCAATCCTTAGTTTTCCCATCTTCATCCACACACACTTCTATCTGCCGATTTATCAACTGAGAGATCGGCTATATATCTATCGGTCACATACCCTTAACCCCACTCCAATCAGCTGCACATCTGTAGAACATGTCCCATCGGCACAAACACATCAGCCACATCCTCCTCAATCTAGTTCCGCACTTATGATCTCATCAGCCTAGTCTGATGTTAGTATTCTGTTCCACCTAGTTCTTGTAACAGGTTTAACTTAGATAACCCCATCGGCTGTACGTCACTCAATTGTTGTGCTGACGTAATCAAGCCGATACAACCACACCTAGTTACCTAAGAAAACTCTTAAGCACATCTCAGCTAGACATCCGATGTAGATAGCCTATCGGCTGCACCTGCCAAATCGCACCACCACAGATTGGGAAGTTAGCACAGTAGGAGTCTCTGTTAGGCACGACCAAAGCACATCAATCGGCTAAACCTGATGCACCCTCGTCGAATAAGGCAAGCCGATAGACCAACCATCAGTTAGACCAAAGACATGCTGATAATCCCATCGGAAAGATCCTTCCTTTGTCTATTCTTACTGTCAATTTCTCCTTCGAACGGAAATCAGCCGATTTCCTAAGGCAAAGTAGATCGCTCCCTCCTTTGCCAATTCTATCGGCTGAACCCCGGTTGTTTCCAATCGACTCTGCTGTAGTCTTCAACAAATAGCCAATCTTAATCAGTTGTCCAACTAAAGCTCTACCCAAGTTAGTTTCTGATCTTTTTGAGTGTTATGTGAGTAGTGCGTTAGATGAATGCTGAATGCAACTTTATCGTGAAGTAGGATAGTTTTATGTGCACAATTTGAATGTAATGTTCCATTGCATGTAGATACGACTACTTCTGCAAATAGTACCTTCGAGATCTCCCAGAAGTCTGCGGAGGATGTTCCTGAAGACCAAGTGAACATCACCAAGGGATTGTTTGAAGCCCCGAACCAAAGTTCAGAAGATCTTAACTTTACTGACTTCAGTCCCACCAGTAAAGGCAAGCCCCGGACATATCCCACTACTTTATTTACACCGCAATCTATATCTATTTATATTATATCTTGCATTAAGTCTAGGAGTTGAAATGAAACCCTAGATGCATGAATCTTAGGAACCAATGTATTGAACCCGAGTCCTCATCACTTAGATGCTCTGCTAAATAGGACCGGTAAAAGTTGGGTGATTTCCTGTCACTCGCGCGATATAGGAATTGCTTGTTTACCATTCTGCAACCATTATAAGGATGATGGACAGGGTCATGTGCTGTATCATGACCTGAAGTTTACCCTGTCTGTTTTGGTAAAAGTTTTAAGGTCGAAATGTGTGGTAGTGGTGGCTAAGCGTTTGAAAGTACTAGCCACATACCGCGAAATATGGTAAGCGGTAAGCCTAGTACCCGAATGGCCCGGCAAATGGACGCGTTTCCACCACTCGACTTTTATTTTATGTTTACACGCACCGACATGTGGGAGTATGTTCTGCATGGCAGACAGGAATACGGGTTTTGTAGTCGCGCTACAGACATATGTCCTGCACAATTGGTGTGCGTACGGTCCTGCAGTCGCTTGTGGTGGCCCCGATCCATAACCCGGAATATGAGGGAAACGGTTGCTTCGGAACGATATTTGGATCTTCCAAGCGTGTGTGTTAGGTTTACCTTGCAAGGTTGAATTTCGATTCAAGAATCGTCCGCCTCTCACAATGAATGAGACTGCTTATCCCTTTTACCACATAGAGTAAAAAGTGTAATTGTTGATGAAATAATCTTGATGGATGATAATATCTATCTTGCTTGTTTAGTATAGGTGCTTACCTAGAATGGCTAATCAAGCTAGAATCTGAAAGCTAAAACTTGAAAGTAAGTTATACTCTTAGTTGCTTTTTCAGCTAAAAATAACCCAAAAACCTTGCAATGCCTTCATGAGTCTAGTTAAGGGCTAAAGTATACCCAAACCCGGGTAAGCCTTGCTGAGTATTAGTATACTCAGCCTTGCTAGTGTTATGTTTTTCAGGTAAAGCCTTTGAAGACCCTTCTTCCCTGGTTTGGCCCTGTGCTCTTCCAGATGGTTGGCCCTTGGAATGGGATCCGTCCCTGGCCAACACTGATGATCCCGAGTGATGTCGTGCCAGGGCTTAGCATGACATCCGTCTTGATGATGTGTTGTGAATCGTCGCGTATGTGTTTTCGCTACTAAAAACCATAACTATAATAGTTTGTAATGTTTTTCTATAAACTTGAATCTTCGTACTGCTTTAAGAAACTCTTGTAATGTAATTCCTTGTGATGTAAAATATGATGGTGACTGTATCTCTGAACTCACCTTCGTGTGAGGTAACCTTATTTGATCCTGTATTCGGTGGTTTATCGGGACGTTACCCGACAGGCCAAGGGATTATACCGTTTGAAGCACGTTGGAGCCCTCGGGGTGGACTCACGTACTTGAGCCGGTATAATTCAGGTTGGTTCTGCCACATCATCCATCTTGACGACGTATTGTAAATCATCGCGTATGTTCTCCGCTGCCAAAAATCATAACCTTAACAGTTTGTAATGTTTTCCCTAAGTTTGAAACTTCGTACTGCTTTAAGAAACTCTTGTAATGTAATTCCCTGTAATATAAAATATGATGGTGACTGTATCTCTGGACTCACCTTCGTGTGAGGTAACCTTATTTGATCCTATGTATCGGTGGTTTATCGGGACGTTACCCGACAGGCCAAGGGATTATACCGTTTGAAGCACGTTGGAGCCCTCGTGAGTGGACTCGCGTACTTGAGCCGGTATAATTCAGGTTGGTTCTGCCACAGCTTGTATCAAAGCTATAAGGTTACTCTGGAGATACATTTTACCTTAAAAATGCTTTCAGTATAAAAGTTTGACCAACAAAGTATTTGGCAAAACTACGTTGGATTCGTTAAGGATTGTGCTTAGTACGTAAAGCCCTAGGGTTATGTTCATTAAGGAAATTAGAGGTGGCTATAATATACATATATAACCCTAACTACCAGCATTAATTTTCTGTCAAAACTTAAATTCATGCACAACCCAATCTTATATTCTGTAACGACACCTTCGACGATGAGGTAAGAAGGTAAGGATCCTCAGCTAACTGGGGAGTTAGCCTTCCCATCGATGATGCGAACCGAACGCTGTTTCTCAAGCAGTGGCCTACTTGAGATGCTGCCAATGTACCAACTTCGGTTGACTACATTGGGAGTATATGGTTCGGCACAGGGTATGGCGATCGCAGTTCATACCCCCGCATTTTTGCGGTACCCCCGTGAATACGTTATTTGGATAACGTATGTTAACGTTGTCTGTAAGGCGGTATTTGTATAGATGCTGTTTCTATAGTGAACAGTAATGTTTGGGGACGCTTTCATGACATGCTGGCATGAAAGGTTCAGTATATTCATATTGTGTTTTCTGCAGGAATGCTAACCACGATTCGATAGGTTCTGAACGGTTAGGATTATCGACTAGATATTATAGGGAGAGACGTATTTATATTGTGCCACCGTAACTAACCACGTAAGACCAAGGTTACTTGGTAGTTATTTTTGTTTGTGAGGACATGTAGAATGTGCATACATTATGTTATCATGGATTGATTTGATTGCCTTTCTTGTTATGTTATTGTACTAAAATGTGTGCTTGTATCTGAAAGCCTGCCTAGACTTTGTGTTGTAGGAGCCAACGTAATCTGCCAGGCTAACTTAGAGTTAAGAAAGTCTTTTGTGAATCAAGTGGATTGGGTCATGTTTGAACCTTATCACCGATCTTAGCTTGACAGCCAAATCAAACCCTTGATCTTGCTCTGAATCTATTTCGGCGGAAACATTGAGCTTTTCCTTTGATGGTTAAACCTTGATAATTATCATCAAACCCTTCAATCCATCATTCAGTGATTCATCTATCCTCTCTTGATGTTGTACCTTATATTGTTGGCTATTCAGGTTGGTTCTGCCACAGCAGTGGGGGCTCAAGACGTGCTTTAAGTTGCTAAAGAGAACACAGTGGCCGAGAGGCAGTTTTAGGGATCGACGGCATGCGTGGCGTGGCGACCGCGGCGGAGCTCGGGTAGCGGCGGGGTTGGTGTGGCGTGCGCGGAGGACGGCAGCAGGAGGAGGTAAGGCGGCAGTCGGCCAGGGAGCAACGCGTGGGATCTGTAGGGAGCAGGAGGTTGCGCTGATCGGGTCACAGCGATGGCGAGCGGCGGCGAAGAGCGGCTCGGGCAGACGGCCGGGCAGCGTGGCACGCAGGGGAAAAGCCAGCGCGGCTCGGGAGGGGCGGTGGTGCTGGGCTGAGGCGGCACGTGGCTTCTTCTTCAGTGTGATGACTCCACTGAATTTTGAACATCTTGATAGTTTCTCTTCTAGTGCTTCTCTCTTTAGTGTCTAGCACTCTGAGTGGATGTTCTGTATAGGTTAGATCAGGTTCGATTTTGATGGTTTGGGGATCGATGATCTCGGTAGGAACCTTGACGCATTTCCTAAGTTGAGATACATGGAAGATGTCATGGATGGCCGCTAATTGAGGAGGAATTTGAAGACGGTAAGCTACGGGTCCACAGATTTCAAGGATTTCAAAGGGTCCGACATAACGAGGAGCAAGTTTCCCTTTTACGCCGAACCTTTGAACACCTCGGGTAGGAGATACTCAAAGATACACGAAGTCTCCGATTTGAAACTGTAATGGTCTTCTCCGTATGTCAGCGTGGCTTTTCTGTCAAGATTGGGCTGCCTTTAAATTGCTCTGAACAGTTTTTACTTTTTCCTCTGCTTCAATGACAAGGTCTGGTCCAAAAATTTTACGCTCGCTGGTTTGTGACCAACTCAAAGGAGTTCGGCATCGGCGAACGTACAATGCTTCGAACGGGGCCATTTTTAGACTGGTTTGATAGCTGTTGTTGTAAGAGAATTCTGCCAGTGACAAGCATTTGTCCCAATTCTTGTCGTACTGAAAGACACTGTGACGCCCTGAAAATTTCAAATTTAAACTACGCGTTAAGGTGTCCTGACCAAAAATTTATTCGTCGTAAAACCCTGACTCTCTCCGTTTCACCGTCACACTGACGGCCGATGCGAGCCTGACCGCCGTCTCATCCCGCGCCGCTCACACGCTAGAGTAATTCGTAAAAATAGTTCAATTTCAAAACCCTAACCCTAACCGGATTGCTGTTCCGTTCCGCATCGCTCGAGGGCTTGTCGCTCACGCGCGACCGCCCGCCGCGATTAGCGCCGGCGCTCCTCGTGCAGCGCGCGAATCCCGCGCGCGCGTGGCCGACCGGCCGCGGTCGCCGCCGCGACCGGCGCCGACGCGTCCCTCCCCCTCTCTCTCCTTCTCTCTTTTCCTCTTCCATTTCTTTTCTTTTCTCTCTTTTTCTTTTTCCCTTTCTTCTTTTTCCTTCCTTCTTTTCCCTCTCCTTCCCTCTCTCTTTCCTTTCCTGTTTCCCCTGCCGCATGCCCGAACGCCGGCCGGCCGCGCGCCCGCGCTACCCCGGCCGTGCTGCGCACGCGCGCCCGCTCCGCGTGTCCCGCGTGCCCCGCACGCTGCGCCGTGCTACCTGCCGCTCGCGACCCGCCTCTGGCCCGCGCCTCGCCGCGCCGCGCGCGCTCGCGCTCGCGCCCGACCCCGCGACGCCGCGTTGCCCGCTGCCGCCGCACCCGCCCCGACGCGCCGCCCGGCCTCCGGCCCCCAGCCACGTCGCCCCGTTCCCCGGCCGCGCACGCCGCCGTACGTGCACGCACCGCTGAGCCGCGCACGCGCACGCGTCCGGCCCACGCGCACGCACTGCACAGCTCGCCACCCCGCCGCCGCTAGCGCCCCGCCTCGCCGCCCGCGCCGTCGCTTCCTTGCTCCTGTGCCGGCACAGCTCCATGTACGGCACCCCGGCGCCCTCGCCGCACGCCGCGTCGCGACGAATGCAAACGGCCGAGCGCCATTAATGGCGCTCCGCGCCGCTCGCCGGCCTTCATCTACCTCCGGCCTACGTACCGCCTAAATTCGCCTATAAATTGGCCCCCGCCCCGCTCCTCGTTCCCCCACAGCCTCCACCACAAACACCCGCCGCCTCCCGAGCCTCTAGCGCCGCCACGCCGAGCTTCCGCGCCCGCCGCCGCCGGCCTCCGTCGCCCCGCCTCCACGCGCCGTCCCGGCCCGAGGTGAGGCCGGGGACCGGTTCCCCTCGCCCCCCTCCCCCTCTTGCCCTAACCTCGGCCGCCGCCGTGCCCCCGGCCACCGGAATCGGCCGGGCGCTGGCGTCCCCTTCCCCTTCCTCTGTTCCGCACGGGGGAGAGGAAGGAGAAGGGCAGTTTTGCCCATAACCCCCCCCTTCCCTGTATTTTCTCAAAAGAAACCCCCCTACTTACTCTCCTTTGCAGAAAAGGCCCTGTTCTTTCCGTTATTTCAAAATAAATCCTCCATTACACAAACCCAATTATACTCGACATCCTTTAGCGTGCCCTGCGTATTTC
Source organism: Panicum hallii (assembly GCF_002211085.1). Lineage (NCBI taxonomy): Eukaryota > Viridiplantae > Streptophyta > Magnoliopsida > Poales > Poaceae > Panicum > Panicum hallii. The sequence continues at coordinate 43,023,979 of NC_038050.1, read as the reverse complement.
TAGAATTTGCAAATAGGCCCTTGCCCCCTCCAGATACTTACGAATAAACCCCTGGAGCCCTGTTTAACCACCCGAACCCTCTTTAGCTCGTCATTTTATGCGCCAAACAACCTCCGATCAACCTGAAACTTTACCACGCTCTTTTTAGTATAGTCCTAGCCATGCCATTAAGAAACCGCCCAAAGATATTACCCCTAACTCCGTAACTAAATTATTTCCTATTCAAGATCAACGATAAAAGCTTTTAGTTCTTTCGCTTGATTGTATGTCTGTTTGTTTGCGTCGTAGGACACGGAGTGAACGAGGAAGTTCCCGAGTGCGATCAAGCGAACGAGGACCAGTTCTGCGACCCTGAACCCGAGGGACAGTGCTTCGATCAGGACCTCCCGCAAGGGTTTGATGATGGCAAGTTCAACTCCACCCTTTGATGCATGTTTCTGTCCTAGTTTTTATAAACACAACCCAGAGGCCTGTTTTATAAAATTGCATGGTTTTGTGTGCTGAAAACATGGTAGGATAGCCACCCCTACTTGTGATAACCATACCTTGACCACCTGGTTTTGCAAAGAAAGTGTGTGTACGTGTGGGAAGGGATAAAGTGTGGTTTTGAAAAGTGAGTTAGACGGGATGGATGGCATTTCTGTGTGAATTGCCGTTGGTGTGCTCGTACCTGTGTGGTTGAGCGTGGAAGGGAGATATCCATCTTGTCACCCCTAAGGACCGAGTTGATGTGTCGTCTCACCTAGCTTCCTGTCGTGCAAACCACTTGACCGTTGTATGGGCAACGGCTTGGCCTAACCCCACTAGTTAGTCTGATAGCCATCAGGAGAGCTGGGAGCAACGGGTGATCAAGGAGACGGGATAAGCTCTGTGTGACTTATGCCCCGGTTAAACCTCGGTGGTAGGTCGAATGACCCCTTGATAGATCCCGTGGTGGCTAGTCAGGTCTAGCTAAGGTGGGTAAGGGCTTTGATGGGATCTGCACCGGCACTAAGGTGTTCGTGCTGTGGTACCCCACCTGTGGGTAAAGTTGCACACCTCTGCAGAGTTAAAAATCTATTCGAATAGCCGTGCCCACGGTATTGGGCAAGTTATGGTGTGGTCACATAACTAGTGTTTCTCTCTAGGAATGGTTGGGCTGGTGTGAGTTGTTTGGAAGGTGTCCGGCAGTTGTGCCGTGTGCTGCGGCGGACGGGGAGTCCGATAGCAGTTTAAAACTTGGATCCTGTGTGGATCAACATTACGTGCTTCTTGGTGTTTGAAAACTAGTTTTGAAAATATTTATAAACGAACCTTTGCATATAACCGAGTTTTCCGCAAACAAACCCTAACCGTACCCTTGGATTGTCCTTTGCATTAATTTCTGTTATACCCCCTCCGTGGGTGTGTTGGACTTGCTGAGTACGTTTGTACTCACCCCATTCTTACTTTTACAGTGGAAGACCCAGACTACGTCCCCGAAGACAACGAGTAGGGTTTCGTCCTGCACCCAGTTTTGCCTGTGGTTGAGGCCACCGTTGGATTCCGCATGGCGCAAGACTCTGATGATCCTCTTTTCGTAACTAGTGTAGTGGTGTGGGTTTTAGTTGTAATCCTCGCGATAGTGGCGCTTCACTGCCCATTACCGCGAAGAGTTGTACGGTGATGTACCATCTGTTGTAATAAAAGTGTTATCAGCCTCCTGGGACTGATAAATCGATACTTTTAAGTCTTCCCTGATGGGGGGACGCTTCAGGTGGTATCAGAGCTGTAGGCTGGCCGTAGGACGTGACCCTAGGAGCGAGACCCCTTTTTAGGCCCTAGAACTTGTCCCGATTTAGAAATTTTTTTTTACACAAACACTCACCACTGGTCTTTGCCTTGTTCCAGATGGCTGGCAATGGATGGGTTAACGGAATCTGCCACGCAGAGCCCGGCCTTCCCAAGTTACTATTGCTAAGCCTGGAACGCGTCGGGATTATGGAACCACCAGAGTATGCCTACCGTGAGTACATCGCCGGAGGCACCCTTCGGTGCGACATGATGGTTTTTGTGGAGAGAAGCACCCGCTACCCTGATGTGGATCCTTGGTTCATCTCCACCGCTGGCTTCCGCTTCCCCGACACCTATTGAAAGGCCGCTCGTAAAGCCCTGCGACGGCTGCGTGTGCTCTACAGGTGCCACCTTCAGCGGACCCCTATGGGATTTTTCCCACCCGCTGAGGGAAGAGGACGCACTTGGATTGCCCGGATGAGAGGACTTGGACGAGAAGAAGAAGACCTAGAAGATACGGTCTCTCACCTGTCCATCTACCTCACTGGCTTGGATGCACTCTACCGCGAACAGGCGGCACAACTGAAGCAACTAATCCATGGGATTGAAAAGATAACCCAGGAGCTGGAGGAACAACGAACAAGAGCCGCAAGCGCTGAGTATTCCTTAGCCGCCCTCCAAGCCCAGATGCAAGAATACGAGAACCGCAACGGAATAGGTGGATGGATAGAGGAAGAAGAAGAAGAACCCATGGAAACCCATTGGGATAAGGGTACTCAGACCGAAAATGAGATGGATCGGTTCCTTCCAATAAAGAAGCGCTCTATTAGGACCGAGGAAGAATCCTCGTGATAGGATTAGCACTCCAAGCTAGAACCAGACCCTAATAACCCCGTGCCCATGAAAATTGTATCCCCGTATTGCAATAATAAATGCTATCCACTCCCTTTTGTATTTGTGCTAGACTGTTTACCCTGTTCATGTTTCAGATGGCTGAGGAAGGATGGACCCAGGGCGATTGCCAAGCAGCACCTGGCTTTCCCGGCCTCTTAATCAACACCCTGGAGGACCTTGGCATTACAGAACGCCCGAGGTACTACAGCCGAGAGTACGAGCACCATGGTACCCTCCGCTGCAGGGTGATCCTGGTCATCGCCAGGAGCAACCGCTACCCCGACATCCAACCTTGGCGAGCGACCGCCACAGGGTTTAGACACCAAGACACCTACCCCTTGGCCATCAGAAAAGCACTCCGTTATCTGTGCCGGATTTTTGAAGAACACCTCGCCCCCACGCCAGCCAAATTCTTCCCGCCGGCCATCAGAACCCCAGTCTGGGAAGCGCGCATGAGAAACCTGGAACGATGTCGCCACGAAGAAGGCCCCCTGTACCGAGTGGCTACTTACCTAGCCGCCCTGGACCAACTCTTTGATTAGCAAGCCAACCTTCTAAGGGAGCAGACCCATCGAGCCGAGCAAGCAGAGCTCGCAGTGAGGATACAGCAGATCCGAGGTGCCCACGCCGAGGCGAGAGCCGCAGCCGCGGTCAGTAGCGAAGCAGTCGCCCAAGAAAGCCTCAGGCAAGCCCGAGATCGGCGCATGCAAGATTGGACCCGAAGTGGGACACCAGTCCCGGCAATTGGGGAGGACCATGTTTTACTCGGGACGCCCATCATAGGATGGGGACCCCTTTTTGGAAACACACAAGCCCCACCCGAGAACCCTGAAAGTTCCGCTGCCGCCATCGAAGCGAATGCTGTAGCGCAACCCTTGACCAATGGAAATCCAGAGGACGGCGAGCAAGGATCACTCACGCTTCCCGCCCCAGAAGAAGGCCTGCCCCGCGAGTAAAATGACCGACGCCACCCTAGTGATGTGTCCCCAGCCGCTTTTGTTTAAGTTGTACCTGATCCCGGACGAGTAGTACGAGACCTAGCCTTACCCCAAGCTGTACCCCCCCTTGCAGTAATAAAGTTGTTTGTGCTTGTTGTTTGTGATGTTGTATGCTGGTTTGTTGTGTGCTACTTGTTATATAAATACTGGCAGAAGGTAGGTTCTGCCTTATATATGAATTAAACAACTTAAACATCACATAATAGTAACTCCACTCTACCCAATCAACAGATGGCTCCCCGAAGCATCGCAAGGGCCTCCCGCAGCCGGAACCCTGCAGCCGCTGGTGCCGAAGCGCAGCCTGTAGGGCAAAATCTTCCACAAGGAGAACAAGAAGTAAGCCAGAACCGAGGAGAAAACCAAGGAGGAGAGCAACTACCACCACCCCCACCCCTCGGAGACCTGGCACAAATAATTCACAACCAGACCCTCATACTGGAAACACTGGCCAACGCCCTCGTTAACCGGCAACCACGAGGGCAGAACATGAACGACAAGCTGACGGCCTTTCTAAGGACCAAGCCGCCCACCTTTGCCGGATCTTGAAACCCGTTGGATGCAGATGACTGGTTGCGAGTGATTCAGAGGAAGCTCGAACCATTCGAATGCCAGGACGGGGACAAAGTCCTTCTGGCAGCCCACCAGCTCACCGGAACAGCATTATCCTGGTGGGAAAACTATTGTGCCGCAGCCGAAGATGCCTCTACCATCACCTGGGGAGAATTCGTAAGGGAGTTCCGCCGCTACCACATCCCTTCGGCCACCATGAAACGCAAGGCGGATGAATTCCACGCACTACAACAACGAAGCATGACGGTGGAAGAGTACACCCACCGGTTCATGGAATTGGCCCGATATGCGCCGGAAGAAGTGAGCGACGACGATAAGAAGCAAGACATGTTCAAGAAGGGATTAAGCCCAGAACTCCGGACCTTGCTTACCCCACAGATCTATCCGGACTTTAACACCCTGATGAACAAAGCCATCCTCACGGAGAGGGCGAAAGCCGAAGAGAGGAAAGATAATAAACGCAAATTCCTGGAAAGTAAGGCCCGCCAACAGGACTGCTTCCAAAGGCCGAGAAACTCCAGCTACACTGCACCAAGATCTCAGGCCCCAATGCAGTATAGGACTCAGTCCCAAGTGACAGGACCACGGGCCCCTGACACACAGCCTAGAAGCCAGAATACCATCAGGGCCCCACAGAGCAATGCAAGTCTGGCCGCCTCCGACAACAACAATGTTAGGGCCTGCTTCAACTGCCGCGAGATAGGGCATTATATTGCCAATTGCCCTTACGCCAAGAATAAGCCGGCCACATCAGCCTTCTCCAACTCAGTGAATGGACCCAGACCAGCCCTGACCGGTGCCAACCGAGTGCCTATCCGCAACAACGACAACAGCCAGCAGACGAAGCAGCCCCAGCAATCATTTGGACGAGCCCGCGTCAATCACATCGATGCGCAGGAGGCTCAAGAAGCTCAAGGCGTAGTGCTCGGTGAGTACCTAGTCAACTCAGCTCTGGCAACAGTACTATTCGATTCTGGAGCATCGCACTCGTTTATATCCTCGAGCTATGTGGAAAAACACAAAATACCTACAGTGCTACTAAAAACACCCCTATTAACCCGGACGCCTGGAGGCAACATCAATTGTCAATTAGGTTGTCCACGAGTAAGGATCAATTTAAGTGGGGTAGACTTTCTAGCAGATTTGGTAGTACTTAAGTCTGGGGGATTAGACGTGATCCTTGGAATGGACTGGTTAAGCCGACACAATGGTCTCATAGGCTGTACCGACAAAGTGGTACACCTAACAAACCACGAAGGAGTACAAGTGATCTGCCGTACCCGGGATAGTAAGTTTGACCCAATGGTATTTAGCATGGAAGCCAAGCCCTTAGAAGGAGTCCCGGTAGTAAACGAATACCCAGATGTATTCCCCGAAGAGCTTCCCGGTATGCCGCCGGACAGGGATATAGAATTCGTCATAGACCTTATTCCCGGAACCTCTCCGATAGCCAAGAGACCCTATAGGATGGCGGCTTCTGAGCTAACAGAATTAAAGAAACAACTAGAAGAACTGCAGCGAATTGGCTTCATCAGACCAAGATCGTCGCCATGGGGAGCCCCAGTGCTGTTTGTCAAGAAGAAGGATGGGAGTATGAGGTTATGTGTAGATTACCGGGCACTGAATGAAGTTACCATTAAGAATAAGTACCCCCTCCCCAGGATTGATGACCTGTTCGATCAGCTAAAAGGAGCCAAGTACTTTTCCAAGATCGACCTAAGGTCGGGATACTTCCAGCTCAAGATTAGAGAAAGTGACATCCCTAAGACAGCTTTTGTCACCCGCTACGGGCAGTTTGAGTTCACCGTAATGTCCTTCGGACTAACCAATGCCCCTGCCTATTTTATGAACCTCATGAACAAGGTATTCATGGATGAACTGGATAAGTTTGTCGTAGTCTTTATCGATGACATACTTATTTACTCCAAGAGTGTTCAGGAACATGAGCAACATCTGCGGGTAGTGTTGGAAAAGCTAAGGATACATAAACTATATGCCAAATTTAGCAAGTGTGAATTCTGGCTAGAGAGAGTAGCTTTTCTTGGTCACATTCTAACCGCTGAAGGCGTAGCAGTGGACCCAGAGAAGGTCGAAGCGGTCTCCAACTGGCAGCGGCCGACCAACGTTAGTGAAATCAGAAGTTTTCTTGGATTAGCCGGATACTATCGGAGATTTATTGAGGGATTCTCTAAGATAGCCCGACCCATGACGGAACTTCTTAAGAAGGAGAAAAAGTTCGCCTGGATGGAAAATTGTGAAAGAAGTTTTCATGAATTGAAGCAAAGGTTGACAACCGCCCCAGTGCTGACCCTACCGGACATCCATCGGGACTTTGTCATTTATTGTGACGCATCCCGACAAGGATTAGGGTGCGTACTGATGCAAGACGGGAAAGTCGTTGCATATGCCTCCCGCCAACTCAGGGCTCATGAGCAGAATTATCCGACCCATGATTTGGAATTAGCAGCCGTAGTGCATGCCCTTAAGATTTGGAGATATTACCTGATTGGAAATAAGTGTGAGGTTTACACCGACCACAAGAGCCTGAAGTATATCTTCACCCAGCCGGATTTAAACCTAAGGCAAAGGAGATGGTTGGAGTTGGTCAAGGACTATAATTTGGAAATTCAGTATCACCCCGGAAAGGCGAACGTGGTGGCCGACGCCTTAAGCCGGAAAACCTATGGACCCAAGGATGACCATCTATGCGAGGAAATGGCACGATTAAATGTGCACATTGTTCCTCGAGGTTCCAGCCAAGTGCTAAACATCCAATCGACACTAGAAGATGGAATTAGAGAAGCCCAACGATCGGATCAAGAGTTAATAAAGATCTGCAAACAAACTGGAGAAAACAAAGCGCCGGGTTTCAGAGTAGACGATAAGGGGACATTATGGTACGAGGATAGGATTTGTGTGCCCCGGAATGGAGACTTCCGGCAGCTAATCATGGACGAAGCCCATAACTCAGCCTACTCCATCCACCCAGGATCCACCAAAATGTATATGGACATAAAGCAAAAATATTGGTGGAATGGAATGAAGGCGGATATTGCACGATTCGTGGCTCATTGTGATACCTGCCAAAGGATCAAGGCCGAACATCAAAAGCCAGCAGGATTATTGCAACCCTTGCCTATCCCGGTCTGGAAATGGGATGAAATAGGAATGGACTTCGTAGTAGGCCTACCCAGAACACAGAAGGGACACGATTCCATATGGGTAATAGTGGACCGACTCACTAAATCGGCTCATTTCATACCCGTACGAACCACTTACGGTGGAGAAAAGCTGGCAAAGCTTTATGTGGAAAACATAGTAAAGTTACATGGAGTGCCTAGCCGGATTGTCTCGGATAGAGGGACCCAATTCACCTCTAGGTTCTGGAAAAGCTTACATCAAGCCATGGGCACCAAGTTGGATTTCAGCTCTGCATATCACCCACAGACGGATGGTCAAACCGAAAGGGTGAATCAGATTATGGAAGATATGCTGAGAGCATGTGTCCTGACCTACGGAAAGGACTGGGAGCAGAGTCTGCCCTATGCGGAATTCTCGTACAATAATAGTTACCAAGCCAGCTTGGGCATGTCGCCATTCGAAGCCCTCTATGGAAGAAAGTGCAAAACCCCCTTGATGTGGTCGGAAGTTGGAGAACGTGCACTAGTAGGGCCCGCACTAATAGAGGAAGCAGAAGAAAAAGTAGCGGAGATCCGCGAGAAGTTGAAGGCGGCTCAATCTCGACAAAAGAACTACGCAGATAAGAGAAGGCGAGAAATAAGTTTCAACCCAGGCGATTTTGCATATCTCAAGGTCTCACCCATTCGAGGAACGCGAAGGTTTCAAGTGCAAGGAAAATTGGCCCCTCGATACATTGGACCGTATCGAGTTCTGAAGAGAGTCGGAGCAGTAGCGTACAAACTGGAGTTACCAGAAGAAATGTCGGATATACACCCAGTATTTCATGTCTCGCAATTAAGAAGGTGTTTGAGAGTACCCGAGGGAGAACATGTGCCGGTGGAAACAATAGATCTACAGCCGGATCTGCGATACCAGGAAGTACCGGTCAAAATTCTGGACACAGTCACTAGAAGGACAAGAAACTCCGAGGTACGGATATGCAGAGTTCAATGGAGCAGGCACGGAATAGACGAAGCAACCTGGGAACGCGAAGAGGCGCTAAAGAAGGAGTTTCCCCATCTATTTAGGAACCAGCCGAATCTCGAGGACGAGATTCATTTAAGTGGGGTAGGTTTGTGACGCCCTGAAAATTTCAAATTTAAACTATGCGTTAAGGTGTCCTGACCAAAAATTTATTCGTCGTAAAACCCTGACTCTCTCCGTTTCACCGTCACACTGACGGCCGACGCGAGCCTGACCGCCGTCTCATCCCGCGCCGCTCACACGCTAGAGTAATTCGTAAAAACGGTTCAATTTCAAAACCCTAACCCTAACCGGATCGCTGTTCCGTTCCGTATCGCTCGAGGGCTTGTCGCTCACGCGCGACCGCCCGCCGCGATTAGCGCCGGCGCTCCTCGTGCAGCGCGCGAATCCCACGCACGCGTGGCCGACCGGCCGCGGTCGCCGCCGCGACCGGCGCCGACGCGTCCCTCCCCCTCTCTCTCCTTCTCTCTTTTCCTCTTCCATTTCTTTTCTTTTCTCTCTTTTTCTTTTTCCCTTTCTTCTTTTTCCTTCCTTCTTTTCCCTCTCCTTCCCTCTCTCTTTCCTTTCCTGTTTCCCCTGCCGCATGCCCGAACGCCGGCCGGCCGCGCGCCCGCGCTACCACGGCCGTGCTGCGCACGCGCGCCCGCTCCGCGTGTCCCGCGTGCCCCACACGCCGCGCCGTGCTACCTACCGCTCGCGACCCGCCTCTGGCCCGCGCCTCGCCGCGCCGCGCGCGCTCGCGCACGCGCCCGACGCCGCGTTGCCCGCTGCTGCCGCACCCGCCCCGACGCGCCGCCCGGCCTCCGGCCCCCAGCCACGTCGCCCCGTTCCCCGGCCGCGCACGCGCACGCGTCCGGCCCACGCGCACGCGCTGCACAGCTCGCCGCCCCGCCGCCGCTAGCGCCCCGCCTCGCCGCCCGCGCCGTCGCTTCCTTGCTCCTGTGCCGGCACAGCTCCATGTACGGCACCCCGGCGCCCTCGCCGCACGCCGCGTCGCGACGAATGCAAACGGCCGAGCGCCATTAATGGCGCTCCGCGCCGCTCGCCGGCCTTCATCTACCTCCGGCCTCCCTACCGCCTCAATTCGCCTATAAATTGGCCCCCGCCCCGCTCCTCGTTCCCCCACAGCCTCCACCACAAACACCCGCCGCCTCCCGAGCCTCTAGCGCCGCCACGCCGAGCTTCCGCGCCCGCCGCCGCCGGCCTCCGTCGCCCCGCCTCCACATGCCGTCCCGGCCCGAGGTGAGGCCGGGGACCGGTTCCCCTCGCCCCCCTCCCCCTCTTGCCCTAACCCCGGCCGCCGCCGTGCCCCCGGCCACCGGAATCGGCCGGGAGCCGGCGTCCCCTTCCTCTTCCTCTATTCCGCACGGGGGAGAGGAAGGAGAAGGGCAGTTTTGCCCATAACCCCCCCCCTTCCCTGTATTTTCTCAAAAGAAACCCCCCTACTTACTCTCCTTTGCAGAAAAGGCCCTGTTCTTTCCGTTATTTCAAAATAAATCCTCCATTACACAAACCCAATTATACTCGACATCCTTTAGCGTGCCCTGCGTATTTCTAGAATTTGCAAATAGGCCCTTGCCCCCTCCAGATACTTACGAATAAACCCCTGGAGCCCTGTTTAACCACCCGAACCCTCTTTAGCTCGTCATTTTATGCGCCAAACAACCTCCGATCGACCCGAAACTTTACCACGCACTTTTTAGTATAGTCCTAGCCATGCCATTAAGAAACCGCCCAAAGATATTACCCCTAACTCCGTAACTAAATTATTTCCGATTCAAGATCAACGATAAAAGCTTTTAGTTCTTTCGCTTGATTGTATGTCTGTTTGTTTGCGTCGTAGGACACGGAGTGAATGAGGAAGTTCCCGAGTGCGATCAAGCGAACGAGGACCAGTTCTGCGACCCTGAACCCGAGGGACAGTGCTTCGATCAGGACCTCCCGCAAGGGTTTGATGATGGCAAGTTCAACTCCACCCTTTGATGCATGTTTCTGTCCTAGTTTTTATAAACACAACCCAGAGGCCTGTTTTATAAAATTGCATGGTTTTGTGTGCTGAAAACATGGTAGGATAGCCACCCCTACTTGTGATAACCATACCTTGACCACCTGGTTTTGCAAAGAAAGTGTGTGTACATGTGGGAAGGGATAAAGTGTGGTTTTGAAAAGTGAGTTAGACGGGATGGATGGCATTTCTGTGTGAATTGCCGTTGGTGTGCTCGTACCTATGTGGTTGAGCGTGGAAGGGAGATATCCATCTTGTCACCCCTAAGGACCGAGTTGATGTGTCGTCTCACCTAGCTTCCTGTCGTGCAAACCACTTGACCGTTGTATGGGCAACGGCTTGGCCTAACCCCACTAGTTAGTCTGATAGCCATCAGGAGAGCTGGGAGCAACGGGTGATCAAGGAGACGGGATAAGCTCTGTGTGACTAATGCCCCGGTTAAACCTCGGTGGTAGGTCGAATGACCCCTTGATAGATCCCGTGGTGGCTAGTCAGGTCTAGCTAAGGTGGGTAAGGGCTTTGATGGGATCTGCACCGGCACTAAGATGTTCGTGCTGTGGTACCCCACCTGTGGGTAAAGTTGCACACCTCTGCAGAGTTAAAAATCTATTCGAATAGCCGTGCCCACGGTATTGGGCAAGTTATGGTGTGGTCACATAACTAGTGTTTCTCTCTGGGAATGGTTTGGCTGGTGTGAGTTGTTTGGAAGGTGTCCGGCAGTTGTGCCGTGTGCTGCGGCGGACGGGGAGTCCAGTAGCAGTTTAAAACTTGGATCCTGTGTGGATCAACATTACGTGCTTCTTGGTGTTTGAAAACTAGTTTTGAAAATATTTATAAACGAACCTTTGCATATAACCGAGTTTTCCGCAAACAAACCCTAACCGTACCCTTGGATTGTCCTTTGCATTAATTTCTGTTATACCCCCTCCGTGGGTGTGTTGGACTTGCTGAGTATGTTTGTACTCACCCCATTCTTACTTTTACAGTGGAAGACCCAGACTACGTCCCCGAAGACAACGAGTAGGGTTTCGTCCTGCACCCAGTCTTGCCTGTGGTTGAGGCCACCGTTGGATTCCGCATGGCGCAAGACTCTGATGATCCTCTTTTCGTAACTAGTGTAGTGGTGTGGGTTTTAGTTGTAATCCTCGCGATAGTGGCGCTTCACTGCCCATTACCGCGAAGAGTTGTACGGTGATGTACCATCTGTTGTAATAAAAGTGTTATCAGCCTCCTGGGACTGATAAATCGACACTTTTAAGTCTTCCCTGATGGGGGGACGCTTCAGACACAGGCTCTAAGCATATCTTCCAAAATCTGATTTACCCTTTCAGTTTGTCCGTCTGTCTGAGGATGATATGCGGAGCCTCGAATTAACTTAGTCCCAAGAGCTTGTTGAAGTTGCTCCCAGAACCGAGCAATAAACTGTGCTCCACGATCAGAAATGATTGTCTTGGGTACTCCATGAAGACGAATAATTTGATCCAAATAGATTTCAGCATACTTTTTAGCATTATATGTAGTATGCACAGGAATGAAATGTGCAGTCTTGGTCAATCGATCAACGATTACCCAAATGGAGTCATGCCTTAGAGAAGTGTTGGGTAAGCCAACGATAAAGTCCATACTGATATCCTCCCATTTCCAAGAGGGAATAGATAGAGGTTGAAGACTACCAATAGTTTTCAGATGACTGGCTTTGACTCTTTGGCAGATATCACATTCTAAGACATACTTGGCAATTTCTCGTTTCATACGAGTCCACCAGAAGTTTTGTTTCAGATCCTGGTACATCTTCGTACTGCCAGGGTGCATAAAAAATTTAGATAGGTGGGCCTCGTCCAATATCTGTTTACGGAGCTTATGGTCCTTGGGTACAACGATACGTTCGTTGAACCATAAAACTCCTTCTGGATCTACTCGAAAGCATTTATACTTCCCTTCTCCTGGTGTTATTTTCTGCTTAATGATTCTGACTCCTTTATTGTGCTGTTGAGCTAGAACAATGCTATCCCTAAGCGTGGCTTCAATTGAAAGATGGTTCAAGTTACCTTGGGGAATGATTTCTAGATTAAGCTTTCTCATTTCCCAACAAAGAGTTTCGTTGAAAGCTTCTACAGATAAATAAGAACAATATGCCTTGCGACTAAGTGCATCCGCAACAACATTGGCCTTGCCTGGATGATAATGTACTTCCAAGTCATAGTCTTTGATAAGCTCTAACCAGCGTCTTTGCCTCATATTCAAGTCTGCCTGTGTGAAGATGTACTTGAGGCTTTTGTGGTCAGTATAAATATGACACTTTGTACCCATCAGATGATGTCTCCAGATCTTCGGGGCATGAATGACAGCTGCGAGTTCAAGATCATGGGTAGGGTAGTTCTGTTCATGAACCCTAAGTGCTCGTGATGCATATGCAATTACTCGATTGTCCTGCATAAGCACACAACCAAGTCCGGTTCCTGAAGCATCACAATAGATATCGAAGGGTTTTGACACATCTGGTTGAGCTAGTACTGGGGCAGTTGTAAGATGGTCTCTGAGAGTGTGGAATGCATCTTCGCATTTTTTATCCCAATAGAATTTAACACCTTTCTTTAGTAGTTCGGTCATAGGTTTGGCTATTCTGGAGAAGTCAGGAATGAAACGACGATAATAGCCAGCTAGACCCAGAAAACTACAGATCTGATGAACTGATGTGGGAGGTTTTCAATCCATCACTTCTTGTACTTTACTGGGGTCAACGGATATACCGTCACCGGGGATAGTATGACCCAGAAATTTCACAGTATCTAACCAGAACTCACACTTGGAGAATTTGGCGTACAAATGGTGGTCTCTTAATCGTTGAAGAATAATATGAAGATGTTTTGCATGATCTTCTGGATTTTTAGAGTAGATCAGAATGTCATCGATGAAGACCACAACAAATTTGTCGAGTTCTTGCATAAAGACAGAATTCATGAGATACATGAAATACACTGGAGCATTGGTAAGACCAAATGACATGACTAGGTATTCATATAAACCATATCGGGTGGAGAAGGCCGTTTTTGGAATGTCACTTGGCCGGATCTTTATTTGATAATAACCGGAACAAAGATCAATCTTAGAGAATAACTTAGCTCCGGCTAACTGGTCGAAGAGAATATCAATGCGGGGTAGAGGATATTTGTTTTTGATAGTTACCGCATTGAGAGGGCGATAGTCTACACATAACCTTAAGCTATTGTCTTTCTTCTTCACAAATAAGGCTGGACAACCCCATGGTGATGCACTCGGATGAATGAAACCTTTATCAAGGAGGTCTTGGAGTTGGATTTTTAACTCGGCAAGCTCATTAGGTGGCATACGATAGGGTCTCTTAGAGATAGGGGCTGTGCCGGGCTGCAGTTCTATGATAAATTCGATATCCCTGTCCGGGGGCATTCCAGAAAAATCATCTGGGAAGACATCTGGGTATTCACAGATGATAAGGATATCCCTTAATTTGATCCCCGTTGTAGCATAGGTACAAAGATTGGTGTACTCTCGTTGTGGAAGATAAAGAACGGTAGGTTCATGCTCGGGTGAATCTATCTCCACAGTTCAGGAGAAGATATCTAATGAGACTTGGTGCTGGGTCATCCAATCCATACCTAAGAGAACATCCATTCCTTCTAGATCTAGTAGGAGTAAGTCTGTTTTTATCAACTGGCTACCCAGCTGAAGTGGTACCTTTCTACAGATTTGGTTAGAGGAGATTTTTCCGCCAGGAGTGGTTATCCTATATGCCCCATTTGTAGAAGAGATATTCAAGCCTAGCTTAATCCCACAGTTTGTACTGATAAAACTATAGGTAGCACCAGAATCAAAAAGAACAATCACGGGTTGATGGTTGATAGAAAAAGTACCCGTCATTATTGGTGTCCCCTAGGGGAGTTCGGAGCGAGTGGTGAGGTTCACCCTTCCCTGGCGGACTTGGACCATTTGCTTCTTGCCCTTGCCCTTGTTGATTGGGTTGGATGTTTGCCCTTGGAAGGATCTCCTAGGTTGAGGGCAATCCTTGATAAAGTGGGACGGGCTGCCACAGTTGAAACAACGATAGTTGTTGTTTCCTTGGTTGGCGGACGGAAAGCTCGGTCGTGGACCTTGTTGTTGTTGCTGTTGAGGCTGTGGCGTCGGTGGTCGATTGAATCGTGCCTGCTGGGGTGGTCTGGCTACCCATCTGCCAGGCAAGTTACTTCGAGGTGGTGCTCGAGTAGTGGTGTTCTGGACCAACCGATATCTAGACGGTTGCGCCATCGAGGGTCCAGTGGGTGCCTTCCGCTTCTTTTCTGCTCCGTGGGCTGAGATGCAGTCCTCTTGGGTGATGGCCATATTGACTAGCTCATTGAAATTGTCAGCCTTTACCAAATTCAATCGTTCCTTAAGTTTGGTGTTCAGGCCTTGACGGAAACGATCTCTTTTGCGGGCGTCTATGTCCGTATGATAACCCGCATACTGGCACAAGTGGTTGAAGACCTGTGCATATTGCATGACGGTGCGGGTTCCCTGAGTTAGATTTAGAAATTCATTGAGCTTTCACTCAATGAGTCCTTCGGGGATGTGGTGCGCTCGAAAAGCGGTCCGAAATTCGTCCCAAGTGACGACATGACCAGCAGGTTGCATGGCATGATAATGATCCCACCAGATGCGGGCAGTGCCACGGAGTTGTTGGGCTGCAAAGAGCGCCTTGTTCTCATCTGAACATGGGGCAGACAATAAGGCGAACTTGGACTCGATGGTGCGGAGCCAAGCGTCAGTGTCAAGGGGCTCATCCGCCTTATGGAATAGTGGAGGCTTGGTACTGAGGAAGTCTTGATAACTGGCCAATGGGGGTTCATCTCGGCTTCGGGACTGGTGATGGAATTGGCCCATTTGAGCTTGCACAAGCTGATTGAGGAGTTCGGTTTGTCGGGCCATAACCTCGGCCAGATTTGGAGGTGGCGGTGGCGATTGCTGGGAACCGCTGGCCTGATTTGCCCGAAAACCTTCCGGGGTTCCACGAGTAGCTCGAACCATCTGAAATAGAGGAGATATCCATTATCAATTATATCCTTACTCCTAATTTCAGATGATATACAGTTGCCAAAAAGATATGTACATGCTCCATTCAATCAACTCATTTCGGACGCAACATACTGAGTAAGATGGTAACATACAAGGTTTAGATTACTACGCAAACACTGGTGGTCCTTACATCTTACATCAGGGCGCTTTGACTACTACGAGTCATTTCCTACGTATACATGCCACATATAATACAACAAGTGGCTCTAGATCTAGGTAGACTACTCAATACCTATGTCACATCTTTCTACACTAATTACAACTAGGATGTCACCAACTCAGACGAAACTAAAAGTCATCAAAATTGCCCACGGATGACTGACTGCCCGAAGAAGAATGATGGGGACTAAGAATAGGATCTCCATGCTCAGAATCGAGGTCTGAAACTCCCTCAATTTCCTCTGGGTCTTCTTCTTCGGCTTCGGGTGCTGGTATAGCAAAAGGTACTGGGTGCTGTTGGAGTTCATTAATTTGAGCCTGGGCATCATCAACCTCAAGGATGAGGTCGTGGATTTGTTCCTGGAGAAACTCAATGATCGTGTTGTGTTGGGTGATCATCGCATCATTCTCATTGATTTGATCTTCCCGGTGAAGAATAGTCTCCTCGCGGGCGGCGATGATTCCATCTTTCTCTATCACCAAGGCTTGAAGCTGCTCAATCTGGGTGACTTGTCGATCAGTATCCCTGAAGTGACCTTACGCGATACTGGTCAATTGACCCATACCGCGATGTAGCAGAAGTTGATAGTGATGCTAAACGTTCATGAACCGAATAGTACCCCGAAGCGTTTCTTCCATTGAGCCTTCCAACCTGTGACTTTCAGGGACTACCCAGAGATTCCACTCAGGATCATTGGGATCTATTGCAGGGAATAAACCGATAGGCTTCCTACAACTTCCCTTGGATGCTGGTTGCAGAAAAGGTAGATGGCTTCTAGAGCTGCTCCCTCAATAGTGTCGACTATACGATAGCCTACCACGTCGACTTCGATGGGCTGCCATTGGGAGCGAAAGGGATGTTTAGGAATAGTCATTCTGACTCGACATCGATGAACACCTTCTTCCTGATATTCCACTGCATCATACTGTGGGGGTTCGGTATAGCAGAATGAACGTAATGATTCCCAAAGATGAGGAAAACCCTCCCAATGCAAGGCATTTGTGTGGAGATGCCCTGCCGGATCCCAAAAGATATTGGAAGGGGCTGCCATCTGCAACAAGAATGCAAATGGTGAGACTTATTTACCCTGCTAAGAATTCACAAGGTAAATGGAATGAGATAATCAATTCTGATAACAGCAAAGACTGGAAATCAGATGGATACTTAAGACACTCAACTTAGAGCTACCATAAAAATCCTATTAACCCATTCTAGAGATAAGCAACACACTACTCATCCTTAATAGAACAAAACATACATTGCATTCGTGTATTTGATGATGGATTATGCATGCACGTACTATTCGACCTGACAACCAAAAACAACTGCCGAATATCTTCAGACTTACGCGGTTAATTTCGGTGGCATCACCCATACGTCTCTCTCTAATAACTAGTCGATAAGTCCTATACGTCCTAACATCTTAATCGTGGTTAGTGTACCTGCAAAAGACCACATATATATAATATGAACCTTTCATGGCAGCACAACATGAAAGCGTTCCCAAATACTACTGTTCATTATAGAAACAGCATCTATACAATTACCGCCGTACAGACAACGTTAACATACGTCATTAGAACAACGTATTCACGGGGGTACCGCAAAATGCGGGGGTATGAACAGCGATCGCCATACCCTGCGTCGAACCATATACTCCCAATATAACCAACCTAAGTTGATTATATTGGCAGCATCTCAAGTAGGCCACTGCTTGAGAAATAGCGATCGGTTCGCATCACCGACAGGAACGCCAAGCTCGCTCAGTTGGCTAAGGATCCTTACCTCCTTACCTCACTATCGATGGTGTCGTTACAGAAAGTAAGGTTGGATTATACATGAATTTAAGTTTTGACAGAAAGTAGTGCTGCAAGTTAGAATAGGACTATATATATACATTAGCAGCCACCTGATAGTTCCCTTATAAGTCCCTAGGGTTTACGATCTAAGCACCAATCTTAACGGGTCCATCGCACTTTGTAAATTCCTTTGTTTGGCCAATTTTATCCTGAAAATACTTTTTAAGAGCTACTGCAGTTGTAAGAGTAAACCAACAGCTCTGATACTAGCTGTGGCAGAACCGCCTAAATTATTCCAGCTCAAGTGTGCTAGTCATCGCTATACAGCTAATAATAACTCAACGCACTTCAAACGGAACAACCCATTGGTCTGTCGGGTCTCCACCCGATACAACCACGGCTCAACAAGATCGAAGCAGTTTTACCTCGCACGAAGGCGAGTATACAATCACAGCACAGTTCATCAACTTTTAATTTATAGAAACGCAAACGTTATTACAAACCTTTTTCAAACTGAATGTAAACTTATACAGACAGTGTTTAACAGACAAGCTATGCAGCTTGTCCAAGTTCACAGCGGAAGGAAAATAAACACGCGACTACGCACGTCGCGAAGGTTAACACCGTACTCAGCCCAAAGCTTGGTGTCACTCAGGAGGGTCCCTGCCAGCCGGGACGGATCCCACTCCACGGACTAGCCAAACAGAACAGAAGTTGGCCATGCAGGGCTATCCGTGGGGTTCTCGAAGGTTATTCCTGAAAGATAGACTAGCAAGACTGAGTATACTAATACTCAGCAAGACTTACCCGCTTCGTGGTATACTTAGACAGGTAACTAGACTCATGAAGGCATTGAAAAAGTTCTGGGTTTATTTTCAGCTAAAAAGCAATAAAGAATATGATCTACTTTCAAATTTTAGCTTTCAAATTCTACTTGTTTAGCCATTCTAGATAAGCACCTACACTAGACAAGCAAGGTAGAGATTAACATTCATCAAGATTATTCCATTAATAGTTACACTTCTTACTCTATGTGGCAGAAGGAATAAGCAGTCTCAATCTCTGTGAGAAACGGACGATTCTGAATCGAATTTCCAAACCTTGCAAGGCAAACCTAACTCACACGCTTGGAATATCCCATGATAATTCCAAAGCAACCGTTTGCCTTTCATTCCGACTCGTGGAACAGGGCCACCACAAGCGACTGTAGGACCGTACGCACACCAATTGTGCAGGACATACGTCTGTAGCGCGACTACATGACCGTACTCCTGTCCGCTGCGCGGAACGTACTCCCGCACGTCGGTGCATGAAAAAAAAACCAAATTACGAGTGGTGGGAGGTATGTCCACTCCTCGGGCTGATTGGTTACTAGGCTTACCACTTTACCATATTTCGCGGCATGTGGCTAGTACTTTCAAACGCTTAGCCACCACTACCACACACTTCGACCTTATCAATATTTATCAACACAGACGGGGTAACCTTTTGAGTCATGATATTGCACATGACCCCGTCCATCATCCTTATAGTGATTGCAAGATAGTAAATATTCAACTCCTATATCGCGCGAGTGACAGGAAATCACTCAACTTCTGCCGGTTCTATTAGCGGAGCATCTATGCGATAAGGACTCGGGTACAATACATTGGATTCCTAGGATTTATGCATCTAGGGTTTCCTTTCAACTCCTAGACGTAATGCAAAATATATAATATATAAGTAAAGTTGTAATAAATTGAAATACTAGGGTATGCATCGAGGCTTGCCTTCTTGAGTGGGGTTGGGGGCAGGAGTGTCAAAGATTTCCGAACTTGGGTTCGGAGCTTCTGTTAGAGTCTCGGCGACGTTTGTGGGGTCTTCAGAAAACCCTTGGTCTTGTTCCAGGACTAGCTCGTAGTCTCCGTCGTCGAGCGTTGCTGACTCTACATGATATGCAATGATTTAAGTGAGATGGTTCTTAAGTTAAGGATTTCATTTCACGATAAAGTTGCAATCCAACAAATTAATCAATATAGACTCATGAAGTAAGGGGGGTTTGATCCCAAACTACTATGCATACTTAAGTCATGGAATTACTTTGAAGTAATTGACAAGTTTAATTTTTATTTTGGAAAACCATAAAGCTTCTGACCATGGATTTTTGTGGTTAAGTTTATTTTCATTAAATAAGCATATGGTAAATTTTTCATAGTTTTCTGGAAACAGAGACTAAAGTATTAGAATTTGAATTCAAATTTCAAATTTAAGTTCAAATCTTGGGTAAATAGAACTATAAAGTCTTGAAAATTTAATTATGAACTAACTATAAACATGGTTATGGTAAAAAGATCTAAACATAGAAGCCTTAGGAATATGCTTATTTAAATTCAAACCATTTCAAATTTGATTTGCAAAAGTTTAGAAGAACTTAAACTACAAAGCAATACTAAGTTTGAAATTTTTACACTGGCTTACCCATGACCTAGAGAAGCTACATACCAAAAATTACAAGGAAATAAGTTTATATGCACAAGTTATGCATAAGATACTCTTTTACTTTGAGTTTAAAATAGATCAAAATACATTTAGTTTCAAACCAAACTTTATTAACAAAAGTTGTAGATTTATATTTCTAGATTCCAACAAAACTGGTTTGGTAATTTTTGGATTTTTCTATGCATTCCTATGAATTTTACAAGTTGACAGATAACACTAAACTAGAGACTTGCAAAGAGACCCTCGGTTACTTGCACAGAGACCCCCAGAACAGAAAAAGAAATCACAGATACGCCCTTGCCGGCTCTCGACGGCGACCGACGGCTCTGTCCATGATGTTCTTGCCGGCGGTGAGGGTTTGGCCGGGGAAGAACCGGTCCTATACGACCTCCAGAACCTACTGAGTCTAGGGGTGGGTGATGTGCTCGAGGAACAGTGGCGGAGCATGGCCGGCGGCGATGGATGGCGGCGGTCGTGGCGGCGCATCAGTGTTCCCAGTGAAGGGCTGGCGAACAGGGATGAACAAGGCATGCAGGAGCATCACGGGAGTGTGGGGATGCGTTTCCTGTGCCCAATTTGGTCGGAGACGGGGCAGAAGGTGGTGCTCGACGGTGGGGCAGCTCGGGTTCTTACCGGCGGCGATGACGGCGCAGCGTTCTGCAAGCTGGGATGCCGGAGAGTGGCGGGGAAGTAGTCGAGGAGCTTCTATAGGTTGGTGTGGTGCTGTTGGTGCCTTGGGCGGGAGTGAAACGGCTCTGTATCGGCGGGTCGACGGGAGGCCGAGCGGCGGCGGAGCTCGGAGCTCACCGATGCTGTGGGGGATGATGGTTGGGCGTGGGGAAATGAAATTGGAGGGGCTTGGGAGCACAAGTGAGTCACAGCGGTGCTCTAGCAGCACTGGATTGGGGTTCGGAGGTAGCGAGGGCGGCTGACGATGGTGGGCAGTGGTGGCGATGGTGGTCCGGTGAGGCGCGGGGTCGGGAGAAAGGAATGGCGGTGAAATTGTGGTTGCAGGAGCACAAGAGAGGATGCAGTGGGGGCTCAAGACATGCTTTAAGTTGCTAAAGAGAACACAGTGGCCGAGAGGCAGTGTTAGGGATCGACAGCATGCGTGGCGTGGCGACCGCGGCGGAGCTCGGGTAGCGGCGGGGTTGGCGTGGCGCGCGCGGAGGACGGCAGCGGGGAGAGGTAAGGCGGCAGTCGGCCAAGGAGCGACACGTGGGATCTGCAGGGAGCAGGAGGTGGCGCTGATCGGGTCGCAGCGACGGCGAGCGGCGGCGAAGAGCGGCTCGGGCAGACGGCCGGGCAGCGTGGCACGCCGGGGAATAGCCAGCGCGGCTCGGGGGGGGGCGGTGGCACTGGGCTGAGGCGACACGTGGCTTGGCTCTGAGCAGCGCGGGGCGGCGGCGCGCGGCACATGGCCGGCAGGAGCGGCGGCGGCAGTCGGGCGTAGAGAGAAGAGAGGAGGAGGGAGGGAGGTAGACGAAGGAGGACTGAAAAGCAAAATCTCAAAAACACAGGGACTCCACTGTAATGTTCAAGTAACTTTCAAACCAAAGCTCAAATGAAGATGGGCCCAAATGGAAAAGTGTAGGGTTTTTCAAAATCTACAACTTTGTTTTAAGGTTCATTTGCAGAAGAGCAATAGATTTGAAACTACTATAAAACTTAGCAAAGTTTCTAAACTTTATTAAATCCTATTTAAAAACTACACTACATATACATCTTATGAGTAGTTTCACCTATATTTGCGATTTAAACACAAGTTTTTGACTTTTGCAAAACAACCCTCATACATTTAAATTCTACCCTCCATACTTACCCATTTAACACTAAAGGACCTTTATTACTTTATAATTATATAAACAACCCCTTTTACTTAGCATTTAAATTTTTAAACACACTTTCACCACATTTTGCACGCAACATCATACTAAAATTTAGGGTGTGACAATACTAAGTACCTGAGTGTCACAAAAACCAAGAGCAGGCTTTCTTCCTTTCCATCCTTCATAAGGGGTTACTTCACCCTTAGCTGATGGAACTCGGTTTAGAACAAAACATGCGGTCAAAATGGCCTCGCCCCACCATGGCTTAGGTAATCCCGAACTATCTAACATGGCATTAACCAAGTCCGTCAATGTTCAGTTTTTCCGTTTAGCCACTCCATTTGATGGGGGCGAATAGGGTGCCGTTGTCTCATGGATGATGCCATGCTCCGCACAGAATTCACCGAAATAGTTAGAAAGATACTCTCCTCCTCTATCGGACCTTACCCGTTTAATTTTCTTTTCTAGTTGGTTTTCTACCTCTGCCTTATAGATTTTAAAACAATTAAGTGCCTCATCTTTCGTTTTAACAAGATAGAGCTGAGAAAATCTAGTAGCATCATCAATAAATGATATGAAATACTTCTTTCCTGCTCTAGTTAAAATTCCATTCATTTCACGCAGATCCATGTGAATGAGATCAAGAGGTGCTAAGCTCTTCTCTTCCATGCGTTTAAAAGGTTTGCGTGGTTGCTTAGCTTGCACACAAGCATGGCACTTTGATCTCTAACAATAGGAATTTTAGGAATCAAATTAAGCTTGGATAAACGGATAATACGATCGAAATTAATGTGACACAAACAAGAGTGCCAAACAGCAGCCTCCCCAACATTCATTTCAGAAATAGAAATAGAGTTTGTCACATTATTACAATCTTCAATCACTGAAAGACGGAACAGACCGCCACTGTCATAACCTTTGCCAATAAACATACCAAATTTCAAAACAATAAACTTGTTCGACTCAAAAACCAACTTATGACCATCACGACATAAAAGTGAACCACTGATGAGGTTCCTGCTTATTCCTGGAACATGCTGCACATTCTTCAAAGAAAGAGTCTTTCCGGAAGTTAACTTCAAATTGACTCTTCCTACTCCATGTACAGCAGCCCGTGAACCATTCCCCATCACGATGGAGGAACTATCGGTAGCCTGATAAGAAGAGAACAAATTAAAGTCAGAACAGACATGAACATTAGCTCCTGTGTCTAACTACTAATCGGTGGCTTGACATGCTAGAAGAATTTCTGGAACATACCTAGAATTTCCAGCCTCGCCAACAGTCACGTTTGCAGTTTTCTGACCACCACCTTTCTTGCCTTTTCTGTTGCGGCATTTTCTGGCAATGTGCCCAGGCTCACCACATACAAAGCGAGTGAGGTCCACGAGGTTCTTCTTCTTCTTCTTAAAGTCAGTATTCTGCTTGGCTTTTGGCTTCTAGTTCTTGTTTTTGTTTCCACCACCAGATTTGCTTTCAACTACGTTGGCATTAGAGAGGCCTCCATCCGATGGAACAGAACGAGTCATGTCCTTTGCTCTTGCCTTCTCCTCAACATCAAGAGAAGCGATCAGACTTTCAACAGTCATGACCTCCTTCTTGTGCTTGAGGCTCGTGGCAAAACTCCTCCAAGATGGAGGAAGTTTGGCAATGATGACACCAACCACAAACTTGTCAGGCAAGACGCAATCAAAATCCGCAAGTTCCCCCACCAGAAGCTGGATCTCATGAGCCTGTTCCACTACAGAACGGTCATCAACCATTCTGTACTCATGGTACTGGTCATTAACATAGAGTTCCCTTCCAGCATCTGATTCCGCATATTTGCGGTCCAGGGCCTCCCATATTTCACGTGCCACATCATATTTCATATAAATATCACATAGTTGATCAGACAACAAAGACAAGATGCAGCCAACACAAGTCGAGTTATCTAACTCGAATGCGCAGTTCTGCTCCTCAGACAGAGGAAGAACTGGTGAGATCACCCACCAGATCTTCATGCTCACGAGCCAGAACTTAACCCTAGTCTGCCATCTTTTAAAGTTGTCACCCCCAGCAAATCGCTCAGGTTTCAGTGCATCCAAAATTCCAGCCATGTTAATTATCTCAGGTTTCTGGATTGTTAGAAAATTAATAGGGTTTAAGATTAATTTGTACAACTAGAGCAGCATATGAGAGAACATACAATTACTAGCGATTAACATGAATAACCCTAATACTACACAGATCAAGATGAACTCGTGTAAAACTATACATCTAATATAAACAGACACCAGATCTGGCCATGAGATCATCATAAAAGAAATGCATGGAACACTGGCTTAACTTACAGTGGATCCCGCGCGGATGCAGCGAAGAAATCGTCGATGAAGAGGAAGGACACGAGCGGACGTGCGAGCGCATTTCCTAGAAACCTGATTCGCCGGCACCCGTACAGGTCCTCAGATCGCCGGCGCCGGTTCGGACCCTCGATCCGCTGTACGGCGGACGAAGGGACGGCAGGGCTGAAAGCGGCGGCGTAGAGAAAGAGAGAGAGTCCGATGCGAGTCACCGGTGACCTCCCCGTGTACAGGACGTCTCCCATATATAGAGGGGTTCCCTGCCTCTCAGATTCGATCTGCCTAAATCTCAGGAACCGCCCCCTGGGACCTCTCTACGGCAACCGACTGGAGCCCACGCACGGAACGTGCGCCCACTACTCCCGGTTGACGTGGCAGTCTAGGTGTGGTAGAAATTGGCCAACAAAACAAAAGGCAAAATTAAACTGCTGGAATAACACGACACGACGCGATCGCGCATTGTCCCAAGTCACAAGTCACGCGATAATAACGCGTAACGCGCATGCGTGCGTGTGTGGCTTGTGTGTGTTCACAGCATAGCATCCTTCATCCCTTTGTCTCACATGTGTAGAGGCTCATAAAGCCCCACATATATGTTGGTATATGTCCACCTAAGTGAGCAATGTGGGACTAAAGTCCCACATGCCACTTCTACAACACCATCTTGGCTTCCTATATGAAATTGGACCACCCAAACTCCAGCCATGTATGGGCCTAATATAGGCCACAATTCCAACAGTGCTGATAAGGAATCCATTAAACATGTGCTTGTCGATTGCACTGTGGCAAAGCTGTTTTGGGAACATACAAAGACAATGATGGGAATCAAACTACCAAGCCTGCACCCTGATATGTGGGCGAAGAACTTGCTGTTTGCAAGTTCCTGCTCTGAGAAAGAACGTGCAATGATAATTGTTGGAATGTATGCACCGTGGCTGTTGAGGAATCGGAGAAGGCATGGTGAGCAACCAATGCCAATAAGAGCAGCTGTTCAGTGGGCAGGAGACGCAGCTTACGATCCCTGGAAACTGACGCACCCACAAGAGCAGAAAGTGAGGAGCAAACAAAGGTTGAACTGGAAACCACCGAGCGAAGGGTGGGCTAAGTGCAATGTTGATGGGGCTTTCTATGCTGACCAGCGGCAGGGGGCGACTGGTGCAGTGCTTAGAGATCACCAGGGAGTCTTCAGAGGAGGAGGAGCTAAATGGTATCACTACTACAATTTGCAGCAGCGTCCTATTTTTTTCCTGAGACGGGTCAAAAGATAATCCGCTCCTACAAATAGAGCGGGGGTACTATAGTATCCGATTCACCCCTAGAAAAATATTTTTAGAGACGGGTTACATCATTGCCCTGCAAATGAACATCATTGTCAAGGGCGGGTCATGGCCCCATAAAATGGTGGCATTTCTAGGGGCGGGTGATGGCATCATCCGTCCCTAAAAATATAGGGGACCGGTGGTAGCATGACCGCTCCTAAAAATTATTTCACGCAAAAAGAAAATCATAACTTTATCATATGATTTCGGATGAAGTTAAACTTTATATCAAAATTGTAGAGAATGAGTAGATTTAAAACTTTGTAGTTCATAACCTTTTCATTTAAGGTTATTTAATTGTCCAAAAAATTATTATGAATCTACATATTTGGCTATGACTATATAGTATGTCATACAACTCAAGTCATACTTTGAGCTTTCAATAATCTTAACCTTTATATATACTGAAATATACTTGATATATTTTTTTATCTTCAGTTCACAATAACCATAGTGTAGAAGTTTCACTTTGTTATTTGTTTTGCTATATATAAAGATTTAAATAAATTTTCAAAATAAAATTGAAAAATATTTTTAGTGGCAGGTGGTGGTGTTATCCACCTCTAGAAACGATTTATAGGGGCGGGTAATGGCGTCACCCGTCCCTGCAAATCACTTTCAGAGTTAATATAAAATCAGAGTTAATATAAAAGAATAACGTACTCTATAGAGTCATAGGTGACTGCATAGTATGGTGAAGAGGAAGGTACACGCGAGGTTTAAGCTATGCGGTTTGAATCGCGGGTGATGCAAGTGTGTATATTTTATAACAAAAATTATAACTCGACAGTACAGCGACTCGTGGTGTTGGCTGTTTCGCTGCAATATTTTTTCTTTTTTATTTTGCTATTTTTTATTTTTTATTTTTTTTAATTTTTAAAAATTGATTTTTAGGAAATCGTATTTTTAGCTACGAGAAGTAGGGCGGGTAATAAACTTTTTTCGTAGTAATGTATGCTAAGTGTCCTGATGCTCTTGTGATGGAGGCCCTAGCTTGTAGGGACGGCGTGCTGCTAGCACAGCAGTTCGGGATGCAGCAAGTAACCGTGGAAACAGACTGCCTGGAGCTGGTGCCACATTGGCAATTGGCATGCAGGAGAACACCAGAGGTCCAGCGTGCTTGCGGTGCTGAGGGGGATCCGGGAGCTGAGCTCTCTGTTTCAGAACTTTACTCTTAACTTTTTCTGGTAGAAATTGTAATAGGGTTGCACATGTTCTTGCAAAGCACGTATCAAGTAGCGTTCCTTCGGGGAGGTGGCATGAAACCTCGGAGTGTGTTGTTCACTTGGTGATTGTTGATTGTAATCCCGGTACTAGTTAATGAATGAATCTCCCTTGTCTCAAAAAAAATTATGCTCCAAGGCTTTCTGGAACTGTACGGGGTTGGAATCCCTAGAACCGAGCCTTGTATACCATGTAAACGACAAAAGGACAGAAATTGAATATTTATAATCCATAGTATTAGGTTTCACCTCTAGAGAAAATAAAATTGTACCAAGTTAGTTTAGTTTTGAATCTGTATCTCTATTATTACTAAAACAAGCAATGATTTCTTGGTCCATCAAATCGGAATCTGGAGATTGTATATTGAGTTAATTAGGATCCGAAACTATTTAGAATTAGCACTCGAGGAGTAAAATAGAAAAAAAAGACTAAAATCATCACCCGACACGTAATATATTATTATAAAATACATATAATGTATAATATATATTTTTATATATTTATTAATATGTTTATATGGCTTCCTGTAACAATGCACCGTCGTATATATGTTAGTCAACCAATATAAGCTTTTGAATTAAGTTAGCTTAGCTTTACCCATCAGAAAAACAACTAGTAACACCGAGAGAGACACCGACGATGCTACAGTACTAGTCAACCGGCGACTGCCAAACGGTGTCATGGGCTCATGGCTGACGAAACAAGCGGCTACGCTTTTGACTACTTGGCGGGTACTGAATGGAAGGGGACGCGAGGCAGCGCGCGGGAGAAACTGAATCGGGGCTGAAAGGGGCCGCAAAACCGTCACACGCTTGTGCCGGCCGCCTGTGTCCTCTGCACTTCCTGCCGCTGTCGGCCTCCACCCCGCTCCAACTCCCAAGCCGTCCACCCCTCCTCTCCCGGCCCCCGCCCGCCGCCATGAGGAGCCCCGGACTCTTCTCCGACATCGGCAAGAAGGCCAAGGGTACGCGCGCCTCCTCCGTTCCACTTGCCGCTCAATTTGTATTCTTGGTTCCTTCGATTCGCTGCTCTCCTTCCGACGAGGCAGCACTGATCCATGACCCGTTTGATTCGCGCCTCCTTGGGTTCGCTCGGCCGCAGACCTGCTGACCAAGGACTACACCTGCGACCGGGAGGTCACCCTCTCCACCGTCACCGCCTCCGGGGTGGTAAGCGTGGGTCGCGCCCCTCTCCCCCACCTCCGATCACGTTCGTTGGGGTTTTCTCTTATCCCCGGGAGCTTCGGTGCTGCTAGCGTCTATAACGATTCAGAAGCTTCAGGTGTTCTATATAACGATGCTTTCTTGATTCAGTTACGGCTTCGACGTTACTGGTGGTGCCGTGGGCTGTGGTTGCTCCCGTGTCCTGAACTCCTGATTGACTCACTTGCCGATCGTAGTAAATTCTTGATTTTTCTTTTCTTTTTTCCCTTTTGAAAGCAAAGGCATGAGCGACTCTGCCCTTCATTTAAGAAGGGGGCAGCAAAAATAGAAGTATAACATTCTTGATTCTCCTTTGTGGACTAATTTCGTTGTTTGTTGAACCATGTTGTAGCATATTGGAGGCCTGCGTACTCTAGGTGTATTATATTGTGGCGCTTTTCATGTGATTTGTCGAGAAGCACGATGATTCTAGTACTCTATGCTCATTTCGAGTCTGCTTGTGATTTTGTTGCTCATGGTTCTGTATGTAGTCTCTCAACTTCTTGGACCATTTGCGACTGTGTCTATTTGTTGGAACTGTTTGTAGTGGTTGCTGCATCCAAATGATAATCTTCTTCTGTATAAATGGATAGCATGTTTGGTTAAAATTTGTGGAATGTTTGTTTGAAAAGCTCTGATTCAGGGTTATCTCTGTGCAGCTGCCTTTGAAATCACATATAGTACCAAAATTGTCTAACAGTATGTTATACAACTGAAATGTTTGTATCAGTAGATTGAAACTGGCTTTAAGATGATATTGATGTCGTAGCAATTGACAATATATTCAAGATCAATTAAGAGCCAACATATATTGTAGAAGATTTTTACTCTACCAGAATACGCTCATTGCACGATGGACAGAGGGAGTATTGTGATAGATCCAAAATTTGTGCAATTTAAGGTAGAATGTTTTGCACAGATTAAATTGTGAGATCATTGCTTGGACGCTGGAATTTTTCTTTGTACTGAAATTTTTCCTAAATGTCCTATAAACCATTTAACAGTCCATGTGTGGGTGGGTGGGTGGGTGTTGGGGGGGGGGGGGTGGGCTGCTGAGAGGATAGCCATGCAGCATTGGCTGTTTGGGAAGAATAACCTTTAGGTAGATCAGATCGAGTGATTCTTGTTGTTCGCATGCTAATGAAGACAAATGTTCTTATATAGAGTTAGCTATGCACCCAAACAACAGTTTGGTACATGATAAGATACCGATCAATCTGTCTAACTAATGATGCATGCTGGCAGCCAGCACTCTTGTAGTGTAATGGTAAGCACCTCACTTGAGGGAGACACCAACCAAGGTCCAAATCCTGGTGGCATCAAAAAATCCTCTCGCTGGCCACCCAACAAATAGTTGCAAGGTGCCGGCCTGTGGCACCTATGTTTGGTTTGGGCCCTCATATCAGGGGTAGTTGTAGTGGTCGCCAACCCAGTGGGTCGTGGTGGGTCTAGGTTACGGTGCGGCCCTATAGGATGAAGCCAAGGTTCAAGAGTTTTCTCGACCGGTTTGGCTGCGGTTTCTTTTCAGTTGTAATACTGTGGGGGAGCCTTTCCCCCGCTGGTCGATTTTTTTTTTAATGATGCATGCCGCCATGCCTAAGCCATCTATCTAACTAATGTCTGCAGCGTTGCTGCAGTGGTGGCCTAGGATGATTTTGCAGCTATTGCTTCTTGCCACCCAACACTAGTCTAATTGTAAAGGAAGTGAAGTTTCAGCCACAAATGTGGCTACTAGTAGATATAAGTTTCGGTTAACTTCTTAGAAGTTGCCCGGTGTATCTCCCAAGTTTCAGCTGGACATAAACTTCAGACATGGTTTCCTATTGCCTAAACCTCTAATTTTTGGGCTACTTAACCCCAAAGCTGGTTTCGAAGGTCGTTCTGGTATCTAGATGCATGCTCACTTGACCAAGGTCCTGGTATGGTCCCCCTAGTTCATCGAATACTGAGACTGTTCATTTCTTTTTTATTGAGTTTACCTATTGTTTATTATGTTTGATGAGATGTTACTGGATCTGTAAAATACTATAATTTGAAACTTACTGGTGCCCTTTATGTTTTGTTTGATTAAGGCAATGATGATGCAAACTCTGGTTACTGAAACATGTTTTTGTTTACATAAGTCAATTATTTTTTTGAAAGTTAAGCTACCAATATATTTTTAAAGTTTATATATCAGAAATGTCAAAATAATGCGTATATTTGCTTTCATAAGTACTTCCATAATATTATTGTTGTATTTGTTTTTATAAATATATAATAGAAATTACTTGTCAACTTGGAGACCATGCTTGCAGTGTTCGATACCACTGAAAATTCTCCTATGTTCCTTTTGCCTTTAATGTGGAGCATCTTCACAGGTTTAGGGATGTGAACTTAAATAGTTTTTTAAGAGGAAGAGTTGCTGCATTCCTATTTACAGTTTTTTCTTTCATGCGATGTTTGCTTTACAAGCAGAGCAAGTCCCTTGATATCTCTGCTTAGTGCTTACGTAATATCAAATGAAGAATGGATGTTTTAGTGATGATTTTTTTCCTGAACTTTTCAGTGTCTCACCTCAACTGCTGTGAAGAAAGGAGGACTTTATTCTCTTGATATCAGCTCAGTGTACCAGCACAAAAATGCCCTCATCTGTTTCAAAGTGGACGCGGAATCAAATGTTAGTTCTTTGCAGTTCTCAGTTCACACTTTCTCCCATACTGGCATGTTGCTAATCACAATGCTTTTATATGATTCGTGCAGGTCTCCACTACTTTTAATGTACTGGGAGTCCTGCCATCCACAAAGCTTGCGATTTCTGTTAAGCTGCCTGATTGCAATGCTAGTAAGGTTATCACTTTTTTCTTACACTTTTTGTTGATATTGCACTAATTGCTGAAATTTCTTGCTAATGGCAGTGTTTTTTTAATTATTTGTGTAGATCTCTACTGCCTTTATAATATCTGAAGCCCTGCCATACAGGAAGCTTGTGGTTTCTGTTAAGTTACCTGACGACCCATTAAAGGTGACTACCTTATCCTTGAACCTTTTAATGTCAGTGACTTATGTACGCTGACATTTTTTGACAGTTGAAGCTGCAATACTTCCATGAAAATGCAACTTTTGCCACTGTGGTTCGCATGAAGCCCTCCCCTATGATTGAGTTTTCTGCTACAGTAGGCACGGAAGGTGTTGCCTTTGGTGCTGAATGTAGATACGATGCAGCAAGAGGGAAATTTAGAAATTACAGAGCTGCTATTGGCATGACTAGTAAATACTATCATGCTGCACTCATTATGTAAGTTGTTTACTCTTGGTGGATGGGTGTGTCAATTCAAATTGCTACATATTCACAGAATTGTATGTTGGGCTAGCATTGCTAAATGAACTCTGTTTCTTATAGGGCTGACAAAGGCGACACCATCAAAGTGTATGGCCTGTACCATTTTGATAAGAAGCAGAAGGTCTCAGCTGTAGTAGAATTAACGCGGAAACTCTCAAAGAAAGAGAACACGCTCACTGTTGGCGGTCTCTACACTGTTGATGCTCAGACAACAGTGAAGGCAAGGCTCAACGACTCTGGAAGTCTTGCAGCTCTTCTTCGGCTTCAGGTGAAACCAAAGTCACATCTGATGATCTCGGGTGAATTCGACATGAAGGCCTTGGATAAACCTCCCAAGATTGGTTTAGCTCTCGCTCTCGTACCCTGATGGGATGCTCCGTAGTAGAGCTTAACAAAATATTGAGGGTTTTTTTGGGCGGTTTGCAAAGCTGAAGGAAATAACTTGGTTTGAA
Source organism: Panicum hallii (assembly GCF_002211085.1). Taxonomy (NCBI): domain Eukaryota; kingdom Viridiplantae; phylum Streptophyta; class Magnoliopsida; order Poales; family Poaceae; genus Panicum; species Panicum hallii. Next base: position 42,992,381 of record NC_038050.1, on the reverse strand, counting down.
GACAGCGAATGTTCGGTTTATGTCTTGAAAGTGTGGGCAAAATATGGAGTTGCCCACAGGATTTGGGTGAATTGTTGACCACTTTTTGGTCTTGACGGAATCAGATACCAAGTCTCGCTGATAGATATGCACTGCTTTCATTTTTTTAAAGATGGTATATGCTAATTGTCGATTTAACCACTGTCTATTATATACTCTATCCACGTGACGATTTAACCAGTCTGGGTCTGGACGCAGTTCCTTTTGCTCTACTGCTCTACCTGTTTCAGGTCCTAGGTCCCTGCAACAGATATGATTTTCATGCTATGAAATTTCTTCGTAACTTATACGAATCCTTCCCTCAACTTGAATGTTTTAAGGTTTGCCTTCGCATATAAACTCAAGTGCCTTCACAAAGCATACAAGACAAGATCTAAGCGGCATGAGGGTAACAAAATAAGATCGTTATTTAACAGGAGCAATATTATGATGAAGGTCAGAGCCCATAATCCAACATAAAAGGTATCGTGGGAATCAAACTTTATCTCTTGTGCCCACTGTTGGTTAAGAGGCCAGAGATTATCTCAACTGTATCGAAAGACCATCCTCGCGTCCACCTTAAACTTTACAACACAGAATAATGGTGCTTCTCTCTTATAGCGAGTTTCAGGATGAATCATGCGTCAGTGCTCACACACACTCCTTAATTTAAACTTTCATAGGACCTTTGGATGCTTCCATTCTATTCTCACCACAGAAGCTGCTCTTCCAAGTGATTTCAGAGCCTTCAACAAGCTTCATGGTACAAGTTACTGGGGGACTGAGATCACCAGCATAATAGATTTGCTGCTTCAAATAGTAGTAGTTTTTGGTTTTGGCATATGATACAAATCCGTATGGAGTCCTACCACTGAAAAATAGCATCATCTTAGGCTGCAAGTTCCATCAGACAAAAAGAACAATTGTGTCAGTTTCATATCATCTGCAAAGAATTGGATATAGACAGTCAGATCAATGCAATCCAAAACAGAATAGAAAGCAAACACAACATGGAGGGCTCAACGGAAAGAACACTACCAAAATTGTTACAGCACAGGTCACAATATCATTACCCCTTTTCAAACACACCTCCTAATTGCAGGTACGAATTAGTAGGCCAACAAGATCCTATTCTATTAAGCCAGGAATTTCTGTGATATAATGAGGACTTAAGCTTTAAATAAGACATTTAAAATCATTAATTGGATATGAAAATGATTGGTAATTAAGTCCCACCTTTCATATTGGGAGATTTTGGCCTCAACTCTTTCGAAATGCTAAAATTGCCAGAGCAAACTTACTCACTGAAACACCCTCCTTAACTTAATTAGTTCATGTCAATCTAGAAAATGGGCAGTTCTTGTAGGCAAATGAAATCCATAAAATCTCCAATAAAGTGATAGCTACTGCCACAAATTAGGATTTAAGGAGCTAATCTTAGGAATGAACATTTACTGCGTTGAAAACTCTATCCTAAATACAGCTTGATATAGTACTGATTACTGAAGTGAAGTGAACGACTGCAATGCAGCAAGATCTTGAAGTGAAGTAAATACATGTCAGGACAGAAATTGAAGCAAGGATTTTACCTCATTGTATTCAATCAAGATTTGTGCTGCAAAAAAAAACATGTCTCAACAAAACTAATCAGTCTTTAGTCTTGAGGTCTGAATCTTTTTCCCCACTTAATGAGAAGATCTTCGATATTAGCATTCATTCTTGTGCCCCTACCACCCCACACCAACATGTGAGCAAGATCAGTGATTGATGATCCATCCACCTCATGAACCACTTTGAAGCCCATCCTTGTATAGAATCTAACGAGCTAACAACAAAGAAAGCAAGGTTTCAAATTTGCTGCTCAAACAAATGAAGGGGAAAAAGCATCCAACGCTAGAAATATCATGTAAAATGTCGCATATTGAGCCAAGATGCGGAACTACAAAAAAAAAAGCACCAATATATGGATCTGAAGTTATCTAAATATAGTACTTGCTGGTTGCAATTTTGACCTTTGCATTCCGATAACTACTCACCAGCTTTGAGACGACAAGAATCATTTCTTGATAGTTGAGACTGATGTTAAAATGATTTTTCTTCTTCTAAAACTGTTTCTGATGGGAGTTTGGTGTTTTGTTCCCTGTTTATAAGAACTGGTGCTTTCTAATAATGGCAGGTCACCTTTTGTCTACAATTTAAAAAGAAACAAGAAGTACAAGAAGAATACTAGAACTCACAAGGAAAGGGTCTAACATTGAGCTACCAGAAAATTTGTGAGAGGAATTACTAAAAGAAACTGACATGATTCATTCTCACAATTATACTTGAAATATTACTTATATCTGAAACGCTCTTTGCTTGTTTTCCATGCAAAACATTTGACAGGGTAATCAAACACATAGGCCACATTCAGTGCCACACTGCAATGCTGTTGGATGCATCGACCGAATTTAGTGTCGATACTTATTCATATAGGAGACAAAGAATTGCGCCCCGTTGGTATACCTTGTCGTGGTAGAGGGGCGTGTCCTTAATGGCCAGCAGCTCGGCGCGCTTGCACCCAGCGTCGAAGCCGTGTCGCACGGCGACGGCGCCAAGGAACATCCCCAGCCCGAACAGCGGCCGGTCGGAGACGCTCAGCGTGGCGCGCGTCATCCGCATGGAGTCGAGGTGCAGCACGGCGCCGCCGGGCCACGGCCGGACGCCGCCCTCGGCGCGGCCAAGCTCCACCGCATCCTCCCCCTCACCGCGGGTGGCTGTGACGCGGAACAAGGGGCCGACCGTGCGCAGGCGCACGTGAAGGCCCTGTGCGCGCGACGCCGCCATGATGTCCGCCATGGTCGGGAGGGGCACCTTCGGTCCCGCGGCGGGGCTCGCGGGGGAGGTAGGCGCGGCCATGAGAGCAGCGGAGCTGGGAGGCTGGGAGTGGTGGGGAGAGTGGGCGCGTGTGCGGTCACTTGGATATTCCCACGGATTTTTAAGCGAGAACAGGATCGTGGCCCAAGAGGAGGGTGAAAATCTAACAACTGGAGCGCAGAAAATCACACTATCAAGAATATAGCCTTAGCAAGAGAATCTACTCAACAAACAAGAAAACAAAGGAAACTACAAGTAAAATCAAAGTAAATACTTAAATATAAAGAGAGAGATATGAGACAATCATGTGGTATCGAGATGTTGACGCTCCCTCCTAATCCATGTTGAAGTACTCACTAAAGGTTGGGTTCCCTTGCATCACCAAGAAGCAAGTGTTCACTAGAAATGATCCTTCTCCATCTCCGGAGCGGCGAGCTTCAAACCGCGTAATTCAATCTTGTCTTCTTGGGGCTCCCACAAACTCCAAGAGCTCACCAAGAGCCTCTGGGTCACCAAGACTGTCTAGGTGCTCTCAAACACCAAGAGTAACAAGGTCTAAGCCTTCACTTGACCTACACTAAGCTGGCCCTAGGGTCAAGCACACTTACTACTCTCAAGGGATGGTTTCTTCTTATTTAGATCAACTCTCAAAGCTCAAACTCTTCTTCTCATGGCTTCAAGTCTTTCCCTTCCGCTCTAGAGTGGCCTCAGGTATTCAGGGTGTCAAAGGCAGGTCAAGTGACCCGGGGGAAATTAATTTATAGGCTAGAGATCAAGCCATAGCTGTTGGAAGTAACTTTCCTAAAAAGCATAAAGCGTCGGTTCAACCGATCGCTCTAAGCTATGAATAGCAGCCATTAAACCTTGACAGTCTTCTTGGCTGACGTCATTTGCACCGACGGTTTACACTGAAGGTCGTCGGTTTAACTGGTCGTGAAGAACTTCTTGAGATAGCCTACTCACAAAACTCTCGCGCAATCTAAACGACAATTGCACCGACAGCTTCTCTTTGAGAGTCGGTTAAACCGGTCATGTGGTCGGTTTAACCGGTGCTACTGTTATTTTTGAACTTGATCATCATTTGAACTTGAACTTCTAATGCTCCGACCCGTTGTTTTTCAGGGGCATTGGTTCAACCGACCCGTAGAATATTTCTGCCCCTTGCGCAATGAACTTGGAGTTAAGTTCGACCCGTAGAATATTTCTGCCCCTTGCGCAATGAACTTGGAGTTAAATTTTTCTTCGAGTTTCTTCATCTTTCAAGCGTCACTTTGACTTCTTTGAGCTGTCTAGTACTGATCTGATCTTGAGCAAGCGTGCCTGATTTCAAGACCAACTTTCACTAGGTCAAGCTACTAGCTTAAAAACCCCTCTTAATAGTACGGTCAAAGATAAAAAACTACAAAATATGAACTAAATCAAGTGTTCTTCATCTCTTATGACACTGGATACTTCTTAATCTCCTTGACACACACCGACGCACAGTTCCATGAAAATTGAGGCGTCTCCTTTCATATTTCATATGTGAGATAACCAATATTTGATACCCCTTCAAAACACACATTAATCACATACGGTTGTCATTAATCATAAAAAACTTACCATATGCATCTATCGGTCTAGACGCTTCAATCTTCCCTTTTTAGTGATTGATGACAACACAAAGTAAAGATAGAATAATATGAATTTGAAAGCGCTCAACAACAACACATGCATGAAAAGAGATAAACAACCAACTAAGCAAGCATGCATTCATGCAATACTGAAAGGAAAGCACATGCAGGGGCATATCAACACACGAGCATACACAAGATCCAAACGACATGTCCATACAAAGATCCAAATCATGCCACAAACCTCCCTGCTCCCCCTATCTCTACTCCCCATATCTATCTCCCCCGTTGGCAACAAAGCACCAAAAAGGAAGGCGAAAGCTAAAAGGAACTACTCCTGAGGTGGAGAAGATGGAGCTAGAGCGGCAGACGGCACGGTGAGGTACTGGTCGGGGTCAGGGTCGTCGTCGTTTGAGGAGTCATCGGTGGAAGAAGACTTGAGTGGAGTGATCGACGGAGCAGCTAAAGTAGTGGGAGCTAAGGAAACTGCTGGCTCCGTAGCGACACTCGGGACTCCGTCACTGGGGCAAGTGAAGCTGCAAGAGACGTGACGGCAGCGGAGTCCGTCGAGCTTGGACGTACGACCTCAGGGCGAATCGGCAGAGGCGGCGGTGGAGTCTCGTCGAAGTTCAGAGTCGTGATCGGTAGAGAAAGAACAACTGAAGCTGGCAGACGAGACGGCTGAACAGTGCCCTGCGGAAGCTGCTGAAAGAACGGCTCCTGCTCTAAGTACTGTGCACGCTGCTGCTCAGTCATCGGACTCTGCTGAGGCACCGGAGCAGAGAACACCCCTGTCTAAAGAAGTGGTGACATCGGGAACGACGCCGGGGTGTCTGCACGAACCCTCCAATGGGTTGAGGTGGACCAGCTGGGTCAAACTGGAGCTGCTGAGTAGTAGGAATCTGAGGCTCTGGCAGTCCAATATGACGGTAAATGGGTCCAAAACAGCCAGAGAAGAATGTGAACATCTGCTGCTGCATCTGCTGCTGCTGAAGGAGCTGCTGCTGAAGGAACTGCTGCATCGTGGCCTCCTGCTGCTGCCTCATCTCCTAAAACATGATAATCTGGGCCTCCTGCATGCGTGCCTGCTCTGCCTGAAGCCTGTCCTGCCTCTCATCGGAATGACGCTGCTGCTCTGAGTGTCTGAAGTATCGTCACAAGCGTGTCCAGGATGGTGATCTGAGCGGTCGTGATGGGAGGAGGTGAAGGAGGTGTAAGATCGTGATGCTCTGCCTCTATGTCTGCTCCCAACGTCCCTGCCTCGTGGTCGTAAGCGGTTCGCTGGACGGGAATGGTGGGAATGAAGTCCTCGTCGTCCTCAAGTCCTCTGAGTCTGTGGCCAAGTAAGCTAGAAGACGGGCCTCTGCTGCTGCAAGTGCCTCGCTCTCTGCTGCCATGGGATCTGCCTCGGCCTCAGCCTCTGCACTCTGCTGAAGAACCTGCTCTGCTCTACGCTAGCCTCTGGGGCCTCGACGACCATCACGTGGTCCTGTCGGTGAGTACTCCTTGAAGCGCGACCTCGAGCGCTCAAGCTCATGCATATGCTGATTTCCTTGAATCTGTCCACAAATCTAGCTGATCAAATGTGCAAACGGCTGCTGTAGCTGCACTGTTATCCCATCCATGATGGCATCCTCTAGCTCGCAAATAAACAAGTCTACAATATCGAACTTTCTGCCTGTCAAGATGTGAATCAGGAGCCACTGCTGTAGAGCTGTGATGCACTCATTGTTTCCCTGCCTGTATAGCAAACTCCTCCTCAAAACCAAGTGAATAGTGCATGCTACTGGAGTGAGTCTATCTGGAGTCCTCGGGGTGCCTGGCAGAAAAGGCTCTATGAATAAGATCCTGACCTCCTCCTCTGGTGGGAAAATAGCCTCATGAGCATGGCGAGGGGCCTCTGCGTCTCCATAGGCCAACAAGTGCAACTACACTGGATCAACTGAAATATGGACTCCTAAGCGCTCAGCCAATCGCTAACAAGATAGCCTCCACTATCCGCCTGCGAACATGAACTGAATGTAGTGTCGCTCGACGCTGACGTATAGTGTGGCATAGAACACTCGGACCCACTCCTGAACATACTAGGCCCTTTCACTGAGCAGAGCAACCAGTCCTGGGTACTGCTCAAAGAATGGGAGTATAGGAACTCCACCAGCTGACACACGGAGAGCACCTCAGTGAAGTAGACAGTGTTCGCTGAACCTGACCCCAGTCTGGACATAGGCGTAGTAGAAGGCCTCCTGAAGGAGTGTCCAGAAATGAGGGTCTACCTTGGCCTCCCTCTCACCAGGCCACCACTCCTCCTCCCTCACACAACGGAGCCTCCTGACCTTGGGCCCTGGTAGCCATCTCAAGTCTCTCAGAAAAACTGGCGGGATCTGTGCCTGAGTACCACGAACTCTGCCCTGTGCACTCGAATCAGAGCTACTGCTGTCACTACTAGACTCCTGCTGCTGACGCTACTGCAAGCGAGCTGCTGGCCTCGGAGGAACTCCACCTCGTGTCCGTGGACCTGAACAAGCCGGTGGTGGAGTCGCTACTTCTGCTGCTGCTGAAGCACGCGTACACCCTGAGCGGCATAGCGGCGGGTGCCCTGAGCGGCAACTGTCGCTGAAATTGTCTCTGCTGCTGCCCCTGACCCTAACTCCCCCTGAGTATCTGCCGGTGTCTCACGGATGCAAACTGGACGCTGTGGCTGACCCTGTGTATCTGGCACTGCAAGAGCTCGGTCCGACTCGCGTTCCTCATGAGTCCTCTTCTCTTTGGCTTCTCAACTGCCTTTCCCTTTCCTTTCTTATCGCCTGTCATCTGCCATAGAGAACGGTTGAAGGTAATAGAATAAGATTGGGCTAGATAATAGTACTAGACATACACAAGAGGTGAGAAAATTCCTAAGCAAAGCATGGAAAGATATGAGCCTAAACAAGCACTTCTAGTGGATGATCCTGCCATAATGTCACACTGTGTATGATTGAAGGATTTGTGCAAGTGTGAATTTTAGAGAGACCATTAGAGTATTTGACCTAGCAAGTATAGAAAAATAGGAGAAGTGAGGTGCACAAGCTAGATTGACAAAAACATGTGCAAGAAATGTGAGATAAAGCTTAGGACACATGCTAGACCATGCATTACAGAAGGATCAGTGATTCCACCACTGCAGAGAGCAAAAAGCTCGAAGAACCGAAGAAAATGCCTTGGAGGCAATGTACCGAACACCTGACGTGCACACTGTACATGGGTGGAAAAGGAGGGGCTCAGCCCAGCTTAGCTGCAGCAATGGCAGCGCGTGTGAGATGGTGCGGTGGCGATGCTGGGAGCAGTGCTGGAGCGGCGGCAGGCGGAGTACGGGCGGCGCGGCGCGGCGACGGTGAGGTGGTGCGGGCGGTGTGGACAGACGACGCGGGTGTGCGGAGCAGCTGCATGGCGAGGTGGAGCGGCGGCGGAGCGTCGGCAACGGCGTGTGGGTCCGGCAAGGAGGCGCAGGCGAGCGGGCGCGGCGGCGTACGGGCGGCGGCGCTTGGAATCGAGAAGAGCGGCGCACGGCGGTTCGGATTTGGGGGCGAACGGGCGAGGAGAGTCTGACATGCGGGGCCCGCGAGAGGATAAGGATCAAACTGACAGAGCGGTCCCACGAAACCGAACGGCGGCGGTAGAACCGACGGCCAAGAAGACGAGCGTCGGTGTATTGGCCGGAGCAACTTTGACGGAGATTGAAAGATTTGAAACGAGTCAACACAGAGGGTACGGGTTGAACCATTACAGCGCCGGTGCATTGGTCGGTGAGATCGAAACAGTAGCAAAAACGGCAACCAGATGAACCGACGGTCTAATATTTTGTGCGGACCGGTTAAATGAGATGAAGTGAGGGTTAAGGAGTAGCACCAGTTGAAACGATAATGTGTTGGTACAAGCGTCGGTTAATTAACAATGACTATGATCACTGTTTTGGAATCCCTTAGGCGCCGGTTGAACCAACCCTTGTATCCATACACCGTCGGTTGAACCGGTGGTACTGAAATTTCATTGCTAAACTGCAAACTCTACTTCTGATCCAAATTTTAAAGAACCAAAGATATAAACACTCAATTTCGACCATTTTCGAGAGGCAACCTCACCTCTCAAATACTCATACTTATAGTTGCTCAAGAGTTTCTATATAACATAGGCAATTAAAACTAAGCGAGGAGAAACACAAGGCACTGTTAGAAATAGTAGCATCCATAACGTGTTTCCGCGTGACGTTTCAAACTTCATCATTGAACATACTACATCTATGATGAAAATCCCACTTTTGTCATAGTTTTTTGGCAGCAGCTTTCAGCCCCTGTGGAACTATGATGAAGGTAAAACGCGCATGACAGAACATCTTATATCGTCACAAAACGGTGTGCCACCAACATCTCGTATCTGTGACGCCAGCGACTTGTCATAGAACCGGTGAGCTACATGTAGCGTTTTGCCCCACAGGTCACTTGTGATTCCAGAATATTATGTTTCCATCCATATTGCTAGCTCCAGTCAGTTCATACCGTGTGTGACTGTGGTTGACCATAATATTTGATATCCCCTTCGAAACACATGTTGTACATATGTTGGTCACGTATAGTTGTCATTAATCACTGAAATTTATCATATGCATGTATCGGCCTAGATGCTTAGACTGAAACATCTGCGATATCAGCAAAGCAAAAAGAGAGGCTGCAAAATAGGACAGGTCACCGGTTCCATAGTGTTCACGGGTGAAATGCACATGCACCAAACCAAAACACCAACCAAACATGTCGGGTAAATGTTTGCTAAGCTAGTTCACACAGGATAGTTCAGCGTCGGTAGCTCATGCGAGATTTGCCGCGGAGTTCCTGAATCCTTTTTTTTTTATAATTGTGGAGGGGCATTGACATCGGACGTGAGGTAGCGAGCATTATCGTGGAATTTAATGAAATTTTGGTCCCACAACTATCACCATGGTTTAATTTTTGGCTCCCATCTCCGATAAAAACAAAAAAAATTGTATCTCACTTCTATTCTGTTCATAGTGCCCAGTCAAATAAAAATAATAATAATAGGAAGTATAATGTACCAATTTGCATTGCCCAAGAACCCAATATAACTACCTCTCGCCACCGAGATGTTCATCATCTTGTCAATAGTAGCAACGACATACACACACACGAAAGATAAGCATGAGAAATCCGTATAGAGCGAAACTCAGCTGGTAAGATTTCTTATGATGGAATCTATCCACCCAGCTTCAAGTGCTCGCATTTCTCTAATTTTATTATATAATTTAACTGGCATTATTATTTTAATGATAGTCGACGTGCCACTGGTTTCGTTTTTAGATGGATGTATAATGTCTAACAAGCTGAATCATCCGGAACAGCCTGATGGGCTAGTCTGCACCCTAGGTTCTGGAGGCCACTAGCAGCACCTTGCCGTCTAGCAACAAATTAGTGACGGTGCTTAGCAGATGTGTTCTGCCGTCATGCAACATCATCCAGTAGATCCAGCAACACCTACTACAGGGTAATTACGCTATTTCTGACAGATAGAGTGGATAATTGGTAGTTGGGGGTTGACCCAATGAAACTGGCATATTTAGTCTCAGATCTTCTTGCTAGTTATTTACAAGATAAAAAAATAACACTAAATGTCTGGCATACGTCCAAATTCCTAAACGTTGTCCGTGATAGTGTAGTCCCTCGTGGATGAAGCAGCATCCACCGCGGGACTTCTAAATCTGACTTGTTTCTTTCCATGAATTTCAACTTTAGCTATCTTGTTTTGCGTTTTTGCCAAATTTGATTCTTATTTTTCCAAACAATTCACGTTTTTACTCCCATTTAGTTAGAAATATCTGGTAAATTTCAAGTCTAACTCTGGCAAATCATGACAACGGTTTGATTTGCGTAGCATTTATTGTTTTCATCTATTTTTCATCTTTTGTAGGATATTTTTGTGATACCTTTGTGGTAATTAACTTTCGAGCAATCTTTCTTGTATCAAGACATGGACCAATTAAACCGATGGTTTACCAGAACACAGTACAGAAGGAAAATGGCAAGTCCACCTATGTTATCATTCGACCCTAGATTCATCAACTTCACCATTGTTATATCATCTATATTTGTCAAGATAAAGTGATAAGATACATGATAAAAAATGTCAACTATGTATGATATCTCGAGTTACAAACTGAAATGTTAGGCATCCACTTTACTATTTTATTTGGATAAGTAAAGTTTAAATAATAACTATAATATTATTAAGTGTGTAATTTATGTGTTTACTAGCAAATATACTCATGCATTGCTATGGGTACTTCCTTCTCAAGGTAAGTCACGCCTGTCCGCGTCTTTCCCCTTCTCATGTTGCTGAGTCTCCATCTAACTCGCTTGGTATTTACAAGAGGAAGATAAGACGACCTCGATTCCGTATTGGAGGAGACTTCAATCCTAAAGCAAGTTCTGTTCGCTTTCAATTCCACATCCGATGAGAAGTATAATGAACTAAAGTCAATGACGGACTAATAAGGAAACCATCCTATCTTGAGAAATAGGTATAAAACGGGCTGCCCAGCCAACATGGCACAGGCCCGTTACAGCACAGCCCGTTTTCATCACGGCCACGTTAACGGGTCGTGCAAGGCCGCCCGACATGCCGCACCGCTAGCCTAGGCCCGGCACGAGGGCATGATAATCATGCCGGGCCGGGCCGGTGAGCCTGACATGCCGTGGCGGCCTGCTAGCCCGGGGAATCCAGAGCGGAGAGGCTGCCGTGGCAGCAACCGGAGTGGAGGGTGGCGCTGCTGCGGCCGGAGCGGAGTTGGCACTGCTGCAACGGGAGAACAGGCCGACGTGGTGATGGCTGGAGTGGAGGCGGGCGCTGCAGCGGTCGAAGAGGAGGCCAGCGCTCGGAGGCCGGTGGCGGGGTGCGGCATGAAGAAGTTCGAATGGGAGGGGTGGTGGCCGGGTAGACTTGCTGAAGTGGGGAGGAAAGAAGTTAGGGTTTCAGATTTTTTTTAGGGGTATGAAATTTTAACAGGTCTATCGGGCCATCGAGTTAAATGGACCGTGCCTGGGCCGCCTGATATGCTGCACATGCAGCCCAAGCATGCCACACCCTATCGGACTGTGCTGACCCGGGCACGATGTGGATCGGGCCGGACCATGCTAGGGTCGTGCCTCACGGCCTGCTAAGGCACGACCCATTTGTCCATCCATAGAAATAGGTAGAGATTCATGACAATGCGACTTCTTATATTGGTGCAATGAGTAGATTGTGCAAATATGTGATTCGATTGTGTTTATGTGAATGAACTATGCCGCCCCCTATTTAGTTCAATAAATGTAATTAAGCTCTGCAAGTAACAAATCATTTCTAGAGAGGGGCGGTGGAGGACTGTAGGAAAAAAGTACTCTTGGTTCATGGTTTCAACCGTAGTGATTATTGTGTACAGATGACAACAGGTTTCTAAGAAAAGTTTCCTTCCCTGGTTCGAGAACAGGGAGTGATATATGCCCGCTAGCATACTCCTGGTTCAATTTTTAAGAGTGGAGGGGGCTATATAGTGAAAGGGGCTACGGACCTGGAGTGGAGCCCTCTCTAGTTCTGTTGCTTTGGTTCTTGATGGTACACTAGTTTCGTGCCCATGCGTTACTATGGAGGTAAAAAATCAAGTGCAAAAGATGTAAATCTGCTAACAAATAACAGTATTCATTATAACGTTGTCATTAAAAAACTATTAAACCTGCAAGGTCCATCGGAGGGAGCAGGCGACGGCGGGGCGCGAAGGCGATTGCGGGACGCAGCGGCGGGGCTCGCAGGTACCGGCGAACCCTGGACCGGGATGTACGGCTAGCAAGGGAATGATGCTGAAGGGTGCCAGGTAAAACCTGATTTAGCACGCCAAATAATCGAGCGTCTGGGCGTCAGGATCAGACGGCCAAAATTGCATGATGGCAAGCCGATAGTAGAGATATTGGCAGGCTGAAGTCTTCGGCGAACCGGATCACAGCACCACTAATTGGATGGCCATCGGGAGGGTCGCGACAGGACCATTAAGATCTGACGGCGTTTAGTTCGCAAGCGGCAGTACCAAAATCGGGCGTCACCTGCGATGGTAGGCGACGTACCGTCGCCATCTCTAAACTTTTAGGAGTAGAGATTAAGTCCAAGTGGATCAGACTAAACTCCACTTTGTCAGGAAGGATAAATTTGGTGAAGTCCAACCCTACACCTAAGTTAGTCAAGATACCCGGATGTACCGCTTCATATATGTGTGTATATATATATATGCTGCTCCTTTGTTCGAGAAGCATATATATGAAGGAATAAATGCCCTCATCTTATGACTACTTCCTCAACAAGTACGACTACTTGGTGTCTCGATCGATTACTTTGTGAAGCTTGATCGACTACTTCAACAACTTGTACAACTACTTCCGACTACTTCAATGACTCGTACGACTACTTCTTGAAGGCAATCTTCACTGCACCGAATTCGTTTGACTACTTCAAGCATTCCAGTCAAGCATGTCTGCTCTAGCCGGTAACGGTGCATCCGGTGCCTCTGGCACTGGACCCACTTGTTACTCCTCTTTTTTATTGGACTCATCGTTAAATCCTTGTTAACTTTGAACACGTGCACATGCCTTGTTTCACTCATCAATCATTAAATTATTAATAAATTGTACATGTAATTTCGGAATTAAAATGGACCGGAAAATGCCTATTTTCCTAACACGATGGAGGCCAGAACTTCCACGTCCGATGCAGCAGTAACCGGCCCCAACTGCTTTGCGATGGAGGCTAAGACTTCCGCGGGCCGACGCAGCAGTAACCGGCCCCGACTCCTTTGCGATGGAGGCCGGGACTTCCGCGGCCGACGCAGCAGTAACCGCCCCGACTGCTTTGCGATGGGGGCAATCTGCCCCGACTACTTCAACAACTCGTACAACTATTTCCGACTACTTCAACAACTCGTACGACTACTTCAACAACTCGTACAACTACTTTTTGAAGGCAATCTGCATTGCGCTGAATTTGTTCGACTATTTCAAACAGGCGAGTCAAGCATATCTGCTCCAGCTGGTGCTCATGCGTTGCTACGGGTGGTAAAAAAAATTTAAGAGAATTCAAAGTAACTCAATGCGAACTAAAAGACACAATATATAGCATTGTTCCAAAGTTTGTAATCCACCAATTCTACATGTTGATAAACCCTTTCATCTCGTAACATTTCCATCAGTAACTAAGGCGTCACAACTGAGCTAAAACCAATTAAAGGGGGGGGGGATCATCCTAGAGGGATCCACCCATATTTTCATTCTCTAAGCTCTTAAAATCCATGCCCTGCTCCCTTCCCAATCCTAGAAACCTCATGAAAGAGAGTAGGTCACCATACAATGATTTGCAAAAAGTAAAAAATAAAACAATTGACTTGTACATGAATTTCTAAGATAACTCTTTCTCCTACCTGGACTGGTCTGGTCTTGCTCTCTTATCAATCCATTTTTCACGTTATCTCGATGCAAACTGAAAATAAACAGAACAATTCAGAATCATTGTTCCAATCTAAACACAGCCAGCAAGTATAATATGGACCTATAATAATAGCACATGCTACAAAAAAAGAGAATGCTTTTTGATTAAGTTTGTCAATGAAAAGTAAATAGCAAATGTCACATTTGAAATTAAAGCACCCAAGTTGGAGCTTACGTTGCAAACCTGGCAAACAAAGTTAAAGCCTTTTTCACAGACATGAATATCTTAATATCGTGGAATGGACTGATTGGTAGTTACTATAGGGAGCATCACGATTGTGGAGGAGCAATGGCTGACGTTGGAGCTGTGCATGACCAGCTTTTTGTCACTTCAATGGTGGTTGCACCAGTAGTGACTATAAATTTACAAATTTTTTGTTTTAGGCCAATTGATGTGGAACGGTGTTAGTGTACCCAATAACTGGTGATTTTATAGGGGCATGTTGATGTAGAAGTAGAATTGAGGGAGAAAGTTAAGAACCTTGATGCAGCCAATGCTGTTGGGATCAAATCTCTCCATGATCAATGTGGTATTATCATCGAATCACTTTAGGATCTTTGATAGCTTGCTCACAGAGGCAGTCAGTATGCGGACCTGCTGGTTTGAGAAATTCAGAAACATACAGAGTTCATAATCTTGACACATATCTAGTTATGAATTGTTTCATCTACCTTGTTATGGACCCATTGTCACATAGTTTAGATCATCCTGACAATAACTCAACCAATTTGACAAACCTGAATTACAAGAAAGGAGAATAATCTAGTTACTATTTCAGAACACCTGCAGGCAGAACAGAATATGTTCATTTAATATATTTAACAATGCCGGTTGGAGTTGGGTATATGCCTTATGCAGAAGAGCACATCCCTTTGAAAAAAAGAACTTCTGTACGACCAGCAGAGCACGACAGCCAATGTCAGAATAGTTGATACCTGCATTCCATAGCTTGGTTTCATCAGTATAAAAAGGAATAGTCTAAAAGATAAAAAACGATACTGAACTCAATACTTTCCTAGTGCACTGGAGTGCAAGCGTTACTCCGATTCAGGTAACCTTAGGTAATCAGATCATGTGGTATTTGTTAAACTAAACATTGGGTAATAATTTTGAGTTAAGGACCATCTTCCTTAATTACAAAAATAAATTGACACTTCAGCTTAACAATATTCATTTAGAACAGGAACCTTCATGTGTAAAGTGGGTTCCATAAACATTTTCAGGAAAGTGTGAGATGCAGGATCAAAGCTATACAGTTCGATATGAAGAAATGTGAAGCAGCTATTTACTCTATAATGGATAGGTAGAGCCAAAGAATGTGAACTATGCAAGTTCACAATACCTTTTGATGAAATGAAAGAAAGGGCTCCGATGTATAGAGAGGGCCTCGCCGTTTAAAGGGGAACCATAGAAACGATGGAACCCACTATTTTTTTAATATCGTTAGAATTTGTTATTTCTATGCGAAATTAAGTGAAGAAAAATGAATAAAAAATTGTGGTTAGGAAGGTTATAGTAGCAAAAGCCATTGGAATTAATATTTTATATATTGGAATAATCCGTTTTGTTATTAATAGGAAAAAAGAGGGTTAAAAGAAAAGAAGAGAAATTATTAGTTATTCATTAAGGTTAATTTGATTCAATGACCAGAGTTCCGCGAGGATATATAGCTCGGAGATGACGAACAAAAATGTGTTCATTTGCCTCAAACTTTAGAGGGCTCATTTAAGACTTAATTGAATGATTACTCAACAAGTAGTAGAGCTTTTGTTTCTTCTCATCGATATAGAGGTAGGCAAAAGAGGGATTTTCGTCGTTTGTGGATTACTTGGATAAACGCAGCAACACGGGTATATAACGTATTCGATAGTACCAAGTGAAGTTAGAAAAGAAACTGGCACCTGACTCCATGAATATTTTCAAGGCTCTAAATACTAAAACTGAATTACTACTACCGGAAGCAGAATGCATTGAATGGAACAAATAAAGAAAATTGCACGCAGCTGTATCAAAAACTCAACGTCCTTGTCAATGTTTATATATATCAGTAGTTGTCACACCTGCAGACATCAAGATCTAGGTGATAAAAAACTGGATCAGACATCAAGCACCAGTTTTTAAAATATTGGGCCAGACATTAAGCACCAATTTGTTCAAAAGATTCAAGACTGAGCAAGTTCAAAAGATTCAAGGCTGAGCAAGTTCAAAAGATTCAAGACCAAGCAAGGATCTAAGCATGACAATGTATTTACTGCAAAACTCATCTTGGAAACACCTAGATGATGCGACAGTTAAATAAAAGGCATATAATCCAATCAATAGGATCATTGGCTGGTGACAGTATTATCCTCTTCGTGGAGGCCGCTGTTCCACTAGTCGTGGAGGCAAGCAGAGGCCGTTGAGAAGCACTGGACCCAGGATCATATCGAACAGGTACCTTACTTCAACCCTCCACCATCGTTTTCTGTTTCTGGATTTAGATGTGGCATACATGCAGCAGAAGAGGAATTCCAGGAATAAGTGTGGTTTTGTCTCTTTTGATCAAAATTTATGTGGAGCTAAGAATGATTCCTGAAATGTGGCTTAAATGTGATTTTGTCTCTTTTGTTCATAAGAGAATCAGATCGGACAGGTCCTGAAAGAATGAAGAAATTTTCTGGTAGGGATGGAACCTACCATTCAATCTTTTAACTTAGAACAAACAATCAAGTGTATCATTATTATGATGTGGCAACAGGAGGAGAAAAAAGGACATTAATATGAGTTTAGAACCTAAGAACGATTCCTGTATAAGCAAAAAAGATATTCCTACGATTGAGAACAGATCAATCTTTTGTTCAGCATGGCTTAATGCTAACACTGGACAAATGGTGGCAGCCAAATTGTATTGGAAGGGATGCATGAAGATAGCATGAATGATGGCAGACAAACAATGAATTCAGATCCATGTCACCAGCAGCACGTCGGACATTTGACTCACCGGCGGCGGCGGCGGAGGGGGTCGGTCGAGCGGCCGGACCTCCACGCAGATTGGACTCCGCCAGCCACCGATCTCCGGCGGCCTGGAGGCTGCTGCGGAGGGTCAAGCGTAGGAGTTTCGCCACGAGTGGCCTTGCGTCACACAGCTCGGTATCCGGTCGGCTTTTGGGGGGGGGGGGGGGGGGGGGGGGTGGTTCCGGAGACGCGTGTTTTGTTTTCAGCGGTCGGCAGACCTACGGCGAGTCAGACCCACGGGAGAGGTAATAAGATTTCGTTCTTTTGAGCGTGGTAATAACGATACTACTATACTGCTATTGTTAACGCACTATATTACTGATTTTTATTATTGCATAAGATATTTTACCAACGATAAAATACTGAGCGAACACTCCTATTTTGGAGGATCTCTGTTGGACCATTCTCCGATCAATCTCAGCTCTTCGTGTCCAATTATTTACAAAGAGGCAAAAAAAAAAGAATCACTAAATATCACACGGACGTCGAAATTCCTACACCCTGACAGTGATCGTGTGTTCCAACGCGGAGGAAGCAGCATCAACCGTCATCGTGTGGATGATAGCGCCCTTGACCGACGGGTGTGTCACGGTGAAGTTATACTCGCCATGGGGGAGGTTAAGCTCAACGATGCCGTTCTCATCGGTGGTGGCAGCCTTGCTATGCGTCTTCCACTCGGCGATGAGCTTGTCGACGACGTTGCCGACAGGGAGGTTCTTGAAGTTGTTGTCCGTCAAGCACATCACGTAGCATCCGTTGGCGTGCCACGCCGCCCACATGATCATGCCGTTCACGCTCGGGTGGCCGTACCCTTCCCTGAGCACCTGCTCCAGGAACTTCACCTGGTTGGGGCCCTTGATGACGTCCACCTCGGTGAGCCACATGGGCAGCTTCAGCTTGGCGAGCGTGTCCAGCGCGCTCCTCATGTAAGGGAAGTTGGGCGTGGAGAAATGGCTCTCCAGGCCGACGCCGAGCTTGAGGCCGCCGTTGCCAGGGTAGCTGCGGATCTGGGTCATCTTGGCAACGTACTTGCTGGGCACCGGGTTGGGGTCCCCGGGCTGCTCCAGCGTGTTGAACTCGTTCATGAAGAGGATGGCGCTGTGGTCGATCTGCCCGACCTGGTTGTAGATCTGCGCCGACGCGGTGGGGCCGAACTTTCCCTCGAAGAAGTTGAAGTGGAGGTTCTCGTTCACCACGTCCCAGTGGATGACCTTGCCGGCGTAGCGCGACACGACGGACTTGAGCCGCTTCTGCATGGCGGCCTTGAGCTGGTCCGTATTCATGGGCCTCACCCACCGGATCTGGGAGTTCTGGTCGTCCCAGAACACGTTGTGCCCGCGCACCCTGATGCCGTACTTGTTGGCGAGCTGGAGCATGGCGTCCGGGATGCGGTAGTCCTCCTGGTTCTGGTTCCACTCGGTGCTGTACCACTTCATCTCGTTCTCGAAGGTGGCCACGGTGAAGCGCGACGTGAACCACTTCTCGTAGGCGGGGAGGTTGAGGATCTCCTTGGTCATCGTGTTGCCGAACGGGAAGCCGGCCCGGAGGAGCTCGATGATGACGGTGGCGTTCGCCATCGGCTTGTCGTCGTGGGCGCCCTTGGCCACCAACCGGATGGTGCTCCTCCGCGTCGCGTTGGCGGAGCGGCGAGCGTGGGCCTCCCATTCGTCGAAGCTGAATGGCTGCAGCGAGACGCTGTCCACCCAGATCTCCACAG
This sequence comes from Panicum hallii, assembly GCF_002211085.1. NCBI lineage: Eukaryota > Viridiplantae > Streptophyta > Magnoliopsida > Poales > Poaceae > Panicum > Panicum hallii. The sequence goes on along the minus strand of NC_038050.1, from coordinate 42,973,634 downwards.
GGGCGTCGCTCTCAAAGTAGATCTCTCCGTGTCCGGAAGAGTAGGCGGTCATGCCTCCCTTGAGCATGCTCCAGCAGCCGGATTGCGCGACGACGGAGCCTGCGATGATGCGCTCGCCATGGGGGGCCTTGACCACTGCCTTCACGTCGGCCGAGCCGGCGGGCACCTGCAGCCATGCTGCGCACAAGATGCACACGGATCAGGAAGATGAGCAACTAACGTATGCACGTGCGCAACCTGGTATGCACGTACCGGACAGCGAGTAGTGGGTGTCGCGCTGCATCCGGACCCTCTGGTAGACGCTGTGGGACGGCAGAACATTGCCGCTGCTGGACAGTGTGCCGCCTGCGCCATGCACCACGGCGAATTTGTTGCCGGACGGCGAGCTGCGCACGCCGGCCTTGCTGTTCCGGTGCGTTGACCAGCCCATCAGGCCGCTGTTGAACTCGCCGTTCTGGATGACGCCGCCGTTGTACAGGGGCTTCATCGGGTCGCCAAGGCACTGCAATTTCAACAGGACTCTTAAGGCCATTTCTCTAGTAGAGATCTAGGAACTTAACAAAGATATAACGCATGTGACGCATGAATTTATTTACTTCCCGGAGATTAATTGGATCTATTAAATGGACTGATTGTTTAGTCTTATAATGAACTTCGAACTGTGATATATTAACTGAACATGTATTCAACTAAAAACAACAACCATTTAGTATGTTTCAGTTTGTCTAATGCAGAAGTTTCTCTCACAAAAGAAGTTATAACACTGTCTACGGTTTTTCCTAGCTAGTTCAAAAGACAATGTGTATATCCTGCCACTATATAGGCACCATTGACAGTTTTCTTATTCTTGGAAGAGATGAGTAGTTTAGGGAGAGGGGGAATTGCCTCGATGCTTGCTGTATGATCATATTCAACGGAGTGGACCATCCATCCTGCATCAAAGAGACAAACATGCATTTACTGCGTTACTAATGGACATCATATGAGCAAATGGAAAATAAATGTGACACCATTTGGACCCGATTCTCTCTCAGATCTGGAACAAAATGAGTTAGATCAACGAACCTTGCAAGAAAGCAACGCATAATAGAGAAAGCACCAGCTTCTCCCTCCGAACCTTCATTTTGAGTCTCCCTGACACAGTTACTGGAGAGAGGCGAACAAAAGAGTATATATAGCCACAAAAACAGGGTTAGTGCTTGGCAGAGAGTGTTGTAAGCTATTACTTTGAATCGGTAGTGTTGTACTCCCCGGAAGAAGAGGTAACGTGTGGACGCACATCTCAGGTTATTTATAGGCTTCTGTTGTGCACCAAATATGTGACTGTCACTTTGTTATAACAATACAAAAAATATACAAAGCCACATGCATGGAAGGTGATCCTAGGATACAGCACACATGCAAGTTCTGAATACCACGAAAATAGATCCGAATACTACCACTATGGTAGAATGGGCATGTTTGGATAATGACCCTAACTAGCTAAGCCAAAATTTGGTCATAACCAATTCAGGGCATCATAATCAAACTTTTGGTAACACTAGACATGTTTGGATGGTGACCAAGCCAAAATTCTAAAACATTGTCTAAGTACTAACACTGTAAGTATGACGTGTTGCTTTCACATGTCATTATTTTTTTCTTTGTTGAAACATTTTTTTTGCAAAGAGATTCTTTGTTGAAACATATCCATTTGGGATATTGTTTTTTAGGTAAAATTGCATAAAGTACAATAGTAAAATAAATTTAAAATTAGATATATGATTTGGTAGATATTAGCATTGGAAGATTGATAATCTAAGTATTTGAAGTACGTCAAGCAATGGTTGCCTGACACCTCACCCGTGGGAGTTTATGCAGTTTGGCCAAATCAGGGCCAACGATTTGCTCGCCCGATGCAGTGCCCGCTTCTGCGTTGACTGTGGTTGGCTGCTGCAATTATTCATGGGTTGTCCAAAATTTGGTCTACGACCAAACTAAGAACGGCCAAATGTAAGGGCACGCAAAAATTTAGCTTGGCTGACCCGGGCCGGAAACCAAACACACCCAACTTGCATCATTCTAAAAAAACCATTCTAGTTTTGTTCTATATCAAACTTTTTTATATTTGATCAAATTTATAGAGAAAACTATCAACATTATGATAGAAAATAGATATATTTTTAGGAAAAAAGTCCAGTTTACACTCTCGAAATATCATAAAAGTTCAATTTTCAACCTACAACTACAAAACTGGGTAACGAGGGCCATCCAACTGTCGAGACCGGACAAGTTTGGCCCTTTGGGTGATTTCAAAGGTGGTTTTTTATTTTTTTAAAAAATTTTAAAAAATCTGGTTAGATCTAGGATTTGCAGTAGAGAGAGATTGGGGTGTACTTAAAGTGAAAGCCTTTGCTAGCATTGTTGTGCAAAATTGCAGAATAGAAAGAGATGCTGAACTGTTTCATCTGCAAGGGAACAATAGAAGATGCAACTGTAACTGTAATCATCTAGTGTCATGTTTCTACGTCAAATCATACCTCTTGTGTTCAGCCTATCTTTCAGCAAGAGCCAGAGGCAGATCTTGTGTTTAAGCTGGCATGTACTTTTCCAAAGTCACTTGTAGGAAGCATGTACTTGTCTATGCCCTTTGATTACTCTATATGCTTTCTATGACAGTAGAGATGGGCTCTCCAGATATATGTCCGGATATCATTTTCCTCACTTAGGTTACGTAGATCAATCTTGTTTATCAGGTATTAGAATTGTTCAAAAGTCTGAGGTGAAATAAAGGATGAAGGTGCTCCATCATAGATGTTGTGTATAAGGAAGTGTGCTTTTGTCTAACAAATAAATAGAGCTTTGGGAATTCCAATATAGGGTGCAAAGCGATTCCAAAGATCATCCTAGAGATGAATTGTCTTTCAACTATATGGGATTCGTGAGGCAAGGCCTTGAACATGGTGAGTAGATTCATCAATCCTTTCTACCAGAAGGATCCTTTGTTTCCCTAACCTGGGTGTTTTCCATTTGAGTAATAATTATTCTTAATGAGCTTCACCCAAGGAAGATTAGCCTTATTAAAGAATTTATAGAGGTTTTTCATTAGGAGTGCATCATTTGGGCAGAGAGATCTAGAACACCCAAACCACCTTCCTCTTTTGACAAGCAAACCATTTGCCAAGCAGCTTTGGGAGGCTTTTTATCTTCCAGGTTTGCACCTCTCCAAATAAGATGTTTCCTATATTTGTCCGATTGCTTGGTGATTTATATCTCATTTTGCATATTAGGCATGTTGGAAAAGATGATAAGATAGAGTTAACCAGAATTAGCTTGCCTCATTGTGAAAGTAGGTTTGAGGTAATCAGCATTTTATTCTCACATCTCTTAATTAGAGGTATAAAGTCTTCGGCCCTTAAGACCTAGAGGCTTCCTAGCTAAGTGAAAGGCACAGACCCAATTGAACAACCCTAAGTTGAAGAAAGGAGTGCCATTTTGTTCTCTAGTGTATTTATAGGAACCATGGCTGATTTGGAAAAGTTAACTTTCAAACTAGAAGCAATAGCAAAGGAGTTTAGGATATCTTTCAGAACATTTAGCTGTATCTCACAACCTTCCATAATGTTGTACTATTGGAAAGTTTCTCCCAGCTTGTGAGGGTAAAGGTAGAGTAAGAAGCCCTTGATCTTTTGCATTACTCAAAAGTATTTGGAGGAAGTTAGCAGCTAGAGCAAATAGGAGAGGGGATAGGGGGTATACTTGCCTCACTTCTCTTCTACAATGAAAAGCTTTCCCCAGCACTCCATTCAGGAGGATGGAAGATGTTCCCAAAGAAAAAATCTGTTGCATCAAATTCTACCATTTATGTCCAAAGTCTTTGTGATACATTATTTAGAGCATGAATGCATGCTCCACTTTGTCAAAAGCCTTCTCAAAATCAAGCTTTAGTATTATGAACTCCTTCTTTGTTTGATAATAGATGTGTATATATTCAAGATCCAAGCTAGACAGTCTTGAATAGTCCTTGTCCTTATGACACCTTATTGTTTTAGATGGATGAGCTCCATAATTTTCAGTTGTAACATGTTTGCCAATAACTTGGTTATGAGCTTGTTGGAACAGTTAGTAGGGAAATGGGTCTGTAATCAGAGACTGCCAAGGTGCTATCTTTTTTGGAACCAAGATAACATAAGAGCCATTTATGCTCTCCAAGCAAATACCTCCACTAAAAAAGGCATCAAGTAGGTTGTAGAAGTCTTCCTAGATAATTTGCCAACGCTTTTTAAGCTGTATAAAACCATCTGGGCTAGGTGATTTGTCAGTTGGCAAAGATGCCACCACTTGGTCTATCTCTTCTTTGGTGAAGGGTTCCTCTAGAGAGAATAAATCATCATATCAGGACTGGGGCCACGGGACTTCGCACATAGCGTACATATTCTAGGATAAGGGATGAAACATGGCTCACACACTACACCAATTGTAACTACTTGTATAGGAGTAGGACTAGTCGGAACAGAATAAAACTACCCAAGTAGTACTCGGGTAGGACTCCTGAGCTTATATTTGGCTAGGACTTTCATGTAACCCTATCCCCCTAGACTATTTAAGGGCGGACAGGGACCCCCTCCAAGCAATTACATCATCTAAGGCAATACAAACCACCACACAGGACATAGGGTATTACGCTCTCGGCGGCCTGAACTTGTCTAAAATTTTGTGTTCCTTGCACCTTCGAGTTTTTGATCTCGGCCACACCCCACCTACAATCTACCACCTCAGGGAGTATCCCTCAGTGGGCTTGGAGGTTAAACACCAACAGCTAGCGCGCCAAGTTGGGGTGTTCATCGAGCATCCACTGGAGAACTTGATGACATCTTTCCACTTCACTAGCACTGTGCTCGATGAGGCACAACCTTCATTTTCGGCTCCTGGATCTGCATCGCCAATGGCTCGGGTGGTTTCAACAGCCATCTAGCCAACTCTAGGGAGTTGGAGACACCTGCAGCAACTCAATGCAGTGATCTCGACGAGTTCATCGACAACCTCAATGAGATGCTGCTCCCTTACCTAGCCAGGGAGATCGAGGAGGAGTCCGCTGTCGACGCGACTTCGACTCATGCTGCACCAGGACTTCTTTGGTCGGACCCAATCCGATCTGGGGAAGAGCGTACCCGATTCCTATTCAGGCTATGCAATACGGCTTCTGTCTACCAGGAGCTCAGTCAATCCAAGTTCATCTCCGCATCAGAAGAGGACTTAAATAACCTACTCAACATCGGAGGCGAGGGAGCCACCGCCTGTCGGAAGGCCCCCGTTTTTGACAACTACTCAGACTCGAACGATGACCCCAAAACCTTTCTGGGTTGTCATCTAGGCCTAACTATAACCTCAATGCCACAGGGCTAGGTCGTGTACTGGAAGGGCATGGAGCCCTCTGAGCTACTAAAATACGACTCCTGCCTTGTGGCCTTCACACAAGAACCGCCTTTTCAGGAACGCAAGCCTATTTCTCCCATTGGAGAGGAGGGACAAGGCAGGACAGTACTCGTCGACTACAGCTCTAGCGGAGTGTTTTCACTGCAATATCATGTTTACATGGCCTCCCTCCACGTGCACGGTGACGATGATGAACCAGGAAGAGAGTACGACGACAAACTACTCATGGACGTCTCCGCCAACGAGCGCACGGTAGATGCCCCTCAAGATGAAGATGAGGAGCACAGTAGAATCCAGAGGATCAAGAACACCAAGCGTGCCAAGTGTAGGCGGAATGTGGAAGCCCGCACACGGAACCCACCTCACCGCAGAAACCTCAATGGTGCCTTCACTGCAGCTGATGATCGCCAGTACAACACTCCAATTGGGAACATCGTGGAAGCAGCCTTTTTAATTCAGCGGTTACCCTAAAACCCAGAGACCGAGAGGCTGCTGCATCTGACGCAGCGCACCATTGTTCAACTGGGCTAGCGGGACCCCATGCCGTTGCTGCAGCGCAGCCGCTCAATACCGGAGCATCATGCAAGCTCCATCCCCCAGGTTAGTCGCACCCTAGGAGGAGGACCCAATCCTCAAGGGAACGACAACCGCCACCACAACCAAGACAGTCTAGGTGGCCACGGACACCAGCACGCCCAGCAATCCGTGCGTAGCCACGTTGACCAAGAAGTCCAACAGCCTCCACGACAGTTGAGCAACCACTAGGTCGCAAGGCCTCTAGCTGGCGGTCACTTTGCGGGAGGCCACGGCCACTGTGGGAACCTCCACGACTTGCCTACAGTTGACCTAAGGTAGAAGATCATTGAATGCCATGACGCTCGAGACATCATCGACTCAAGACGCCGCGAGCGTGGCGGTGATCCACGTGATGTCGATGACAGTGATCGCTTCCCATCTTTCACGCGCAACATCACCTCCCTTGACTGCCCAAGGGAGTTCAAGCCAGTCGGCATCACCAAGTACGATGGCAAACAGGACCCAAGGCAGTGGATTCACTGCTACTCCACCGCCATTGAAGTGTCGGGCGGCTCCAACACGACCAAGGTTATCTACTTCCTGATGGCACTGGAATCGGCACTACTCACCTAGCTCGAAAGCCTCAAGCCAGACTCCATCCACTCCTGGGAGGACCTAAAGGAAACCTTCATCGACAACTTCCACGGCTCCATGCTCCCCGCAGGTACTCGCCATGCCTTGTCATAGGTCAAACAGGAGGAGAACGAGACCCTGAGGTCCTACACCACGTGCTTCTTCGAGATGTGCGCCACTATCACCAACATCACCGACGAGGATGTCATCCACTACTTCCAAAACAGCCTCGGCTCGAAGAACATCTACCGCGATTTCGGCCGCAATTGCCCAAAGACTGTCATGGAATTCCGTGACATGATGAAGCAATGGGCCGATCAGGAGGACGCGGAGAACGAGCGCTTCCCCAAGAAGAACAATGACAAACGCAACAACAGAAACCACTCTGACAAAGGCCAGCAGAACTACTCAGAACCCACCCAAAAGCGCAAGCCAGACCATGAAGTTGTAGCTGTAGAGCACAACTTGCGTGGCAAGAAGTTGGGGAACCAGCAGCATCAATTTGAGAAGATCTTGCACAAGCAATGCCCATGCACCCAAAGTCCAAGCACACACTCTTCCAGTGCATCAGCCTCCGCAAGTCTCTCAATGCACCTCTCCTTGATCAGGACAAAAAGGGGAAGGACAAGGATGACGAGGAGGGAGGCAAGTCGGGGGCCTAGGGATATCAAGATCCCAAGAACTTCATCAATGTTATCTTCGACGGTGATGGCAGCTTCCCAACTAAGCACGTGAAGAAGCTTACTTTGCACGAGATCTTATCTATCGAGCCAACCATACAGTGGCCCTTGAGATACAGCGAAGTCTTGATTTCTTTCTCTCGAGAGGATCAGTGGACCAGCTTCTCCGAGCCATGAAAATTCTTGCTTGTCCTGGATCTTGTAGTGGCCGGCTCGCAGCTCACCCGAGTACTCATCTATGGCGGGAGCAGCCTCAACCTTCTCTTCGCGAGTACTTTGAATAAGATGGGGCTGGACATCTCCATGATGCTCACCCCAAGAAAGGCTCCTTTCTACGGCATCATCCTAGGGAACACAGATACACCGATTGCTTCAGTAACACTGCCAGTTACCTTTGGGATAAAGCAAAACTACTGTACGGAGTACATCAAGTTCGAGGTGGCAAATTTTGAGTCCTCATACCATGCCATCCTCGGCAGACCCACTCTGGCCAAATTCACGGCCGTACCCCATTACGTCTACCAGCTTCTCAAAATGCCAGGCAAGACAGGGGTACTCACCTTTCGCGGTGACTTGAAGAAGTCGTACGACTGCGATCAAGAGGCAATTGAGTACGCCCCGACTACACGTATGCCAGAACGTTCATCTGAAGGTTTTGCGGCTACGTAGCAGCTCTCCTAGTCGGAGATGGTGATTCCAACTATACCTCCATAGAAGAAGCTGGGCCAGTCAACGGTGAAGCCCAACACCAGCGACGTCGGCATGAAGACCATCCAACTGCAGGAGGGCGACTCGTCTAAGACAGCACTCATCAGTGCTGGGCTGGAAGACAAATAGGAACTCATGCTCGTCATCTTCCTTAGGGCTAATCAACACATATTTGCGTGGAAACCAGCAGATATGTTAGGGGTGCCTAAGGAGTTATCGAGCATTACCTAAAAGTCGATCCGAAAGCACCCCCAAGAAGCAACGACTGCACCAGTTCTCCTCCGACAAGAGGGTGGCCATCAAAAAGGAGTTAGCAAAACTACTCAAGGCTGGTTTCATTAAAGAAGTCTACCCAGAGTGGCTAGCTAACCCTATACTTATTTTGAAAAAGAACAATAATGAATGGAGGATGAGTGTGGATTATACCGATCTCAACAGGCACTGCCCAAAAGATCCTTTCGCGCTCCCACGCATCGACCAAGTCATCGACTCCATGGCTAGCTGCGTCCTGCTCTCTTTCCTTGATTGCTACTTGGGCTACCATTAGATTGCCCTCAAGGAAAAAGACCAGATCAAGACAGCGTTCATAACCCCGATTGGAGCATACACCTACAAGACTATGTCCTTCGGGTTGAAGTACGCAGGGGCTACATATCAGCAAGCCATCCAGCTTTGCCTCTCTGATCAGTACACCGCAGTGTTAAAGTTTAGGTGGATGACGTGGTCGTCAGGACTAGAATCCACAACGAGTACATCTCCGACCTCGAGGAAACCTTCAATAGCTTGCACAAGTTCCGGTGGAAGCTCAACCCAACAAAGTGCATCTTTGGCGTACCACAAGGGACACTATTCGGTTTCATTGTTAGTCACCGAGGAATTGAAGCCAACCCAGAAAAGATTACTGCCATCACAGACATGGGAGCTTAGACGGTCAAGGATGTCCATAAGCTCACAGGGTGCATGGCAGCCCTTAACAGATTCATCTCACGACTTGGGGAAAGAGGATTACCTTTCTTCAAGCTTCTGAAGCGGCAAGACAAATTCTAGTGGACAAAGCAGGTGGCACACGCACTGGAAGATCTCAAGCATCATCTTTAGTCGCCCCCATCCTCGCGGCTCCATTACCAGGTGAGAACATACTACTATACATTGCCGTGACTATTCACGTCATCAGCACAACCATCGTGGTGGAGCGCCCCAAGGAAGGCCATGCATTTGGTGTGCAGCAACCGGTGTATTTCGTTAGCAAAGTCCTCTCTGAATCTAAGGTTTGCTACTCGTCAATTTAGAAACTTCTCTACGCTATACTCATCACTTCTAGGAAGCTTCGCCACTACTTCGACAAATACAAGATCTCAGTTGTCGCTGATTTCCTATTGGAGGATTACTCCACAATTGGGATGCCACTGGACGCATCTCTAAGTGGGTAGTGGAATTGGGAGCTCTCAGCATTGACTTCAAGCCTCGCACCGCCATCAAATCGCAAGCACTAGTCGATTTCATGGCAGAGTGGCGAGAAAATTAAGTTGCAGCTCCATCCAAGTTGCCAGAGCATTTGGTTATGTACTTCGACGGTTCTCTCAAGCTCAGAGGCGGTGGGGCAGGAGTTCTCTTCATCTCACCTAAGGGTGAACAACTCAAATATGTGTTTTAGATACTATTTGAGGTCTCCAACAATGAAGCCGTGTACGAGGCATTACTACAAGGGCTACGCCTGGCCATCTCCCTTGGCATCAAACGATTACTCATCTACGGCGACTCCTTGCTGGTGGTTCAACAAGTCAACAAGGAGTGGGAAATCAACAAGGACACCATGAATGCGTATGTCATGGAAATACGCAAGCTCGAGAACAAGTTCTCGGGACTCAAGATCCATCATGTGGTTCGGGACAACAATGTTGGGGCATATGTGCTCTCGAAGCTAGGCTCCGATCGAGCAAATGTCCCACCAGGAGTATTCATCCACGAGTTACATCACCCATTCATCAAGACACCAGATCAAAGCACCATCGCTCCGGGCCCTTCTAAGCCTGACCGAGAGGTCATGATGATCGAGGTCGACTGGCAGGTACTGTTCATTGACTTCATCAAAGATTAGAAGCTATCCCTAGGCATTGGCAAAAAAAGCACTGAGGCTGCACGCATCATCAGGAGAAGCAAGGGTTATGTTCTGGTTGGCGACAAGTTGTGCATGTGTGGTTTAGCAACAGGCATCCTTATGAAGTGCGTTCCAGTCGAGGAAGGCAAAGAAATACTACAAGAGATTCATGAAGGAGTCTGTGGTAATCATGCAGCGTCAAGGACGTTAGTCGGGAAAGCATTCAGGTCTGGGTATTACTGGCCAACAGCTTTGGCTGATGCCGAAGATGTTGTTCATTGGGGTACCAATTGCTAGTTCTTCGGCAGACAGGCACATGTCCTGGCGCATAACCTCATCACTATACCACCATCCTCGCCTTTTACTTGCTAGGGCCTAGACATGATTGGGCCTCTGACTATGGTGCCAGGAGATTTTACCCATGTGTTGGTGGCCATCGACAAGTTTACAAAGTGGATCGATGAAGCGTCCCCTCATCCGAGGAGACTTAAATGTGATATACAAATCAGTCCCAGGAGGCTGATACACATTTATTACATCAGATGGTACATTACCGTACAAACCTCCGAGGAGGCGGGCACTCGATACAGACGATAACTAGTAATAAAATAGCTATGGTAACACACCAAAGCGTGACCCACGCGGGATCCAACTCGGGCTCAGAGTAACACGCTAGCAGAAGCATCTTGCGGAGGGCCAACACCACAGGCAGAGTTGGGCGCGGACACAACCCTTATTCATCGTTTCCGATCACGTAGTCCGGGTCTTCCTCTGAGAAAACCACATATATATATAGGGTGAGTACAAAGGTACTCAACAAGTCCAACCACACCCGCGGAGGGGTGATAACAGAGATCATGCACGGTTGTATCAAGGGTGGGGTTAGGGTTTATTTGCGATAAAGCGAGATTTTACACATGCAAGGGTTTATTTAATGAAAGCACTTTCTCAAAACATTTTTGTAGTAATCGTATCATAAGTAGTGTTGATCCTGCACAAAGGATCCAAGTTTTAGTGTCATCGGACTCGGCGTCCACAGTAGCTTACTGCACAACTGCCGAGTACTTTCAAAACAACCTATGCCACAAAACCAATCATCCCGAAACATCTATTGAAGTGACCATGCCGTAACACGCCCAATACCGTGGACACGGCTATTCGAATAGATTTTTACACTCTGCAGAGGTTGTACACTTTACCCACAAGTAGGGTACCGCGCTACGAACACCTTAATGTCGCGGCGGATCCTAACAAAGCCATTACCCACCTTAGCTGAATCTAACTAGCCAACACGGAAGCTACCATGGGGTTAATGACCCATCCATGAAGTCATAACCGGAATATCACTCACACAGATCGTATCCCTTCTCCATGGTCTCCCGTTACTCACCCGCTCTCCTTTTTGGCTAGTAGAACAACTAGTGGGGTTATGCTAAGCCGTTGCCCACACAACGGTCGAGTGGTTGTACGATAAAAGAGTTAGGCAAGATGACACCCCAGTTCATCCTTATACCGACCAGACGGACATCTCCTGACCATGCTCAACCACAAAGGTACAAGCACGCAAGCAGCATTTCGCACCGAAAACGCCGTCCATCCCGCCAGGTTAAGCCTTTCTTTTTATTGCCCCGAAATCCCATTTTGATCTTCTAAAACACTCGTATCCTTATTCTTAGTAAAGCGCTTATAATCATGGTTTACAATATAATGAGAGGAATAATAGGTAGCGAGTATCTCTGACATGTAGTTTACGCCTAACCGAGCAAATCCTAGGTCGTCGGGGTAGGGTTATAGCAATCAAGGGGTGGCTATCCAACCGGGTCTTGCGATAAAATAATGCATTTTACAAAACAGGCCAATAGGTTGTATTTATAAATCTAGGATAAGAATGCATCAAAGGATGGGATTGGACTTGCCATTCACAAAGCCTTCCGGGAAGTCCTGATCGAGGTACTGTCCTTCAGGTTCTGGCTCACGGCACTGGTTGTCGGACTCTTGCTCGTAGTACTGCTCGTCGATGGGTTCTCCCTCGGTCACCTCGTGATCTACGGCGCACACAAACAAACATTCAATAAAGAAAAGAGGTAAAGGTTTTATCTACAAGCCCGAATCGGAGATAACTTAAGAAACAATGGTAGAAAGAATATTTTCGGGGAATTTCTTGATGGCACGGCCGGCATTATGATAGAAATGGCGTGGTAAAGTTTCGAGGCAAACGGAAGATTTTTGGCGCATGAAATGATAGGCCGAACGGGGTTTTAGGGAAGGGATAAGGGTCTAAGGACCTATTTGTAATTACTGTTGGGAGGGGGAGGGCTTGATTGGAATTTCCGGGAATACCTAGGGTACTCTAAAAAGGGCCAGGGACTTATCCGTAATTATTTTGTGTAGTGGAGGGGTTCATTTCCTAAATAGAATGAGCAGGGGGGTTTATTTGTAAAGAGGGGTAAAAAGGGGGTGGGCTCTTAAGGGAATAGGCAAAAGAGGCAGGGGGCTCAGGGCAAATGTGCCCTTCTTCTTCCTCCCGTTACCAGAACAGAGGAGGGGGGAATAGGGGCCGGCGGTGGCACCAAATCCGGCGGCCCTAGGGCACGGCGGCGGCCGGGGATAGGGGCTACACGGAGAGGAGAGCAAGGGGAATCCATTCCACTACTCACCACGAGCCGGGGTGGCGCGAGGCAGGCTGCCCACGAGGGCCAGGGGCGGCAGGCGGAGGGCCTAGCGGCGGCGGTAGCGCAGGGCCGGGGAGAGGGGCTAGGGCTGCGGGGGAGTTTGTGGTGGCGGCGAGGCACGTCGTGGGGGGGGGGGAGGGTACTTATAGGCCGGGGGGGGGGGGGGAATGGCGCGGTGGAGGTCGGCGAGCTCGGGGCGGTCAGTAATGGCGGTGGGGGCGGGATTGCCGCTGCGCAGGGCGGCCGGTGGCGTTGGTCGTCGCTACGCAGGGCGCGTGGTGGCGTGTAGCGGGGAGGGGCGGCCTGGGGGCGTGCGGCGCAGGGGGAGACGGCCCGTGGCGAGGCGACGCGCGGCGGCCGGCACTGCTCGGCGCCGTGGCAGGCAGGGGCAGCGTGAGCGCCAAGGCGGCAGGGGTGCACGGCGTGCGCAGAGGAGGGGCCGGGTTAGGCCGTTCCTGTGGCGTCGTCAAAGGGCGGGGGGGGGGGGTGGTGGTGGTGGCCGGCGTTGAGCTCTGCTCGGTGCCGTGCTGCATATGCAGGGGAGGTGAGAGGAGCAGGAAACAGGAACAGAGAAAGGAGAAAGGGGAAAGAGGAATAGGGAAAAGGAAAAAGGAAGAGGGGGCGTCGGCGAAATTCGCGGCGACGGTCGCGAGCGTGCGGCGCGACGCGCGAGGGGGTGCGGCGTCGGCGGGATTCGCGGCGACGGTCGCGAGCGCGGGGTTGAGCACGCGGCACGGCGCGCGGGTCGAGGAAGAGAGAACAGATGGCGATTATCTTTTGGGGGTCAGACGGCGAGACGCCGGGGAATTGTTTTGGGCGATTAAGAGCTCGGGCTGTAGGGGGTTTCAGGATCGATCCGAACTTGACAACGAAAAGGTTTTTTTAAAAGATACTTTTAGCGAGTGATTTGTACTGTAATTTAAATAGGGTAAAACGCGGGCGTTACAATCGAGTACAAGCCGATTACGAAGATCTCTGCGGATCGAGTAGTCAGCTTCATCTGCGACATCCTTCATCACTTTGGCTTCCACAACACTATCATCACAGATCTGGGATCAAATTTCCACTCACACAAGTTCTAGGAATTCTGCAAGAATAGCGCTATTGAGGTAAAGTACGTGTCGGTTGCTCACCCGTGGGCCAATGACCAGGTTGAGCGCGCCAACGGCTTAATCCTTGATGAACTGAAGAAAAGACTCTACAATGAGAACAACAAAAAAGGGTGCAAGTGGATTCATGAGCTCTCCTTGGTTGTCTGGGGGCTTCACACTCAACCAAGCAAAGCAACAGGTCAATCGCCATTTTTTCTCGTCTATGGTCAGAAGCTGTCCTCCCTGCGGACATCATGTGGAAGTCTCAAAGACTGGAGATGTATGAATAAGGTGAAGCTGATATGGCAAGATATCTGGAGCTTGATTCAACAAAAGAACTCAGATGCAACGCCTTGTTACAGTCAGCTCGCTACCTACTAGGCATCCGATGCTACCACGACCGCAATGTACAGGAGAGGTCATTCAGCATCGGTGATTATGTCCTCCATCGCATCCAAGACGAGATAGAGCTTTACAAGCTCAACTCGCGGTTGGAAGGGCCCTTCATTGTCACTAAAGTTACAAACCAGAGTCGTATCGACTACAATACCCTAACGGCCAGGAGGTCCCAAACTCCTGGAATATCGAGCTCCTATGGTGTTTTTACCCTTAGATAACTTGTACAAAAAGTTGTCAGCTGCAGCGCAGCATGTTCATCAATAAAGAGTTGGTTTGATCTTCAAATGACTACTATTTGTCTCTAAGCTAGACTATAGAACTCGGGGGCTTCGGCCACGAGTACTAACAATGTGTTAACTATGCTAAGTCACCAGAAGTACTCAGGTGCTGTAGTCACAAGTCGTTTCTGAACGACTACTTTCACACTTGCCCTATGGGCCGAAGCGCAAAGACTACTTGCGACCGACTCTGACTATTTCGAGTAATAGCCTGACAGATTGTATAACCAATGGCATGAGTCACTGCGAGAAAGTTGAAGAGCCTCTCACGCTTACAAAATCAATCCAGCATATCGCATGGTGCGAGTAAATCCTGATTCGCTTATTCTTCGTGTATGGGACTTTACACTGGACACCAAGTCATCGACTACCTCCAGAAGCATGGCCTTCTGAGTAGTTCTGCATTGGGCGTCCCACATTCTTTATCTAAGTCCTATGGTTTTTGGTATTACTCCACGAGTAAGCACACCGAACACATCAACAGGCAATGAGAAATAAAACATATATACATGTTTATATACATGTACAGGTTGTTCAGCTATTACATATCATGTTCACTCCTGCTCTAAGTTATCAATCAACTTCTAAGCCACTGGTTTTACTTCCTTGATATAGTCTGAGAATTTCTCCTCAGAGCAATCAGCTGACATACTGTCAACTAGTGGGTTCAGATTGGCCTTGGGCCAGTAGGACTTTACAAGGCCAAGGATGTGCGCTACATAAGTTTGGTGGTCTCCGAGATGTATCCAGAAATCTTTTGTGGGGCCTCACGGAGTTGCTCCAGCAGCATCCTCTCGTTGATTACCCCCTCTTCTGGAGGAACCACCATGTCTACGACTACTTGCGCCACACCCTTGAGCTCTTCAACTTCCCTATCTCTCAGCTCCTTCTCAGCGGCCATCTCCCTGATCTGAGTCATATACTCTATGAGTTGCACATCTGCATCTTGGAGCACTTTAATCAACTTCTCTGCATCATCTGTTGCATGATACAACAGATTCTTCATTTTAGTCACAGATCTTCTTTGTATCTTATTATATTATTGAGTTCTGTGTACAATCGACAAAAGAAAGAACTCGCACAAGTTCAGATACAAGCAATTGGATAAAACAATGCAAGGCAAAAGCAATCTCTAGATTGTTACCTTGGTGAGCCTTGGCCATACACTAGTACAATATGGCTCTATACAAGCGGTAGCGTTTTTCCATCACAAGCGGCTAGGTTGGAAAACCGCTTGAGATGTGCCAGGCCATTCAAACCGCTTGTGATGTTTAAGTATCACAAGCGGTCCGAAATTAAAAAGCGCATGTGATATCCGCGTCAACATCACAGGCGGTTTATAAGACAACCCGCTTGTGAGTTTATCACCATCACATGCGGTTTTTAACCTGACCGGCTGTGATATAATTTTGAAATCACACACGGTCAGTAATACGAAACGCTTGTAATGCGGGACATGTGTCACAAGCGGTTTTAGAATCTTAACCGCTTGTGATGGATTCATATCTCAAGCGGTCTGTAACAGGGAACGCTTGTGATGCTGGATACGTATCACAAGCGGTCAAGCTAAATAGAACCGCTTGTATGTGAATACCAAACCGAGTAAAATTGCATAGACAGAGGCCCTTCGTCCAGAATCACAGAATGAAATATACTCAAGTCCAATATAGATCAATACAGAATCACAGAATCGATATTCTTTCGAGTCCAATATAGATAAATACAGAATCACAGAAGGGAAATTTCTATAATCTACAAGTAACAAATTAATATGTAACACTATAATGAGCTCCAACAAATGAAGTTTCTAGCTGAGACCTCTCCTGGGCATTGCTGCACATATAGGCAAAACAAATCAGTTAACCGTGACCTTTAGCATCAACATGAGCATTTATATTGTTAGTAGAAAACCACCGTATATATATGTGAATGAATTTAAATAGCACACATAGAGAACTTGAGAGATTTTAAATTCATTGGTAACCACAATACATAGTCGATCGGACACATGACAAATACAATTTGATTCATACAATTTTTCATGAACTACCATTTTTCCGCATGTGTGGCTTCAAGTTCTTATCAATTTTCTTTTCCACACGCTTGATTCTCTCAGGACCATTAAAGACGGACATCTCTTCATACTTATTGTATTCCTCATCTCCGTCTCCCACATTCTCAACTCCAACAATTTTTTGCTTTCCAGAAATAACTACATGGCACTTCTCATTTGATGGATCGAGTACATAGAACACTTGTGCAACACATTCGGCGAGAACCCATGGGTCATCTTTATATCCTACTTTCTTTAAGTCTACCAGTGTGAGTCCGTAGTTGTCCACTGTCACCCCCCTCGGGATGTTGTACCCATTGGCACCTAAATAAGGGTATTTTCAAGCTCGGACCATAATCAAGTTCCCATATTTCCTCTATGAATCCAAAATATGTGGTCTTCTGTCCCTGTAGGTCAAAAGCATCAATACGAACACCGTTATTTTGCACAACACTTTTCATGTCTTTTGATTTAGTGTGGAATGTGTACCCATTGATGTCATATGCTTGCCATGATGTCACTAAACATGATGGTCCAGAAGCCAAATTCCTCATTGTTTTCTCTTCCAAAGAGTCTCTGGATGGGATGTTTTTGTCCATTAACCATTCGCTAAAACGATGTTTGTGCTCCCTCATGATCCAGTCCTCTGTGCGGTTCTGATTTTCTTTATGAAGCTCATCTAGGTGTTCCTCAATGTAAGGCTCAGCTATCGCGAGATGTTGTAGTACACTACCATGAGCACAATGTACTATCTTGTAATCCTTGACGCGGAAAGTTTTCCTGCCCATTCTCCCTCTCCCACATAGTTTACCCTCATGTTTAGGTACAGGCACACCTATCATTGTTCCATCTCTGATGTAATCTATACAGATCTCAATCACTTCTTCTGTAGTGTATCCCTCCATGATTGAACCCTCTGGGTGAGCGCGATTTCGCACATAACCTTTTAACACTGCCAAGTACCGCTCCAACTGAAACATATGATGTAAATATAGTGGCCCTAATATTTTTATCTGATCCACGAGATGTATGATAAGGTGTACTTGCATATCAAAAAATGATGGAGGAAAACACATTTCAAGCTTGCACATAGTCTCGATGATGTATGCCTTCAGATAGTCCAAGTCTTCTAAAGCTATTACTTTTTGTGACACTGCATTGAAAAAGTAACACAAACGTGTGATGACAACTTTGACATGCTCTGTTTCGAGGGCTCTTACCGCAATTGGGAGGAACACCGTCATCATCATATGGTAGTCATGAGAGTTGTAACCAAATAGAGACAAGTCCTTCATCCTAACTAGTTTGCTGATATTGGATGAGAAACCTGTGGGCACTTTGATCCCACGCAAACATTTGCAAATTTTTGTTTTCTCCTCAACTGTCAAGTTGTAGCTAGCTGGGGGAAGGTAAGGCTTCCCTTTGCCACTATCCACTGGATGAAGTTCCGATCTAATTTGAAGATCTACTAGGTCATGGCATGACTTAAGTCCATCCTTTGTCTTACTCGGCATGCCCAGTAAGGTTCCAATGATGCTATCAAAAACATTCTTTGTTACATGCATCAAATCAATGCTGTGGCAAATTTCCATATCCTTCCAGTATGGGAGGTACTTGAAAAAAATCGATTGCTTCTTGAAAGTTGTGTCAGTTGAAGGGTCAGTTCTCTTTCTCTTTTCTCCTTTGTTTTTTTCCCCTTTCCGAATACAACCTGAATGTTTTTTACAATTTCAAAAACGAGTTTCCCGCTATAAGGCTTTGGTGCACCTTCACTTTCCAGTTCATTGTTAAATTCCTCTTTCATCTTTCGGTACTTATGCTGCTTCATCAAGAACCGTCTGTGTCCCATGAACACCAACTTCTTGGATGATTTAAGGTATAAGGAAGCAGTTCCATCCACGCACACTACACAACCATTCTTTCCACGCACACTACTCCTGGCGATACTCATCTCATATTCGAACTCCTTCATTCCAGAGCTTCGCCATATCTTCCATAAGAGGTTCCAGGAACACATCAATATCAACACCAGCTGCTTTCGGACCTTGAATAAGAATAGTCAACATAATGTACTTCCTTTTGTGACACAACCATGACGGAAGGTTGTACATCGTCAGAGTCACGGGCCAGGTGCTATGTATACTTCTTTTTTCACCAAATGGATTCATTCCGTCTGTACCCAAAGCAAATCTTACATTTCTGATTTCTTTGGCAAACTCAGGATACATATGATCAAAAGTTTTCCAC
The DNA here is from genome assembly GCF_002211085.1 of Panicum hallii. NCBI lineage: Eukaryota > Viridiplantae > Streptophyta > Magnoliopsida > Poales > Poaceae > Panicum > Panicum hallii. Next base: position 42,954,844 of record NC_038050.1, on the reverse strand, counting down.
TGTGATGCATCAGCAGGGTGTCGAATCTGTTTGTTATTATGCTTGCGACTTTCAGCATGCCAGCGCATAAGCTTAGCCTCCCTAGGGTTTGAGAACAAACGCTTCAAGCGATCAATTACTGGAAGATACCACATCACCAAAGCTGGGATCTTTGACCTCCTTTTGCCATCCATGTCATCAAAAGTGTCATCATCAATTTCAGGTCCGATAGCGGCTTTCTTGTTTCTATTTATCTTCGCGATTTTGTTCACACACTCTTGATTGTAGGTCTTCTTGTATCGACTGACATTGCAAACTGGGCATCTTGTTGCGTTCTCAAACTCGCCACGATACAGAATACAATGGTTCGGACATGCATGAATTTTTTGCACACCCAGAGCTACGGGAGATATAAGCTTCTTCGCTTTATAAGTGCTGTTGGTAGTTTGTTGGGTTTTGGTAGGAGTTGGGACAGAAAATTTAAAAGATCTGTGAAGCTAGTATCAGACCATCCGGCGCTAGCCTTCAACTTAAGAAGTTCAAGAACTGTACGCAGTGTAGTAAACTCTTTGTCACAGCCCTTTGATTCATCATATAAAGGTTCTTTTGAGGCACTTTCCAGACCCTCCAATTTAGGTATATCTTTCTTCTGTGATCCCATAGAACTCAACATTTCTGGATCCATATGGCGCAACATGTCTTCGCAATCAAATTCTACAAAATCTTGATTGGCATCCACAGAATCCACTTTACCATCCTTTTTAGCTAACATTCCCACAGCACTTTCGTCATTACCAAGCACTTCACACGGATCCAGCTCACCATGTTCTGTCCATATCGTGTAATTGTTTTTGAACCCTCTTTTGAGCAGATGTGATTGGATTGCTCCTGTATCTCTCCAAGCTACCTTATTATCACAATCGATGCATGGGCACAATATCTCCTTACTTTTTCGCATATTCGCGTGCTTGTTGGCCGCTTCAATAAAGCTTCTGACATTTCGAATGTACGACGGATGTGGTCTTGGCACATTGTACATCCAACCTCGGTCCATTGCCTATCCCTATATTGATTAACGTAAATTGAATTCAAGACCATATGACGATAGGTACATGACAGTGAAACAAGATCATATCGATAGGTACATGACAGAAGTCTGAATCATCAAAATTCTATGCCATGAACTACAAAAACCCCTAATTAATTGAATTCGATCACTAAATCATGAACGAATGTGCATAAACAAAAGCAACTGACAAATTTGATGAGGATACCTTGCGGCTTGGGGTCGGTTCATCAGCTCGTGGACGCGCGACGCTCTGCTCGGGGACAGCAGCTCGTACACGGCACGACGCTCGGGGACGGCGGCAGCTCCTGGACGGCGCGACGCTCTGGGACGGCGGCAGCTCGTGGACGTACGGCGTGGCGCTCTGGGCCGGCGGCGGCAGCTCGTGGACGCGAATCGGCGCTCGGGGCCCGCGGCGCCAGCCCGTGGATGGCGCGGCGCTCGGGGCCGTGGCGCTCGTGGACGGCGGCGGCAGCTCGTCCCACGTCACGGCGCTCGGGGCAGGGACGGCGGCAGCTCGCCAACGGCAGCCTTGGCGGCGCTGTTAGGCAACGGTAGAAACTCAAAAGGGTTCCTCTGCAACTCGATTCCAACCAGTTTATAATGTACACACACCACAAAGCGGATATAAACCAAAATCCGCTTGAGATACACGGAAAGCGCTTGTGATATACAACTTCACAAGCGCTTTCTCCTTGACGACCGCCTGTGATGTAGAACAACACAAGCGCTTCTCTTTCCCGACCGCTTGTGACGTGGAACATCACAAGTGCTTTTTCCTTCCCGACCGCTTGTGAAACCGCTTGCGATACGCTTTTCCTTCCCAACCGCTTTTTCCTTCCAGTCCGCTTGGGATAACTTTTTTTCAATTTTTGGTCTTATGAAATTTCGTTTCAGAATAATCTGTGTGTGAACGTTGGATAAATCTTTTGGTACAATTTCTACATATCATATAGTGCATGAGTGTGGCTGCATAGAATTTTCATGAATTTTTGAGTTCGGTAACTATTTAATTGTATTTAAATGAATTTCTACATGCTTCTGGAGAGTAATTCGAACTTGAACTAAGACTACAAACAATATTTCTCAAAAAAATTCCTGAAAAATATATATTGTTTGATGTGTTATATTATTGACTAATTTCCAGAAAGTGATCCAAAATTTAATTGTTTATTTACTAAAAAAGGTACATTTGCTCTGTGTGATGGCAACAAATAAATCTAATAATATGGATTTTTTGTCAAAAAAATCTACAACTTGACATGGCATCATACTTTAAGTTACTGAACTCCTAGAAAAAAAATCACTTAATTTCGACAACTTTGGAAACACACTTGTTCATAGGATCATTGATTTAGTTGACTTTATACTAACCATGTGACTCTTACTTGTGATCCTATGAACAACTGTGTTTCCAAGTTTGTCTAAATAAAGTGATTTTTTTCTAGGAGTTCAGTAACCTAAAGTATGATGCCATGTCAAGTTATAGATTTTTTGGACAAAAAATCCATATTATTAGATTTATTTGTTGCCATCACACAGAGCAAAGGTACCTTTTTTAGTAAATAAACAATTAAACTTTGGATCATTTTTTGGAAATTAGTCAATAATATAACACATCAAACAATATATATTTTTCAGGAATTTTTTTGAGACATATTGTTTGTAGTCTTAGTTCAAGTTCGAATTACTCTCAAGAAGCATGTAGAAATTCATTTAAATACAATTAAATAGTTACCGAACTCAAAAATTCATGAAAATTCTATGCAGCCACACTCATGCACTATATGATATGTAGAAATTGTACCAAAAGATTTATCCAACGTTCACACACAGTTTATTCTGAACCGAAATTTCATTAGACCAAAAATTGAAAAAAGTTATCCCAAGCGGACTGGAAGGAAAAAGCGGTTGGGAAGGAAAAGCGTATCGCAAGCGGTTTCACAAGCGGTCGGGAAGGAAAAAGCGCTTGTGATGTTCCATGTCACAAGCGGTCGTGAAGGAAGAAGCGCTTGTGATGTTCTACATCACAGGCGGTCGTCAAGGAAAAAGCGCTTGTGAACGGATGGATGCCTATGTGTCCCACGTAGGCGCGCCCCAAACAAAATTTTCATCTCCCTCCCGGAGGCGCGCCGCCAGACAAAATTTTCATCGACCGCCTCCCGCGCCAGCCGTGTCCATCCCCGCCGCCATCCCCTTGCCGGCCGGAGGGCCGCGCCATCCTGCAGCCGAGCGGAGCGCCGCCGTCCCCGAGTGGAGCGGCGCCGTCCCCGACCGGAGTGCCACCGTGCCCTAGCGGAGGGCCACCGTCCCCGAGCGGAGGGGCGCCGTCCCCGAGCGGAGTGCCGCCGTGCCCTAGCGGAGGGCCGCCGTCCCCGAGCGGAGCAGCGCTGTCCCCGAGCGGAGTGCCGCCGTGCCCTAGCGGAGGGCCGCTGTCCCCGAGCGGAGTGCCGCCGTCCCCGAGCGGAGGGCCGCTGTCCGCGAGCGGAGCACCGCCGTCCCCGAGCCCAGTGCAGCCACGGTTGTACCTGTTCCTGTTGGCCTTCTCGTAGTTGATTCTCTACCTCACAGTTTACATATACGTACATCAATTGTTCTTCCTAGATGCTGCTCTAGTGCACTGCCCTTTACAGAATACAGTTGTTCTTCCTAGATGATAACAATACATGAATTGCCTCTTATGTTAACCTCTATTTGTTAGCATGAACTGCCTCTTATGTTCTAAGATAGCATGTATTCTTGATCTGAATTGCATTGATTCATCATTTTCAGTTACATAGAATTAGCTTAAATTTTTCTACTGATGTGCAGTGCTTATATTTGTTACTAGGATGGATGATATGGACTTGACCGGTGTCTGTAACAAATCTAATGAAGACGCGACCAGACTCCATTGGCAGACATCAAGCAGTTCCAGTGAAGGCAGTGGGGAGGAGGATAGTTCTAGTGATGACAATCCTTCAACACCCATACCTTCGAGACAGAGAAAAACTTCAGATGAGCTTGATGCTGACTATAATCCCAACAAAGAGGAGGTAAATAGAAATCAGCCTGATAACTTAAATTATGTAGCATCTAAAATATGTCCATATATTAAAGGCAATCAATTGTTTGAATATATAGGTCTCAAATGAAGAGAAGAAAGAGGAGGCATGCTCTACAGGAAACACAGAGGAAGCTCCGGTGGTTGAATCATCTGTTTCACAGAAGCGGAAACGAGGGCCACGAGGTCCCAATCAGCTGAAGGCCGGTGCAGTCATGTACATAACAAAGCTCAATGCAGAGGGGTTTCCTGAAGAACCAGTTGATGTGGTTACAAAGTTCCGAAATGCGTGTGGGGCTATTGTCAGAGATATAGTGCCAATCACACTTCAGAAGTGGAAGGATTTGGATGAGGGCACCTGAAATAGGCTATGGGCTAAGTTGTCAGAGTCATTCAGGGTCCCGAAAGGCACGGAGGATGCAGTAAGGAAGTCGATGCTCTCTGCTATGGCCAGGAGGTTTCGTGGGTGGAAGGTTGAGATGAATAGGGATTTTGTTAAGAAGAACAGGGTTCCTCCGCCGAAGAAAATGGGGAAAATCACACAAGCTCAGTGGGAGGAATTTGTTCGTCAGAAGACCGAACCGAAGGCCAAAGAGCTGAGCGAAACTAATTCTCAGAGAGCAAAGAAGAACAAACACCCCCATCGCCTCGGGTCAACCGGATATCTCACTAAAGCAATGGAGTGGAACAGGATAATTGAGGAAGCTATGGCCAATGGCACTTTGGACCCATTATTAAAAGATATCGATGAGCGAGCTCTTCGTTGGATCTTAGCTCGTGCAGGTTTGACTAATGAGGGCAAACTGTTGCATCCAGAATTGTTTGGTGAAGTTGCAGAAAAAGTTCAAGAATATGCAGAAAAGAGAAAGAAGGGCGAGTTTAAGCCTCGGAGGGAGAATGACATACTAACTGCAGCACTTGGCACTCCTGAACACACTGGACGGGCTCGGGGAATCTCTTCTAAGATTTCCTGGAGAGAGGCATTTCCAGAGTATGCAGCGTCATACAGGAAACATGAGAAGGCGAAAAGGACCCTTGAAGAGGCTATTGATGAAAGGGTACAGAAGGCTATTAATGAAGCAATGAAGAGAATGAAGGAAACAGGATGTGTACCGAGTGAACAGCATCCAGGCCCCATGAGTCCACCTCTAGTCCCTAGCAGTGTAGGATCTGTGCAAAGCTTGGGATCGGGCACCAAGTTCCCTGTAGACTTCATTGTTGAGGACACGCCTTGCCGTCTTCATATTCCAATCAATCGATCTGGGACAAAAACAAAATAGGCTGCTATTGGTGTGGTAAAACCAGGACTGCTTTGCTGCAATGATAGTCCTGTTCCGCCATTCTATGCTGTGGTCCAAGTTCTAGAGATCACAGATAGTGGTTGTGAAGATTGGGAGATAGACTATCCAGTTGAGGGGATCATGACTTTGCGGCAAGCAGTGAATAAGTTGGTCCTTTGGCATCGACGCGACATTAAGTTGGGTGATGAGCCGATCTCAAGCCCCCTATCGCGTCATAAGTCACCAACACCAACTTCAACACCCATGCAACAGAAAGATAGTTCAATCCCCATGGTGCAGGAAAGTATAGCACCGGCCTCCCACAAACTAGTGAAACAGTCATATCACCTCTGAAGAAGGCAGTTGAGGAGGGGGATGTGGACAGAATTGTTCCTCAGAATGTTGATGCTGACATTAGAAACGAAGCAAAGGTTGACACCAATGTTGCAGGGCCAAGTACTTCAAAGAAAATTCATCAACAAATAGCCACTGACAATGTCAAGAAACCGGCAGAAGTTGTGACACACTACTTGGAAAGGTTGAAGAGAGTTATGACAGATAAGTCAAAACCAGAATCAGCATCTTGTGGAGTACACACACGGTCCCAATTAAAAGACAAGCTCGAGGTATGGGAAGAAGATGGAATGATTCATACTCGAGATTCATTACGTCTTAAAGTTGATATCCCGATATACAAGAAGGAGGATGTTCCTCCAAAATTTGTGAATGGGAGGCCGTTCTTGACAACGGTGCAACTTTCTAAGTTGTCGGCTGCAGAGATTACAATGCATGAGTGGTACATGGTGGCTAGCAACAAACACAAACTCGAGGGCTTCTCATATGTTGTGCTAGATGATGCATTTTGGAGCAAAGATAATGTAGATGCTGTGCGGCATTTATTCTTTGACGATCTGTGGTCGTTGTACCATCGAAAAAGGATGGAAACCAACTACTTAACCCTCTTTTGCTTGTAAGTACCTCTAAACTTTAATGTCTGTTAGTTTTGTACAGCACAGATTCTAACAATTATTGCTTCTTAAATGTAGGATGCAGTACATAGATGGTAAGAAGAAACAACTTCAGACAGGGTTTCTTGATCCATTGATGATATCCCAAGCTCGCTACAAAGAAGTTGTTCGGAGACATGGAGAAGAATACAAAGACCTTGATGATGAAGAATTTGAGAGAGCAGTCAAAAAGAATCAAAGAAAAAAAATGAGGCTAATAGCAGCATACATCGGGCGAGCCATGTACAATCATGTACAACATGGCAAGGAGTTAATAATAGCTCCGCACCACTTTAAGTAATTTCTCCACATGGTTTTGAACTACAAATTATGGCAATCGTGATCTTAACATGTGTTTTAGTATATGTATATGTAGTGACCACTATATTTGTATCAAGATCTTTCCAAAGGGTGGTACAGCCATGGTCTTCGACTCGCTGAGAATGGAAAAGGATGCATATAATGACTTCTTGAGGATTTTAGAGAAGTATGACTATTTTACACTTGTACTTACAACTTAGCAAATGTATTCTCTTAATCTCACAATGGTATTCTTATATGCAGCGCATACCATTTTTATTGCAAAGATCTTGGCGGCGAGCATCCAGAGGACAAGCCTAATTTGTCAATATCATTATGTTCAACCAGTCAGAAACAACCTCCTGGTACTGTCCTGTGCGGTTATTATGTATGTGAATGGAGTCGTGTCAACCGTGAGGATGTAAATTCCCTATCATTGTCTATGTTTATTTTTTTTATTGCAGCCCATGACATTACTATTACAAAGCACCTTTTGCTTTCATTCCAGGTTTCTAAATCCAACATCAAGGATGAATCGCAAGGAAGAGATATGGCTACTGTCGGCGTGGCTAAGGTTGTAAGGGACTTTCTTTCCTTTTTGCACCGTGAAGTTCTTCCCCCAAATGGACTACTCTTCAATGAAAAGGGAAAGTTGTCTGATCTCCCAGAATTGTACAATCTAGCTCACAGTGTTTAGACCTTGAATTTGTTTACCTTATGTCATGTGTGGGCTGTTCTTCAATGTTGATGTATGGACTTGAACTTGAGCTGCTGTAAATTATGGTTTGGTGCTAATACTATTGTTGTCGTTCTGTGAATGTGATCTGTGATTTGTATGAATCTGTATATCTATTTGCTGTATGAATCTGGATATGATTTATGAATGCAAATTGAATTTGGATATGAATCTGGACATATTAAACCGCTTGTGATGTGTTAGATCACAAGCGTCTGGGCTTGCAACCCGCTTGTGATATGTATTTATCACAAGCGGCTGGGCTTAAAACCGCTTGTGATATGTTCCTATCACAAGCGGATTGGCTTACAAACAGCCTGTGATATGAATTTATCACAAGCGGCTCGGCTTAAAACCGCTTGTGATATGTTCCTATCACAAGCGGATTGGCTTATAAACAGCCTGTGATATGTTCGTGCCACAAGCGGCTTTGCTTTCAACCCGCCTGTGATGTTGGTCTATCACAAGCGGTTTGTTTGGACAAAACCGCCTGTGATGTGTGTCTATCTCAAGCGGTTTTTGATCGACCGCCTGAGATGTTGTTTTACATCACAAGCGGAGCGTCTCAAGCGGTTCCTGAAAGCGCTTGTGTAGAGGCTAACCGGACCGCTTGCGTAGAGCTTTATGGTAGTAGTGATAGCCTTGTTCTTGTTTGTCAGATTTTCAATGTCCTTCTTCAAGAGCCACACCTCTCGGGTACACTCCTGTTTTCAAAGTATTGAGTTCATTCCGAAGCTCAACATTTTTCATGATTTTCTCTCCAATTCGGCAGTCTTTCTCCTGCAATTGGCGAGTTGCATCTTCCACTGCTCTGAGCTTGTCTGACTTGATCCTGGATCGATTGGCTAAGGTCTGCATGATAGGAAAAAAGTAGTCGGATAACTCATATACTAGTCGACAAAGTTAGATTTATTAGTACAAATCACTTACCGTGGAAAACTTGTACAATTCTTTGAAAGTAGTCTGGAACTCCATCAAGGTCGCCGATTATAGAATTGGATAATCAATGAGTTCAGTCAGGATGGCATGTTGCCATTTGGGAGGAGCCACCAGAATACCACCTGAAGAAGGACCTGCATTGCCTTGGTCTTTAATGGCATACTGCTGCTACGGGATATCTGAACCAGCACAACTCATAATCAGACATACGACAGGTACATTATTATCTATGGATGGAGGCGTTTCAATGTGCTCACCTGTAGGCATCTCTGGGTTTATATCCCTGACCACCAACTCTTCCTCAACGCCTGGTTGGGCTCCCGCTCCGGTCCTGTCAGCTTTAGCATCGGCAGACACCGAGTTCTCAGGCAGCATGGTCGCCAGCACCGTGTCAGTTGCGGCAGCATATGACATTTTCTCTGGCTCAGGGACTGGAGTTCCTGTGGCATCGCCAGGTTGCTCCAAGCCTAGAGTAGAGGATGGGCTACACAGAAAGAACAACTATGAGAGTTGTCATGTACAATAACGAACCTACAATACACAACAAAAAGTACTCAGATACTTACAGAGTAGATTTCTTCACTAATAATACTTTCTGTCTAAGTACCCTAGGTGCTGGAGCTGCACCCAAGGTACTCACTGTTGGTATTTCTTGATGATCACGAATAAATCCGCAAGCGCACGGATATACCGCTGTAGCACTTCACCCGGAGAGTATTCAGGGTATCGTAATTTCTTAGGGAACGGAGGTATAATGATCTGCTAGCCAATTTACCCTTGGAGAATAGGAGATAGAATGGCTTGGGTAAGGATCAAGGAAAGATAAACTTAGGCTACTATTTGTTTACTTCAGGCACCGGTCTGACCCTGGTCTGCCAAGGACCTCCGGCTATTAGCTCTACTCCGAACCCAAACGTGGGGGAATTCACTAACCATGAAGCAGCTCCATAGCGGACCGACAATGATGTCACCACCTGCCGTCTACCCCTCAACACCATGGGATTCGCAGCAAACAAAGGTAATCTTGAGCCTAGACACCACATCTTTGCTATCGACTACTGCTCTAGCGTCGATCAGGGTTATGCCGACTTTATCAAGGGCCCTCTACTAGAGCATCCGCTATAAGAACGGATGATGAACCCGCAAATGAATAACAACATAAGGATAACTTTACCAAGAGCTTACAAATAGATGAACCCGGATACTTACTCAAATGGACCGTATCCTTCGAGGTACAAAGTCGGAGAGAGGCCGACAAGTCCGGCTCTTCTCCTCACGTCTTCCTCACACACTCCCTATCCTAATTTTATAAAGGGTGGTGGAGTCCCTCTACTTCCTCATCTCCAAAATGTGTTGTGTGTTGAGAGGGGCTCCTCCCACCTTTTATAGTCTCCAAGGTCAGTTTTGGGGCCGAGGTATACAAGGAAACACATGAGCACCGCCTTGAGGAAGGGTGGGGGGTACTTCATGCTAAAACTAAGCGAGACGGGATGTCGTCCAGGTTTGGCCGAACCTTGGGTTTGGCCGACCCCAAGTGAGCCTCCTGTGGCTCCATCTTCCTCTAGCTAGCTGATTTGTGGGCCCTGGTGATGATCCTCGATGATTTGTGCCTTGGCACGCCCATTTGGTGTGCCCTTTGATCCTATGTAACACAATGTCAGGGTCAAATATCATGGATCCCCCTAAAGAAAGCTCCTTAGTAGGCTAATCACGGATTAGGGGCCTATTTGGAATCGCGCCTAAGGCGCCACGCCTAACCTTAGCCCCTTGCCACACGTGTGGCGTGCCTAAGGTGCCTAGCTTAAGTTATGCGTTTGGTTCATTGCCACGCCTAAGGTTAGGCGTACATGGAAAAAGTGTGGCTGCTGTTTGGACTGCTACCACACTTCAAGTTAGGCAGACTGGCAGCTGTTTGGTTCACTGCCTAACTTCATTTATGCCACATAATTTTGCAAGCGATTTTTGAATATACCATTCAAAAAAAATACAACAAGCTCATAATACATGTACACAAATCCATATAAACAGCCATACCATGTTAATAATATGTCATAACATCCATATAACATGTTGGAAACAGCCATATAACATGTTCATAACAGACATGTAACATTCATAACAACTGACATATAAGTGCATAAGAGCAGACTACAAGTATCACCTCTTAACATCCATTAACTAAAGTTAACAAAAGGGTGAAGCAACAGCTATCACCAAAACTATCCATCTCCATGAATTGTCAAGCAGAGCCTATAAAAGAAGCACTCATTGCTTAACAACAGAGTGGAGCAGCCTACAAAAAGTGCAAAAGAACTCCCAGTCTTCATTGACCACATCCTCCTAGCTGAAAACTCGATGAGCCTAATACAAGTGGAAATTGAACTTAGCAAAATGTAAACAATTTTCTCAATGAATACTGAAATAGAACAAGTATTACCTGAGTACTTAAATAAAATAGCATGCAACCATACATAGCCAATTCACAGCCCCGAATCAGTAAGAAACTTGAAAATCCATGACTGAAATGTTACCTCGGATGAGCCTGATAACAAACTACGCATTCTCTTTTGTTCTTTGGATGCTAGAAATGTTCCTACCATCAGCTTTTGGTCAGTAGTTAAAGTCATGTTCTCAAGTCTTTGCCATAATATATCATCAGAGCTGCGCATAGGTGGTGGAGGTGGTGGTGGCTTCTTGATTTCATTTTGAAGTTCCACTAAAGTAGACGTGATTGCATCTCCTACCCTAGACATGCGGCTCTTTGGTCTCACATCTCTCTTGGGTGCTTTTCCCTCACTTCTTAGACGCTTGACTCCCGAGCTAGATGAGCTTTGCTCAGCCACTTGGGATGCTATGCTGGGCTGTCCACTTATAGGGGAAGGTAAAGTGTCTGAATCATCACCTAGATTATCTTCAGGTGGAGCATAGCTGGACAAGTCATTGCATACGTCATCATCATAATCATTATCTTCATCAGCTTGTGTCTCATTCATACAAGTGTTGGCGTCCATGGCAAGAGAACCATCAGCACTGCTGTTAAGGAATAGTTCCTGCATTTCATTGAAGAATTTGATGGGCTTGGTCAGGAGCCTTCTTGCCCTGACCTCCATATAGTAACATGCTATTAGTTAATAATCAATATTTTAATCACTTAGTAATATATTAACAAAAAAGATTGGAAAAAGGGAGTACCTGTAGGTTAGCCTTCTCTGATTCAGATATGATAACCATAGATCTTGAGGTGTCAAATGTGTTACCACTCTTGCTTAAAGCTGTTCTAATGAACTTCCAATTTTCCTTATAATGTCTGAAATGTCTCTCAACTTGAGTAGCAGTTACCCCCATATTGAACTGCCTGTTCAATGCTTCTGAACACTTAAAGTGATGCTGTTTTTTTATCTTGAAACCAGCATGCTGCTCCTTTATGTAGTCAATGAACCAACCAAGCATAAATTTAGTTTGATCCTCATCCCATAGAATGATCCTCTCGTGAGTGGTGCCATCACCTTCATCCTTTTCCTTCCCCTTGCCCATATCTGTACTCAAGATCAGTTCATAACAGTGTCTCAAAATTGCCACATGTTATAATATTACAATCAAATAGGGTGTCAAAATAGCCCCATAATACAGTTAAACAGCAACAGCTATATGATACAATTAAACAGGATCTCAAAACAGCAATCCAAATCAATTAAATAGGGTCTCAAAACAGCCACATAATAATGTCTTAAAACAATTAAATAAGGTCTCAATAAAGCCATAAAATATATTTAAAATAATATCCCAAAACAGCAGCACAACTCTCAATTTTGGTCCCACTCATCCCACATTTGGTGAGCTAACTGATCACGTATGGTTGCCCATTGCTGGTTGTCCCTATTAATATCCCCATGTGAATGATTGCTTCTTGGAAGAGTTTGAAACCATGTCGCATCATCATAAACATAAATATCAGGTCCATCATCAATTATAAAGTTATGCAAAGTGCAGCATGCCAAAACTATCTTGACTTGTGTTTTTAAAGGGAAGAATGGTTGACTTGTAAGTATCTTAAATCTATTTTTGAGTGTGCCAAATGCCCGCTCAATCGTTGTCCTAAGAGAGGAGTGATGAAGGTTGAACAATTCTCTTGGATTCTCCGGTCGTCTAGTACCTTGAAACTCCTTAAGGTGGTACCGGACACCTCGATATGGAGGTAATATGCCAGGTCTAGCAGCATAACCAGCATCGGCTAAAAGGTAGTGACCTACAATTAGATTGAACTACCATTAGCTATTCATTTTGGAAACTAAAACACGGTATATTAATGACTTGACTTATACCTTCTGGAATTTTTAAACCTGATGGCCGTGACAATGCATCTTGAAGCACAAAGGAATCATGAGCTGATCCTTCCCATCCGGCCAACGCATATGTAAACTTAAGGTCAAAATCTACGGCAGCTAAGACATTTTGTGTTGGATAGTGCTTTCTACCCCTAAACCTATCTTACCCAGAGCGCGCTGGGGGGCAGCGCTGTGACGGGCGGCGCTCTGGAATGCACGCTCTGTTCTAGAGCGCGCTGGGGGCAGCGCTGTGGAGGGCCCAGGCGGCGGGGGGGAGGGGGGGGGCGGCGGAGCTTCCGGGGGCAGGAGGCAGCGGAGCTTCCGCGGGGGGGGGGGGGGGCACCGGGCTCCGATCTGTTCCAGAGCGCTGGGGGGCAGCGCTGCGGGGGGCCAGGAGGAGGCGGCGGACCGGGGGTGGGGTGCGGGTGGCGCCGGCGACGGGAGGACAGTACCTGGGCAGCGCGGACGGAGGAGGGAGGAGACCGAGCTGTGGCGCGATTTGGTTGTGGCGGCCAAATCGAGCGCCGCAGGTGTGGCGTTTTTTTGTGTGGCGAGCGAGCTGTGGCGCGCCTGAGATTGTGTGGCGCGCTAACCTTAGTATAGGATCCAAACGCACGCCTAACATTGCGTGGCACGCCTAGGGTTAGGCGGTGGCGGCTTAGGCAGAGATCCAAACAGGCCCTAGATCCCTCAAAGTACGTGGCTTGGGCCAGCAGGGCCGTCATACAGCCGCAGAACGGCACACGAGGAGAAGGGGCACCAACAGCCTAATGCGAAGCACTGGAGAAGGATACAGCCGCCTCGCCCGACCTCAAGGGTAAAGGATCGGGCATGTCTGCCTCGCCCGACCCCAACGATGGGGGGTCGGGCGCGTCCGCCTCACCCAATCCCAAGGGAGAGGGGTTGGGCACGTCCGCCCCAAAGGCGTGGGGCTGCCAGGGACCTTATGAAGTGACGGGCCACGCCAGAGGATGAACCTCTAGCGTAAGTGTTGGTAAGGACGTGCAGCGACATGACCTCCCGAAAAGATAGGCTAATACAACAGGCCCCGGCCGTCCACCGCGCCGGGGGTCAAGCCGTAAAACATGCTGGGGGCTCAATTGCCCGTATATGCAGAGTGCACATCGCCCGTCTAGCGGCCTAGGTGACATGTGCCGCCCATTCCGTTGGGGCACACGCGCATGTCGCACCAGGGCGCCGTATGGGAGCACCTCCGTCGTCATCTACAGGGCCAGCGGGGCCCATGCGAAGGGGAGGAGAGGCGAAATGATCCCAGGAACTTCTTTTTCCCCCGCCAAAGAACCTCCCAGCCAAAATTCAAAAGTTTAAAAGTTGGTTTACAAAACTTCGGGCGTCAAGGCCCAATTCACCGCTAAAACTAAAACTAACTACTTAAGAACGATCTCCTCCTCTATGTTTGCAGCCAAGACCTGCGCGAGGGAGGCCACCTCTTCCACGATCTGGTCCAGCTCAGCGTTGTCGTAACCGGGCGCGAAGCCTTGGCTCATCGCCTGCAGGTCAATGTTCTCGTAATGGGAACGTGCAATCGCGAATGATCACTGTAGGCCGAGGTGCAGCGCCCGCTTCACCATCCCATGCGCCCGGTCCATGACATTGATGACCTGGACTGCAAGCAAGCTCATCCCTAGCTCTGAGGCCATCTCGAAATCATTCAACACTAGCCCAACGGCAATCCGCAAGGTGTCATGCTCGCCGGATTGTTTGTGGAGCGTGGTGTCCGCCTCGCCGAGCTCCCTCTTTCCAAATCTCTTTCTAATAAAGAACCATATTTGGGCCTCCTCATCAATCTATCTTCTTGTAACTTGTACCACAACATACAAACGTAGATGGCTAGGCAAATAAGCAACCTTCTTCTTTGAATGTTATAATCATAATAATAGTTCTCAAATTAATCCTTCATTGCACCCATCTATTCAGATTTAAGAACTATTTTAGAATGCATACAACACAAATGATACAAGTATAAAATGTAGAAGATAGTTATACCTCGAAGCAGAAGATGACTGCCTCGTTGCAAAAAACCCTGAAAAAAGGAACAAAAATGTTAGCCAAATGCTTGGGTTGGGGGGGCTGGAACGCTCTGTTCCAGAGCGCGCTGGGGGGGCAGCGCTGCGGGGGGCCCAGGCGGCGGGGGGGGGGGGGGGGGGCGGCGGCTTCCGCGGGGTGGGAGGGCAGCAGGCGGCGGAGCTTCCGCGGGGGGGGGGGGGGGGGGCACCGGGCTCCGATCTGTTCCAGAGCGCTGGGGGGTAGCGCTGCTGGGGGCCAGGAGGAGGCGGCGGACCGGGGGTGGGGGGCGGGCAGCGCCGGCGGCGGGAGGACAGTACCTGGGCGGTGCGGACGGAGGAGGGAGGAGACCGAGCTGCGGCATGATTTGGTTGTGGCGGCCAAATCGAGTGCCGCAGATGTGGCTTTTTTTGTGTGGCGAGCGAGCTGTGGCGCGCCTGAGATTGTGTGGCGCGCTAACCTTAGTATAGGATCCAAACGCACGCCTAATATTGCGTGGCATGCCTAGGGTTAGGCGGTGGCGGCTTAGGCAGAGATCCAAACAGGCCCTAGATCCATCAAAGTACGTGGCTTGGGCCAGCGGGGCCGTCATACAGCCGTAGAACGGCACACAAGGAGAAGGGGCACCAACAGCCTAATGCGAAGCACTGGAGAAGGATACAGCCGCCTCGCCCGACCTCAAGGGTAAAGGATCGGGCATGTCTGCCTCGCCCGACCCCAACGATGGGGGGTCGGGCGCGTCCGCCTCACCCAACCCCAAGGGAGAGGGGTTGGGCACGTCCACCCCAAAGGTGTGGGGCTGCCAGTGACCTCATGAAGTGACGGGCCACGCCGGAGGATGAACCTCTGGCGTAAGTGTTGGTAAGGACGTGCAGCGACATGACCTCCCAAAAAGATAGGCTAATACAACAGGCCCCGGCCGTCCAACGCGCCGGGGGTCAAGCCATAAAACATGCCAGGGGGCTCAATTGCCCGTATATGCAGAGTGCACATCGCCCGTCTAGCGGCCTAGGTGACACGCGCCGCCCATTCCGTTGGGGCACACGCGCATGTCGCACCAGGGCGCCGTATGGGAGCACCTCCGTCGTCATCTACAGGGCCAGCGGGGTCCATGCGAAGGGGAGGAGAGGCGAAATGATCCCCGGAACTTCTTTTTCCCCGCCAAAGAACCTCCCAGCCAAAATTCAAAAGTTTAAAAGTTGGTTTACAAAACTTCGGGCGTCAAGGCCCGGTTCACCGCTAAAACTAAAACTAACTACTTAAGAACGATCTCCTCCTCTATGTTTGCAGCCAAGACCTGCGTGAGGGAGGCCACCTCTTCCACGATCTGGTCTAGCTCGGCGTTGTCGTAACCGGGCGCGAAGCCTTGGCTCGTCGCCTGCAGGTTGATGTTCTCGTAATGGGAACGTGCAATCGCGAATGATCACTGTAGGCCGAGGTGCAGCGCCCGCTTCGCCATCCCATGCGCCCGGTCCATGACATTGATGACCTGGACTGCAAGCAAGCTCGTCCCTAGCTTCGAGGCCATCTCGAAATCATTCAACACTAGCCCAACGGCAATCCGCAAGGTGTCATGCTCGCCGGATTGTTTGTGGAGCGTGGTGTTCGCCTCGCCGAGCTCTCTCTCCAGGCGTCGGTGCGCCACCACCTCCTCTCCAAGCTGCCCATCAAGCACTGTCCAAGCACACACCAACAATGTCAAAAAGCCTGCCAAGAAACTTTGAAGGAACAGTTGTGGCAAGCGAGGTCTTACCATTCACTTGGTATTGAAGCTTGCTCGTCTTGGCATTCAGGCGTGAAATCTATGCTCGATTGATAGCAATGTCCATGGTGAGATCGCCAGCCATAGCCTCGGCTTGAAGCTTTCACTTCGCTTCTTTGGCACACTCTTGTTGAAGGAGCACCACTTGCTGCTAGGCGCCTGCAAGGAAGAGAACTTAAACACACCACGACCGAGAATATGACAATCCGAGGGGAACAGGAGAGGGATCTTACTCGTGAGATTCCCTCGAGCGGTCAGCGCCTGCTCCTCCCACTCCTCGGACAAGCGCACGGCCTCTTGGTCGGACTACTCGAGCTTGCCGTAGAGCTCGTCCATGGCACCAACCAACTGATCCGGCTCTCCAGGCAGCTGCTCGAACACCTCGGCATCTACAAGTGCCTTGGCTGGGGCATCGGCCGCTTCCTGGTGGGCCGCAGCGAGATGCTCTGCCAACTCCGCGCACTATCGCACCTCTTCGGCACGCCGGACCCGGCTGCAATTCATGAGGAACTGCGAAGAACAAACGTGTCAGAAGTGCCCAGAAAGGGTGCGATGGTCGAGGGCGCTGATGTGTTATACCTGGTAGGTCGGGACGACGACATTGCACAATGTGTCCAGCGCGGCGGACAGGGCTCCTGAGACACCCTACCACTCCGCATCCTCCACCTCGTCGCCCAGAATGAGGATCGCCGCAGCAGAGTCTCCCGACTCCTGGGTGGCTCCCCGCGCGGGTAGATCCCGGCCCGTTTGAGCCGAGGATGGTGAGGCCCTCCCGCCATCGCTGGGGTCGGCTGCTCCCGTCAATGCCAAGGGAGCGGGCACCTCCTGCAACCCAACCTCCATGGAGATGGTCCCGGCCGCCTCGCCACCAATAGCTGAGGCCTCCTTCTGGACGACCGCCATGACCTCACACGGTGACGTCTCCTCCTGCACCATCTCCTCATCTGTTCGCCCCGCGGAGGACCCATCTGCTTCACGGGGCGACGGCGCCGTCTTCGTCTCAACCTTAGGGAGTGAATCGGGCATGCCCGCCCTAGACCCCTCCTCGACGAGCATCGCCGATGGCTGCACCTCTTCCATAGGTGTGCCTTCCCGTGACAGACCCTCAGTCACCGTCTGCTGCCCTGGGTTGACAGGCGCTGCGTTTTCCTCGGCGCTCTCCACGCTCGCGGCCAATGAAACACCGGCCGCACTCGGAGGCGGCCGCCTCAGCACGAGGACCTTCCGCAGCGCCACTACCAAGATACCTGCTCGACCTCCAGCACTGCAGCAAAGGCCTGGTGGTGGTTAGTACGCCATTGGTGAAGAACCACCAACCATGAAGGAGCAAGGTGATCATCGACTCACCGGATGCCACCATACGAGGGCGTTTCGGGGTCGGGCCCCCCAACCCCAGCTCCGCCTCCTCAGCATGCTGCCACTTGGGGTCCCCCACCTGCGTGGGAACCTTCGAATGCTGCCACTTGGGGTCCCCCACCTGCGTGGGAACCTTCGACAGGGAGTCACGACCCATCTTCGTCATCGTGCATGCAACCTCTCATGCTGCGTCGGGCAGGCATAGAGCTGGAGGGCGCCTGCGCTTCATGCTCCGTCTCCATCGCCTTCGTGTGTGCAGCCTCATCTAGCTGCGTCGTAGCAAGCATAGGGCTGGAGGGCCCTAGAGCCTCATCATCGTGCACCAGCTTGTCCTAGGGGATGTCATCTCACTCATCCTCCTCCTTATTGGTGTCGTCGTCATCGTCATCATCTTCCATCGCCTCCTTGTTCGACCACTATCGGTGCTTCCAGCACTGCAACTTTGGATGCTCCTGTGCTTCTTTCTTCATCTTCTCCACATCCTTTTTCTTCTTGCACGCCTCGTCAGCTGCACGGTTCGCCGCTCGTGTATTTTTATCCTCCAGTAGCGGCGCAAGGGAATCGCGGAAAGGACTGAACTGACCCAATAAACGCTGACCCACGAAGTCAAGAGTAAGAATGAAGAAAAAGAGTGAAACACAATGTGGAGGTCGGGAAATACTCACTAGGTCGATGAAGCCGGTGTCAGCCCTATCGCCAGGTGATCCTCGACCGAGAAGGTCACGTCGGTCTCTTCCATTGCCTCCCGGATGCACTGCTGGATCTTCGAATTTTAGAGCAAGCCATTTGCAAGCGCCGTGCTCTCCATCCGCACTCCCGGCGCCATCCCAAAAAATGGAAGTGCACGCGCCATCAGCAGTGCCACTCACCTTGAGTGAGAAGCCCTAATGACGCCAGCGCCGCAGAGGCCATGGCCCTTCAGGTGCGCGATGGCGCCCAGGAGCGGGGCAAGTCTCTTTTTCTCCTTGTCCATAGGCCCCCGCGACCATGCCACGGAACCGCCGCAATGGTGTGGCCGGTGAAGAGTGGGAGGTGGGTGGCGTCATAGTTCTCGATGTAGAAGCACCGCGGGTGCCCCCCTTGTTGGACTTTGTGGTGGTGATGGCCATGTACTCCTAGGCCCGAGGCCCGTGGAGATGGATCCCGGTGCATCCTATCAGGGCCGTCGACCCATCCCTCTTCTTGACCAAGGAGATGGCGAAGAAGTATGTCCACAACTCAAAGTGGGGTTCGATCCCCAGGAAACCCTCACACAGCGCGATGAAGGACGCGATCTGCTGGATCCCATTCGGGTTGAGGTGCTGTAGCTCTATTTGATAGTGATGGAGGAGCCCCTGAAAGAAGGGATGAGGGGGCCTCCCGAACCCGCGCTCTTGGAAGTGCGTGAAGGACATGACATAGCCATCACGTAGTGCCGACAACTCCTCACAGCTAGTTAAGAGCCACTTCTCCACGGCGGACCGTGGGCAGAGAAGCCCGCGCTTGAAGAGACCCCCCAAGCATGATGGGGACATGTTCGAGCGGTACCACGATGCCATTGTTGGGTGGTGAAAGGGGATCAGGAGCTCTCCCGAGGGCAGGGGTGAAGAGGAGGGGATGACTTGTCAAGATGGCAACGGAAGACGATGAGGGCAGGAAGACGAAAGAGCGTGGAGGCGGCAGAGGGGCTGAGAGCCCCAATTATAGGCTAGGGAAGTGGAAGGCAAACCGGTGCCTCGACCCCCACGACCGCCATAATGACTGCTTTCATCACATCACGTCACCCCGTCATATTAGGAGGTGCTCGTGTGCCATGCGTAGGCGCGACCTCTCGGGGGACGCGCCTGGCAGTAAAGGGGCCCTGTCGGCCCATTGAAGCCCAAGGGTTCGAAGGTTGGCCCGTGAACGGTTTCATAATCCCCCTAGGGCACCACCAGAGTGTAACATTCAGGTATTTAGAATTTTAAACACTAGATCTTAGTGTTAAGTGTGCATGTTTGATCTTGTGTATGTGTGTCAAATTTAAGTACAAAGGAAAAAGGGTATTATTGTAATTTTGTAAAATATAGGCTCTTTAGTGTTAAATGGGTAAGAAAGAGGGATAAAATCTAAAGCATAGCAAGGTTTGACACTCTAGGTGTCAAATTTGTAACATAATAGGAAAAAATTGTAATAGATATGTTAAATTCTATGAAATTTGGGTGTTTATGTGAAAATAAGGACCTAGATGTGATTAATGCAAAAGTATGGGTCCTTTTATGCAAAATAATTGAAGTATAAAAGTAACTTTCAAAGTTTACTTAGGATCAAAATGTAAGAATGCAAGTCATCATGACATTGCATGAAAACTTGCAATCATGTCCAAAACTACATGAAATCTACCCCAGTAAGGATAAAATTTACTTAAATACAACTTTTGTTCAAAATTTAAAATTAAAGCTATGTACTTTAGGTTTTTTGAACTTGAACCCTAAAGCAATGTTGTAGGGTTTGAAAAACTCTCCAACTTATATTTTGGGCATTTCCTTATTAGGGTTTTAGATCAATGGAAAATCTTACTTTACAGTAGGATCCCTGAGATTTTTGATATTTCCACAAAGACCCTTCGGAACCCCCCCTCCTTTCTTCTTCCTCTGGTACCCCTCTGCTCCCCTGCTCCTCACTACCGCCGATGCAGAGCACCTCGCCACCGCCGCTGTGCAGGCCACTGCCGCTCCACCTCTTGCTGCCACCCTCCCCACGCGTCACCTGGACGTCGGCCGCCGCCCTAGCCCTCCCCTGCTGTCCTATTTCGCGCGCGCCACGACCACCCGAGTCTCCGCCGGCAGCCAGCTCGCCCCCGCCGTGTCCCACACGTGTGCCGGCTCTTCTTCCCTCCCTCTTCTGCTTAGCAACACCAGCAGCTCACACTCAATTCGTTTCCATCCGTTTTCCCTTGCCGTGTGCACCCCGAACCCCTGATCACCACTGCCACCCGCTCCTCCCTTCGGGTGAGCTACTGGCCGTCGTGGATAGCCGCCATTGACCGTCCATTGTCCCCACCGATCCCCTAGCAAGCTTCCCCAGCTCCTGCTCATGCTCACTAGCCCCTAAACACCGTCGAATTTCAGTCGGAGCGCCACTGCCGGCGACCGCCGCCCGCCGCCGCCCCCTGCTCGATGTGGAGCACCCCTTCCCGACCCTCCTCGACTCCAATTGACTCTACAGCTAGCTTCCCCACACCGCCCTGAACCTTCCCGACCCCTTCCTCACCGCTCACGACCGCCGTTCTCCTCCACCGCCGGCCGCCTGCTCTCGTCGCGCTGCCGCTACAGGCCACGCCGACCCTAAGTCCGGACTGCCACAGGTGCGCAAGGACTTGGTGATGCTTCCCCGCCCCTCCACCCTCGCTGCCGGCGATCACCGTCGTCGGATTTGGCCGGTCAAACCCGCGCCTCCCTCTCTGGCCACGGCCAAGGGCCTCAGGTTGAAAGATACAAAAGCCCAGGGGGCTGTCTGCGAAGCTTATGACTCAGATGAATAGTGCCTATAGGGACCTGTGCGTTATTTTTGCTGCAAACTTTAAAATTCTATAGCAATTCAAGGAAAAATCAGAAAAATACAAACTAAAATTTGTTGGATTCCTTATTCTAAGGTCTACAACTTTCCTTAAAGTTGACTTTCAATTTATAAGTAGTTTTTACTCTAATTTAAATGTTAAGTTTAAGTAGTTGTAGAATATGAAAATGCTTAGTAAATAGTAGACAAATGGTAAAAATGTAAAACCAATTGAGTTAGTTTTTCTTTGACATGTAGTACTTAGGAAAAATAATTAACTTACTATTTATATAATATTTTATAATGTATGAGTTTAATCATGAATGATACTTGTTTAATCTTGTGTAATTAATATCTGCAGTTCTAGATGTTTAAAAATTATGAAAATATTTTGAGGTGTTGAACTTGAGTAGTATAACCTGTGCACAAAAATCTAGAGCAAAATCTTGTGTGTATATACAGTTATAAATAATACTTAATATGTTAGTGCTATTGTTATTTATCCTTGTGGCCTAAATTCTTTAAAAATAAAATCTTGATAAATTTACAATGGCTCAAACATAGCTTGATCTATAATTTCAACCCCAGTGCTATGGTAGTTTATTTTGTAAAAATAAAAGATGTTGTCTAATGAAGCTAACTAGGTTAGTTTATACCCGATAAATGACTGCCCAGTAAAAGAGTAAATGATACGTGTGATGAGTGAACTGTGTTTTCATTGGATTGTAACTTTATTGTGAAATAAAATAAAGGTATATGCATCCGTTAAACTACATCTCTACATATCATATAGACTCAACTACTCTCGCCGACGGAGACTACGAACTGATTTCGGAACTAGGAGTGGAAATTGCTGAAGACCCCGGGAACGTCGTCGGAAGTCTAACTGAAACTCCGAACCAAAGTTCGGAAAACTTTGACACACCTAACCCTAGCCCCGCCAACAAAGGCAAGCCCCGGTGCATAACCCAGTATTTTAAATTACTACATTATGCAATCCTATGCTTGTATATATTATATCTTGCATTAAGTATAGGAGATGAAATGGAACCCTAGATGCATTGAATCCTAGAAACCTGTGTAATGTGCCTGAGTCTGTATCGCATAGATGCTCTGTTAATAGGACCGGTAGAAGTCGGGTGATTTCCTGTCACTCGCGCGATATAGGAGTTGCAATGTTTACATTCCTGTAATCACGATAAGGATGACGGACGGGATTTATGTGAAGTATCATGGTTGAGATGATTCCTCGTCTGTGTTGGTGAATTTGGTTAAGGTCGCAGTGTGTGGTAGCGGTGGTTAAGCGTTTGAAAGTACTAGCCACATGCTGTGAAATATGGTAAGCGGTAAGCCTAGTAACCAATCGGCCTGAGCAGTGGACATACCTCCCACCACTCGTATTTGGTTTTTTTCTGGTTACTTACTTCGACGTGTGGGAATACGTGTTGCAGGGAAACCAGGAGTATGGTCATGTAGTCACGCTAAAGACATACGTCCTGCACATTGAGTGTGCGTATGGTCCTGCAGGCGCTTGTGGTGGATCTGATCCACGAGTCAGAATGAAAAGCAAACGGTTGCTTCGGAACAATCTCTGGATGTTCCAAGCATGTGAGTTAGGTTTACCCTTGCAAGGTTGAAATTCGATTAAGGAATTGTCCACTTCTCGCGGAGATTGAGACTGCTTGATCTCTTTGCCACATAGAGTAACAAGAGCAACTTTATGGTTACCAAAGATGATGTTTGCCTAAAGATTCTACCATGCTTGAGTAGTTATAGGTGCTTACCTAGAATGAATAATCAACTAGAACTCGAAAGCTAAAATTTGAAATTAAGGATCTACTCTTTGTTGCTTTTCAGCTAAAAACTTTACCCATCACCATTAAAGCCTTCATAAGTCTAGTTACATGGCTAAGTATACCATGAAACGGGTAAGCCTTGCTGAGTATTAGAATACTCAGTCTTGCATTATGACTTTTTATTCAGGTAATCCCCCTAAGGACTCTACTCTGCCTGTGCCATGGCCTTACTCTCTGCCCGATGGTTGGTCCGTGGAGTGGGACCCGTCCTCGGCCAACACTGATCCTACCGAGTGATGTCATGCCAGGTCTTAGCATGATGTCCGTACTAGCGACGTGTATAATGGTCGTGTTTTTAATTCCGCTGCTGTAATCTTGAAAACTTTGAACTGGTTTGTAATAAATTCTATCAGTTTGAGAACTGATACTACTTTTGGAAATTTTTGTAATATAAATGCTTGTGATGTAAAATATGATGGCAATTGTATCTCTGGACTCGCCTTCGTGCGAGGTACCTTGTTTGATCCTGCAGTCGGTGGTTTATCAGGACGTTACCCGACAGGCCAAGGGATTACACTGTTTGAAATACGTTGGAGCCCTTGAGACAGGACTTGCGTACTTGAGCCGGTGTAATTCAAGTTGGTTCTGCCACAGCTGGTATCAGAGCTAACAAGTGTACTCTGGAGATATAAATTGCCTTAGAAATGTTTTACTATAAAATTTGACCAACAAAGTATTTGGCAAAACTACGTTGGTTTCATTAAGTATTGTGCTTAGTACGTAAAGCCTTAGGGTTGTGCTTATTAAGGGAATTAGAGGTGGCTATAATATATATATATAACCCTAACTACCAGCATTACTTTTCTGTCAAAACTTAAATTTATGCACAATCCAACTTTATATTTGTAACGACACCTTTGACGATGAGGTAAGAAGGTAAGGATCCTCAGCTAACTGGGGAGTTAGCCTTCCCGTCGGTGATGCGAACCGAATGCTGTTTCTCAAGCAGTGGCCTACTTGAGATGCTGCCAATATATCAACTTAGGTTGAGTATATTGGGAGTATATGGTTCGGCGCAGGGTATGGCGATTGCTGTTCATACCCCCGCATTTTGCAGTACCCCCGTGAATACGTTGTTTCGATAACGTATGTTAAC
Source organism: Panicum hallii (assembly GCF_002211085.1). Lineage (NCBI taxonomy): Eukaryota > Viridiplantae > Streptophyta > Magnoliopsida > Poales > Poaceae > Panicum > Panicum hallii. The sequence continues at coordinate 42,930,558 of NC_038050.1, read as the reverse complement.
GTTGTCTGTACGGCGGTAATGGTACAGATGCTGTTTCTATAGTGAACAGTAATAATTGGGGACGCTTTCATGACATGCTGGCATGAAAGGTTCATTGGATATATATTGTGGTTTTCTGCAGGTACACTACCCACGATTAAGAGGCTAAGACGGATACGACTTATCGACTAGTTATTAGTGAGAGACGTATGTATTGTGCCACCGAAACTAACCACGCAAGTCCGGAGATATTCGGCAATTATTTTTGGTTGTGAGGTCGAATAGTACGTGCATGCATAATTCATCAACAAACAAAATGAGTGCTTGAATATGTTGATTTTTTTAAGGACAGGTAAAGTGTTGTTTATCTTTAGTGTGGTTTCAATAGAATCCTTATGGTAGCTTTAGGTGAGTATTTTAAAAATCCATCTGATTTCTAGCCTTGTTGTTACCAGAATCGGTTGTCTCGTTTCATTTAACTTGTGAGTTCTCACTCGGGTAAGTGAATCTAATCATCTGAATTCTTGTTTCAGATGGCAGCTCCTTCGAACGTCTCTTGGGATCATGCAGGGCATCTTCATACCAATGCCTTGCATTGGGAGGGGTTTCCCCGTATCCTATGGGAATCACTCAGTTTATTCTTCTACATCAAGCCTCCCCAGTACGACGGAGTGGAGTATAGGGAGGAAGGTGTGCCGTGGTGCAGAGTTATAATGACTATTCCTCAGCATCCTTTCCGCTCTCAGTGGCAGCCCATCGAGGTCGATGTGGTTGGTTATCGTCTCGTCGACACCATCAAGACTGCAGCTCTTGAGGCCATCCACATCTTCTGCAATCAGCGTCCCATGGAAGTTGCAGGGTATCCTATCGGCCTATTCCCTGCAATAGATTCTGGTGATCCTGAATGGAATTTCAGGATAGCTCATTATGGCCACTTGTTGGGAGATTCAGCCGAATAAACGCTCCATGGTGTTATCAGGTTCATGAACATTCAACACTACTATCAGATCCGGTTACGCCGTGGTATGGGTCAGTTGATTGCCATAGCTCAAGGTCATTATCGAAATGCTGATCGACAGGTCACTCAGCGCAACACAATCATTGAGTTCCTCCAGGAGCAAATCCATGACCTGATCCTTGAGGCTGACGATGCCCATGCACACATTGAAGAACAGCAGCAACAACCAGTACCTCCCGCTGCACCCGTAGTACCTTAAGGTGGAGAAGAAGACCCAGAGGAAATCGAGGGAGTTTCGGATCTCGACTCCGAGCATGGAGATCCAAAACCCAATCCTCAGCCAGATTACTCTTCTTCCAGCAGTCAGTCTTCTATAGGCAATCTCGACGATTTCTAGTTTGTTTAGATCGTCGACTCTTTAGATGTAACCAGTGTAAAGCGTAGTGACTTAGGTAGTAATTACTTACCTAGACCTCGTGCCATTTGTTGTAATATAGATGGCCTATGTACGGACCCTTCTGATGTACAATGTTAAGGACGACCAGAATCTGCGATGTAATATAAGCCTTGCATTTTATCATCTTATTCCATATCTTTACTTCTGCAATAAGTTGGTTGAATGGAATATGGGAATTACATATTTGAGTAGTGACATATATTCTGAAAATGGGAGTAAGGCTATGTGGTTAATAATAGACATCTCCTTTGTTTCAGATGGTTGGAGCCACGCGCGGAACCCCGGAAGGTTTCTGGGCAGATCAGGCCAGCGGCTCCCAACAACCGCCACCACCACCTCCAAATCTAGCCGAGGTTATGGCTCGGCAGACCGAACTTCTTAATCTGCTAGTACAGGCACAGCAGAACCGACAACGCCAGCAATCACGAGGAGGTCGTGATGATCCTCACCCTCAGGTGGCAGACTACCAAGATTTCTTCAGTACTCAGCCTTCACTATTCAGCAAAGTTGAGGAGCCCCTTGATGCCGATGCTTGGCTTCGCACCATTGAATCCAAGTTTGCCCTTCTTACGATTCCATGTGCCGATTCTAACAAAGCTCACTTCGCTGCCCAACAACTACGTGGTTGTAACATTCAGGTACTTACAGTTTTAAACACTAGATCTTAGTGTTAAGTGTGCATGTTTGATTTTGCTTATGTGTGTTCAAAATGAGGTGCAAAGGGAAAAAGGGTGTTTATGTAATTTTAAAAAAATGTGGGCCCTTTAGTGCTAATTGGGTAAGAATGGGAGGTAGTATCAAAACCTAGGAAAAATGTGACACTAGGTGTAAAATTTATATCGCCATAGGAAAGAAAGTGCAATAGATATGTTAAATTCTAGGAAAATTGGGTCTTTATGTAAAAATAAGGACCTAGATGTGATTAATGCAAAAACATGGGTCCTTTTATGCAAAATTATTGAAGTATAAAAGTAACTTTCAAAGTTTACTTAGGGCCAAAATGTAATATACAAGTCATCATGACATTGCATGAAAACTTGCAAATGTGTCCAAAATTACAGGAAATCTACCTCACTAAGGACAAAACCTATTCAAATTCTACTTTTGTTCAAAATTTAAAATGTAAAGCTATATACTTTGGCTTTTTGAACATGAACCTTAAAGCAATATTGTAGGGCTTGAAAAACTCTACAACTCTTATTTTGGGCATTTCCTCATTAGACTTTTAGATCAATAGGAAATTTTACTTTACCAAGAGATTCCTGAGATTTTTGAAATTTCCAAACAGGCCCCCCGGACCCCCCCTTCTTTCTTCTTCCTCTGGCACATGCTCCTCTGCTCTGCCCCCCTCTACCGCCGGTGCAGAGCACCCCGCCGCCATCGTTGTGCTGCCACCGCTGCTCCACCTCCTGCTAGGTCGGCTTCCACGCGTCCCTCTCCCCCTGTCCCGGTCCTATTCCCCCTCTCCGTTGTCCTCTGTTGCACGCGCCACGACCACCCGAACCATCCGCCGGCCGCCACCTCGCCGCCGCAGTGGCACGGGCCGAGCACCCCCTCCGAGCCCTTAACCTCCTGCTCTTGAGCTTCCCCAGCTCGTAGCGATTCTATTCCTTGCCTTAATTTTGCCGCACAACACCCCGAGACCCGAGCTCCACTGCCGCCCTCTTCCTCCGCTCAGGTGACTCCTGCTCCCCGTGGGCAGCCCACTCCAAGCCTTCCCGCACCATGATGACCCCTCAGCTAGTTTCCTTTTGATCCCGTAAAGCTTTGCGACCCCTCAGTTGGTCCCCTAGTACACCACATCGGTTTCCCGACGCTCGCCGGCATTTAACTCCGCCGCCACCGTCACTGCCTCCGCCGGTCGCCCCAATTCCGAAGCTTGTGTCCCCAATTGATTACATCAGTACCTTCTCCACAGGTCACTGACGCTTACATGCAGGTCCCTCGCAGACATTGGCCGCCGGAGCATCGCCGTCGTCGTTGACCCCTCCGCCGCCGCTTCGGGCTTCCTTCGAGATCCTCCTTTCCGGCCATCCCCACCCTTGACAAGTAGCCCAATCGAACCGCCGTGAGTCCCTGAAGCTTCCCCTCCCCTCGGACCTCGCCGCTGGTGGCCCTCCCCACCGGAACACGGCCGTCTAATCTCTGTTCCTCTTCCTCCTCCGGCCAAGGGCCTTTCTGGAACGATTTAAAAAGTTCCAAGGGTCTATGCGCAAGATTACAGAGCCCCCCCCCCAATTCAAAGCTGTGAACTTCAAAAATATGTAGAAAATTATAAAAAATTCAGAAAAATGTCAAATTTGTTGGGTTTGAATCCTTGTGTCATATACTACAGCTTTTGTATTATATTCATGAGAGGAATGTATGTATTTTGTGCTGTGTTTAAATTAATATATAATGGGTGTTTTAATTAAATCTCTTGATCCCCAGCAGTGCTAAGGCTCAAAATTGGAATATAGGGTAAGGATGCTATAAGTGGAGCTGTGTAAAGATTAGAGGCCCAGCCCAACCTTCTAGCTTTGATATTTAGATATCTTTGCCTTATGTTGATAGAAATTTCATGATTTAATTCTAGATGCATCCCTTCATGTCTATAGCTAAAACTTTTACCTTAGCCTTGTTTAAGCATATCAAATCCAAGATAAAAATTTGAAACTCAGAAAGTTATTGTAACTTTAGCAAATAAATTTAGGCCTAGATTCAAAGAAAAATTCATAAACAATAGCTTTAGTTCATGAAAATTATGAAATTATTTTAAAGTATTGTTCTTGAGTAGTATAATATGTCCACAAATTCTTAATCTATGATTAGATATAAAACAACTAGAACAAATAGAGCATGATATGATAATATTATATTCTAAATTAAAGAAAGTCCATAATTAAGTAATCACCTAGGGTCATTATAATTAGCAAAGCAAATAAATAAAGTTATGAAATGTAATTAGTTTAAATGTTAACCCAACATGCTTCCTTATGCTGTTAGTTAAATGTTTAGGGTAACCAACCCTGTTACTTAATGTAACTAGGTAAAATGGTTAATACCCGATAAATGACTGCCCAGTAAAAGGGGTAAATGAGATGTTTGATGAGTAAATTATGTTTTCATTGGATTGCAACTTTATCGTGAAGTAGAGTAAACGTATATGCATCCCTTAAATTATATCTTTGCATATCATATAGACTGGACTACTCTCGCCGACGGATACTACGAACTAATCCCGGAACAAGGAGTGGAATCAGCTGAAGACCCCAGGAACGCCGTCGGAGATCTAACTAAAGCTCCGAACCAAAGTTCGAAAAACTTTGACACTCCTGCCCCCATCCCCGCCAACGAAGGCAAGCCCTGGTGCATAACCCAGTATTTCAAATTACTACATTATGCAATCTTATACTTATATGTTATATCGTGCATTAAGTCTAGGAGATGAAATGGAACCCTAGATGCATGAATCCTAGGAACCTATGTATTGCACCTGAGTCCATATCGAATAGATGCTCTGCTAATAGGACCAGCAGAAGTGGGGTGATTTCCTATCACTCGCGCGATATAGGAGTTGCAATGTTTACATTTCTGTAATCACTATAAGGATTACAGACAGGATTTATGTGATGTATCATGGTTGAGATGATACCCCATCTGTGTTGATGAATTTCCTTATGGTCGCAGTGTGTGATAGCGGTGGTTAAGCGTTTGAAAGTACTAGCCACATGCCGCGAAATATGATAAGCGGTAAGCCTGGTAACCAATCGGCCCGAGGAGTGGACATACCTCCCACCACTCGTATATGGTTTTTCCTGTTACTCGCTTTGACATGTAGGAATACGTGTTGCCGGGCAACCAAGAGTACGGTCGTGTAGTCGCTCTATAGATGTACGTCCTGCACATTGGATGTGCGTATGGTCCTGCAGTCGCTTGTGGTGGCTCTGATCCACGAGTCAGAATGAAAGGCAAACGGTTGCTTCGGAACGATCTCTGGATGTTCCAAGTGTGTGAGTTAGGTTTACCCTTGTAAGGCTGAAATTTGATTCAGGAATCGTCCGTTGCTCGTGGAGATTGAGACTGCTTGATCCCTTTGCCACATAGAGTAACAAGAGCAACTGTATGGTTATCAAAGATGATGTTTGGCTAAAGATTCTACCATGCTTGAATAGCTATAGGTGCTTATCTAAAATGGATAATCACATAGAACTTGAAAGCTAAAAGTTGAAATTAAGGACCTACTCTTTGTTGCTTTTCAGCTGAAAACTTTACCCATAACCTGAAAAGCCTTCATAAGTCTAGTTACATGGCTAAGTATACCATGAACGGGTAAGCCTTGCTGAGTATTAGAATACTCAGTCTTGCATTGTGACTTTTTATTCAGGTAATCCCCCTGACGACTCTGCTCTGCCTATGCCATGGCCTTACCCTCTGCCCGATGGTTGATCCGTGGAGTGGGACCCGTCCCCGGCCAACATAGATCCTACCGAGTGATATCATGTCAGGGCTAGCATGATATCCATACCGGCGACGTGTACAGTAACAGTGTTTTAAACTCCGCTGCCATGACTTGAAACCCTAAACTATTTTGTAATAATTTCCATCAGTTGGAACCTTATGTTACTTTTGAACACTCATGTAATATACCTGGCTGTGATGTAAAATGTGATGGCAATTGTATCTCTGGACTCGCCTTCGTGCGAGGTACCTTGTTTGATCCTGCATTCGGTAGTTTATCGGGATGTTACTGTCGGTGTTTTACCGGTGGCCAGTCACAGCTGCTCCAGCCCCCGAGCCGTTAGCCCCCGAAGGGTCGACATCCGCGGAGCCAGTCTCCGAGGCAGACACGACGCTGCCCGACTTGCCGCCTCCCGAGCTCCAACAAGGCGAAGCCGGAGCTGGTGGCGAGGAACAAGTCGAGGCCCCTGACGCCGCTCATACAGATGGCACAGGTAAGCATCTGACCGCCCACGGCTAACTGCCGAGACCCAAGCGCAATATACTAAAAAACATTTGTACTTGCAGGTGCCTAGCAGACACCACCTGAAGAAGCCCAGCGAACACCACCGGAAGGGACTGCCGGGACATCAAAGGGTCCTGGTGAAATACTGAAGGCCGGGCCCGGATACAAGAACGTCATCAACACCGACCTGGTGGATGACCCAATGCTGACAGTCGAGAACATAAGGGGCTTCAGGAAAGCTTACAAGGAACTGTATGACTTTGCCATGGTAAGTCCCGAGAACTTGTCTACTTGTATGCTTTGTCGAATAGTTTTGACTCGATCTTCTTGTTTGTGCAGGATGTGATCACTCGCTCACAGAAGAAATCAGAAAAACTACGGGCAGTTGTGAGTGGTCACCAAGAACTCGCTGCTCTGGAAAAGCGCGTCGACGACGAGAAGATGAAGAATTTGTATCTGCAGAGGGAGCTCGACAAGCTAAAGCAAGAAAGGACTCGAGAGACATGGCTCTTGAAGAACAACATGCAGAACCTCGAGAGAGCCAACTCCGAGCTTCAACAGCAACTCGAGGAACAGAAGAGGGCGCTCAAGGAGCAGAGGAACGCACACCAAGAGCAGCTCAAAGAGCAAAAGAAAGCGCACCAAGGTAAGCCATTGCTTCCCTCGAGTACTTGCATTCATCAAGTTATCCTGGATTCTGAAAAACTTTTCACCACAGAACTTAGGAAAATCTTAATGTGTAAAGAAGAGTTGCTTACTGACGTGAAGAACCTGCTCTATCGCCGTACAGATGACGTCGAGAGGCTGCAGAAGGTGATCGGTGATACTGAACGACAGTTCGCCAACTGCCTTAAGCAAATCAAGACGCTGGGCGAAAAGGATGAGCAGTGACAGAAGGAGCTGGAGGACCTCAGGGGGGCCGCCCAGGAGCTGATGGACATGGTGGGTCCACAAGAAGAAGGCAACGCAAGCCAACGGCCCTTGCTGGAGCGACTTCGCGAAGCCCCGAAAAAGGTGCTCAAATTCCTCTCAGAAGCTCCGGTCGCATGCGTCAGCAACACCCTCGCGTTTGTGAAGTCCTTCTTGCCAGACGCACAGCTAGAGATATTTGCTCTGGGAATGGTAGCGGACTGTACTGAGGAACAATTCGACGAGTACCTTCGAGAAGCCTAACTTGTAGCAGAACAAATAGTGCAAAGTGTACTGCAGGATTAGGGTGTAAGAAACAAATACTCATTCCCCTATATTTATATTGTATTTGACGTCTCTACTTTTTGTGTGCCTTGGCTGAATTGGCATCCAAGCTTAAAAGGCTAAGTAGTAGACACTACCTTGGGTGCAGCGACCCTGAAGGCAGCCATAGCTCCAAGTAGGAACTCATCTAACAAGTTAACCACAACCCGATCGAGCGGGTGTAAACTGCTAGAAAAGAACGCGAGCGTCGTCGCGAGATTGTCATGCTTAAGGCAGAAAAATGAAATTACCCCGAGTGCATCGACTCTGGATGTAGTCAAGGTCACTCCACATATGGGCGCGCTCAACGAGTTACGTAGGAACCCGACAAGTGGATCGAACCCGTTGGGAGCAAACGCGGGCATCGCCGCGGGTCTGCCATGTTTAAAAAAAAAATGAAACTATCCTGAGTGCAACGACTCAGGATGTAGTCGAGGTAGCTCTTCACGCGAGCCCATCCAACAAACTAGTATAAACCAATCGAACGGATCGACTTTGTTGGAATAAATGCAGTAGCGAGCGACCATCCAAGGTCGTGGCGGGAGTCGATTCGTAGAAGGTAGGAATGGAGCCGAGGCCTCCGTCAAAACATGATCTCGATAAGATATAAACGTGGTTGTAGCCTCCGTAAAATCCATGACAAGAAGTTGATTTATATAAATACTGCACGTGGCCATGGCCTCCATAGGTTCATAAAGAAATTTTCAACCCAAATTTTGTGGCGCACAGCCTCCGAATAGATTCGACAAAAAGTGACCGCCTAACCCCCGGAGATTCAGCTATCTTCGGACATCTTCTCATGGGTAAAACTTGCGCAGGTTCTGGATGTTCCAAGAGTTCGGAACATCTTGACCCTCGGGATATTGTAGTCGATATGACCCTGGTCTTGTAACCTGCTTGACGATGAACGGACCTTCCCACCTTGAGTTGAGCTTGTGTAGGCCGGACTCATCTTGGATGCGACGTAGGACCAAGTCGCCTATGCTGAATGACCGTTCCTTCACGTTGCGATCGTGATTCGCCGAATCCCCTGCAGGTACCGGGCTGACTGAACAAGAGCGGTGCAACAGGCCTCTTCAACAGAATCAAGCTCTAAGTGCCTCGCCTCGTCCGCCTTGCCTTCGTTGTACATTTCAACCCTTGGGGATCTCCACATGATGTCGGCCGGCAATATAGCTTCAGATCCATACACGAGAAAGAAAGGCGTTTGTCCTGGGCTTTGGACGACTGAGTCCGAATGTAACATCCAGGTAGTTAGAAATCTAGATACTAAGTTTGGATGTCTTATATGTATGCATGCCATGGTGTATATAAGTTGTAAAGAGAGCTAGGGGTATGTTTGTAATTTATGAATTATATAAGTACTTGAGTGTAATTGGGTAAAAGTACTCTTAAGTGGTAACCCTAAATGATTATAGAAAAGAAAAGTGCAAAAGTTAAGTAAAACCTAAGAAAAATAGACTTTTGTTGGAAACTAAGGACCTATGTGTAATTAACACAAAGGTATAAGGGTTTACATGTAAAATGGTTGTAAGATAAAAGTAAAACTCAGTTTTACTTAAGGGCTAAAGTGTAAAAAGGCTAGTCATGATTACACTGCAGGCAATCTTGCAAAAAGACCTTAAACATTAAAGCATTTTGTTTGAATTATAACAAAAAGTTTATAATTTGAGTTGTGTTCAAAAGTTTAAAATAAAACTATATCCTTTGAGATTTTGAACTTGAACCCTAAAGAATTATTGTAGGGTTTGAAATTCTTTACAACTTTGCTTTAGACATTTTTCTCATTAGGATTTTGTGTCAATGGGAAATCTTTCTTTACAGAGGAGTCCCTGGAAGTTTTTCTATTTGCAAACGGGTCCTCCTGACACTTGCCTGTTCTTCTTCCTCTGTCATCCTCGCTTCCTCTCTGTTCTGCTTCTGCTCCCACCGCCCATCGCCGGCGCAGTGCCCGAGCTCCACCTCCAGCCACTGTACATGCCCACGCGTCGCCTGAGGGTCTTCCACCGCCCTACCTCCTCTCCGTTGTCTTCTTCCCCGTGCGCCACATCGCTCCCCCTCCTGTCTCGGACTGCCAGCATCACTGGCCGCGGCAACCTCCTGCTCATCCACCGCCGAGCCTTAGTAGCCGCCCCAGCCCGCAATGCTGCCTCCCTCCTCACTCTTTCCATTCCTGGTAATCCATTCCAAAGCAGCGCAAGCCCCTCTGCGTGTGTGCCGACGGCCGCCGCCCACCTCCATTGTCGCCGCCCTCTGCTCCACGTCGAGCTCCCCCTTCCGACCTCCCTCTCCTTGAGTTGAGCCTCGGAATCGGGTCTCCTCCTCGCCCTAAAGCTTCTAGGCCACGCGTCATCCCCATTCCTCACCCGAGCTCGCCGGAATTCGGGCCGCCGCTCGCCGGAGCTACTGCTCCCGTGGGCAGCTCGCCACCGCCCCTCCCCACTCTCCCCGAGACTCTCTATAGGTAGCCCTCGACTCCCTGGCGTTTCCTCTCCCCTTGCCCCTCGCCGCCGACCCCGGGGATCGCCGGATTTCGGCCGGAATCGAGCTCTCCCCGCCGGCCATGGCAGCAAGGACTGGAATGTAAAGATTTAAGTTCTTCTAAGGGCCTAAACGCAAGAGTTCAGTCCTTTTCTTTCTTTCAAATTAGTGAAGTTCAAAAATGTGTAGAAAATCATAGAAAAATCAGAAAAATACCAAACTTGTTGTGTTAGAATCCTTGTGATGAATTATATAACTTTTATTTTATAATCATGTTATGAAAATGCATAGTTTGTTCTGTATTTTAAATGCAAGTAAAGGGATGCTTTAATTGAATCTTATGATCTATAGCCTTGCTGTTGTTGGTTTTTGGAACATGTGTTGCATGTGGTGTAAGTAGCCTTGTGTAAATTTTTGAGGCTTAGATCAGCTCACTAGCTAGAATGTTTTTGCTATCTTTGTTATATGTTCATGAAAGCTTCACAAATTAATTACAAAAGCATCTGTGCATATTTAGGGATGAAATTTCTACCATAACTTGATCTTTATAAGTATGATCCATCATAAAAATTTGAGAATTAGAAACCTAATATAACTTGAGTTATAAATTTCAAGCTTAAATTCAAAGGTAATTCATAAATAATAATTATTATGCATGAAAAATTATGAAACTTTTTTTTTGGAATACTAGTCTTGAGTAGTTTATGATGTCCTTAAGTTTTGAACCCTAGTTTTAGTGTAAAACTCTAGTTATAATTGCATCTTGAAATTTCAATCTTGATCTTGTTTAATTTTGTGGCTTAGTTCCTTTTAGAATAAAATTCCAATAAAACTACAGTAATCAGATCTAATACCAATCTATATTTAGTAAATTTTGTAGCTCCTGTTTTGAAATATCTTGCTCTGTTAAAATTATTCAAGTTAAACATATTGTTTAATTAAGTGAATTGTTCTAATTATCTATTGTATAAAATATTTAGAGTAATGTTATCTCAATTAAACCCACTTAGGATAATTTTCATAAGTATTAATTTATTTTTAATAATTTAAGATTTGCTTAATTAATCCAAAGTTAGCCATAATTAAATAATAACCTAAGGTTAATTACAATGTTTAGCTAATATAGTTAATTGGATGTTTAGGGTAACCCACCCTGTTGCCTAACGAGACTAGTTAGTTTAGTTAATACTCGATAAATGACTGCCCAGTATAGGGTAATTAGGTTGTTTGTTGAAATATAATGTTCTTTTGTTTGGATTGCAACTTTATTGTGAAATAACATAAAAGTTTATGCATTCCATAACTTGTAACTTTGCATCTCATATAGACTCGACCGCTCTTGCCGACGGAGACTACGAACTCGTTCTGGAACCAGGAATAAAATCAACTGAAGACCCCGGGAACCTCATCGCGGAATTCTCTGAAGCTCCGAACCAAGGTTCGGAAGATATTAATTTGACTAACCCCGGCCCCACCAACGAAGGCAAGCCCCGGACATAACCCCTACTTTATTTACACTGCAAACTATACTATTTATATATATTTGTATGCATTAAGTTCTTAGGAGTTGTTTGGAAACCTTAGTTGCATAATTCCAGGAACCTATGTACTGAACACTAGAATTTGAGTCCGAATAGCTGCTCTGCTTATAGGACCGGTAGAAGTCGAGTGATTTCCTGTCACTCGCGCGATATAGGAATTGTAATGTTGACATTCTTGTTATTAATATAAGGATGACGGACGGGAGTTTTAGGAGGTATCATGGTTGAAATGATACCCCGTCTGTGTTGAAAGGCCGCAGTGTGTGGTAGCGGTGGTTAAGCGTTTGAAAGTACTAACCACATGCCGTGAAATATGGTAAGCGGTAAGCCTAGTAACCAATCGGCCCGAGGAGTAGACATACCCCCCACCACATGTATTTGCTTCTTTTGGTTAATTTGTTCGACGTGTAGGAATACGTGTTGCTGGGCAACCAGGAGTACGGGTTTTGTAGTCGCGCTACAGACGTACGTCCTGCACTTTGGAAGTGCGTATGGTCCTGCAGTCGCTTGTGGTGGCTCTGATCCACGAGTCGGAATGAAAGGCAAACGGTTGCTTCGGAACGACCCTTTGGTGTTCCAAGCGTGTGTGTTAGGTTTATCCTTGCAAGGTTGAATTCGATTCAGAATCGTCCGCTTCTCACGATGGTTGAGACTGCTTGATCCCTTTGCCACATAGAGTAACAAGAGCAACTATGTGATTATCAAAGATGATGTTTGATTAAAGATTCTACCATGTTTGAGTAGTTATAGGTACTTACCTAGAATGGTTAATAAACTAGAACCTGAAAACTAAAAGTTGAAATTAAGGATCTACTCTTTGTTGCTTTTCAGCTGAAAACCCTACCCAAAACCTGAAAAGCCTACATAAGTCTAGATACATAGCTAAGTATACCATAACCGGGTAAGTCTTGCTGAGTATTAGTATACTCAGTCTTGCTTTTGTTGATCTACTTCAGGTAATCCCCCTCATGAGCCAGCATTCATTACACCGTGGCCCTACCCTTTGCCTGATGGTTGGTCCGTGGAGTGGGATCCGTCCCCGGCCAACACAGATTCTGCTGAGTGAGATCATGCTAGGGCTAGCATGATATCTGTAATAACGACGTGTACAATATTTACGCTTTTAAACTCCGCTGCTTTGTCTTAAAACTAAAACCCGTTTTGTAATAATCTCCCTTCACTGGGAACTGATGATGCTTTGTGTACTTTTGTAATATATCTGCCTGTGATGTAAAATGTAATGGCATTTATATCTCTGGACTCACCTTCATGTGAGGTACCTTGTTGGATCCTGAGTTCGGTGGTTTATCGGGATGTTACCCGATAGGCCAAAGGATTATACCATTTGAAGCACGCGGTAGCCCTCACGAGAGGACTCGCGTACTTGAACCGGTGTAATTCAGGTTGGTTCTGCCACACCGAAGCCCCTTGACAACAAGTGGTAGCTCGTGTATCCATTTGCCTCCCTTCTTGCTATTTTCATCACAGAGTCTCTTCTTGAGGCCATCGATTATCATACTGTTCGCCCTTTCGACTTGTCCATTGGCCCTTGGGTGTGCAATAGAAACATATTTAACCTCAATGTATGCATTCTCACAAAACTCTCAGAACTGGTTGGCCGTGAAATTTGATCCCAAGTCCGTGATGATGGTATTCGGGAAGCCGAAACGGTGCAAGATATCAGAGATGAAATCAACAACCCGATCTGGTGTGAGCTTGGCTATCGGCTTGTACTCGATCCACTTGGTAAACTTATCGATAGCCACCAACACATGGGTGAAACCGCCTGGCGCTGTTGTGAAGGGCCCAATCATATCAAGGCTCCAGCAAGCAAAGGGCCAGGATGGCGGTATGGTGATGAGGCTGTGGGCTTGAACATGAGACTGCTTGCCGAAGAATTGACAATTTTGGCACTTGCGCACGAGATCCTCCACATCGGATACCGCGGTGGGCCACCAGAAACTGGCCCTGTATGCTTTCCCCACCAGCGTTCTTGAAGCTGCGTGGTTACCGCAGACACCCTCGTGGATCTCCCGCAGTATGTCGTATCCATCTTCCTTTGTGACGCACTTCATGAGGACGCCTGACCGAGCGCCTCGTCAATAGAGCTTGCTGTCGACTAGAACAAAACCCTTGCTTCTACGCATGACGCGTGCCACCTCTATGCTCCTGGTGTCAATTCCCGCTGGTAGCCTTTGATCTCGGATGAAGTCGATAAAAGCCTCTCGCCAGTCCTCCCCCAGCACCATAACCTGTCGATCGGGTTGTTGGGGACCCGCGTCGATGGTTACCTGCGGAGAAGACTTGATGGATGGCTGCTTGAGCTCCGGAACAAAAACTCCCGGTGGAACCTGAGCATGAGTTGACCCCAACTTTGACAAAGTATCTGCACCAACATTGTGCTCCCGTAGCACATGATGAACCTCCAGGCTGGAAATTTTTTTTCCAACTTGCGCACTTCCGGTACATAGGCGTCCATCGTCTCCTTGTTGCAGTCCCACTCTTTATTGACTTGCTGAATGATAAGAAGAGAGTCGCTGTACACAAGTAGTCACTTGATCCCTAGTGATATTGCCAAACGGAGCCCGTGAAGCAAGGCTTCATACTCGGCTTCATTGTTGGATACCTCCCACAGGATCTGAAGGACATACTTCAGTTGCTCGCCCCGTGGAGAAATAAGCAGAACCCTGGCGCCACCGCCATCGAGCTTGAGGGACCCATCAAAGTACATGATCCAGTGCTCCGGCATGTCAACCGGCGTTGGAACTTAATTCTCCCTCCATTCAGCCATAAAATCGACTAAGGCTTGAGACTTGATTGTAGTGCGTGGCTTGAAGTCGATCGACAAAGCCCCCAATTCCACTGCCCACTTTGATATACGCCCCATGGCGTCTTGATTATGAAGAATATCCGCCAATGGGAAATCCGTACTCACAGTGATCTTGTATTCACCGAAATAATGGCGCAGCTTTCTTGATGCGATTAGGATTGCATATCAAAGCTTCTGAATGGCCGGGTACCGGACCTTGGATTCGGAGAGTACCTCGCTGATGAAGTAGACAGGCCTCTGTACTCCAAATGCATGGCCTTCCTCGCCCTGCTCGACTACAATAGCACTGCTGGCAACATGAGTTGTTGCCGCAATGTAAAGCAGTACATCTTCCCCCGGCAATGGCGCTGTAAGGATCGGAGGAGACTGAAGGTGATGTTTCAGATCTTGCAAAGCCTGCTCGGCCTTCTCTGTCCATTGGAACTTATCTTGGTGTTTTAAGAGCTTGAAGAAGGGTAGTCCTCTCTCCCCGAGTAAGGAGATGAACCTGTTCAGGGCTGCCATGCAACCCGTTAATTTCTGCACATCCTTGATTGTGGCAGGAGCCCCCATGTCAGTAATGGCCGAAATCTTTACAGGGTTGGCCTCAATGCTCCGGTTGCTGACGATGAACTCGAGCAATTTCCCTGAAGGTACTCCAAAAATGTACTTGGTTGGGTTGAGCTTCCACCAAAATCCGCGCAAACTGCTGAATGTTTCTTCCAAATCTGTAATCAAATCGCCGGAATCCCTGGTCTTGATGGCCACATCATCCACATAGGCCTCAACGTTCCGATGCAGCTGATCCGCGAAGCACATCTGGATCGCACGCTGGTAGGTTGCTCCTACATTTTTCAACCTGAAGGACATAGTTTTGTAAGCGTATGTCCCATACGGGGTGATGAACGTGGTCTTGATCTGGTCCTCCTCCTTGTGCGCAATCTGATGATATCCTGAATAACAACCAAGGAAGCAAAGAAGGACACAACCAGCCGTCGAGTCGACGACTTGATCAATGCGTGGTAGCCCAAAGTGATCTTTTGGGCAGTGCTTGTTGAGATCAGTGTAGTCAACACACATTCTCCATTCATTGTTCTTTTTTCGTACAAGGACGAGATTAGCTACCCACTCGGGATGGATCACTTCTTTAATGAATCCAGCAGCGAGGAGTTTAGCTATCTCCCGTTTGATGGCCTCACGCTTATCGTGGGCAAACCTTCGCAGGCGTTGCTTTTTAGGCACCGCCTTTGGATGTACATTTAGACTATGCTCGTTCAACTCCCTGGGCACCCCTAGCATATCCGCAGGTTTCCACGCGACTATGTCTCGGTTAGCCCGAAGGAAGCTGACGAGCGCGATTTCCTATTTCTCACCTAAGCCCGCGCTGATGATAGCGGTCTTAGATGAATCACCCTCCTTGAGCTAGATCGTCTTGAGGGCCACGTCATCAGTCGACTAGATGCTTGACTTGCTGGCTTTTCTCGAGGGGATTTCCAGCCCAGACTGGGAGAGTTGCTGTGCGGCCGCGAGTACTTCTCCTGAAGCATCTAGCACACGAGTAGTCGAAGCGTACTGGATTGCCTCCTGATTGCAGTCATACGACTTCTTCAAGTCGCCTTGGAGAGTAAGTACTCCACTTAGTCCTGGCATCTTGAGAAGCAGATAAATGTAATGTGGCACTGCCATAAACTTGGGGAGTGCCGGACGACCCAATATTGCATGGTAAGAAGATTCGAAGCTGGCCACTTCGAATTTGATGAACTCAGTATGGTAGTTCTCCCTTGTGCCGAAGGTGACTGGGAGAACTACCGTACCAAGTGGATGCGCCGCGTTACCTGGGATGATGCCGTAGAAGGGAGACTTGCTCCGAACCAGCATGTCCTTGAAGTCCAAACCCATCTTCCTCAGAGTGCTGGCGAAGATGAGGTGGAGACTGCTCCCACCATCAATGAGCACCTTGGTGAGCCTGACCTCAGCCACCACAGGATCCAGAACCAGAGGAAACTTGCCGGGCTCCGAGAAACTCGTCCACTGATCATCATAGGAGAATGAGATGGGGACCTCCGACCAACGGAGTAGTCGTGGTACCGCCGGCTCGACGGACATGATCTCCCGGAGAAGCAGCTTCTGGTCCCGCCTGGAGTTAAAATCCCCATCTCCCCCGAAGATGACGTTGATGGTCTTCGAAGTGTCCTGGAACTTTGGGTTGCGCCCTTGGTCCTCTTGGTTGTCATCCTCGAGTTCTTTGTCTGCAAGCTTCTTGTACTTCCTACCACCACTAGAGTTGCTGAACGTCCTCCGGAGGTGGTAGCAATCGATGGCCGCGCGATTGGCACCTGGATGCCATGGGCACTTCTTATGCAGGAGCTTCTCGAACTCCTTCTGCGTCGTCGACTTCTTGCCCCGCGAGGGACGATCCACAGCCGTGATGAGATCATCTGGCTTGCGGGTGGACCCGAATAGTCCCACTGGTCTTTGTCGTTGCGGTTGTCGTTTGGGCGCCTCAGATTGCTATCCTGGCGCCGCGGGAACCGCTCCTGCATCTTCTCCTCCTGTTCGGACCAATCGTGCATCATATCATGAAGGCCCGCAACGGTCTTCAGCCTGTTCCGCCCAAAATCCCTGTAGATGCCTGGGTCAGTGATGCCGTTGTAGAAGCAGTCGATGATGTCATCCTCCGAGATGTTCGCGATGGTGGCGCGGACGTCGAAGAAACGTTGTGTGTAGAACCGCAGGAGCTCGCTACGTTCCTGCTTACACTGAGCAAGATTGTGATGAGTACCTACGCGAGCGATCGCTCCCTGGAAGTTGTCGATGAAGACCTTCTTGAGGCGCTCCCAGGAATCGATGGAGTTGCTGCTGAGGCTCTCCAGCCATGAGAGCAGCGCAGGGTCCAAGGCCATCGGGAAATAGACGACCTTGGTGATGTTAGAGCCCCCTGCGCCCTCGATGGCCGTGGAGTAGCAACGTAGCCACTGCTGTGGAGCCTGCTTGCCGTTGTACTTGGTGATGCCAATTGGCTTGAAGTCCTCAGGGTACTTATAGCTGCTGAATTGTGCAGAGAAAGCTGGGAAGCGATCACTGCAATCAGATCCTTCAGTCTCGACTTCTTCATGTAGCTTACGCCTGGGTCGATTACGGACCGCGCATCGCGGCCTTCATTGATGTGCTGGCGCAGGTCTTCTGGGGGAGGCCTATGATTGGCATGTCGCAGGTTGCCCCCTAGAGGTGGCTGCTGCTTCCCGCTAGGGGCCTGGCTCCTGCGAGCGTTGTCGTTGTTGTGGCTGGGCTGAGGTCGAAGGCGTCCAGGCCCTCTGCGCGTAAAGAAGTGCTTGACGCACGTTCGGATCATCGCTGCGCTCGAGAATTGCCGTAACCCTGGCAATGTTGGCCATCGGGGTCCTACAACCCCATTCACTTACGGCGAGGAATTCAGGATCAAGCTCGCGATGCATAGATCGCCTGCGCTCGTTGACCCTCCTTCGCCGAATTGTGCGGGCGCTATTCTTGGCCCTCCGTGCCTCACGATCGGTGTCGTTCTCATCGCCGGTGTTGGCCGTGGCCTCATCTTCAGAGACCGCTTCGAAGTCTACGATGGGGAAGCCACCATCGTCCTCGCCTTCTTCCGCCATTAACACCTGGCGGGAGGTGAGCTCATCAGAGCTCGCATCGACTAGTTCAGTCGACTCTTCCACCACGGTGGCGAGCGGCCTGCCCTCCTGAAAGGGCAAGTGGCTCGAGGTGAGCCACAAGTTGACCCTCAGCCTTGAGTACATTGGAGAGCTCCATGTCCCTCCAATGTACATTTCCCCCCTTCCGGCATGGAGGTGATCATAAGATCACTGGCGCCAAAACAACCCGAAGCCCCCCGGCATGCGGTGGCTTCAGGCCCTCCAACCTGGAGCAGAGAGTCCAGGTCCTTCTCCAGCGCGGAAAGAGACCCAGAGACGCTGGCCTCCTGAAGATCAGTGGTCAGGTTACATAAACCGAGTTGGGGTCGGTTACGCGGGTCCTTGGATTGGGATGATTCCAACCCAAGGGAAGTTGCTGCAGCACTTGATGAAGTCGAGCCGGGGGCTGACTCCATCTTGATCTTTGCAGCGGATGCATGGATCGACAGGTCATCGAGATCATCAACGAACTTGTCGAGGTCGCTGCGAGGATCCGCCGCGGGAGTCTTTAGCTTCATATCGACGAGGAATCGCTGAAAATCGCCCACACCATCTGCGATGCAGATCCACGAGCTAAAAACAAATGTCATGCCCTGAGAGGGAACTGACCTGGGGAATCAGAAAGATGCCATCGAGCTCGCCGGTGGATCTTCGATGCAAACCCCTACCTGGCGCGCCAGCTGTCGGTGTTTTACCGGCTGCCCACCAAGGGATATACCCAAGGTGGTAAGTTTTGGGTGAGGAGACGCCGAGATCAGGAACTCGAAGGTGCAAGGAACACAAAGCTTAGACAAGTTCGGGCCGCTAGGTATGTAATACCCTACGTCCTATATGGTGGTTTGTATTGCCTTTGGTGTAGAATGATCTGGAGATCTTGTTTTGAGAGGGGTCCCTGCCCTCCCTTATATACCCGGGAGGTCAGGGTTACAAAGATACTAACCAATACCAGCTAAGGAATCGTACCAGAACATGTCTCGAGTAGATTCCCTCTGTATCGGTTAGCTCTATCTCCTACTTAAACGGGATAAATAAGAGATAAACGAGATAAATAAGAGATAAGATGAACTTAATCCCTTAAACCTCTTTAAACTACGTTATGTACACAGCCCCATAGCCCTGGGTCTGACAGTTACCCGACAAGCCAAGGGATTACCCTATTTGAAGTACGATGGAGCCCTTAAGAAACGACTTGCACACTTGAGCTAGTGTAATTTAGTTTGGTTCTGCCACAGCTGGTATCAGAGCTAACAAGCGTATTCCGAAGATATGATTGACCTTAGAAGTGCTTTTAGTATAAAATTTGACCAACAAAGTATTTTGCAAAACTACGTTGGTTTCATAAAGGGATTGTGCTTAGTACGTAAAGCCCTAGGGTGATATTTAATAAGGGAATTAGAGGTGGCTATAGTATATATATATATATAACTCTAACTTCTGGCATTACTTTTCTATCACAACTTAAATTTATGCATAACCCAACTTTACATTCTGTAACGACACCTTCGATGATGAGGTAAGAAGGTAAGGATCCTCAGCTAACTGGGGAGTTAGCCTTCCCGTCGGTGATGCGAACCGAACGCTGTTTCTCAAGCAGTCGCCTACTTGAGATGCTGCCAATATATCAACTTGGGTTGGTTATATTAGGAGTAGATAGTTCGGCGCAGGGTATGGCGATCGCTGTTCATACCCCTGCATTTTGCGGTACCCCCGTGAATACGTTGTTCCGATAATGTATGTTAACGTTGTCAGTACGACGGTAATGGTACAGATGCTGTTTCTATAGTGAACAGTAATGATTGGGGATGCTTTCATGACATGCTGGCATGAAAGGTTCATTGGATATATGTTGTGGTTTTCTGCAAGTACACTAACCACGATTACGAAGTTAAGGCGGATAGGACTTATCGACTAGTTATTAGTGAGAGACGTATGTCTAATGCCACTGAAACTAACCACGTAAGTTCGGAGATATTAGGCAATTGTTTTGGTTGTGACGTCGAATAGTACGTGCATGCATAATCCATCCTTAATACACAGTAAATGCATTGTGAATGTTGTACTTTTTAAAAAGTGAATAGAGTGTTGTTCTTCCCTAGTGTGGGTCAATAGGAATTTTTGTGATAGTTTTAGTTGAGTACTTTAAGCATCTATCTGATTTCCAGGTTTTGCTGTTATCTGAATTGATTGTCTCATTCCCTTTACCTTGTGAGTTCTCAGCAGGGTAAATATATCTTACCATTTGCATTCTTGTCGCAGATGGCCGCTCCTTCTAACGTCTCTTGGGATGATGCAGGGCATCTTCATACTAATGCCTAGCATTGGGAAGGTTTTCCTCGTCTTCTATGGGAATCATTAAGTTTGTTCCTCTACACTGAGCCTCCCCAATATGACGGAGTGGAGTATCGAGAAGAAGGTGTTCCTTGATGCAGAGTTAGGATGACGATTCCTCAACATCCTTTCCGTTCCCAGTGGCAGCCCATCGAGGTTGATGTGGTGGGCTACCGTCTAGTCGACACTATCGAGGCTGCTGCTCTGGAGGCTATCCATATCTTCTGCGATCAGCATCCTATGGAGGTTGTCGGGTATCCCATTGGTCTGTTCCCTGCTATAGACTCCAGTGATCCGGAATGGAACTTTCGGATAGCCCATTATGGTCACTTGTTGGGAGATTTGGCCGAAGAAACGATCCGTAGTATCACCAGGTTTATGAATGTTTAGCACCATTATCAGATTTTGCTGCGTCGTAGCATGGGTCAGTTAACTGGTGTGGCTCAAGGTCACTATCGAAGTGCTGACCATCAAGTCACCCAGATAGTGGAGCTTCAAGCCTTGGTTACTCAGAAGGATGAAATCATCGTAGCACGAGATGAGACCATCCTTCATCGAGAAGATCAGATCAACGAGAGTGATGCTATAATCACTCAGCGCAATACAATCATTGAGTTCCTCCAGAAACAAATCCACGACCTGATCCTTGAGGCTGATGATGCCCAGGCTCACATTGAAGAACTGCAGTAGCAACCAGTACCTCCCACTGCACCCGTAGTACCTGAAGGTGGAGAAGAAGACCCGGAGGAAGTCGAGGGAGTTTCGGATCTCAACTCTGAACATGGAGACCCGGAGCCCAATCCTCAGCCAGATTACTCTTCTTCTGGCAGTCAGTCTTCTGTAGGCAATCTCGATGATTTCTAGTTTGTTCAGATCGTCGACCCTTTAGATGCAACCCATGTAAAGTGTAGTGACTTAGGTAGTAATTAGCTTACCTAGACCTTGTGCCATTTGTTGTAATATAGGTGGCCTATGTATGGACCCTTCGGATGTGCGATGTTAAGGACAACCAGAATCAGTGATGTAATATAAGCCTTGTGTTTTATCATCTTGTTCAATATCTCTATTTCTGAAATTAGTTGGTTGAATGGAGTATGTGAATTGCATATCCGAGTGGTGTATCTTCTGAAATTAGGAGTAAGGCTATGTGGTTAATAATGGATATCTCCATTGTTTCAGATGGTTGGAGCCACACACGGAACCCCGGAAGGATTCCCGGCAGATCAGGCCAGCGGTTCCTAACAATCACCACCGCCACCTCCAAATCTAGCTGAAGTTATGGCTCGGCAAACCAAACTTCTCAATCTACTAGTACAGGCACAGCAGAACCAACAACGCCAGCAATCACGAGGAGGTCGTGATGAACCTCAGGTGGCCAGCTACCAAGATTTCTTCAGTACCCAGCCCCCGCTATTCAGCAAAGTTGAGGAGCCCCTTGATGCCGATGCTTGGCTTCGCACCATTGAATCCAAGTTTGCTCTTCTTACGATTCCATGTGCAGACTCTAGCAAGGCTCACTTCGCTGCCCAACAACTACACGGAGCTGCCCGTATCTGGTGGGATAACTATTGTGCCATGCAAGCTGATGGCCATGTTATCTCCTGGGAAGAATTTTGGAATGCTTTCAGAGCACATCATATACTCGAAGGACTGATGGAGCGGAAACTGAATGAGTTCTTGGCACTTACCCAAGGCACCCGCACCGTACTACAATATGCACAGGCTTTTAATCACCTGTGTCAGTACGCGGGCTATCATGCGGATAGTGACACCAAGAAGCAAGATCGTTTTCGTCGGGGCTTGAGCACTAAGCTCAAAGAACGTCTGAACCTTGTAAAGGAAAATACCTTTAGTGAGCTGGTTAACATGACCCTGACCCAGGAGGATTGCATCACGGCACAACGTGCCGAAAAGAAGCGAAGGATTTCCACTGGACCCGCCGGCGTTCAACCCTCGCGGTGTCGATTTGTTCAGAATGCACCGCCTAGAGCGCCACAGCGGAATGCTCCGTTGGGCAGACTGGTTTTCAGGCCGCCTCAGCAACAAGGAGGGTATAGAACTCCCGTACCTCCGCAACAGCCACAACAACTTGGCCCACAGCCAAATGTTCAACAAGTCCAACAGAGAAGCAGTACTTATCGCTGTTTCAATTGCGAGAGTGTGGATCACTTCATTAGAGATTGTCCACGGCCCAAGAAACCTAATCAAGGGCAGAGTTCCAATCAGAATAACCAGAACAAGGGCAAGAGGCGATGATGCAAGTCCGGCAAGGGCGAGTTAACTTCACCACCCTTGCAGAACTTCCTGATGGAGCCTCCGTCATGTCGGGTACATTCTCTATTCACCACAAACCAGTTGTTACATTATTTGATTCAGGAGCAACTCATAGTTTTATTAGTAACAACTGTGGTACCCGAATAGGACTTGATCTTTGTCCTACCCAGGAGGCATATATGATTTCTACCCCCGGAGGAAAGATCACTTCCAACCAAATGGTTAGAAGTGTGCCAATTCAGTTTGGTAGTAAAATAATCAAAACTGATTTGGTTTTGTTAAACTTAGAGGGTATTGATGTTATACTTGGGACAAATTGGATGACTGAACATAAAGTACTGCTAGACATCTCTTCCCGAGTTATTGAGATTAATTCACAACATCAAGGAGCCACGACCCTCTATCTGCCTCAGCAAGAATATCTCCATTCTTGTGCCTATGCTATCACAGACATTAAAGTAAAAGATATTCCTGTAGTCTGTGAGTATCCCGATGTCTTTCCAGACGACTTGCCTGGAATGCCACCAGACAGAGACATCGAGTTCATCATTGAACTTCAACCTGGCACCGCTCCTATTTCAAAGAGACCATATCGTATGCCTCCAAATGAGTTGGCTGAGCTAAAAATCCAACTCCAAGATCTTCTTGACAAAGGTTTCATACGCCCAAGTGCTTCACCTTGGGGTTGTCCTGCTCTCTTTGTAAAGAAGAAGGACAATAGCCTAAGGCTATGTGTCGATTATCGTCCGCTCAATGCGGTCACTATCAAAAATAAGTACCCTCTTCCCCGCATTGATATCTTATTCGATCAACTAGCTGGAGCTAAGGTCTTTTCCAAGATTGACTTATGCTCCGATTATCATCAGATCAAAATCAAGCCTTGTGACATTCCAAAAACGGCTTTCTTGACCAGATATGGATTATATGAATATCTGGTTATGTCCTTTGGGCTTAATAACGCACTGGCATATTTCATGTATCTCATGAATTCAGTCTTTATGCCGGAACTCGACAAATTCGTCGTGGTCTTCATCGATGATATTCTGATATATTCCAAGACTAATGAAGACCATGCTAATCATATACGTGTCGTTCTTCAACGACTACGTGATCATCGCCTTTACGCCAAATTCTCAAAATGTGAATTCTAGCTGGATAGTGTGAAATGTTTAGGACATACTATCTCCAGTGAAGGCATATCGGTTGACCCAACCAAAGTTCAGGAGGTTATGGATTGGAAGCCTCCAACTTCAGTCCATCAAATTCGAAGTTTCCTTGGATTGGCGGGATACTATCACCGGTTCATTCCTAACTTCTCCAAAATAGCCAAACCTATGACTGAGCTACTTAAGAAAGAGGTTAAGTTCTGTTGGAACGACAAATGCGAAGAAGCATTTCACACCTTGAGAAAACTTCTAACCACTGCTCCAGTGTTAGCTCAGCCAGATAATACCCAGCCTTTTGATGTCTATTGCGATGCTTCTGGAACTGGACTTGGTTGTGTTCTTATGCAAAACAACCGGGGCATTGCTTATGCATCCCGAGCACTCCGAAATCATGTGCAAAACTACCCAACTCATGATCTTGAATTGGCAGCAGTTATTCATGCTCTCAAGATCTGGAGACATCATCTTATGGGTGCTAAGTGTAACATCTACACTGACCATAAGAGCCTCAAATATATCTTTACCCAAGCTGACCTAAATATGAGGCAAAGGCGTTGGTTAGAACTGATCAAAGACTATGATCTTGAGGTACACTACCATCCTGGCAAAGCCAATGTGGTTGCGGATGCACTTAGCCGCAAGGCACATTGTCATTGCTTATCCATAGAAACTTTCAGTGACACTCTCTGCAATCAGATGAGAAAACTCAATCTAGAGATTATCCCTCAAGGTAGTCTAAATCTATTGTCGATCGAATCTACTCTTCAAGATAGAATCATCATGTCGCAATTACATGATGAAGGTATCAAAATTATCAAGTTAAAACTATCTCAGGGAGAAGCCAAATATAAGTGTTTTCGCACCGATCATCAAGGAGTTCTATGGTTCAACAATCGTATTGTTGTACCTAAGGATCATCTTCTTCGTAAACAAATCCTTGATGAAGCACATCTATCTAAATTCTCTATTCATCCTGGTAGTACCAAAATGTATCAAGATCTTCGATAAAATTTCCGGTGGACTAGGATGAAAAGAGAAATTGCTAAATATGTATCCGAGTGCGATACGTGTCAGAGAGTCAAAGCCAGTCATTTAAAAGCATCTGGTACACTCCAACCACTACCCATTCCGTCATGGAAGTGGGAAGACATTAGTATGGATTTCATTATCGGTCTTCCTAACACGTCCCAAAAACATGACTCCATATGGGTAATCATTGATAGACTTACTAAGACTGCTCATTTTCTTCCCGTGCATACCACTTATTCTGCTAAGAAGTATGCCGAAGTCTATCTTGATCAAATTGTTCGATTGCATGGTGTCCCTAAGACCATCATTTCTGATCGAGGGGCCCAATTCATTGCATGCTTCAGGGAACAACTGCAGTATGCTCTTGGAACCAAACTCATTCGAAGTTCTGCGTATCATCCCTAGACTGATGGACAGACTGAACGAGTCAACCAAATTCTTGAAGACATGCTCCGAGCTTGTATTATTCACTATGGTGCAAGCTAGGACAAGTGTCTTGCCTTAGCCGAGTTCTCTTATAACAATAGCTATCAATCTAGTCTTCAAATGGCTCCCTTTGAAGCGTTATACGGTCGAAGATGTCGAACTCTTTTGAGTTGGTCTGAAACCGGCGAACGCAAAATCTTTGGACCAGATCTAGTTATCGAAGCCGAAGATAAGGTCAAGGTTATTCAAGTCAACCTTAAAATAGCCCAGTCTAGACAAAAAAGTTATGCAGATCAAATAAGGAAACCTCTGCAATTCCAAGTTGGGGATTTTGTCTATCTCCGAGTATCTCCTACTAAGGGTGTTCAGCGTTTCAGCATAAAAGGAAAGTTAGCACCCCGATATGTCGGACCCTTCGAGATTCTTGAAGTCTGTGGCCCAGTGGCTTACAGAATTCATCTTCCATCTCAATTGGCTGCCATTCATGATGTCTTCCATATCTCTCAACTCAAGAAATGTATCAAAGTACCTACGGAGATTGTTGAAGCACCCGCCATTGAGATTGAACCTGATCTATCTTACACCGAACAACCTATCCAAATCCTGGATACCAAAGAAAGAGTCACTAGAAGGAAAAAGATTAAGATGTATAAGATCTTATGGGATCATCACACCGAAGAAGAAGCAACTTGGGAAATGGAATCCTATCTTCAACGAAATTTCCCAACCTTCCTTCCAACCAATTCCCAAATCTAATCGTCCGATTCTATTCTGCTTCAGAATCTCGGGATGAGATTCTTTTTAGGGGGGAAGGCTGTAACATTCAGGTATTTAGAATTTTAAACACTAGATCTTAGTGTTAAGTGTGCATTTTTGATTTTGTTTATGTGTGTTCAAAATGAGGTGCAAAGGGAAAAAGGGTGTTTATGTAATTTTAAAAAAATGTGGGCCCTTTAGTGCTAATTGGATAAGAATGGGAGGTAGCATCAAAACCTAGGAAAAATGTGACACTAGGTGTAAAATTTATATCGCCATAGGAAAGAAAGTGCAATAGATATGTTAAATTCTAGGAAAATTGGGTCTTTATGTAAAAATAAGGACCTAGATGTGATTAATGCAAAAACATTGGTCCTTTTATGCAAAATTATTGAAGTATAAAAGTAACTTTCAAAGTTTACTTAGGGCCAAAATGTAAGAATACAAGTCATCATGACATTGCATGAAAACTTGCAAATGTGTCCAAAATTACAGGAAATCTACCTTAGTAAGGACAAAACCTATTCAATTCTACTTTTGTTCAAAATTTAAAATGTAAAGCTGTATACTTTAGCTTTTTAAACTTGAACCTTAAAGCAATGTTGTAGGGCTTGAAAAACTCTACAACTTTTATTTTGGGCATTTCCTCATTAGACTTTTAGATCAATAGAAAATTTTACTTTACCAAGAGGTCCTTGAGATTTTTGAAATTTCCAAACAGGCCCCCCGGACCCCCCTTCTTTCTTCTTCCTCTGGCACATGCTGCTCTACTCTGCCCCCCTCCCTCTGCCGCCGGTGCAAAGCACCCCGCTGTGACAGTTCGTGTACTTGTAATGTTAGACATATATTTTGTTAGTGTGAAATATGTGTTGTTTGTATAAAGCTTATGAGTGTTTATGTGAAGCTTTTGAAAATTTAAAGTGCAAGTAAAAAGGGTATTTTTGTAATTACAGAAAAAAAATCTAGGGTTGTTTTTGCAAAATGTATTTGGAGAAGGATAATTTCGAAATAAGTGAAAGGTGGTTTTGTAAACATGTTTTTCTTATGTTATTCCTTGTAAAAAAATATATATGTTTATTTGAAAGTTGTATTTGAAATGTGTGTGTGTTGAAGTGTGTAAAAATTTTTGGTAAAATGGTGAAAATAAGGGTATTTATGTAATTTTATAAAAGTACAAGTCCTTTTATGCAAATGTTTGATTTACAAAAGTAACTTTCAAAATTACTCAGGACTAAAGTGTAAAAGTGCGAGTCATCATGACATGTCTATCCAATCATTATGACGAGTCTATCTCGTCATCATGACGTGTCATAAATGCTTGCATTTAGGTCCTGAATTTTATAAAATTTCATTCTTTAGGACGAAAGCAATTCAAATCCGATTTTTTTTCAAAGATTCGCGTGTAAAAATATAAGTTTTGAGTTTTTGAACTTGAGCCCAAAAGCAATGTTGTAGAGTTTGAAAAACTCTCCAACTTTCGTTTTGGGCATCTCTCCATTAGGGTTTTAAATCAACGTGAAATTTTGTTTTACAGAAAGGCCCTCGCAGTTTTCTGTATTTATGCATAGGTCCTTGGGAAATCTCTTTTCCCCTTCTCCTCTGTTCCCTTGTCCCTGGCCCTTATCTTCTTCCCCACCGGCAGCACAGCTTCCTCCTCATCCACTCCCTCTCTCTCTCTCCTCCTCCACTCGGTTCGGCATGGGCGGCACAGGAAGCAGGAAGCGCACGCGCAGGCGCTTGGCAAGCGGGCCGGCACAGACGCGCAGGCGCACAAGCGGCGACGGCGGCCGGTGCTGGGCCAGGGGCGCGGCTCAGGAAGCAGCGGGGGCCGGGCAAGTGCGGGGGCCCCGAGCGGCGCAGGCAGGCGGCCCAAGCAGCAGGCAGGCTGGCGGGCCCAGGCGGCGGCCGTAGGAGCCAGGCGCGCGCGGCGGGCGGCTCGGCTGGCGGTGTGCGGGCCGGCGCAGGTGCTCGGAGGGAGCGGGTTCAAGCAGCTGCAGCAGGCCGGCGGCCCGCGGACGCGTGGCCCAGGTGGCGTGCAGGTGGGCGCCGGGCATGTGGGCGCGGAGGCGCAGGAGCCAGAGTGGATCCAGGAGCAGGTGCACGCGAAGTGGAGCAGCGCGCGGCTCAGACGGTGATGGTGCTGGAGCAGAGCGTGTGGGAGCAGACCGTGCAGGTGGAGCCACGACGCAGGCAGCAAGCGACGCAAGCGGGTTGGTGCGCGGCGCTGGCGACGTTGAGGTGGAATAGTGCAGCGGCCACAATAGGCAGAGCAGCTCGGCGCCGAGCGGGTGGCGCGAGCGTGTACGCGATGGCGCACGGAAGTTGACGGTGTGGGCAGATGTTGGGCGGAACACGCGCGGAGGGCGCTCGAGGCGCGGTTGGCGCGCGCGCGAGTGGCTCGGCCGGGGCTGGAGTTGGCCGAGGTGGCGCGAGCACGCGTGGAGGCGCGCGGGAGTGAACCAGATGGGCGAAACAGGCGATTGTAAGCATCTAGGCCCTCAAGGTATGTTTCGGTGATTAATGACAACCATTATTGTGACTAATGAGCTTGTGCAGATTTATAGATCATTATCGCTCATTTGGTTATATGTCAAAAGAGGCCCCTAATTTTCATTATTCAAAAAGGCGATCTCGGCATTCAACTCAATAATATGTCAAGACTAAGGATCTTTCTAGTCCTAAGTGTCATAAGGTTGAGAAGGACACTTAGGTTAGTATAGGTTTTATAGTTTTATAGTGATCGCACTATTAAGAGGGGTTTTAGGCTTAGTAACTTGAGCATGGACATGGTCATTTGAAAATGGATGCACACAATGGTCACTCAGGTTTCTAGAAGCTCAAATAAGTGGTTCTCGACTTATATCTCAAGAATATTTGGATTTCATTCAAGACTCAAGTCAGAAAAGGCAAAAACAGGAAAATCCTTAACACCGGTTTAACCGACGCCTCAAGTTTTCTATACGTCGGTTAAACGAGGTCAGCAGTTCTGGACAAGTCAATACAACGGTTAAACCGACGATATTTGAAATTGGACGTCGGTGCAGTTGTCCAGTGACTTGGTTTTTCAGTTGTTCAATGGATGACTACACTCACCGGTTAAACCGATGCAACGACGGTTAATCTGCCCAAGCTGTAACGGCTAGTTGTCAGAAGGGGCAGTTTACATTCACCGGTTAAACCGATGATGACTATTGGAGGGACGTCGGATTAACCGGCGCTACGCAGTTTTCTGGCAGCTTTTTCTCCAACGGCTCTATTCGTGTGAGCTGCCTATATATACCCCTCCAATGGGTCATTCTACTACTCTTGACACCAGGCAACATCCAAACACTCATACATTAGTCAAGAGCCACCTTGAGCTTCATCATTTCATACACTTGTTCATTCAATCATTCAAGAAGCAAGATTAAGGACTTGAGTAGAGAGAAGCTTGTGTGCATCCATTCTTGGTGATTGGTTCTTGCTCAAGTGAAGACCTTAGCTTGTTACTCTTGGTGATTGGCATCACCTAGGCGATCTTGGTGATCGAGGTGATTCTCGCGGAGCTTGCCAAGGATTGTGGAAGCCCGAAGAAGAAGATTGTACGTGGCTTGATCTCCACCACACCGGGATGGTGAACGGAGACTCTTAGTGAGCGCCCTCGTCTTGGTGACTTGGGAGGTGACAATACTCTTTGTGAGTGTCACAACGTGGATTAGGGGTGTGTGCCAACACATCGATACCACGGAAAAAATCCGGTTGTCCCTTGTCCACTTTACTTATTCAAGCATTATCTTTCTTGCAAATACTTTCATGTGCTTGATATAGGGATCATTACTTTGCTCTACCTTGCTAGGCTTTACCTCTTTTTATCCTTCCTAGCTTGCGTAAGTAGTTTAGTTGCCCGGTTGGTGAATTGGTGCCTTTCTAGATTTGCATAGGTTAAGGTTGCTTTATCTTGTTTTAGAAATTGAAAAAGGCCCAATTCACCCCCCCTCTTGGTCCATCGATCCTTTCAATTGGTATCAGAGCCACGTTGCTCATTTGGATCATTAGGCTTCATCGCCTAGAGCTATGGCCAAGATGGGTGGTTCGCCGCCTCACTTCGAGGGCAAGAACTTTGCCTATTGGAAAGTTCGCATGGCCGCATACCTTGATGCGATTGCCCCCGAAGTGTGGTCGGCAACTAAAGTCGGGTTCACCGGAACTCCCACCCCCGAACAATTAAAATGGAATGCTAAAGCTAGAAATGCAATTTTCGAAGCTATTAGTGAGGAGGTCTTTGCTAGAGTAAATGGCATGGACCTAGCAAGTGATATTTGGAAGGAGCTCATTGAAATTCATGAAGGTTCCACCAAAGTTCGTGAGCAAAAATATCACTTGTTTAGAGCTAAGTATGATTCCTTTAAAATGCTAGCTCATGAAAATTGCAATGATATGTATTCTCGCTTGAATGTCATTGTCAAGGACATTAATGCACTTGAAATTTCCAAAATTGACAGTGCATCCATCAATCGCAAGATCCTCATGCTCCTCCCAAAGCCCAAGTATAACATCATCAATGCTATGCTTCAAAAGGAGGATCTTGACACAATGGAAGTAGGAGAACTTATGGGCGAAATTCACGCTCATGAAATGAGCATTCTTGGTATGTCCGAAGAGCCAACTTCAAGCAAGTCAATTGCTCTAAAGACCAAGACAAACAAATCCCGCAAGCTCAAGATGGTCAAACAAGACTCAAGCTCAAGCAATAAAGAAGATGATCATCATGAGAGCTCATCCGATGTTGAAGATGATGGAGAACTTGCTCTCATGATGAGAAAGTTCACACGCTTAAATGAGAAGATCAATAAGAAGGGTTTCAACTTTGACTCCAAAAAGGGAATGTTCCGGCCAATGGATGTCAAGAACAAGATTTGCTACAATTGTGGCGAAAAAGGGCACATCCGTCCAAATTGCCCCAAGCCGGATAAAAGAAACAAGGACAACAAGAGCAAGCATCGCCATGATTCAAGCGATGATGAAGAAGAGGAAAGAAAGAACAAAAACAAGAGATTTGGGAAGAAAAAGACCCATGATAAGAAGACCGAGCTCTTCCCAAAGAAGAAAGGGCACACCAAGAAAAGTTTCTTGGTGGAAAAACAAGAGTGGGTGACCGATGTCTCATCAAGCAAAGACTCAAGTGATGAAGAAGACATCGTCACCATCGCCCTCACCAATGAAGAACCATCTCTACCTCCGCCTCCTATGTGCCTCATGGCAAAAGGTAACACAAAGGTATGTGAGGTAGATAGTGAAGATGATAGTATTGAAGAGCTTGATCCTAATGAATTCACTAACCTCATCAATGAGTATACATCCGTCATCAAGAGGGAAAAGGGCAAAGTCAAAATTCTTGAGAGCACTCATGCCAAGTTAGAGCTTGCCCACTTCGACTTACTTGGTAAGTACAATGACTTGCTCAAAAAGCGCAATGAGTCACTTGTACTTGCTAAGCAAGTTGAAGAGAGCCACAAAAAGCTCAAACAAGAGCATAGGGAGTTGGCTCACAAGTATCAAGAACTTGAATTTGCCTATGAAGTTATTGACCCAAGTCTTGAGAAAGTTGCTCATAAAAAGGTCAATGCTTCTACTTCATGTGATGACCTACTCATTGATGCAAATGCCACTAATGTTGTGCCCAAGCTTGCCTCTTCTAGGGAAAAGGAATTGATGGATCAAGTGGCAAGCCTCAAGAGTAGTGTGGAGAAACTCTCAAGAGGAGAATACATCCACAAGGAGATTCTCTTCAACAATGCCCGTGACTATGGCAAGAGAGGTCTTGGTTCATTTCCGGAGCCAAACATGGCTACAACCCCTTCTCCGAAAATCAAGACAAGCTTCATCAAGGAAGTGGGTTCATATTGCCAACATTGCCAAGTCACCGGGCACCACACTAGGGAGTGCACCTTACCATCACGTCCTCTTCCTAAATTACCCAAGAATTACTCATCAATGTTCCAAAATAACCATTTTCTCTTGAGTAAAGTGAAGGGCAAGTTGAAGGCCAAGTTCATTGGCAAAATTGCTAAGGAGTCAAAGAAGAAGCTCCCCAAGCAACTTTGGGTCCCAAAAGCTCTTTGTCACACATGTGCAAGGCCCAAAGCTTGTTTGGGTTCCTAAAACTCAAAAATGAATTCTCATGTGTGTAGGTGAACTACAAAGCCGGTGGAAAACATTGGGTACTTGATAGCGGTTGCTCTCAACACATGACCGGCAATGATAGCATGTTCACCTCTCTTGAAGACCTCGGCGATCATGAACATGTCACCTATGGTGATAACTCAAAGGGGAAAGTCTTAGGTTTGGGTAGAATTGCAATTTCAAAAGATTTATCCATTTTAAATGTTTTGTTTGTAGAAGCACTTAGTTTTAATCTTATTTCTATTGCACAATTATGTGATCTTGGACTAACGTGTGCCTTTGACAAGAATGGTGTTGTAGTGACTCATGAAAAAGACAAGTCATTGGTATTCACGGGGTTTAGGCATGGCAATATCTATTTGGTGGATTTCTCTTCAAAGCAAACAAGCACCATGACTTGCCTCTTCACCAAGTCGTCTCTTGGGTGGCTTTGGCATAGAAGAATTGCTCATATTGGCGTGAGCAACCTCAAGAAAGCCCACAAGAAAGGAATGATCACCGGCATAAAGGACGTCACATTTGACAAGAACAAGTTATGCAAAGCATGTCAAGCCGGGAAGCAAGTTGCAACTCATCATCCTATCAAGACGATGTTGTCTACCTCCAAGCCGCTCGAGCTACTACACATGGATCTCTTTGGTCCAACTTCATACAAGAGCATTGGTGGTAACCTCTATTGCCTAGTAATTGTTGATGATTTTTCACGTTACACTTGGGTCATGTTTCTAGGCGATAAGGGTGAAACTCCGGAAATCTTCAAGTCATTTGCAAGAAAAGCTCAAAGGGAATACAATTCCCCAATTGTGAAGATTCGGAGTGACAACGGCACCGAGTTCAAAAATATGAAGATTGAAGAATGGTGCGATGAAGAAGGAGTCAAACATGAGTTTTCCGCCACCTACACGCCTCAACAAAATGGAGTGGTGGAAAGAAAGAACAAGACACTCATCACCCTAGCAAGAGCAATGTTGGATGATTATGGCACGTCCAAGAAGTTTTGGGCGGAAGCAATCAACACGGCGTGTCATGCATCCAACCGAGTGTATCCTCACCGACTCCTCAAGAAAACTCCATATGAGCTCATCACCGGGAGGAAACCAAATATATCATACTTTCGAGTCTTTGGTTGCAAATGCTTCATTTATAAGAAGAAAAGGCTCGGTAAGTTTGAAAGTAGATGTGATGAAGGTTTCTTTCTTGGTTATGCATCAAACTCCAAAGCATATAGAGTATTCAATCAAACCTCCGGGTTAGTTGAAGAAACATGTGATGTGGAGTTTGATGAATCTAATGGCTCCCAAGAGGAGGTTGTTGGCTATGAAAATGTAGGGGATGAAGAGATTGAAGAAGCCTTAAAGAAGATGTCCATTGGGGATATCAAGCCGGAGGAGGTGCATGAAGACAATGATCAAGGGGGAGGAACTTCCTCATCTTTGCCAAACACCTCCACGGCACCCCAAGTGGATAAAGATCAAGATAAAGTTGATCCACTACCTCAAGAAAATGTGTCAACGCCAACACCCCAAGTCCAAGAACAAGAAGAGCAAAATGTTCCACCACAAGCACAAGTCACTCATGATCCACCCCAACAAGCATCCACGCAAATACCGCTAGTGAAGCATGGTCGCATCTCCAAGGATCATCCAATTGGTCAAATCATTGGTAGTCCTTCCAAAGGAGTAAGAACTCGCTCTAAGTATGCTTCATTTTGCGAACATCACTCGTTTGTTTCTTGTATTGAACCCACTAGCATAGAGGAAGCACTTGAGGACTCGGATTGGGTGATGGCAATGCAAGAAGAGTTGAACAATTTCACCCGCAATAAAGTATGGGTCCTCGAAGCTCCTCCAAAAGATAAGAACATCATCGGCACAAAGTGGGTCTTTCGAAACAAGCAAGATGAACATGGGGTGGTGGTACGCAACAAAGCAAGACTTGTGGCAAAAGGGTTTTCTCAAGTCGAAGGTTTGGATTTTGGTGAAACTTTTGCTCCGGTCGCAAGACTTGAAGCTATCCGCATTCTTCTTGCTTACTCTTCACATCATAATATTAAGTTATATCAAATGGATGTGAAAAGTGCTTTCTTAAATGGCTTTATTAACGAACTTGTTTATGTTGAGCAACCTCCTGGATTTGAAGATCCGAGGAATCCCAACCATGTTTATAGGTTGCACAAGGCACTCTACGGGCTCAAACAAGCTCCAAGGGCTTGGTATGAGAGGCTTCGTGACTTCCTAATCATGCAAGGCTTCAAGATCGGGAGGGTGGACACCACTTTGTTCACAAAAGACGTCAACGGGGATCTTTTCATTTGTCAAATTTATGTTGACGATATTATCTTTGGCTCAACTAATGATTTACTAAGCCATGAGTTTGCTACCATGATGTCTAGAGAATTCGAGATGTCCATGATTGGCGAATTGACTTTCTTCCTTGGTTTTCAAGTCAAACAAATGAAAGAAGGGACATTCATCTATCAAGAAAAATATACTAAAGATATCTTGAAGAAATTCAAGATGGATGAATGCAAGCCAATTAAGACTCCCATGGCTACAAATGGGCATCTCGACTTGGATGTGGACGGTAAACCAGTTGATCAATCCCTCTATCGTTCTATGATAGGGTCTTTGCTTTACCTTACCGCATCTAGGCCCGATATAATGTTTAGTGTGTGCTTGTGTGCCCGTTTTCAAGCTAACCCTAAGGAATCACACCTTTCTGCTGTGAATAGGATCCTTCGGTATCTCAAGCACACTCCTAGCATAGGCTTGTGGTACCCCAAAGGCGCTAGCTTAGATCTCTTGGGATACTCGGATTCGGATTTTGCCGGAAGCCGTGTGGATCGCAAGAGTACCTCCGGGGGTTGCCACTTGCTTGGGCGTTCTCTAGTTTCTTGGTCGAGTAAGAAGCAAAATTCCGTGGCTTTGTCCACCGCGGAAGCGGAATATATAGCAGCCGGTGCATGTTGTGCCCAAATTCTATATATGAAGCAAACCCTTTTGGACTTTGGTGTGAAACTAGGAAAAATACCACTCCTTTGTGACAATGAAAGTGCCGTAAAAATTGCCAAGAATCCGGTTCAACACTCTCGCACAAAGCACATTGATATTCGCCATCACTTCTTGCGTGATCACGAAGCCAAGGGGGACATTTCCCTTCAAGGTGTGAGATCCGAGGAGCAATTGGCGGATATTTTCACAAAACCTTTAGACGAGAGTACCTTTGTTAGGCTAAGAAATGAGCTTAATGTATTAGATGCGGCAAACGTCATGTAAATTGCCATGTCATATAGAAAAATGCATACATATAGGACACTTGTCTAACCATGGCAAGATAGTGATGAGCAAGGGTTTAGCTAGAGGTGGTGGTCCACCTGTTTTCCTCTAGGCTTGTAGAAAGGCTCATCATGAAGAAGCTTTCCGTGGGATCAAACTTGACAAGTAGAATTTAAATTCTCGCTATGCATTTCTTGTCATATAGTTGTGCACCTCATGTTTACCTTTCTTTCGCATGTGATTGTAGTTTGCACTATCATTGCATGCGTAAAGGTCACAAAGGAGATCACTTGATGAAAATGAGACTTGTTTTACGTGCAAGATCTTAATTCATGAGAAGTGAAAAGAGTAAAGTGTTAGGTGCGTTATTGCCTAGTGAGCAATGTCGTGATGAGTATGAAGCTTCCCTTCTTCAATATTCCTACGACATAGCCCATACATTTTAATTTGGCACTTTGTCTCTCTTGCGACTTTTTCCTTGATTTTGAAAATAAAAATTATTCAAGCTATTAAGCTATCCTATTTACTTTGAGGGGTAAAGTCGCCTATGCAAGTCCATTAACTTGAGTTTAGTTGGATCTTATAAGTTCATTGGACTTAGCATAGAAAAGTGAGCTGAGAGAGGTTTTTGGGTTCACCGGTTAAACCGACGTTCAATGGATCTATACCCATCGGTTCAACCGGCGTTACTAAGTGTCAGCTTCAGCTCAGTCATTTCAGGCGTTCAACCGGTGTATACAAAGTTCGCAGCATCGGATCAACCGGTGAACAGATCACAAATTTGACCTGAAAATCAACTGATTATTTGCATCATTCAACCGACATGTTCATTTGTGGAAGCATCGGTTCAACCGACGTACAGATGCAGATTTGGCAGTGTTTCTGGTAAACTACACCGACGCAATCAACCGGCGTTAAAAACCTAAGCGTCGGATCAACCGGCGATAAGAAAAATTGCGGGGTCCACATGTCATATAACTTTCTTGCCCTCGAGCCGCCGCTCGTTTAACCGTCTGTTCATCTCCCGCTTCCCACACGCCACCTCGCCGCCCGCGCGCCTTGCACCGCCCGTCGCGCCGCCGGCTGTCGCTCTGCCGCCCGTTGCGCCACCGCCCGCGCATTTCCAACGCCGCTCACCGCACCGCTGCCTGCACGCGCCTCACGCCACCACCCACGCGCCGCCCCATTCTGCGCCACCCTGCGCCGCCCCTGCGCCGCCGCCACTGCCTTCCGCGCCGCCGCTGTCCGCCTCCCACGTGCAACCGCCGTCCGCTCATCGCCGCCCGCCGCATTCCCGCGCCGGCGCCCGTACGCGCCCACTCTCCCTCGCGCCGCCGCCTTCCACCACAGCGCCACCTTGCAGCTCCACCACGCGCCATCTGCACCACATTGCGTCATTCGCACTCCGTGCATCGCCATCACGCCATCGCCACTGCCACCTAGTGCCGCCCACGCACAACCTTCGCCGTGCCGCGTGTTTGTTTCTGTCAGGTGATCGGGATGGGTCGTGACAAGAGGAAAGGGAAGGAGATCATGGTCGAGGAGCCCGCTCGCAAGCAGACTCGCGCAGCCAGAGAGGCCGAGAGGGCTGAGATGGTGGCTAAGGCCGCCGAGGAGCAGGCATCAGGCCGTGCTCGTCCGTTCGCGATCAGAGATTCGCCAGCCAGGGGCAGAGGCAGGGGCAGAGGGATGGGCTGAGTCAGAGGGGCCAGGGCCACCAGAGCCGTGACAGCAGCAGCAGCAGAGTTAGATCAGTCCCATTCAGCGGCAGAGTCGGATTCAGATACAGAGACAGAGCAGTCCGAGCAGTCTGAGGGGCAGGATACACAGCAGTCACCAGCTCTACGACGTTCTAGCCGCACCCGGCAGACCGTCCCCCGCAGAGGAGACTTCACCAGCGACCGAGCGTCGCACCGGACCTAGGACGCGAGGAGGCCACCAGCCACAGGAGCCTCGCAGGTCCACCGCAGCAGCAGCAGCAGCAGCTCGTCGAGCCGAGGCCCTAGCGGCCGAGCGCGCAGTGTTCCGCATGGACACTGTCGTGCGTCTGGAGCCAGGTGTGCTGCTCCAGAACTTGACCAAGGCCAATGCGGCGAAGGTCAAGAGGCTCAGGTGGAGTGTACAGGAGGAGGAGTGGTTCCCAGTGACACGTGACAGCAGGGTCGATCGCAGATTCTGGACACTCCTTTAGGCCAGTTTCTACGAGACCTATCAGAGGCGGGTCCACAGGATCTTTCCTCACAGAGTTCTTGACTGGGTTTCACTGAGGACAGCTGCAGGGGGAGCAGATATCAGGGAGCACTTTGCTCACTTCAGGGGTCTGCCCAGGTTGCTCTCGATTGAGAGGAACAGATATATTGAGGATTGGGTCAGGGTTTTCTATGCCACAGCTTGGATAGCCCCAGAGCGCAGAGCTGTTCACTTCATGTTTGTAGGGCAGGTATTTGGATTGTCCAGAGCGACACTTGCTGGGATCCTTGGAGTTGACCTTGTTGACGTCTCTCTGCACGAGATGGTCTACGGTGATGCAGATCCACCTCGCAGGGCCATGATTGGCGGGATTGCACCTTCTCACGAGGCGATCTCACAGTGCTTCCGCCAGCCCTTTCCAGCTTCTTACGCCAGAGTACCGAGCCTGCTGACCCCAGAGGCTTACGCTGTTCACATGGCACTTCGAAGGACTTTGCTCCCGAGGAGTGGCTACCCAGAGGGGTTCACAGGTCTGCAGCAGCTACTACTTCTTCACATTCTCACTCACGAGCCGTTCGATATTGTTGATTTTATTCTGGCTGAGATTGAGGATGTCATCACTGACGGGATGGGCGTTGTCCGACAGTTTCCTTATGCTCACTGGATCAGCTTCATCTGTTCTATGATTGTGCCAGCTGAGTCACCCGTCAGTGCAGTTTACAGGCAGGACGAGGTCCCCTGGTTTCCCGTCTACCGTCCGACAGCATCCTCAGACAGGAGGAGAGGGAGACAGGCAGATCGAGCTGCCATGGCACGGCTGTCACCTGAGGTTCAGGCCCGTGTTGCTCAGGAGGATGAGGCACTGCTAGCCGCAGAGGCACAGCTTCCCGGAGGAGATGATGAGATACATTGGTCAGACCTAGAGTCAGACTCCTCCGAGGACGAGGAGTACTTCCCTGCACCTGCTCCAGCGAGTCATGATCACGAGGCAGGAGGTTCCGGAGAGCCAGCTCCAGTGTCAGCTGCTACTGCTACCACAGTTTCAGAGTCTCAGGTGTCTCAGCCGTCTGAGCTCACCGCACTTCTGCAGCAGCTGGTCACACAGCAGAGGGAGGATCGCCGTGCTCAGGAGGAGGCCAGGAGAGCACATGAGGCCCAGCTTGCAGAGATATAGAGAGAGGCCGCCCGAGAGCGAGCTGCTACCGAGGAGCGTTTTGTCGGCCTTATTGATAGAGTATCTCAGAGGACAGACGCTCAGTTCCAGCAGATGCAGCAGGGCATGATGGCGATGTTCGGGATGATTTCACAGCTATATTCTCACACCGGACTCGCCCCACAGCAGCCAGGACCGTCAGGCCTTCAGGGCGCTAGAGCACCACCTCTTACAGTTACACCAGCCCCAGCCTCCACTGCTCCAGCTTCTTCCGCGACCCCGGAGATCATGTTCTCATAGTCAGCACTACTTGGGTCTGCGAGTCGTCCACTCTTCTCTCCACTGCCTGCGACCTCACTCTTCCAGGAGTCACCCTCAGCAGTGCAGTCTGCCGGCCTCCCCGTCGTCCCACAGACACTACCTTCAGGGGGAGGAGGAGAGGTCTCTTTGGTTCAGCAGTCGTCACAGCCGGCAGCATCAGCACTCACTACTTCAGATGTTGACACATCTTCTGCTGAGCCGGCTACTACTTCGACGGACCTTCCTCCAGGCAGCGCCAGCACACGAGCCTCCACGACAGCTACTCCTTCAGTTAGCTCAGCGCCTGCCGGCAGTTCAGATCAGCAGCTCCCATCCGTCACCGAGGATCCACCGTCCGACGACGACGACGACGATGACCTAGATCGCTTCCTTGCAGTACCTCGTTAGCTGGATCCGTAGATCGCTCCTTTTTGGGCTTTGATGCCAAGGGGGGAGAGGGAGTGAGAGTCAGGGGGAGGCTAGCATTAGAGAGAGCTCGTGATCAGGACCTTGATGTTTCTTATTGTACTATATTCTTGGTGTTAGTTCATGGATATGTACATTTGTCATTTGAGCATGCTGAGCTTTTGAGACATATCTATGGATTTCGTTTGAGCCATTGAGTTCTTTGATTCTCTCTTTTCGAGTTTGCTTGTGTTTATTCGTGCTTTATCTTTCACGCTCTCTAGTTATCTATGTTTATGTTGTCATCAATCACCAAAAAGGGGGAGATTGTAAGCATCTAGGCCCTCAAGGTATGTTTCGGTGATTAATGACAACCATTATTGTGACTAATGAGCTTGTGCAGATTTATAGATCATTATCGCTCATTTGGTTATATGTCAAAAGAGGCCCCTAATTTTCATTATTCAAAAAGGCGATCTCGGCATTCAACTCAATAATATGTCAAGACTAAGGATCTTTCTAGTCCTAAGTGTCATAAGGTTGAGAAGGACACTTAGGTTAGTATAGGTTTTATAGTTTTATAGTGATCGCACTATTAAGAGGGGTTTTAGGCTTAGTAACTTGAGCATGGACATGGTCATTTGAAAATGGATGCACACAATGGTCACTCAGGTTTCTAGAAGCTCAAATAAGTGGTTCTCGACTTATATCTCAAGAATATTTGGATTTCATTCAAGACTCAAGTCAGAAAAGGCAAAAACAGGAAAATCCTTAACACCGGTTTAACCGACGCCTCAAGTTTTCTATACGTCGGTTAAACGAGGTCAGCAGTTCTGGACAAGTCAATACAACGGTTAAACCGACGATATTTGAAATTGGACGTCGGTGCAGTTGTCCAGTGACTTGGTTTTTCAGTTGTTCAATGGATGACTACACTCACCGGTTAAACCGATGCAACGACGGTTAATCTGCCCAAGCTGTAACGGCTAGTTGTCAGAAGGGGTAGTTTACATTCACCGGTTAAACCGATGATGACTATTGGAGGGACGTCGGATTAACCGGCGCTACGCAGTTTTCTGGCAGCTTTTTCTCCAACGGCTCTATTCGTGTGAGCTGCCTATATATACCCCTCCAATGGGTCATTCTACTACTCTTGACACCAGGCAACATCCAAACACTCATACATTAGTCAAGAGCCACCTTGAGCTTCATCATTTCATACACTTGTTCATTCAATCATTCAAGAAGCAAGATTAAGGACTTGAGTAGAGAGAAGCTTGTGTGCATCCATTCTTGGTGATTGGTTCTTGCTCAAGTGAAGACCTTAGCTTGTTACTCTTGGTGATTGGCATCACCTAGGCGATCTTGGTGATCGAGGTGATTCTCGCGGAGCTTGCCAAGGATTGTGGAAGCCCGGAGAAGAAGATTGTACGTGGCTTGATCTCCACCACACTGGGATGGTGAACGGAGACTCTTAGTGAGCGCCCTCGTCTTGGTGACTTGGGAGGTGACAATACTCTTTGTGAGTGTCACAACGTGGATTAGGGGTGTGTGCCAACACATCGATACCACGAAAAAAATCCGGTTGTCCCTTGTCCACTTTACTTATTCAAGCATTATCTTTCTTGCAAATACTTTCATGTGCTTGATATAGGGATCATTACTTTGCTCTACCTTGCTAGGCTTTACCTCTTTTTATCCTTCCTAGCTTGCGTAAGTAGTTTAGTTGCCCGGTTGGTGAATTGGTGCCTTTCTAGATTTGCATAGGTTAAGGTTGCTTTATCTTGTTTTAGAAATTGAAAAAGGCCCAATTCACCCCCCCTCTTGGTCCATCGATCCTTTCAGCGATGCAGGGCGGCTTGGTTGGAGCGCGGACACAAGGAGTCGGCGAGGGTGTGGCAGATGCGAGCGCGCGGGTGGAGCAACGCGTGCGCACCAGAGCAGAGCAGCGCGCAGCTAAGGCATGGCAAGGCGGAAGCGAGCGCGTGACCAACAACGGAAGAAGGAGGAAGATCTATGCAGGGCAACGACGTGCATAGCGGCGGCGTGCAGCGCATGGCGGAGTTCCCGCTGGGCGAGCTCAGGCCGCGGCCGAGTTGGTGTGCAGGAGGGTCGCGCGTGATGGACATTTGAGGCCGTCGAGGAAAATGCAACGGAAGGCACGATTCTAATGCAAGCAAACTACGGTCCTCGTGAAGGCGGAGGTGTGAGTATGGCGTGCCGAATCAGAAAGGGAAGCCGCGAAGCAAAGACAGTGGTCGGGCGTGACGAACTCGGAGGAGATGCGGTGCAGTCACGTCAAGGAGGGTTTCTTCTTGTGCAAGCAGAGGTGTTCGGTCGGCCAGGCTTTGGCATCGCATGTGCGTGGGAAGTGGAAGTTCAACCCGTGAACAGGAAAACCCTAGGGTTCGCAGAGAAGTTGGTATAGCGAACCCATTCGGCTCCATCGTCTTACTCCATGATCCACGACATCCAACAGTTCTTACCCTCGTGGATCGCTCAACCGCTATCACCACGAATCACCGCGAAGACTACTTCTTCGGCCATTCTCTAACCACTACAATCCCCGGTGAGCTTCTTCGTCACTCATGGAATCTCGTCATCGTCGAGCTCTTCTCGTCGCCAATCCTGTTCACCGCGGGAATTCACTTTCCGCGTGTTATCCTTCATAACCAAGGCTACCCCAAGGTTTGCCCTGATCCACTGAATCTTTCTAATACCGGCGATTTCCTTGCCGGAATATCGTCGTTAACTTCCTGTTATCTGTTTTCCCGGACCAGGGACTCAATTGCTTTAACCTGAAAAGTTCTAGGGTGTTTTCTATAAGATTTTCAAAGCTTTCTTTATTTCAAATTAGTGAACATTTACAAGTTTTATGTTATGCTCTTGAATTGAAAGTCTTGATTTGTGGTCTAGGTTAAATGTTAGGGAATGAATGCTTTGTTTGTACCTTATATTGTATGCACGTGTTATAGCTGGAAGATAAATTATAGGGTGTATGTTTTAAGTGGAGAAGTGTGACAGTTAGTTAATCCTATCACCCTAGAGCTCATATCCCTACCATCAAGACATTGTCCTCGTGTTGATTGCTGTTTCTTTAAGTTCCTTGTCGTATAAGGATCCCCGTTAGTTCTTGTGTGTCTGCTGCTTAGCCAAAACATCTCTGCGGCTATGCTTCAGCATTGGCTATCAGTTCAGCTACTAAGCATCCGCTTTCCTTGAATCTAGGATGTTTCTGTGTAACAGCTGTCAGTCGATACTTCTACCATCGACCGGTTAGCTGATACGGTTGTTACCTTTCTAGTATCGGCTACTGCCGATACAATTCTTTTGTTTTGTTCTATATCGACTGCACAGAGTCATGTATCGGAGCAACACACACGATCTTAGGGTTTTTGCCATCAGCCGACCCAAGCCGATTTTGATTGCTTTTCCATATCGGTCAAACACGGCCGATCGATCCTTAGTTTCCCTATCCTTATCCACATACTTCTATCAGTCGATTTATCGACTGAGAGATCGGCTATATATCTATCGGTCATATACCCTTAACCACACTCCATTCGGCTATACGTCACCCAATAGTTGTGCTGACGTAATCGAGTCGATACAACCACACCTAGTTACTTAGGATAACACTTAAGCACATCTCAGTTAAGACAACTACTTTAGGAATCATCCCTCTGCTAAGGTAATCGAT
This sequence comes from Panicum hallii, assembly GCF_002211085.1. Classification (NCBI taxonomy): domain Eukaryota; kingdom Viridiplantae; phylum Streptophyta; class Magnoliopsida; order Poales; family Poaceae; genus Panicum; species Panicum hallii. The sequence continues at coordinate 42,887,320 of NC_038050.1, read as the reverse complement.
GCTTTCATTGATAATTAGGAAACCAACGCACCTTTCCATTGGCTAAACCTCTGTTATTTCCAATCGGCTCTGTTGTAATCTTCAACGAGTAGCTGATTCTAATTAGTTGTTCCCCTATAGCTCTGTCTAGGTTTAGTTCAGATCTTTTTGGTTGTTATGTGAATAGTGTGTTATATGAGTGCTGGATTGTAACTGTATTGAGAAGTAAGGTAGTTTTATGTGCACACTTTGAGTGTAATGTCGCATTGCATGTAGATACGACTACTTCCGCAAGCAGTACCTACAATATCTCCTAGGAGTCTGCATAGGATGTTCCTGAAGACCAAGTGAACGTCACCAAAGGATTAACTGAAGTCTCGAACCAAAGTTCGGAAGATGTTAACATTTCTGACTTCAGCCCCACCAGTAAAGGCAAGCCCCGGACATAACCTACTATTTTATTACACTGCAATCTATATCTATTTACATATTCTATGCATTAAGTTCTTAGGAATTGCTTAAAACCCTAGATGCATTCTCTTAGGAACCAATGTGATGGATACTAGCACTTGAGTCCGACTAGCTGCTATGCTAATAGGGCCGGTCGAAGTCGGGTGATTTTCGGTCACTCGCGCGATATAGGAGTTGTAATGTTTACATTCCTGTTATCACTATAACGATGACGGACGGGAGTTTTATGAGGTATCATGGTTGAGGTGATACCCCGTCTGTGTTGTTGAATCTGTTAAGGCCGCAGCGTGTGGAAGTGCGGGTTAAGTGTTTGAAAGTACTAGCCACATGCCGCGAAATATGGTAAGCGGTAAGCCTAGTAGCCAATCGGCCCGAGTAGTGGACATACCTCCCACCACTCGTCTTGCTTCTTATGGTTACTTATGTTCGACGTGTGAGAATACGTGTTGCAAGGGCAACTAGGAGTACGGGTTTTGTAGTCACGCTACAGACGTACTGTGACAGTTCGTGTACTTGCAATACTAGATATATTTTGTTAGTGTGAAATATGTGTTTATTTGTATAAAGCGTATGTGTGTTTATGTGAAGTTTTTGAAAATTTAAAGTGTAAATAAAAAGGGTATTTTTGTAATTACAGAAAAACCTAGGGTTGTTTTTGAAAAATGTAATTGGATAAGAGTAATTTCAAAATAAGTGAAAAGTGGTTTTGTAAACATGTTTTTCTTATTTTATTCCTTGTAAAAAAATATATATTTATCCAAAGTTGCATTGGAAATGCAAGTGTTGAATTGTGTAAAAATTTTGGATAAAGTGGTAAAAATAAGGGTATTTATGTGATTTTATAAAAGTACAAGTCCTTTTATGCAAATGTTTGATTTACAAAAGTAACTTTAAAATTTACTTAGGGCTAAAGTGTAAAAGTGCAAGTCATCATGGCATGTCTATCCACTCATTATGACGAGTCTATCCCGTCATTATGACGTGTCATAAATGCTTGCATTTAGGTCCTGAATTTTATAAAATTTCATTCTTTAGGACAAATACAATACAAATCCAACTTTTATTCAAAACTTCACGTGTAAAAATATAAATTTTGAGTTTTTGAAGTTGAGCCCTAAAGCAATGTTGTAGAGCTTGAAAAACTCTCCAACTTTCGTTTTGGGCATCTCTTCATTTGGGTTTTAAATCAATGGGAAATCTTTCTTTACAAATAAGTCCCTGCAGTTTCCAGAAATTGCGTATACGCCTTTGGAGAATCCCACTTGTCTTCCCTCTCTGCTCTCCCTTATCCGGCGCCCTTCTTTTATCACTGGCCGTTTCCCCTTTTCTCTCTCTGCTTCTCTTCCTCTCTCTCCCGTCTACCCTTCCCTCCAACCAGTACAGGCAGGCAGCAGCAGCATGGGGCGGGCCGGCGCTCGGCGGCTGGCAGCGGCGGCTGCGGCGCGAGCAGCAGGCGCACAGGAGCGGCGGCGGCCCCACGCAGGCGAACCCCAGGCGGCGGGCGCGGCTGCGCGCGGCTCTGCGCGCGCATAAGCGGCGCAGGAGCTGCGGCTCGCGCGGGCGCGGACCGGGCCCGGGCGAGCGCGGGCGAGAGCGCGCGGCTCGGCCGGCTCCAGGCGGACGCGCGGACACGCGGTGGCTGGCGCTGGCGGCCGAGCGGCTGGCGCGGGTGAGCGCGGGAGTGAGGCCCGAGCGGCGCGGCGCCAGAGCGCGGGGGCGCTGGCGGCGAGCGGCCCACGCGAGCGCAAGCGCGCGCAGGCGCGCGGCTGGCGGGCCCAGGCGGAGCGGCGCGCGAGAGCAGGCAGGCCGGGCGGCGCCCAGAAGGTAGTGCGAGCGGGAGGAAGAAGCGCGGGCCGCGAACTGGCGCAGGACCAGGCGCACAGGCATGCCAGGTGGTGAAGTGCTGGCGGGCACTGGCCGTGAGAGCGCGCGCGGCTGCGGTGGTGGCGTGGCGACTCGGCCCAGGGTCGAGGCGAGTGTGGGGCAGGATGGCGGCAGGCCGGCGTTGGTGCGCGGCTCGGGAGCAGACGAGGTGCGAGCGGGAGCAGGTGTGTGCGCGGAGGGCCCAGGAGCAGAGCGTCACAGACGGCGCTGGCTCGGCCGGAGCGGCGAAGCGCCAGCGCGAATGCGGAGCGCGTGCGGAAGTCGGCGGTGCAGGTGGAGCCGCGGAGCGGCTGCGGTTCGGGCGGGTGAGCGACGGCACCATGGTGGCCGGCTGCAGCTCGCGAACGAAGGCGCGCTGGCGGCGTACAGCGCGGAGCGCAGAGGTGGAGCAGTAGCACCGGGCCAGTGTAAGCGTGCGATTGCGGCTCGGAGTGAGCGCGCGCGACGTGGGAACAGGCATGAGCGGGCACTGGCGTCAAGCGAGCACGAGAGTGAGAGCGACATGGTTTAGGCAATGCAGGAGCTCGTGTGCTGGAGAGCCGGTGCAGGTGCTGGAGCGGCAGGAATGTGAGCGGCACCGAGCGAGTGGCGCGAGCGTGCGCGCGGTGGCGTGCGGGCGTTGGTGGTGTGGGCAGCTGTTGAGCGGGCCGGAGCAGAGCAGGCCTATGGGCATGAGCAGGTGATGTTGGAGTACGACGTGCCGAGCAACGGCACGCGCAGGAGGAGTTACGGTGGAGGGTTTCCTCGTGAGATACACGAAGGGCAGCAAGCTGGAAGGAGAGGAGGCAAATCGAAGGTGACGATTACGGCGAGGCGAGTCGGAAGGAGGAGTTGTGGAGCGAAGGCGGCAGTTAGGCGTGACGAGCTCGGAGGAGCCTCGATGCAACCAAGCACGACAGTCCTGCAGGAAGCTACGCGGGTGTGCCGGCCGTGTTTCAGTGGCATGCGTGCGTAAGCAAAAGAAGACTCAGCTCGTGAGCAGGAAAACCCTAGGGTTCGCGGAAAAGTCAGTATAGCGAACCTGTTCGGCTCCATCATCTCGTTCCAGGGGTCCATGACGTCCAGCAGTCCCTACCTTCGTTGATCGCTCAACCAACCGCCATCACCGCAAATCACCGCGGGGATTACCCCTTCGGCCATTCTCTACCCACTGCAATCCCCGGCAAGCTTCTTCGTCATCCATGGAGTCTCGTCGTCGTCGAGTTTTACTCTTCGCCGATCCTATCGCCACGGGACTTCACTTTCCGTCCGTTCTTTTCCATAACCAAGGTTTGCCCCGACCTACAGAATCTTCTTAATGCCGGCGATTCCTTTACCGGGATATCGTCGTTAACTTTTTGTTATCCGTTTTCCTAGACCAGGGACTTGATTGCTATATTTAAGAAAGTTCTAGGGTGTCCTTCGTAAAATTTTCAAAACTTTCTTTGTTTCAAATCAGTGAACATTTACGAGTTTGTGTTATGCTCTTGAATTGGAAGTCTTGACCGGTGGTCTAGGTTAAATGTTAGGGAATGAATGCTTTGTTTGTACCATATATTGTATGCATGTGTTTTAACTAAAAGATAAATCATAAGATGTATGTTTCAAGTGGAAAAGTGTGGTAAATTCGTTAATCCATCACACAAATGCTCCTATCCCTACCGTCAAGACGTTATCCTCGTCTTGATTGCTGTTTCTTTAGGTTCCTTGTCGTATAAGGATTCCCGTTAGTTCTTGTGTGTCTGCTGCTTAGCCAAAACATCTCTGCGGCTATGCTTCGGCGTTGGCTATTAGTTCAGCTGCTAAGCATCCGCTTTCCTTGAGTCTAAGATGTTTCTGTATAACAGCAGTCAGTCGATACTTCTATCATCGACCAATTAGCTGATATGGTTGTTACCTTTCTAGTATCGGCTACTGCCGATACAATTCTGTTGTTCCGTCCTGCATCGGCTATCACATAGCCGATCAATCTGAGGTGCACACATGATCTTAGGGTTCTTGCTATCGGCCGATCCAAGCCGATTCTAGTCGTTTTCCATATCGGTCAAACACGGCGGATCGATCCTTAGTTTTCCCACCCTTATCTATACACTTCTATCAGTCGATTTATCAACTGAGAAATCGACTACATATCTATCGGTTCTATGCCCTTAACCACACTTCTATCGACTATACGTCACTCAATTGTTGTGCTGACGTAATTGAGTCGATACAACCACACCCAGATACCCAGGATAACACTTAAGCACATCTTAGTTAAGACCATTGCTTTAGGAATCATCCTTCTGCCAAGGTAATCGATGCTTTCATCGATCATCTAGGAAACCGATGTACCTTTTCATCGACTAAACCTCTGTTGTTTCCAATCGGCTCTGTTGTAATCTGCAACGAGTAGCCGATTCTATTTAGTTGTCCACCTAAAACTCTGTCTAGGTTTAGCTCAAATCTTTTTGGGTTGTTATGTGAATAGTGTGTCATATAAGTGCTGGATTGCAACTTTGCTGTGAAATAAAATAGTTTTGTGTGCACGCTTGAATGTAATGTTGCATTACATGTAGATACGACTACTTCGGCAACGGTACTTACGAGATCTCCCAGAAGTCTACGGCGGATGTTCCTGAAGACCAAATAAACGTCACCAAGGAAGTGACTGAAGCCCCGAACCAAAGTTCGGAAAATATTGACATTCTGACTTCAGTCCCACCAGTAAAGGCAAGCCCCGGACATATCCCATTACTTTAATTACACTGCAATCTATACTTATCTATATTATATCTTGCATTAAGTCTAGGAGTTGAAGTGAAACTCTAGATGCATGAATCCTAGGGATCCAATGTATTGAACCCGAGTCCTTAACGACTAAACGCTCCGCTAATTAGGACCGGTAGAAGTCGGGTGATTTCCTGTCACTCGCGCGATATAGGAGTTGTATGTTTACATTTCTGCAACCACTATAAGGATGACGGACAGGGTCATGTGCTGTATCATGACCTGGAAGTTTACCCTGTCTGTTTTGATAAAAGTGTTAAGGCCGAAATGTATGGTAGTGGTGGCTAAGCGTTTGAACAGTACTAGCCACATGCCGCGAAATATGGTAAAGCGGTAAGCCTAGTAACCGATCGGCCCGGCAAGTGGGTATATTTCCACCACTCGATCTTTATGTTATGTTCACACGCACCGACCTGTGGGAGTACGTTCTGCATGGCAGACAGGAATACGGGTTTTGTAGTCGCGCTACAGACGTATGTCCTGCACGAGTGATGTGCGTACGGTCCTGCAAGTCGCTTGTGGTGGCCTGCCCACGAGTCGGAATGAAAGGTAAACGGTTGCTTCGGAAAGCCCTGCCGGTAATCCCAAGCGTGTGTGTTAGGTTTACCTTGCAAGGTTAAATTCGATTCGAATCGTCCGCCTCTCACGAAGCTTGAGATTGCTTATCACTTCTGCCACATTGAGTAAGAAGTGTAACTGTTAATGAGATAATCTTGGTGAATGATAATATCAATCATGCTTGTTTAGTATAGGTGCTAACCTAGAATGGCTAATCACACTAGAATCTGAAAGCTAAAATTTTGAAAATAGTTTATACTCTTTGTTGCTTTTCAGCTGAAAATAAACCCAGAACCTTTACCATGCTTTCATGAGTCTAGTTATGGGCTAAAGTATACCCAATCCCGGGTAAGCCTTGCTGAGTATTAGTATACTCAGTCTTGCTAGTTTTATGTTTTTTTCAGGTAAAGCCTTTGAAGATCCTACTCTTCCCTGTCTTGGCCCTATGCTCTTCCAGAAGATTGGTCCGTGGAAAGGGATCCGTCCTCGGCCAATACTAATGATCTCAAGTGATGTCGTGCCCGGGCTTAGCATGGCATCCGTCTCGACGACGTATTGTAAATCATCGCGTATGTTTTTCCGCTGCCAAAAGCCAAAATTTCAATAGTTGTACTGTTTTCTCTAAGCTTGAAATTTCATATTACTTTTGAAAACTCTTTTCATGTAATTCCTTGTGATGCAAAATATGATGGTGATTGTATCTCTGGACTCACCTTCGTGTGAGGTAACCTTATTTGATCCTGTGTATCGGTGGTTTATCGGGACGTTACCCGACAGGCCAAGGGATTATACCGTTTGAAGCACGTTGGAGCCCTCAGGATTGGACTCGCGTACTTGAGCCGGTATAATTCAGGTTGGTTCTGCCACAGCTGGTATCAGAGCTATAAGGTTACCCTGGAGATACATTTTACCTTGAAAATGCTTTCAGTATAAAAGTTTGACCAACAAAGTATTTGACAAAACTACGTTGAATCCGTTAAGGATTATGCTTAGTACGTAAAGCCCTAGGGTAATGCTTATGAGGAAAATAGAGGTGGCTATAGTATATATATAATCCTAACTTCCAGCATTACTTTTCCGTTAAAACTTAAATTCATGCACAACTCAACCTTATATTCTGTAACGACATCTTCGACGATGAGGTAAGAAGGTAAGGATCCTCAGCCAACTGAGGGAGCTTGGCCTTCCTGTCGGTGATGCGAACCGAACGCTGTTTCTCAAGCAGTGGCCTACTTGAGATGCTGCCAATGTACCAACCTTGGTTGACTTCATTGGGAGTATATGGTTCGGCGCAGGGTATGGCGATCGCAGTTCATACCCCCGCACTTTGCGGTATCCCCCGTGAATACGTTATCTCGATAACGTATGTTAACGTTGTCTGTACGGCGGTAATTGTACAGATGCTGTTTCTATAGTGAACAGTAATGATTGGGGACGCTTTCATGACATGCTGGCATGAAAGGTTCAATATATACATCTTGTGGTTTTCTGCAGGTACGCTAACCTCGTTGCGCAAGCTTGAACGTAAGAACGACTAGTATATATATAGGGAGAGACGTATTTATATGATGCCACCGTAACTAACCACGTAAGTCCAAGGTTAATTGGCAGTTATTTTTGTTTGTGAGGACGTGTAGAACGTGCATGCATCATGTTATCTTGAATTGACCTGATTGCCTTGGTTGTTACGTTGATGTACTGAAATATGTGCTTGTATCTGAATGCCTGTTTTGATTTTGTGTGGTAGGAGCCAACGTAATCTGCTAGGCTAACTTAGAGTTGAGAACGCCTTTTGTGAATCAAGTGGAATGGGTTATATTTGAACCCTATCACCGATCTTAGCTTGACAGCCGAATCAAACCCTTGATCTTGCTTTTCCTTGAGGGTTAAATCTTGATAGTTGTCAGCAAACCCTTGGATCCATTATTCAGTGAATCATCTGTCCTCTCTCCATGTTGTACCATATCTTATTGGCTATTCTGGTTACAACATCTGAAAGTTGCACCTTCGATTTTTGCTCAGATGATTTTGGATAAATTAAAAAGATGTATGACAATAATTACTTTTTGCATACAATTCTCCCGACAAAAAAAAAAGTCATGCATCATAACATATACCATTTTGGTTAATGCATGGTGTTGCATCATCATCGAAAGCCCGTAGAGTAACTAACGAGTGTGCCTCTTGTACAGCTTTAGGTTGTCTTCGGCTTCTTAAGACCTATCTTGCTGCTGTTGGCACTATAGGGTTGCTATTCCTCTTTTGTGGTGGTGTTTAATCACATGATCATGTTGCCGTGTCGGAACCTAAGGCCTCATGTGTGCTGCAGCCATATGATTGAGCCATTAGGGGCGCACTGGTGACTAGGTAAATGTGACGTAACCCCACTGCAAACTCTTCTTATGCAACCTTACTAGTGTCCTAACTTTTGATCCTCGTTTAAGGATATAGGACTGTCCAGGTGTTAGCTACGAGAGAACGGTTGTAGGATGCGAGTCACGAGCATCATTAACTCATGAGGGTATGCATCATACTTCATGCATTTCATACGAGCATACATTGCAAGTATCATCATCTCATCCTTGCATCATGGCGTATGCATCATTTAGTCAGCATCATGGTAATTGCATAATGTCCTATGCACCATTTCGATCATGCATGAAATTCTCCATCCTCATGTCGCATCATCATTGCAATCATACATCTCAACAGTGCATCATATTCATGAGTACATATTGAGCATTGCATTCTGAGTTACAGCATTTTATCGTTATTCCTTGATTGCATCGGTATAAATGGGCATATTTTGCAATCAATATCATTTAAATTATTCAGGTAATAAACTCTGAGCAAAAATGTTTCAAACCTCACTCGTAACTCCATCTTTCGTACTATCTTCACTTGCTATCCACAAGTTTTGTGATGAATGTCACCGACATTTATCCTCCTCATGATTGTGGTCTCAATTCTGTGAGAACTTGATCACCTTTTCCTCTCTTATCTTGTCAAACTCATCTATGTACAATCTCTTCATGCTCTCGTTATACTCATTTCGTCATGCTCTCGTTATCAACCTCAATCTTCTCTAGTGTGATTGCTTTTTGCCACTTTTGATGTGTGATCTGCTTTTCGTCCCTTAAAGAGTCTTTCGTCCGAATCTCGGGACGAGATTCTTTTTAGGGGGGAAGGCTGTGACAGTTCGTGTACTTGCAATACTAGATATATTTTGTTAGTGTGAAATATGTGTTTGTTTGTATAAAGCGTATGTGTGTTTATGTGAAGTTTTTGAAAATTTAAAGTGTAAATAAAAAGGGTATTTTTGTAATTACAGAAAAACCTAGGGTTGTTTTTGAAAAATGTAATTGGATAAGAGTAATTTCAAAATAAGTGAAAAGTGGTTTTGTAAACATATTTTTCTTATTTTATTCCTTGTAAAAAAATATATATTTATCCAAAGTTGCATTGGAAATGCAAGTGTTGAATTGTGTAAAAATTTTGGATAAAGTGGTAAAAATAAGGGTATTTATGTGATTTTATAAAAGTACAAGTCCTTTTATGCAAATGTTTGATTTACAAAAGTAACTTTAAAATTTACTTAGGGCTAAAGTGTAAAAGTGCAAGTCATCATGGCATGTCTATCCACTCATTATGACGAGTCTATCCCGTCATTATGACGTGTCATAAATGCTTGCATTTAGGTCCTGAATTTTATAAAATTTCATTCTTTAGGACAAATACAATACAAATCCAACTTTTATTCAAAACTTCACGTGTAAAAATATAAATTTTGAGTTTTTGAAGTTGAGCCCTAAAGCAATGTTGTAGAGCTTGAAAAACTCTCCAACTTTCGTTTTGGGCATCTCTTCATTTGGGTTTTAAATCAATGGGAAATCTTTCTTTACAAATAAGTCCCTGCAGTTTCCAGAAATTGCATATACGCCTTTGGAGAATCCCACTTGTCTTCCCTCTCTGCTCTCCCTTATACGGCACCCTTCTTTTATCACTGGCCGTTTCCCCTTTTCTCTCTCTGCTTCTCTTCCTCTCTCTCCCGTCTACCCTTCCCTCCAACCAGTACAGGCAGGCAGCAGCAGCATGGGGCGGGCCGGCGCTCGGCGGCTGGCAGCGGCGGCTGCGGCGCGAGCAGCAGGCGCACAGGAGCGGCGGCGGCCCCACGCAGGCGAACCCCAGGCGGCGGGCGCGGCTGCGCGCGGCTCTGCGCGCGCATAAGCGGCGCGGGAGCTGTGGCTCGCGCGGGCGCGGACCGGGCCCGGGCGAGCGCGGGCGAGAGCGCGCGGCTCGGCCGGCTCCCGGCGGACGCGCGGACACGCGGTGGCTGGCGCTGGCGGCCGAGCGGCTGGCGCGGGTGAGCGCGGGAGTGAGGCCCGAGCGGCGCGGCGCCAGAGCGCGGGGGCGCTGGCGGCGAGCGGCCCACGCGAGCGCAAGCGCGCGCAGGCGCGCGGCTGGCGGGCCCAGGCGGAGCGGCGCGCGAGAGCAGGCAGGCCGGGCGGCGCCCAGAAGGTAGTGCGAGCGGGAGGAAGAAGCGCGGGCCGCGAACTGGCGCAGGACCAGGCGCACAGGCATGCCAGGTGGTGAAGTGCTGGCGGGCACTGGCCGTGAGAGCGCGCGCGGCTGCGGTGGTGGCGTGGCGACTCGGCCCAGGGTCGAGGCGAGTGTGGGGCAGGATGGCGGCAGGCCGGCGTTGGTGCGCGGCTCGGGAGCAGACGAGGTGCGAGCGGGAGCAGGTGTGTGCGCGGAGGGCCCAGGAGCAGAGCGTCACAGACGGCGCTGGCTCGGCCGGAGCGGCGAAGCGCCAGCGCGAATGCGGAGCGCGTGCGGAAGTCGGCGGTGCAGGTGGAGCCGCGGAGCGGCTGCGTTTCGGGCGGGTGAGCGACGGCACCATGGTGGCCGGCTGCAGCTCGCGAACGAAGGCGCGCTGGCGGCGTACAGCGCGGAGCGCAGAGGTGGAGCAGTAGCACCGGGCCAGTGTAAGCGTGCGATTGCGGCTCGGAGTGAGCGCGCGCGACGTGGGAACAGGCATGAGCGGGCACTGGCGTCAAGCGAGCACGAGAGTGAGAGCGACATGGTTTAGGCAATGCAGGAGCTCGTGTGCTGGAGAGCCGGTGCAGGTGCTGGAGCGGCAGGAATGTGAGCGGCACCGAGCGAGTGGCGCGAGCGTGCGCGCGGTGGCGTGCGGGCGTTGGTGGTGTGGGCAGCTGTTGAGCGGGCCGGAGCAGAGCAGGCCTATGGGCATGAGCAGGTGATGTTGGAGTACGACGTGCCGAGCAACGGCACGCGCAGGAGGAGTTACGGTGGAGGGTTTCCTCGTGAGATACACGAAGGGCAGCAAGCTGGAAGGAGAGGAGGCAAATCGAAGGTGACGATTACGGCGAGGCGAGTCGGAAGGAGGAGTTGTGGAGCGAAGGCGGCAGTTAGGCGTGACGAGCTCGGAGGAGCCTCGATGCAACCAAGCACGACAGTCCTGCAGGAAGCTACGCAGGTGTGCCGGCCGTGTTTCAGTGGCATGCGTGCGTAAGCAAAAGAAGACTCAGCTCGTGAGCAGGAAAACCCTAGGGTTCGCGGAAAAGTCAGTATAGCGAACCTGTTCAGCTCCATCATCTCGTTCCAGGGGTCCATGACGTCCAGCAGTCCCTACCTTCGTTGATCGCTCAACCAACCGCCATCACCGCAAATCACCGCGGGGATTACCCCTTCGGCCATTCTCTACCCACTGCAATCCCCGGCAAGCTTCTTCGTCATCCATGGAGTCTCGTCGTCGTCGAGTTTTACTCTTCGCCGATCCTATCGCCACGGGACTTCACTTTCCGTCCGTTCTTTTCCATAACCAAGGTTTGCCCCGACCTACAGAATCTTCTTAATGCCGGCGATTCCTTTACCGGGATATCGTCGTTAACTTTTTGTTATCCGTTTTCCTAGACCAGGGACTTGATTGCTATATTTAAGAAAGTTCTAGGGTGTCCTTCGTAAAATTTTCAAAACTTTCTTTGTTTCAAATCAGTGAACATTTACGAGTTTGTGTTATGCTCTTGAATTGGAAGTCTTGACCGGTGGTCTAGGTTAAATGTTAGGGAATGAATGCTTTGTTTGTACCATATATTGTATGCATGTGTTTTAACTAAAAGATAAATCATAAGATGTATGTTTCAAGTGGAAAAGTGTGGTAAATTCGTTAATCCATCACACAAATGCTCCTATCCCTACCGTCAAGACGTTATCCTCATCTTGATTGCTGTTTCTTTAGGTTCCTTGTCGTATAAGGATTCCCGTTAGTTCTTGTGTGTCTGCTGCTTAGCCAAAACATCTCTGCGGCTATGCTTCGGCGTTGGCTATTAGTTCAGCTGCTAAGCATCCGCTTTCCTTGAGTCTAAGATGTTTCTGTATAACAGCAGTCAGTCGATACTTCTATCATCGACCAATTAGCTGATATGGTTGTTACCTTTCTAGTATCGGCTACTGCCGATACAATTCTGTTGTTCCGTCCTGCATCGGCTATCACATAGCCGATCAATCTGAGGTGCACACATGATCTTAGGGTTCTTGCTATCGGCCGATCCAAGCCGATTCTAGTCGTTTTCCATATCGGTCAAACACGGCGGATCGATCCTTAGTTTTCCCACCCTTATCTATACACTTCTATCAGTCGATTTATCAACTGAGAAATCGACTACATATCTATCGGTTCTATGCCCTTAACCACACTTCTATCGACTATACGTCACTCAATTGTTGTGCTGACGTAATTGAGTCGATACAACCACACCCAGATACCCAGGATAACACTTAAGCACATCTTAGTTAAGACCATTGCTTTAGGAATCATCCTTCTGCCAAGGTAATCGATGCTTTCATCGATCATCTAGGAAACCGATGTACCTTTTCATCGACTAAACCTCTGTTGTTTCCAATCGGCTCTGTTGTAATCTGCAACGAGTAGCCGATTCTATTTAGTTGTCCACCTAAAACTCTGTCTAGGTTTAGCTCAAATCTTTTTGGGTTGTTATGTGAATAGTGTGTCATATAAGTGCTGGATTGCAACTTTGCTGTGAAATAAAATAGTTTTGTGTGCACGCTTGAATGTAATGTTGCATTACATGTAGATACGACTACTTCGGCAACGGTACTTACGAGATCTCCCAGAAGTCTACGGCGGATGTTCCTGAAGACCAAATAAACGTCACCAAGGAAGTGACTGAAGCCCCGAACCAAAGTTCGGAAAATATTGACATTCTGACTTCAGTCCCACCAGTAAAGGCAAGCCCCGGACATATCCCATTACTTTAATTACACTGCAATCTATACTTATCTATATTATATCTTGCATTAAGTCTAGGAGTTGAAGTGAAACTCTAGATGCATGAATCCTAGGGATCCAATGTATTGAACCCGAGTCCTTAACGACTAAACGCTCCGCTAATTAGGACCGGTAGAAGTCGGGTGATTTCCTGTCACTCGCGCGATATAGGAGTTGTATGTTTACATTTCTGCAACCACTATAAGGATGACGGACAGGGTCATGTGCTGTATCATGACCTGGAAGTTTACCCTGTCTGTTTTGATAAAAGTGTTAAGGCCGAAATGTATGGTAGTGGTGGCTAAGCGTTTGAACAGTACTAGCCACATGCCGCGAAATATGGTAAAGCGGTAAGCCTAGTAACCGATCGGCCCGGCAAGTGGGTATATTTCCACCACTCGATCTTTATGTTATGTTCACACGCACCGACCTGTGGGAGTACGTTCTGCATGGCAGACAGGAATACGGGTTTTGTAGTCGCGCTACAGACGTATGTCCTGCACGAGTGATGTGCGTACGGTCCTGCAAGTCGCTTGTGGTGGCCTGCCCACAAGTCGGAATGAAAGGTAAACGGTTGCTACGGAAAGCCCTGCCGGTAATCCCAAGCGTGTGTGTTAGGTTTACCTTGCAAGGTTAAATTCGATTCGAATCGTCCGCCTCTCACGAAGCTTGAGATTGCTTATCACTTCTGCCACATTGAGTAAGAAGTGTAACTGTTAATGAGATAATCTTGGTGAATGATAATATCAATCATGCTTGTTTAGTATAGGTGCTAACCTAGAATGGCTAATCACACTAGAATCTGAAAGCTAAAATTTTGAAAATAGTTTATACTCTTTGTTGCTTTTCAGCTGAAAATAAACCCAGAACCTTTACCATGCTTTCATGAGTCTAGTTATGGGCTAAAGTATACCCAATCCGGGTAAGCCTTGCTGAGTATTAGTATACTCAGTCTTGCTAGTTTTATGTTTTTTTCAGGTAAAGCCTTTGAAGATCCTACTCTTCCCTGTCTTGGCCCTATGCTCTTCCAGAAGATTGGTCCGTGGAAAGGGATCCGTCCTCGGCCAATACTAATGATCTCAAGTGATGTCGTGCCCGGGCTTAGCATGGCATCCGTCTCGACGACGTATTGTAAATCATCGCGTATGTTTTTCCGCTGCCAAAAGCCAAAATTTCAATAGTTGTACTGTTTTCTCTAAGCTTGAAATTTCATATTACTTTTGAAAACTCTTTTCATGTAATTCCTTGTGATGCAAAATATGATGGTGATTGTATCTCTGGACTCACCTTCGTGTGAGGTAACCTTATTTGATCCTGTGTATCGGTGGTTTATCGGGACGTTACCCGACAGGCCAAGGGATTATACCGTTTGAAGCATGTTGGAGCCCTCAGGATTGGACTCGCGTACTTGAGCCGGTATAATTCAGGTTGGTTCTGCCACACGTACGTCCTGCACTTTGGAAGTGCGTATGGTCCTGCAGCCGCTTGTGGTGGATCTGATCCACGAGTCGGAATGAAAGGCAAACGGTTGCTTCGAAACGACCCTTTGGTTTTCCAAGTGTGTGAGTTAGGTTTACCTTGCAAGGTTGAATTTCGATTCAGGAATCGTCCGCCTCTCACGATGAATGAGACTGCTTATCCCTTTTCCACATTGAGTAATAAGAGCAATCATATGATTATCAAAGATGATGTTTGACCAAAGATTCTACCATGATTGAATAGCTATAGGTGCTCATGTAGAATGAATAATCACATAGAACTTGAAAACTAAAAGTTGACATTAAGGATCTACTCTTGATGCTTTTCAGCTGAAAACTCTACCCAGAGCTAAAAGCCTTCATGAGTCTAGTTATGGGCTAAAGTATACCCAATCCCGGGTAAGCCTTGCTGAGTATTAGTATACTCAGTCTTGCTAGTTTTATGTTTTCAGGTAATGTCTTTGAAGACCCTACTCTTCCCTTGCCTTGGCCCTGTTCTTTTCCAGAAGGTTGGTCCGTGGAATGGGATCCGTCCCCGACCAACATTGATGATACGAGTGATGTCGTGCTTGGGCTTAGCATGACATCCATCTTGACGACGTGCTGTAATCATCGCGTTGTTTTTTTTTCCGCTGCTAAAAATCATAACTCTAACAGTTTGTAATAACTTTTTCTAAATTGGAGCTTCGTACTGCTTTTGGAAACTCTTGTAATGTAATCCCCGTGATGTAAAATATGATGGTGACTGTATCTCTGGACTCACCTTCGTGTGAGGTAACCTTATTTGATCCTGTGTTCGGTGGTTTATCGGGACGTTACCCGACAGGCCAAGGGATTATACGTTTGAAGCACGTTGGAGCCCTCGGGAGTGGACTCGCGTACTTGAGCCGGTATAATTCAGGTTGGTTCTGCCACAGCTGGTATCAGAGCTATAAGGTTACCCTGGAGATACATTTTACCTTAAAAATTCTTTCAGTATAAAAATTTGACCAACAAAATGTTTGGCAAAACTATGTTGGATTCGTTAAGGATTGAGCTTAGTACGTAAAGCCCTAGGGTAATGTGTATGAGGGAAATAGAGGTGGCTATATTATATATGTATATAACACTAACTACCAGCATTACTTTCTGTTAAAACTTAAAATCATGCACAACCCAACCTTACATTCTGTAACGAGACCTTCGACGATGAGGTAAGAAGGTAAGGATCTCAGCCAAATAGGGAGCTTGGCCTTCCCGTCGGTGATGCAAACCGAATGTTGTTTCTCAAGCAGTGGCCTACTTAAGATGCTGCCAATGTACCAACTTCGGCTGACTACATTGGGAGTATATAGTTA